>NC_086329.1:49301590-49926984 GCF_036172605.1 Pelobates fuscus
CGAGAACCGCTGGCACACGCTGCGCTGGCCCAACGATGTCACCCGATTCCTCCAGTCCGCTGGACTGCCGCATGTCCACGTTCCTAACTGTATTCTTGAAAATCCGCCCGCACGCCCCACTGGACCCCACCCAGCGGCCGAGAACCTGCTGAGCGGATATGCTACCCCTCCTCCGTGACGTCGAGGTGGCCCCGTCGGCCCAGAAGAGTAAAGTCCGGAGATATCGCAGCCGACCTCCCTTGCCAGGTACCATGGGCCGCCCCCTAGGCTACCCAGCCCTCATAAGGGTACCTTACTTGACCCCCTGACTTCGACGCCTGACGACCTCATCCTGAGCGGGGTGGACACCGTGAAGTTGGGCCGCAGGTTAGTGGGACATTATCACAGGTCCGTAACAGGACTCGAGACTTGGAGTTGCACCTTGGGTGGGTTGTTTGGGGGCTGCGGACCAAGCCGGGTGGGCTGTGATGCGATGAACTGTTTGGGAGGTGGGCTCGGGCTGCTCACCCTGACGTAGTGCTGGCACATAGTCATACCCATGCCTAGTAGGTTGGCACACGCACAGGTCGGGGTACGACCCCCCCATATAATGTTTATTGCCTGTTTCCTTTTGTCCGTTACAAATTGCCGGCACGCCTAAACTGTGCCACGCCACCGCCTCAGGCGCAGGCCCATAAGTCAACTGTAAGCAGCGTACCACTTTACTTATTCATATGTCTTATATTGTATTGCTTTGTATTTCACATGTTGACCTGCCCCATTGCCGCACACCGTAGGAACGCCCTGGTGACCCGCACGCTGCGCCCAATACCCTGGTCCCTGCTACGCACCCAACATAGGTTACGCAATCAATGTAGGTGGTGAGACACACTGCTTGATATATGTAGTATTATAATGTACTTAAACTGTCGACTTCCCCCATTGCCCTTTACCATGTGTTTTGTCGATGTCGTGGGTTGCAATGTTGGCGTAGACTACATAGCGCCCTAATTGGAATATGCTGCTTTCACCTTTGCTTAAAATGTCACCACCTCCGACTGCGCTGACACGTAGCCATACCCCCGAATAGTAAGACAGCGCACGCACGGGCCATGGTAACGGGGGCTGACCTCCCTCACATAATGTGAGCATTATCTATATTATTTCGCTTTCAATAAGTTGCCGCCACGCCTAAATTATACCAGGGCGTCACCTTCGGTGCAGGTTCATATGTTACCGTGGATAGTGCTATACTTTACTTATTATGTTACATGTTGTATTGCTTGGTATCACACGCGGCGACTCTCCCCATTGCCATACACCGCATGGGCACCCTGGTGTTACGCACGCTGCGCCCAATATCCTGGTTTTTGCTATGCTTCTGGCGCACGCAGCGAGGTTCCTGTAGGTAACGTGGCACATCGCCTGATATAGGTAGTGTAAGTCAGTACTTAAACAGTCGATTTCTTGTATTACCAGTATCACATGCCCACCCGGGAGACCCATGCACTGTGCCTGATATATTTGTTTATATAATTGTTTGAGGTGTCCCGTATTATGACAGAGTTTTGCCAATGTCGTAGGTTGCAATGTTAATGAAAAGAATATAATGATTTAATTGAAATGTGTTGTGTTAACCTGTACTTAAAACGCTGACGAATCTGACTACCACCCCCCGCAGGCCTGCCCTGGGGGCCCGCTCCCACCCCCACCCTGCCCCCCCCCTTCCCCCACCCACCCGAGACGGACTCACACCCACCGCGCTAACAGGTGCCCCTACGCAACCGACAGACTCGGACCCCCCCATCCCTCCCTCCTCCCCCCCTCCCCCGGACTCGCAAGGACCAAGACAGCCACCCCTCACGGCGGGTCGGGTGCCGAGGGACGTAGGTGCTGATGGCATCCCTTCCCGTGACACAGACTCCGTAGGCAGCCTTCCCCGCACCTCACGCAACTGACCTCCCTTGTATATAGGACTGGAGTTCGACGAGACTTCCCTGACCCACAGTCTCCTGAACGTTGTCAACCGGTCTAGGTTCAAACGTTGCATTGACCTTTCCCCCCCACCCTTCCCCTCCCCACTCCATGATGGACCCCCCCCCTCAGGCGTCCTCCGTGCGGGGGCCGGGGCGGGATTCGACCCAGCCCTGCTTACATACTGGTCCAATAATACTGGGGGCCTTAACCAGCCAGAGAAGCGCTCCCACCTACTCCGCCGTCTTTGGGCGGAGAGGGTGTCCATGGCGTTCTTGCAGGAGACGCACTTCCGGGGCCCAAACGCTCCCAAACTGGAGAACAAACGTTTCCCTCTGGCTTACTATGCCAACCATCCAGATTCTAAGAGAGCAGGCGTAGCAATACTGTTCGCGCACTCCACACCCTTCTGCCATACCGAGACCCAAATAGACCCAGGAGGGAGGTACCTTTTTGTCAAGGGTAAGATAGCTGATCACACATACACATTTGCATGCATATACTGTCCTAACCGCGGCCAACACACCTTTCTCTCCCGCACCTTAAACAGGCTTAACAAATTCAGAGAGGGCCTTCTCCTGGTGGCAGGAGACCTGAACATGCCACTTGACCCACTCCTGGACACGTCCCGTGGAACTTGCACACACCCACCACACTGGTTACGGACAGCCACCAGGGCACTAACCAACCTAGGCCTTGTGGACTGCTGGAGAACCACACATCCTGACGACAGAGATTATACACACTTTTCCCATGTCCACCGCCACTATAGCCGTATTGACTACATATTCATGCCCCAGGAATACCTCTCCCTCCTACGTGACGCGCACATTGGACTCATGACCCACTCGGACCACGCCCCGGTTAAAGTCCGCACAAGCTCGCCCCTTTATAAACCGGAGGACAGGCAATGGAAACTGAACGTGTCCTTGTTGAACGACCCGGTCACCCGCGCATCCACACATCAGACGCTCACACATTACTTCGACACCAACGACAATCCGGACACGCCACCCCTGATGGTCTGGGAGGCACATAAATGTGTCGTGAGGGGCCACTACATCGCCATTTGCACTCAGCGAAAAAGAGACAGACACAGACGTTTCACCGACCTCACCACCAAGGTAACTACCTTGGAAAAAGCACACAAACAAACTCTAGACGACGACACCTACCTACAACTGACTGAAGCTAGGAGGTGTCAGGATCGGGACAGGGATCCAACACACAGAGTACAAACAGTAGCCAGATACGTATACCGGACCTTAGAATGGCCGGACTAACGTAAGTAGTACAGTATAGAATGGTCAAAGACAAGCCGAGGTCGAGGGTAACAGAAGACAGGTAAGCGAGAGACAAGCCGAATCAAGGGTAACAGAGATAAGCAGAGTAAGGTAAACAAGCCGGGTCAAAACCAAAAGGGATAATAGAATACACAAGCACTGAGTGACTAGAACAAGCTAGAACCACGACAGGGCAACCACGACAGGGCAATGAGCTAATGAAAGAAGCTCTGTTAAATACCCTGTTCAGAGCAGTAACCACGCCTCCAAGGCGTCCTGATTGGTCCTGCAGCCATTGACTGACAGGTTGTTCCGGGGGAGTGTCCTGATGACTACTTCCTGCCTAGATGCTGTAAAAGGCAGTCACTCCCTCGCGGCCGGCCTAGCATGACCGGATAGACCGCGGGGAAGGGAGCCATCAGACCGTCTGGATGGAGGAACAGCTAAGTCTCTACCTCTTTCGGAGGTAGAGACCACAGGTACCCTGACAGTACCCCCCCTCTCAGATACGCCCACCGGGCGGAATGAACCGGGACGAGATGGGAAGCGAGAGTGATACGCCCTGCGGAGACGGGGAGCATGAACATCCTCCTGAGGTACCCAACTCCTCTCCTCAGGACCATATCCCTTCCAATCAACCAGATATTGTACTCTCCCCCGGGAGATTCGAGAATCAATAATAGAGTTAACCTCATACTCCTCCTGACCCTCCACCTGAACGGGGCGAGGAGGGGCTATTGTGGAGGAAAATCTGTTACATATGAGTGGTTTCAGCAATGAAACGTGAAACGAGTTCGGGATGCGTAAGGTATTAGGAAGAGCTAAACGATACGCAACTGGATTGATACGGGTCAGCACCCTGTAGGGTCCAATATAACGAGGAGCGAACTTCATGGAGGGCACTTTTAAACGGATGTTCCTCATGCTCAGCCATACCCTATCACCTGGAACAAAGACCGGAGACGCCCTTCTACGTTTATCAGCGTGTTTCTTGACCAACATAGAGTTGTGCACAAGGATTTGTCGAGTTTGATCCCACAACTTCCTCAAATTGGCAACATGAACATCAACCGACGGCACCCCCTGGGAAGGGGAATCCGAAGGAAGAATAGACGGATGAAAACCATAATTCATGAAGAAGGGGCTTGAATGAGTAGAATCGCAAACGAGATTGTTGTGTGCAAACTCCGCCCAAGGAATCAAACCGACCCAATCATCCTGGTGTTCAGAAACAAAGCATCGTAAATATTGTTCGATTTTCTGGTTGGTACGTTCAGCAGCTCCGTTAGACTGAGGATGATAGGCAGAAGAAAAGTTTAATTTAATACCAAGTTGAGAGCAGAAGGACCTCCAAAAGCGGGAAACAAATTGGGAGCCTCTGTCCGATACAATTTGAGAGGGTATCCCATGTAGGCGAAAAATCTCCTTAGCGAATATCTCTGCCAATTCGGGAGAAGACGGGAGTTTAGGCAGGGGAATGAAGTGTGCCATCTTAGTAAACCTGTCAACCACGGTGAGGATAACAGTCTGTCTTTTAGAGATAGGTAGATCAACAATAAAGTCCATGGCCAAACAGGACCATGGTTTTTCTGGAACCTCCAAGGGGTGCAGGAATCCACATGGAAGCGTATGGGGTTGTTTGGTTTTAGTACAAACTTCACATGCAGCGATGAACTCCTCAATATCCCTCCGTAAAGCAGGCCACCAGAAGTCCTTAGAGATCAACGCGTAAGTTTTGCGAATACCAGGATGTCCCGTCATCTTGCTATTATGTAAACACTGTAAAAGTTCCAGTTGAAGAGCAGGAGGAACGAAATGACGGCCCGCAGGAGTCTGTTTAGGTGCTAGATGTTGCAACTTAATGATCTCGGCCAGTAATGGAGAATGAATCCTGAGATTCGTATTAGCAATGATATTGCATTTCGGAACTATAGAAGAAAGAACTGGTTCAGGTACAGTAGAAGGTTCATATTGGCGAGATAATGCATCGGCTTTAGAGTTTTTAGAACCAGGTCTGTAAGTCAGTACATAATTGAAGTGAGTCAGGAATAAGGACCAACGAGCTTGTCTAGAGGATAAGCGCTTAGCCTCCCCAATATAGGACAAGTTTTTGTGGTCCGTCAAAATCGTAATAGGGTGTAGGGTCCCCTCCAACAAATGTCTCCACTCCTTTAAGGCTTTAATGACTGCTAACAGTTCCCTTTCCCCGATGTCATATCTGCTCTCAGGCCCAGAAAATTTCTTAGAGAAAAAACTACAAGGGTGTAACGGTTTATCCACCCCTAACCTTTGAGACAGAACAGCCCCAACTGCTGTCTCAGAGGCTTCGACCTCGAGCAAGAAAGGCAGAGTCGTATCAGGATGGACTAGAATGGGAGCCGAGGCAAAAAGTTCCTTGAGAGTCTTGAAAGCACCAAGAGCTTCCTTAGACCAGAACTTAGTATCAGCCCCTTGTTTGGTCATATTGGTAATAGGCGCAATGATAGAGGAGTATCCTTTAATGAAGTGCCTATAGTAGTTGGAAAAACCAATAAACCTTTGGATAGCCTTGAGTCCTTTGGGCAAGGGCCAGTCTAAAATAGATTGGAGTTTTACAGGATCCATTTTAAAACCCTCCCCAGAAATCACGTATCCAAGAAAGTCTACCTGAGACTGATCAAAACTGCACTTTTCCAATTTGCAATATAGACCATGTTGCAGCAGCTTGTGTAATACCTTTCTGACCTGTCTATGGTGAGTCTCAATCTCCTTAGAGTGTATTAGTATGTCGTCCAGGTAAACAATAACACAATCATGCTGAAACTCCCTAAGTACCTCATTAATCAAATCTTGAAATACTGCAGGAGCATTGCATAGTCCAAATGGCATAACAGTGTATTCGTAATGGCCATACCGGGTATTGAATGCCGTCATCCACTCGTGACCTTGCTGGATTCTCACCAAATTGTAAGCCCCTCTGAGATCTAACTTGGTGAAGATTTTGGAGCCCTTAAGACGATCAAATAACTCGGTAATCAGTGGGATAGGATAGGCATTTCTGACAGTTATTTTATTCAAGCCTCGGTAATCGATACAAGGTCTCAGCGTGCCATCCTTCTTCTTAATGAAAAAGAACCCAGCCCCGGCCGGAGAAGAAGACCTCCTGATGAATCCCTTTTCTAAATTCTCCCGAATATACTCCTCTAGAACAGACTTTTTCCTGAACAGACAAAGGATATACATGGCCCCTCGGAGGCATAGTGCCGGGTAGCAGCTTAATCTTACAGTCAAATGACCTGTGTGGAGGCAAAGAATCTGCATTCTTCTTGTCAAACACTGCCCTTAAGTCTAGGTAAAGGTCTGGTATTTGTCTTTCTGTGGACTGAGTAGGATTCTCCGGTATGTTAATATTAGCTAATGGAGAAACCTTGCACAAACACCGATCCTGGCAGCCCTGGCCCCACGAGAGTATCTCTCCTAACTCCCAATCGATAATAGGGTTATGTTTTTTCAACCATGGGTACCCCAGAACTATGGGAACGGAAGGAGACGAAATGAGCAGAAGAGATAAATTCTCCACGTGTAGGATACCAACATTTAAATCAATGGGTACGGTCTCACGAAAGATAACAGGGTCTAGTAGTGGTCTACCATCTATGGCCTCAATGGCCAAAGGTGTCTCCCTTAGCTGGGATGGAAAATTGTTCTTACTAGCAAAGGCTTGGTCGATAAAATTCTCAGCAGCACCGGAATCTATCAATGCCATAGCCCTTACTACTTCCTTCCCCCAAGTTAAGGAAACTGGTAGCAGAAGCCTGTGATCCTTATAATTAGGAGTAGAGGACAAAATAGAAACACCCAAGGCCTGTCCTCTAGAGGGACTTAGGTGCGAGCGTTTCCCGGGCGGTTAGAACAGTTCGAGAGTAAATGACCCTTGGCTCCACAATACATACACAAACCCTCTCTTCTCCTGTGCTGTCTTTCCTCCTCAGAGAGGCGGGTATACCCTATCTGCATAGGTTCAGTAAGCAAAGATATCGTGGAGTCAGGACTTGGAAAAGCAGGAGCTAACCTAAAAGAAGGTCTCTGGTTCCTCTCTCGAGTGTTCTGTCTCTCTCTTAGACGTTCATCTATACGAGAGATGAACGAAATTAAATCCTCTAAATTCTCAGGGAGTTCTCTGGTAGCAACCTCATCAAGGATTACATCAGATAGGCCATTCAAAAATACATCCATATACGCCTGCTCATTCCACTTGATTTCTGCCGCCAGAGACCTGAACTCTAGTGCATAATCCACCAGTGTTCGGTTCTCCTGTCTCAGGCGCAACAGTAATCTGGCCGCATTAACCTTTCTACCTGGAGGGTCAAATGTTCTTCTAAAAGCAGCTACAAATGCGTTATAGTTATAAACTAATGGGTTATCGTTCTCCCATAGTGGGTTGGCCCATCTCAGAGCTTTCTCAATGAGTAGGGTGATAATAAATCCTACTTTTGCCCTATCTGTAGGATAAGAGCGAGGTTGCAATTCAAAGTGAATACTAATTTGGTTTAAAAAACCACGACACTTCTCAGGAGCCCCACCATAGCGTACTGGGGGGGTAATGCGAGAAGAAGCACCCACTGTGGCTACCTCTAGACCTGAACAGACAGGAGAAACAGGGGTATTACGTATCTCCTCTGGTGGGTTATTGGCACAAGCTAATAGAGCCTGTAGCGCAAGCGCCATCTGATCCATTCTGTGATCCATGGCTTCAAACCTAGGATCAGGAGCAGCCAGCTGACTGTTTGTACTTGCAGGATCCATTGGCCCTGTCGTAATGTTAGGATCGGGACAGGGATCCAACACGCAGAGTACAAACAGTAGCCAGATACGTATACCGGACCTTAGAATGGCCGGACTAACGTAAGTAGTACAGTATAGAATGGTCAAAGACAAGCCGAGGTCGAGGGTAACAGAAGACAGGTAAGCGAGAGACAAGCCGAATCAAGGGTAACAGAGATAAGCAGAGTAAGGTAAACAAGCCGGGTCAAAACCAAAAGGGATAATAGAATACACAAGCACTGAGTGACTAGAACAAGCTAGAACCACGACAGGGCAATGAGCTAATGAAAGAAGCTCTGTTAAATACCCTGTTCAGAGCAGTAACCACGCCTCCAAGGCGTCCTGATTGGTCCTGCAGCCATTGACTGACAGGTTGTTCCGGGGGAGTGTCCTGATGACTACTTCCTGCCTAGATGCTGTAAAAGGCAGTCACTCCCTCGCGGCCGGCCTAGCATGACCGGATAGACCGCGGGGAAGGGAGCCATCAGACCGTCTGGATGGAGGAACAGCTAAGTCTCTACCTCTTTCGGAAAAGGCGTTCGACCGAGTGGATTGGACATACCTCGCGTCCACTCTACGCCACTTTAGATTTGGCCCACAGCTGTGCACCTGGGTGGCGGCTCTGTATACGACTCCGACAGCACGTATTCGCGTCAACGGTACACTTACACAATCTTTCCCCATCAGCAACGGCACGCGACAGGGATGTCCCCTGTCCCCCCTCCTGTTTGCCCTCTCTCTAGAACCATTTCTGGAGGCGGTCAGACGGGATGGGGGCATTACGGGGGTGACCCTGGATGCAGAAGTGCACAAACTCGCCGCCTATGCGGATGACATGTTGTTCTTCCTGGAACAACCCCTGATCTCAATCCCTAACCTCCTCAAGGCGTTTCACGATTATCACCAAGTCTCCAATCTGAAATTGAATATGAACAAATCAGAGGCCATGCCTGTACTCGATAACGCTGAATTGGTTGGCCGACTGAGCACAGAGTTCGCCTTCTCCTGGCGACCGGACAGGTTACGGTACCTGGGCACGTGGTTACCAAGAGATCTCACACAACGCTATCAAATGAACTTCCCCCCCCTACTCGCGAACATCCAAAAGGACCTCCTCCGTTGGTCCCCGCTATACCTCACCTGGTTCGGCCGCATACAAACTTTGAAGATGAACGTCCTCCCCAGACTATTATACCTATTCACGACATTGCCCGTTACGATCCCACAATCATTTTTCCGTACCCTGACAAGAGACATCCGTAGCTTCGTATAGAACCGCTCCGCTTCACGCATACGCAGAACCACCCTGGAATGCCCAAAGACGGCGGGGGGAGCCGGATTACCCTCCGTGCAACAATACTACCAGGCCACGCATCTGCAAAGGGTGGTGGACTGGCACACATGCACAGGTACCAGACGATTGCTGTCCATGGAGGTCCAGCAGTCACGCAGAATGATCCCTGCCAGACTCTGGCTTGGCTCTCTTACCTACTCGGAGCTCCGACTCCAAAATCCCCTCATCTACGCCACCCTTAGGGTGTGGTGCTCACTACGCTTCGCGTGCCGGCTCACCACGTCACCTAACCCGCTCACCCCGATCACACATAACCCGAATCTCACGGATGGTCTCACCCCCGCGGCACTGCGGAATTTCCACCAGACGGATTGGCTCTACCTGCACCAATGGATTGCCGACGGAGCCCTTAAACCACTACCTGAAGTCATATCGACTCAGCGACCGACCCCACTTGACATGTACCATTACCACCAGGTGAAAACGTACTACACAAACCTTCAGGGCAAGGACCACATTCACAGACAACTGACTGACTTCGAACAACTATGCACTGACAGAAAACACCTAGAACATGCTATATCCTACCTCTACGTAAGCCTACAGACACTGGGCAATGCACGCCCACTAGGGATCACGGACAAATGGGAACGGGAGACGGACACACACCTGACTGCCCAGGAGTGGGACAAAATCTTTCTCTTAACCCACAAATGCTCCATTAGCTCCAAATACCAGGAGATGAGCTATAAACTACTCACACAATGGTATAGGACCCCGGACGTGCTCAGACACATGCACGGCACAACCTCTGGCGACTGCTGGAGATGCCACTCCGCCCTGGGCACCAACCTCCACATTTGGTGGTCTTGCCCCCGCATAGCTCCATACTGGCGCATGGTACGCGCTAAGATCAAGGAAATTACGGACACAGACCTCCCATTCCTACCACTGCCAATGCTCCTTCACCACACATCCATACCTACACAGCAGTACAAAAAATCCATCACGATACACCTGCTCTCTGCCGCGAAAAGCCTCATCCCACTGCACTGGAAAAGCCAGGCGGTACCCACCTACAAGCAATGGGTTGACAAGGTTGAGGAGATTCGCGGGATGGAAATGCTAACTGCGTCCCTGCGGGAGCGCTCGGATAAATGCGCCCTCCAATGGTACCCCTGGACGTCCTACACCGCACGGGGTCGGGCTTGATCCCGTATTCCTGGCCTCCCAGGAGGCGCCTGATACCCGCCCTTGCTACCCCTATCCCTATTATGCAGGGAAGATCCTAAACCCAGACACCCCCTCCTCTACCCAACCAACTTGAGAATCACCAGACATGCCCACCGACAGAACGCGACAACCCTCTAGTTCGAGGTCCCAGGAACCCCTCGTATGTTGAGAACACGCCTCCCCCCAACCCCCCCTCTTACGGGGAAATAGCACCCCACTGAGCACCAACGCACCTATACCACATATTACACCCATGGAACTCGCCCCACACCACCAACCGAGACCTGCCTAGGCGGACATGCTGTAAACTGGTTGTGCAGTGGTTATAGGTGAAACGTTATACCCGACTCTGTATTAATGCCGGGCTCGAAGCACTGTACCTGTATATGTCATACTTTGTAACTTGATACTTGTTACCCCCTCCCCCCCCTCCCTTTCCTTTTTTCTGTCTCCTTCCCTTAATTGAAAAAACCTTAATAAATAAATAATGTCTAAAAAAAAAAAAAAAATGGAAAGTGGGAAATGGTAGGGTTTATATAGCTTGGTTAGTCCAGGGTTAAAAAAAATGCACAAGTCACATAAATTCCCAACCCTTTCCCTAACTATACCTACTTTATAAGCTTCTGTCTTCTCTGTAATTAGTACAGTGTGGGATTCTGGAGAGAGCTGCTTATATGATCAGCTCCTGGGCTGGATCCTACATACACAAAGACTGCTGAATACACACACATACACTCCTAAATACACACAAACAGACTGCAGAATACATACCCACACACAGACTAACAAATACACACGCAGTCTGCTAAATACACACAGACTGCAGAATACACACACACACTCACAGACTGCTAAATACACAAACACACACACACAGTTCATAAAGATAAGTCCTGCGCTCACTCCCATCACTGGGCGGCAGCAATGACTACAGTACACATCAGCCCCAATATATAGTAAAAAACAAAGAAAAACAAGTTACCTGCGCTCTCCTTAATCCAGGGCCAGCACTTCTTTTAGGCCAATTAGGCAGTTGCTAGGGTGCTATTTAAGGTGGATCACCTGCAGCGGCTGTTATGCTCATCTGGGCCGCCTTCCCTTCAATTGTGACTATACATGCAGAGCCTGAATAATACCATGGTGTGGCGAAACCGACCTCGCCACGTGTCCTTGGAGGGGGCTGATTGCCCCAGTCGACAGTTACACTGCGGGCTACTGCCCGGCATCCACCTCAATTACATATACTGCTTTCTTACTTACAGCTATATCCCACTGGCCCAGACATCTACTGAGCAAAGCAGCAGTGCAAGGGCACATAATTCATTCCTGCCCACTGCCCTGCCCACTGCCCTGTGCATTAGGACATGTGGATGTGACCATAGCAGGAAGTGGGGCTTGGCATCTGGGGCAAGACAGGGAGTGAGACAGACCACCAGTTATCTAGGCACAGAAATGCAAGGATGCACACATCTGGTCAACTGATTGTGGATGGATATGTGAAACGAAGGCAAGAGGGTTTCAAATCTATGTCAGGGGTGGCGGTCCGGTGACCGGGACCCAGTATGCCTGATCTTGATAGTATGAGTCACTGTGTGGAAATAGATTATCAGGGTAACCGCACGCCCCCTGGTGTTGAGCACCAGCGTTTGTGTGGCCAAATACCAGGGCCCTGATGCAGCTTTTGCGGATCCCAGGTGCCAGGTGACAATATGCAGACCTCCCAGGATCTGAATAGGGAGGCTCTGCAGCAGATATGTATCCAGTACTACAAAAAAGATAAGACTAGAACAGACACCAAAGAAAATAGCAAGACAAGACTAGAAGAACCCATAACTTTAAAAGGACAGAAAGCAGAACCCAGAACATGTACACAATACAAAAGGGAAACATGAACATGAACAGGGCAGGACAGGACTGTACATGAACTGGGAATACAAGACAAATAAAACAAAACAAGAGATACAAGGCAAAGCATGGAGACATAACTAAGTACTAATATGTGAAACATTGGAGATTTAGACATACATAAATGGCCAAGATGTATGCAGCCCACCACTGCGCCAAAGTACTCCAATCACGGTGGGTCCTAACTGCCTAGATATGCATGACTAAATAAACAATAATAAAACACACACAGTGCTTACCTGCAAATAAAAGGGCAGAGGACATGAAGCCACTGCCTGCAGGAACCAACTGAAACAAACTGATTAATGGCAAAGGAACGGGTGTGACAACAAAAAACAAATATTTAAAGGAATCCAAGAGACTGGGAATTCTAGGAACAGAATAAAGGAACTAACCAAGCATAAAGAAAACCAGACATGGAATAGAGGTCAGGAAAAACCAAGAAAAACTAAACAAGAATTGTAAAAAGAGTACTGGATACCAGAAGCCATTGCCAGAAATGATTCGCAGTCAGGAACAGGATGTGACATCCTACCTGAGTGAAGACTGAACACCTTGAACCCCTGACACGCTTTTAACGTCAGATGAGTCACTCTGGTGAAATGCGTGCACCAGGGGCTCAGGGTGTTCAGTCTGGGAATTATAGTAATCAATACATATACCTCCTATCGAGCAGTTCACATTGCGATCTGAACACCGTGCAAATTTTCGTTCAGCCCTCGCCTTGTTAGTCACTTAGTATTCAGCTGTGATTTTGGTTATTTCGGTTGTAGTGGAGAGTTAGTACTAGAGTAGCATTTTTTAAGGGCTACCCTTGAAGGCACAATAGATTTATTATCAACTTTGTATTTACTCTAGGACTAGAACACAGGAGAATGCTATCTACTCATTGAAACCCAGGAGAAGTAGAGAGAAAGAGACTGGTAAAGTGATTGTGATACTATGTATTACTTTGTTGTAATTTGCTAATACAATATTATCCTGCTATATATAGTACTGGCTACCTACAGTAACAACCTAGAAAGTTTTAGTATTGACGCTTAGTTCATTACCTCTATACCACTTATATACTTTCTATATTGAAATTAAAAGGCTTTTTGTTTTAGATGTATTTATTTCATATATCTTTTAACATTATCTTAACATAACATTAATAAAGATTACGTTTTAATTCCACTGCCTACCTTTTTTCTACCTTTTCGGACTTTATTAAAAGTAACACACAAATTATTATTATTATTTTTTTTTTGTTTTGTCTTTTTATATCCAATAGTGACATAATTTGTCTATCTTATCTTAACATACCTTAACCTATAGCCCCTTCTGGGGCTCTCTGCAGTAAAAAGCTAAATAGGGCCCTGGGGTGAGGCACCTGTGACAGGGAGGGGTGGAAAACCAAGGAGTTGGCTAGACTTCCACATCTATATGAGATATATATTTTTTGGGGGGAGGAGTCTAGCAGCAATTAAGCTGGATAACCTGCTCTGTTCCTGTTCAGCTGGAAGTAGTGCAAGCAATTAAGCACCTGCTTGTTGCTCATTCACCCAATCATTCAATTACTCAAACATTAAATTGGTTACTTAGCTGTTGCTCACAGTTCCCTCCTAAAAGTTAGTGCTGTCTTTACAAAGACCAGCATGCTGGAAACTGCAGCAAATTTGCATAGGACCGCCCACTTTTCCACTTTGAAAATGCATGGTTCCAGCCAGCCAGCAGTAGATGGATGGAAATACTCTGGCTTCACAATGTACTTGACTCATTTATTCAATTAAGTGATTATACAGACATGGGCATCTGCTTGTGCTGATATTTTTCTTTTGAGATTGAGAATACACTTCAATGGCGGCGCCGGACAGTAGGGGGTGCTGTGTGTGGAGAGAGGCAGGGATAGGATGCTACATCTTATCCCTGCTTCTCTCTCCTGACTGCAGTCTGGGAGTTGCTGGCTGCACTCTGCACTGGTCTCCTGTGGATTCAGAGGCAGCCTACAGATCAAGTAAGTGAGGGAGGGGCAGCATACAGATCAGTTAAGTGAGGGATGGGGGCAGGGGAGACAGCCTACGGGAAGGGTCAGCAAGGAGCAGAAAGGTAAAGTAGGAGAAGGAGCAGAAAGGAACAGAAATGAGCAGGAAAGGGGTAGCAAGAAGCAGGAAAGGGGTAGCATGGAGCAGAAAGGGGTGAAAATATCAGAAAGGGATTAGAAAGAGACAGGCAAAGAATGGTTCAAAATAAGCAGAAAGTAGCAGAAAGGTAAAGGAGCAGAAGAAGTCAAGGAGGAGAGAAGACCGTGTCACATGAAGGATATTGGAGCAGGAGGGACAAGTGAAGTGATCCCTCTACTTAATTCTGGACAACCCATCATGAGGCTTTTACCTGGACCTGCCAGGTAAACTTTGGACCTTCTCCTCTCCCAGGGTAAAAAAAAATCAGTGTTAATGTGTTCACTTTTATTTACTGAGTGTCAGGAAGCACAGAGTGCAATGGGGTAGGGGTGTCGTTGCTTGGCTAAATTAGCACTGTAAGCCAATCAGTGGCTCCCCATTCATAAAAAAGTAAAACTTTTTTTTAACTAGGAACTAGCGATTGGCTTAGTGTCAGCTGACCACTCTAGCCAATCGGCAGCACCCATGCCTGACGTCAGTCTGCACTTCCTGACACTCTGTTTGTGAAGTTGAATATCACTGAGTGACCTGGAGAAAGCCTTTGGGGTTAAACCATTTGAAAGCGGTTTAACCCCTTACAGGAAAGAGCACACAGAGGCATAGATAAAATTGTTATGGTTACTAGAATGTTCCTTTAATTTTCTTGTATAAACATGTATTCCTGACACTATAGTTGTGAAAATGCTATTTATGTGTCTTTCCCCCCCCCCCCCCCCCCTTCACCTTATTTCTAGTGTCAGGCCCATCTCTCTGTGGCTTTGCCCACTTGCCTAATGGGTGTCCCGGTTTATTTCCAAAATCTGGTCACCCAGGCTTCATGTGATAATGACTGTGCCCCTCCCCTTCATGACACTGTCAATAAGGGGCCAGACATGGATGTCATTACAATAATCCCCCCCCCCCCCCCCCCCATGTACACAGATTTTCATGATAACATTGATTACATGGTGTCTGTTGAACAAACTTGACTCCTGCACAAACATGATAAAAATCAGACAAGCTATCCAAATGAAATAAGTTAACAAACATTGCTACAAGTGACCATAATTCAAGGAATGCTTTTTGTCCGGGCTTCATTCAGGCATGCCGCAGACAGTGGGAGGCAGAGATGCACTTAGACAGAGAAAGCAGGGAGGGAGAACAACTTTTCCTTTGTTTTCAGGATACCTGCATTTCTTTCCCACCAAGTAATAGTCTAGTTGCTTGTTTTTAGACTTGTTTTTTTCAATCGATCAATCTATTTTTTAACCAGCATAAGAGAGGTGCACCGGTCCTGGAGGTACTGCAATACCAGGTCAATGCGTGGAGTGGACAGAGCAAGCTCTTCTTCCATCTCCCTGTTCCAAAAATCCATTTAATATATGGTCCCCAGATAGGGGACGTATCAGATATTAAACTGATAAGAACAGATTTTTATTTTTATTTTTTTAACCACTCAGTCACAGAGCATTTCCTTCAGATGACATTCAAGGAATCTCTCAGGTAACATCCTCATGATTCTTGCAGTAAAATAATAATAATAAAAGTTAAATCCCTCAAAAATAACAGCAAACCACAACCCACCACCTTCCCAAAGCCACAGCAAACCACCCAACAAAAAACCACTGCAAAATTATACAAACCCAAATTCCTAAGACACATGCATTCATCCAGTCATACTTACCCCTATTTTTCAAAATCTTACATAAGATATAAACAATATTTACAGATTTTCCACACAACCCACCATTTGTTTTATTTTTTATAAATTATTTACACAAAAATTAAAGCAATTCCACATAACCCACCACCCAAACAATCCCAATATCCACCAATTTTCTTGATTAAACCCTTTCCCTAAAGAAAAAACAATATGCATATTATTTAGAAACAAAAATATTCAAAATTCCCTTTTTTTCTTCAAACAATAACAAAAACCAAATCATCAAACCTAGTTTTTATGCACACCATTTTTTCCACTTTTTCGTCTTCCATACGCATTCAGAATCCGTTTCTCCATTTTTTCAAACATTCCTACAGATCAATTTTCCCTCTTACCATTCGTACACATGCAACCACTGTTAAACATTCATGTCTGAAAACTAACAAATTTCGATCATCCCACAATGTTTCCTTTATACAAGCCATAATAATCCACAGCACTCTCTCTATTGTACCAAATAAAACACATCAAATGAAAACACAGAAATACCTGTCAAACCAACCACCAACTTCAACAATCTTTTCAAAACTAGTCTCACAAAACAACAATTCCAAAATACAAAAATACATGCACCACATTCTCTATCTCCACAATCTTCCCTCGGATACATCTGTTCTCACTAATCTTCTTCCATACTGCACCTCTCTCGTAGCTAGATAAGTATGTACGCCATCCATGCTATATATCTTTTTATCTGTTTAAAATTTCTATGCCACTCAGTCTCTTCCATATGTCTTTACTTATTTTTTCAGTGAATCCATCACTCCCTTTTACAGGTCCTGTCATTCAATTTTTTTTAATTTTTTTTTAAAACTTGTATTTTCACTTCAATTCTCCCATGACACATTTTGCAATTCATACCTCAATCTGCTTATAAAACCATGGAGTGTTAAAACACATTCGATCAAAGGCATGCAAACCATACTTCCTCAAACACATACCAGCTGCATATTTAAACATACATGCTATCAAAGTGTCCTTTTTACAAATCCTAACACACATTCTTACATAGTGCACCATTAAAAATCTTTCCACATCCGGAAAATTCATACCTCCATTTTCTCATAGTTTCACAACTTTCTCCATATGGCTACTCCAAAAGCCTTGCATTAACATTTATTCCAATTTGTGGAAATCTTTTGTATGGCGTGTGTATTTCGGGTTAACAATTTTACCCTCTTTAAACCTGCCTGTGATCTACATATAACCGTGACATCATACATATACCCAATCACTTTAATACATCTTCCACTGCTCCCAGGAATCTCAACTGCTCTCACAATCTTATCATTCATTAAACTGCACAGCAAAGGTTCAATTACACAAATAAAAATAATAGGGGACAAGGGACATCCCTGTCTGACTCCAGAACACACTTTTTAAAACTTTAAGTTAACCAACCATTAACTTGCACAACACTTTCGATATCTCTATACATACATTTTATCCAATTTATAATTTTTCCAGGTAACCCCATTCTCTCTAAGACTTGAAACATAAAATCATGCGCTACCCTATAATACGCATTCTCAATAAGCACGTGCATGGGAAAAATTTTCGGTTCGGCATTCCGAAATTCTGCAATTCGGCACTTCGACACTTCGGAACTTCAGCAACTTCGAGACTTCGGGACGTCGAGACTTCGGGACGTCAAGACTTCGGGACGTCAAGACTTCGGGACGTCTCTTGCAGCCGCTTGGTAGATAACTCCCTAATTCCCACGGTATTATGGAGTTATCTACCAAAAGACTGAAAGACCTAAATTGGTCTTTCAGCCAAATTTACTAATACTAAGTAAAAATGAAATTAAACAGTGAGCAGCCAGTGACTGCTATTGCTCCCCCGGACCCCACCCCTGAGCAGCGGGTGGGGGCCCTAAAGTAAAATAATGCGGGGGGATCTATTGTCGTCGTCCCCGGCCCCCACCCCTGAGCAGTGAGTGGAGGCCCTAAATTAGAATGGGGGAGACCTAATGTCCTCCCCCTGGCCCCAACCCCTGAGTGGTGGGTGGGGGCCCTAAATTAGAATGAGGGGGGACCTAATGTCCTCCCCCCTGGCCCCCACCCCTGAGCAATGGGTGGGGACCCTAAATACTAATTAGGGGGGACCTAATATCCTCCCCCCTGGTCCCCACCCCTGAGCGGTGGGTGGGGGCCCTAAATTAGAATAAGGGGGGAAGAACTTATGTCCTCCCCCTGGCCCCCACCACTGAGCGGTGGGTGGGGGCCCTAAAATACTAATTAGGGGCGGACACCTAATGTCTTCCCCCCTGGCCCCCACCCCTGAGCGGTGGGTGGGGGCCCTAAATAAAAAAATATCCCCCCACAAACTCCTAGTCACCTCCCTCCTCAAAAAAATTAACCCCTACCCCCCCCACCCTAAAAATAATGAGAGGGGTCCATTTAACTAAAGTACTTAAAAAAAAACTAAAAAAAAACTTACCATTTGATGTTTTCTTTCTTCTAAAATCTTCTTTTTTCAGCCTCAAAAAAGGCCAAATAAAAAGCCCTGGTCAGGGGTAGGGGCCAGAGAGGAGGACATTAGGTCCTCCTCCCTCATTCTAATTTAGGGCCCCCACCCACCGCTCAGTGGTGGGGGCCAGGGGGGAGGACATTAGGTCCTCCCCCCTCATTCTAATTTAGGGCCCCCACCCACTGCTCAGGGGTGGAGGCGAGAAGGGAAGAACATTAGGTCCCCCCCAATTAGTATTTTAGTGTCCCCACCCACTGCTCAGGGGTGGGGGCGAGGGGGAGGACATTAGGTCCTCCCCCCTTATTTTACTTTAGGGCCCCCACCCGCTGTTCAGGGGTTGGGGCCGGGGGGCAATAGGTCCCCCCTTCAGGTTAGGAGGGGGAGGGGGGATGTTTTGTTTTTTTACAGTGAGCAGCCAGAGGCCAGAGGCTGCTCACTGTCTAATAGACATGCCCCTACTCGCGGTATAGCATAATTTACTAATACTAAGTAATCTTTCAGGTCTTTCAGCCTTTTAGTAGATAGCTCCCTAATACCGTGGGAATTAGGGAGTTATCTACTTATTCATTCCTGTCATTACACTGACTGGCCAAGTAACTTACATTTTATATGAATGTATGTTACTTGATTGTTGTAAGTGTTACAAATGCTTACAGCTGAATCCTGGCTATGTTTGTATACTTTTTATTTAAAATTGTATACAGTGTAACATTCTTCTTCTTCCACTGGGTAAGTATATTAGTACTTAGGCAATACTGTGCTTCGGAACTTCGGCCACTTCGGAACCTCGGTAATTCGTCACTTTGGCAATTCGGCTATTCTGACATTCGGAAGTACCCGAATGTCCGAATTTACAGAAATTCGTATTCGGGCCGAAACGAATTGCACATGTCTAGTTCTCAAAAAAATTGTCGACATAATCCTTATTTACACCATTCTCATTACTTCATCTCTTTTTCCAAACTCTCATCACTCTTTTTTCCATATATAGATCTTCATAATTTTTTTTACTTCATTCAAAATCAGTTATTAAATTTAATAACATTTAACACTATTTAATACTTACATTTAATAAAATTTAATACTACACCATCCCTATTCAATACTCCTTCCATACCTTTTCTACAATCATACACTTTCTTAAAACAAATCTTGTGCATTTTTCGGCACTCTAAAACATTCAATTTCAAAGCTAACACAATCTTTCTACCTTTTTACTCCAAACATTTATGCCTATTTTTCTCTCACCTCTTAAAACTCATTCTCTATATCCCAACCTAATTCTTTCAATTTACACAAATAATCAATAGTGATGTCGCGAACACAAAATTTTAGGTTCGCAAGCGGAAGCTTCCGCAAACGTTCGCGAACCGGCGAACCAGGCGAACCGCCATTGACTTCAATGGGCAGGCGAATTTTAAAACCCACAGGGACTCTTTCTGGCCACAAAAGTGATGGAAAAGTTGTTTCAAGGGGATTAACACCTGGACTGTGGCATGCCGGAGGGGGATCCATGGCAAAACTCCCATGGAAAATTACACAGTTGATGCAGAGTCTGGTTTTAATCCATAAAGGGCAGAAATCACCTAACATTCCTAAATCACAATGGATATGGATTGACACCTGACTTATGACATATTGACACCTTGACATATGGATTGACACCTGTCCTCAGAGACCCTGATACACACTGACACAGAGCAGAATACGGACTATTCCCCCTACATAGGGTCACTTGGCAGATATGGATTGACACCTATCCTAAGGATCCCTGATACACACTGACACAGAGCAGAATAGAGACTGTTCCCCCTACATAGGGTCACTTGGCAGATATGGATTGACACCTATCCTCAGAGACCATGATACACCAGACACCTATCCTAAGGATCCCTGATACACACTGACACAGAGCAGAATAGGGTCCTCCCCCATTGCGATTTATGGCCCCCACCCACCATGCAGGGGTGGGGGCCGGGGGAAGGACAGTAGGTCTAGCCCCCTCATTATTTTCAAGGCCCCCACCCACCACACAGGGGTGGGGGCGGGGAGAGGACAGTCGGTCCCCCCCAGTGTGTATCAGGGTCCCTGAGGACCCCCCCTCATATGTCAATCCATATCTGCCAAGTGACCCTATGAAGGGGAAACAGACCCTATTCTGCTCTGTGTCAGTGTGTATCAGGGATCCTTAGGATAGGTGTCAATCCATATCTGCCAAGTGACCCTATGTAGGGGGAACAGTCCCTATTCTGCTCTGTGTCAGTGTGTATCAGGGATCCTTAGTATAGGTGTCAATCCATATCTGACAAGTGACCCTATGTAGGGGGAACAGTCCCTATTCTGCTCTGTGTCAGTGTGTATCAGGGATCCTTAGAATAGGTGTCAATCCATATCTGCCAAGTGACCCTATGTAGGGGGAACAGTCCCTATTCTGCTCTGTGTCAGTGTGTATCAGGGATCCTTGGGATAGGTGTCAATCCATATCTGCCAAGTGACCCTATGTAGGGGGAACAATCCCTATTCTGCTCTGTGTCACTGTCAGGGGGGAGTATCTGCAGTAATACAGAGTGTCTGGAGGGAGTATCTACAGTTACACAGGGTGTCTGGAGGGAGTATCTGCAGTAACACAGGGTGTCTGGAGGGAGTATCTGCAGTAATACAGAGTGTCTGGGGGGAGTATCTGCAGTAACACAGACTGTCTGGAGGGAGTATCTGCAGTAATACAGAGTGTCTGGGGGGAGTATCTGCAGTATCACAGATTGTCTGGATGGAGTATCTGCAGTAACACAGGGTGTCTGGAGGGAGTATCTGCAGTAACACAGGGTGTCTGGAGGGAGTATCTGCAGTAACACAGAGTGTCTGGAGGGAGTAACTGCAGTAACACAGTGTCTGGAGGGAGTATGTGCAGTAACACAGAGTGTCTGGAGGGAGTATGTGCAGTAACAGAGTGTATGGGGGGAGTATCTGCTTGTAACATTTATATGCACTGAAAAAAAAATTTGAAAAAATAAAATAAAATGGTTGCAGCTTCCGAATTAATCTAAAATGGATGCTGTCCAGTAGGTGGGAGGGTCTGCTACGGAAGGTGTGCTGCTGATTGGCTGGAATATGTCTGCTGACTGTGAGGTACAGGGTCAAAGTTTACTCAATGATAAAGAATAGTGGGCGGACCGAACATCGCTTGTGTTCGCCCGTGGTGGCGGACGCGAACATGCTATGTTCACCGTGAACTATTCGCCAGCGAACCGTTCGGGACATCACTAATTGGGAGTTTCACACATTACAAAAAGAATACAATGTTTCTAATATAGCTAAATTCTCATATATGCAATTGCAATCTTGGTGGCACAGAAACCATGTGAGAAATACATCCAATGCACATGGTTGCCGGAGTCAGAAATGGCTTGTTTAAATTAAAAAAACAGTAAAAAAAATATTTCCATGCTATACCTGGAAGCTTACCATGAATTAACTGACACCACCCTGCCCTTTGTGACAATGGGAAAGAGATTTAAAGCTCAAATTCGCAGATCTCCAAAATAAATATCTATACTATGCGCATAAACACCTAACCCTTTGCAACGCTCATGTGAAGTTTTCAAGGAAAATCCTCTACCTCTGGTACATGATACCCACCAGACTGAATCATTGTGACCCCCAAAACCGTAAAACAAGTGTTTGAGATGCCAATCGGGCATGGGCTCCATGCTCCGTGTTTGGTGGTCCTGCCTAAATCTTTCTAGATACTGGGCAGATATAAACAAACTGATCCAGGACTGTACGATTAACAATTTACCAAGCTCCCTGGAGACTTGCCTGCTCCTACTCCTGCCGAGACCTATACCTAAATGGCATGAGTACTTAATAATTAGTATAAGTACTTAATAGCAGCCCTCATGATTATTAGCAGAAATTGGTTGAAAAACTCAGCTCCATCACTAAATGAGTGTATTGCCCAAATATCATCCATACAAATGTATGAAATTACGGCCCACACAGCAATGTATCCTGGTAAATTCTGGAAATACGCATGGTCCTACTGTGACCATTATATAAATGAAACCCAACACATTTTTTCCCACTCTGTAAATGAACATAAAGCACCCCTCAATGCCTAAACCCCTCACGCGACTGTGTCCATTGCCTCCACAGATTCCCTCTTTCAATTCAAATGCAACCGATGTGGTCAATCTGAAAATGCACACACACTACAAGGAAATGATGCATGGATTGCTCATGACAAACTACTACATATGTCTTGTAGCAATCTAGCAAACACTACCTGCCTGACAAGGGTAATGCAACCCTTCTTCCTCTCCACCCCCACTCCCAAATCACATGACAGCTTATATATTATTATTACATTTCTTGTGGGCTAACTCTTTTCCCTTCTATTTTTTTCTGTTCGTTTGTAAAACCAAATACACTTTGAGTTTTGCAATGCTATGAGAGATATGCTTTATTTCACTCACAATCAAAGTCGTCTCACACAACAAGGTCTTTCTATTGTAATGCTGTAACATTTTATTATGTGCATGATTGAAATATTAATAATTTGTAGAAAAACAAATCTTGTTCTGAACTATAGCTTAGATACGACAAGGGAAAATGTACATTTATCTGAGAAAAATACTAGCGAAAAACTGGCAAATTTATATTCTCAATACCTCTTCTTTCAAGGGTTTTATGACACAAAGACTATTTCATGAAGGAGAAAGGGGTTTTCCTGTCTAATCATGACAGCATCACTTAGCGGGTAGCTCCACCCTCAGCCGGATCAGGACAGAGAACAATTAAACAATTAACTAGACTGCAGTTCTTCCTCCCTCCATACCTCAGTCTTTTTTCTGTCCTCAGCAGACAACAGGAATTTTATTCTGATTACTTTTATTTTTTGGCAACCTCCCATGTTTACCGTGGGTTTACCAGATGAAGTTCAGCCTCTCTTCATCTGAAGAACTCAGTTAGTTCTGCCTGTGCAGCCTGATTACTGAGTTTGGTGGGTACAGTTTGCATGCTGTTCTACAAAACGAATCATTGGCTACCTCATGTGGATACCTGTGAAAAATGACAAGTTTGGTATCAGGGGTTTGTATGCTTTTAAGAATACCTTATAATGATACTAAGTTATGTTACATACAGGGGTCGGTTATCCTTAATAATCCCCTTCTATTTGTTCCCTATTTATGGAATTTAGTGATTTTTTTCTGCTTATTTTCCATAGGAGGCAAAGTTTTTTGGAGAACCTTAGAGTTTATAAATTACAATTCAGCATTCCCTTATATTGTCTTGTAACCAGGGAATTCTGATTGGTGGAGTGTGCCCCTCTTTTTCATTGTTATTCCGGTTTATGGGGGGAACATTATGACAACAGGTAAGGCAACATAGTAGCCATCTATAGTTTTTCGTACAGTAACCTTATGGGTGTTAGGCTGTGAGGGCATTCTCTCCTGGTCTATTATACCACTGAGTGGTGGCTATCTGTAACAGGAAGCCTCTCAGTTATTTCATTTCGAGCCAATTCCGCAGAGCGGTGCTTAAGTCAGCAGGGAGTATCAGAAGATTACGTCATCATCGGGCGCCCTGGTTAGTTCCGGCGTGCGCTTTGCAGTCCGGGGAAATGGGGACTTTGACTTACAGGTTAAAGTAGTCTCCGAGCATGGGCATAATTGTGGTAAGTAGGATTTAAAAGGATATGGCGCGAAATTCTAAATTGCTACTGTGTTGTAGTTCTGGCGCTCGTTTGTTTTTTCCCTGCTATTGGAAAGTGCTCCCCAAACAATTCATTCTGATGGGAAGGTAAGAGAAATATCAAGAATTAGTTTCCTTTCATTCTCTTTTTTCTTTACTGGTTTTCTTTCTTATAATAATAGTTTCTTCTTATTAGTACAGGGAGTGCAGAACTATTAGGCAAATGAGTATTTTGACCACATCATCCTCTTTATGCATGTTGTCTTACTCCAAGCTGTATAGGCTCAAAAGCCTACTACCAATTAAGCATATTAGGTGATGTGCATCTCTGTAATGAGAAGGGGTGTGGTCTAATGACATCAACACCCTAAATCAGGTGTGCATAATTATTAGGCAACTTCCTTTCCTTTGGCAAAATGGGTCAAAAGAAGGACTTGACAGGCTCAGAAAAGTCAAAAATAGTGAGATATCTTGCAGAGGGATGCAGCACTCTTAAAATTGCAAAGCTTCTGAAGCGTGATCATCGAACAATCAAGCGTTTCATTCAAAATAGTCAACAGGGTCGCAAGAAGCGCGTGGAAACACCAAGGCGCAAAATAACTGCCCATGAACTGAGAAAAGTCAAGCGTGCAGCTGCCAAGATGCCACTTGCCACCAGTTTGGCCATATTTCAGAGCTGCAACATCACTGGAGTGCCCAAAAGCACAAGGTGTGCAATACTCAGAGACATGGCCAAGGTAAGAAAGGCTGAAAGACGACCACCACTGAACAAGACACACAAGCTGAAACGTCAAGACTGGGCCAAGAAATATCTCAAGACTGATTTTTCTAAGGTTTTATGGACTGATGAAATGAGAGTGAGTCTTGATGGGCCAGATGGATGGGCCCATGGCTGGATTGGTAAAGGGCAGAGAGCTCCAGTCCGACTCAGACGCCAGCAAGGTGGAGGTGGAGTACTGGTTTGGGCTGGTATCATCAAAGATGAGCTTGTGGGGCCTTTTCGGGTTGAGGATGGAGTCAAGCTCAACTCCCAGTCCTACTGCCAGTTTCTGGAAGACACCTTCTTCAAGCAGTGGTACAGGAAGAAGTCTGCATCCTTCAAGAAAAACATGATTTTCATGCAGGACAATGCTCCATCACACGCGTCCAAGTACTCCACAGCGTGGCTGGCAAGAAAGGGTATAAAAGAAGAAAATCTAATGACATGGCCTCCTTGTTCACCTGATCTGAACCCCATTGAGAACCTGTGGTCCATCATCAAATGTGAGATTTACAAGGAGGGAAAACAGTACACCTCTCTGAACAGTGTCTGGGAGGCTGTGGTTGCTTCTGCACGCAATGTTGATGGTGAACAGATCAAAACACTGACAGAATCCATGGATGGCAGGCTTTTGAGTGTCCTTGCAAAGAAAGGTGGCTATATTGGTCACTGATTTGTTTTTGAATGTCAGAAATGTATATTTGTGAATGTTGAGATGTTATATTGGTTTCACTGGTAAAAATAAATAATTGAAATGGGTATATATTTGTTTTTTGTTAAGTTGCCTAATAATTATGCACAGTAATTGTCACCTGCACACACAGATATCCCCCTAAAATAGCTAAAACTAAAAACAAACTAAAAACTACTTCCAAAAATATTCAGCTTTGATATTGAGTTTTTTGGGTTCGTTGAGAACATGGTTGTTGTTCAATAATAAAATTAATCCTCAAAAATACAATAAAAATAAAATATTGCCTAATAATTCTGCACTCCCTGTATGGCTTCTCCCTCTGCCTCCAGACATTCAGATAGAAGAAATAGGTGAGCCAATTTCAAAGTTTTTATTGGGGGATCATAAAAGAGTGCCAAACAAGCCAGTAATATATTTTTATAAGGCCTTACTATTTTACAGTTCCATCAAAGCACTGGAATCTTCTCCTAGAAAATATTAAGAAAAGACCAAAAGATGTATGAATTGCAGTGGGATTGCTATGGAGGAAAATAAGTTGTGCAGGTCATGCTTATTAGATGCTGCTGGAGAATGTAGTAGAAGGGATTCACCTGAAGAAGATCTTAAAAAAATGGATTTCCCAGGCTATAGCTGAAGGATTTAAATCCACTTCAGGGAAATGTATCCAGACTTTTCAGACATGAATCCAGGACTTCTGAGTCTAAAGATAATTCGGATGTCCTGTTTGTCTCTGATTAAAAGGATGAGGAGATTGAACATTTGTCTAGATCTCTGGACTCTAGATCGGTAGAACAATTGATTTTGTTGCTGAGGAAATGGATGTCCTAGAATCTGATTTTGTATTTTGAGGATCTCCGGTCCAATAGACCTACCTTTCTGGTTCAGTCATCTCTCAAGAATGGAGTAGACCCGAGAAAAAAAGCTACCCTGAAGAATAACACAGCTAGAGTTTATCCCTATTCTCCAGTGGATTCAAAATCTTGGATTGATGCGGCTGTTATCCATATGGCCAAAAAGACTACAATACCAGTAGATTCGATGGCATACTTAAGTGGACCCATGATAAAAGCACACACGACTGTTGCTTTAACTTCCCTTTTCTAGAGCCTTGAAGGTATGGCTAGAGAACTTGGAAGAGGACATTGCAGCTAGTGTCTGCAGGGAACATCTAATCGAAAGCTTGGCTACTGAATTTTGTTCGGAGGCATCACATGATATCACTAAGATGGTGGCTAAGAGCATGGCTTTGACTGTAGCTTGCACAAGGGCTTTGTCTTCAAAAGTTCTACCCTGTCTGGATCAAAATCATCTCAGTCTCCTGGGTTTTGTCAATAATAAAAGAAGGATACCACATAGAGTTTTTGCGGTTCCCACAACCAGTCTAAGCGTTCTCGAGTTGCAAGAGGAATAAAAGAAGTTGCATTGAAAGAGTGTATCAAGAAACTGCTTCTACAAAAATATATTGTAGAAGTTCCAAAGGCATAAAGGTACAAAGGCCATTATTCTACAATCTTTCTGGCTCCAAAGCCTCTAGAAAGGTGGAGATTATCTTTGATTCTGGGCCTAAAAGTCTTAAACACCAATTTAAAGTCATTCAAGATGTCACCCAATCTCCCTTTTTTATTTTTGATACTATACTGGCAATGGATTCCGTCTATAGACCTCAAAGACGCATATTATCAGATCCCCATTCACCAGTCTCACATAATGTTTCCCCCAAATCCAAAAACGCAGAAACTTTATCAGTTCAGAGGCCTTCATTTTGGACTAAGTCTGGCTCCAAGGACTTTCTCAAAAGTTCTTATAAATTTGAATGCTTACCTACGTTTACAAAAGGTAGAGATATTCCATTACCTGGACGACATACTGATAGTGGGATCCTCTGTCCAGGAGGTATTACTTCATACACAAGCAACTATACTCTGTCTTCAGGAACATGGGTGGATACTGAATTCAGAAAGAAGTTCTCTGATACCTTCTATACAGATCATTTTTCTGGGTGCTGTGATAAATACGTCTATAGCAACAGTATCTCTATCTCCAGACAGAATAGTGAAGATTGTGAACATACAAGCTCATCAGTTCCTTTCTGCAAGAGATTATATGAGCCTCTTGGGATTCCTGACATCTGTAATAGGGCTGGTGAGATAGGCCCATTGGGAAATTCGACCTATTCAGATGGAATTTCTGAGGCAATTCAACAGGGACAGACCCGACTGGGATCAAAAGATATTTCTTCTCAAGAATACAAAAGATCAGATTAAGTGGTTGACAAACCGGAAGAATCTTGGTCGGGGTTACCCTTTGGAAGAAGCAGGGACAGTGGTCCAACAAAGAGAGAAAAATGCACTCCAATCTAAGAGCTATTCTCATGGCCCTTCAATTTTTTCTCCCGTATGTGAAGAAGGTTTGGATTATGATTCAGACAGACAACAGGGCAGTGGCTTCTGATGTAAACCACCAAGGTGGGACATGAAGCAAACTTCTATTAAAGGAGCTGTCACCTCTTATGTTATTGGCTCAGAAACATCTTCAAGGTCCAAGGGCAGATCGAGAATAATTCTCGATCTGCTTAGGGATCTAAGCAGATTGAGAATAAGCCAGGAGAATGCAAACTTCATAAGTTCAGAAGTCTTCAAGGCAATAATGCCTCGGTGGGGCATACCCCAGATCGACTTGATGGCAACGGCACAGAACACGCAAGTAACAAGGTTCTTCTCACTTCACCCAGGCATCAGTCTGTGGGACAGGACGCTCTATCACAAGTTTGGGAATTTGATCTGGGGTATGTCTTTCCCCCCCTACCTATCATTCACCGCCTGCTGAAGAAAATCTGAAAGGAAGAATGAGTTATAAAAGCAATCTTTCCAGAGTGGCCAAGGAGACCCTGGTTTCCTCTCCTGTGCAGGATGTCTTTGGAAAAACACTCTCCGCTTCTGAACAGGATAGATCTATTGAGGAGTCAGGGTCCTGACCTCAATCCTGAACAGTTGAGATTGGGGGCCTGGCTGTTGATCAGGATTATCTGAGGCAGTGACTAATACAGTCTAGAAGTCTAGAAAGCTTTCTACATCTAAGTCCTATCACTGTATATGGGAGACGTTTAAATCTTGGACACACAACAAGGAAGTGGATTTCTTGCACCCTGATCAGAACCATATCTTGGAACTTCTACAAGCTGGCTTAGAGAAAGTCTGAGTACCCTAAAGGTTCAGTGTTCTGCTCTATCGGCCCTATGTAACAATTCATGGGCTTCAAATCCCTTGATTGCTAGGTTCTTTAAGGCTGATCTTTGTATTAGACCTCCTCAATGCAACTATACACCTCCATAGGACCTTCCTCTTTTCCTAGATGCCTTGTCTGAAGCACCATTTTCTCCTCTGGAAGAGTTGTATCACAATTCTCTAACATATAAGACTCTATTTTTGCTGGCCATTAAGTCGGCTAGGAGAATCTCGGAGGTTAGAGCATTCTCCTGTGAAGTAAAGTATACTCAGGTGTTCCATGACAGAGTGGTATTGCATCCTGAGCTAGAATTCCTTCCTAAGGTAGTTTCATTTGCATCAGGATATTGTTCCACCATCCTTTTTTCCAAGTCTGTGCGAAGAATTGAAGGTCAAACTTAATCATCTAGATGTTAGGGAATATTTGATGAGATACTTATCTGTTTCAGGAGCTTGTCGTAAAACGGATCATCTGTTCATTATCTCAGAGGGCTCCAGAAAAGGTGAAGCTGCCTCTGCTTCTACTTTACGTAGATGGATTTCCAATATCATCATGAAGGCTTACACTTTAAGAGGTCTTTCTCATCCAAACAAGGTTAATTGTCATTCTACGAGGACGTTGGCTACTTCATGGGCTAATTGGGCAGAGGTTTCTCCTGATGATATCTGCAAGGCAGCAACGTGGTCTTCTCCTATGACCTTCATTAAACATTACAAGCTGGATGTGGCCTCTTCTTCCACAAAGTTTGGCAGAAGTGTTTTGGCCTCTGCATTTTGCATAATAAACTTGAGTGTTCTTGTAGTGATTTAGTGTGGTTCCCCCCCTCCTCCCCCTGTTTTTATAGTAAGCTTGGGTATTACCCATAAGTGATGCTGCCATGATTAGCTAAGAATATCAACATTTTATTTCATACTTAACAGTAAATTTCTTTTCCTGGCTATTTATCATGGCAGCTTCATGTACCGGCCCAAGATTTTATCTGAGCAATTCAATTGGACTTAGGTATGGAGGGAGGAGGAACCTTGTATGCCTACAGTCTAGTTAATTGTTTAATTGTTTTCTGTCCTGATCCGGCTAAGGGTGGAGATACCCATAAGTGATGCTGCCATGATGAATAGCCAGGAAAATAAATTTACTGGTAAGTATAAAATTAAATTTCAAAATTACTTATCGATGCTTGATATATAATATGTATTCTAGGATTGATAGATTTTTGGTGGATCAATCTACTATACCACATATTTTGAGTTCTGTAATACTGACCATAAATATGCCAGACCACTCTCCTATCATACTGCATTTATCGAAAACTCTGTTGTTGAATCCAGAGAGGCAATGGAAATTAAGTGAATAATAGTGGATACAGAAAATAAATTGGTAGCAGAAAATGTAATTACATTTTTTTTAAAAATATATTTTATTGTTTTCTTGATGCAGAAAAGAACAGCGGGTTTGCATGGGGAGGGTTACAGAAGAGAAAAATTGGATGTTAATGACATTTAGTTACATAGGATTGTTGCATAGTTCACAATGGGTTTTACAATGAGAACATTATACATAGAGTCCAGGTTGGCAGCGCCATTATTTTAATGAAAATGCAGACCCGGACTTAGCTTGTAGTACAATTTGGAATGTGCACTAAGCAGTTGTCTAAACAATTATTTTATTCCATAAGTAATAAAGCTTCCTCCTTATTGGCATCACAAGTTATGCATAAAATATCACAATCCCAAATTGTCGGCTTAGTCATTTAGCAAATATTCAAAGTAACTTATCCTATAAAAATCAGAAATATGTTTTCTAGTTATTATAAATCCCTTTACGGTTTAGAATCTAATAAGAACACTATACAACACTATAATATACAACCTTCACTGGAAAAAATGTTGATCTTAGACAAAACTGTTTTACCACAAATTCACACTCATAAATTCTGACATTCCCTAAATAGAACTACTTGAGGTCTTTAATAAAACACCTGCAGGCCAAGTGCTGTGTTCATATGTGTAACGGATCGACTGGCACCCCGACTGGGTACCTCCGTTAATGGATGCTCCTAGCATTTCCTGAGGACTCTAAGCACTGCAGCAATATAAACTAAAACATGCCCAAATATTGTACTTGAAGGGCCATATCTCCCAGGGACCATAATCACAGGGCAGGAGGCGAGCATGCAGTCCCCTCCAGGAAACTGGGGCAGACTCTGGTGCAGGGTCCTGTCCGCTACATTTCTCCCCTTTACCAACTAGACTAACAGGGTATCTGACCTCCTGCCGGTCAGTGCCCTGGTTAGTCCAGCAACCCACCCACGAAGCACAAACAGCAGTAGAGCCCACCCACAATAAATAGTTACTGCACCTGGATGAAGGAGAAACTTGTTCAGGTCCAGGTGCCTCACCACGGCTGTGTGGGGGACTGGTAGGCCGCCTTGGTGGGTTGCTGAGTGGACAGAGACTGGGGTACAAGACTCTCCCCTCCCGGTAAATTATTCTGTAGCTGGGGAGCAGGACTGACCGTCCATACTCCCTGTAGCTTGGGCGCAGAGATCACGGTCCCATCTGCGCTGGTTGAGGGGCTTAGTGTCTCCTCTTGGTGTGCTAGGCTGCCGCTGGGGAGGGGGAACGAGACTCTCCCATCCCGGTAAAATATTCTGCCGCTGGGGAGCAGGGCTGACCCTCCGTACTCCCTGTAGCTTGGGCGCAGAGACCACGGTCCCATCTGCGCTGGTGAGGGGCTTAGTGTCTCCCCTTGGTGGGTTATGCTTCTGCTGGGGAGAGGGGGTAACCAGCTCCTCTCCCTGAACTGTAGACTGCCGCTGGGGAGAGGGGGTAACAAGCTCCTCTCCCTGAACTGTAGACTGCCGCTGGGGAGAGGGGGTAACAAGTTCCTCTCCCTGAACTGTAGACTGCCGCTGGGGAGGAAGGATGACACCTTCAGCTTTCTGTACCACACACTGCTGCTGGGGAGGAAGGATGGCACCCTCAGCTCCCTGTAACGCACACTGCCGCTGGGGATCTGGGCCGACTGCCCAGCATCCCTGTAGGGCCGGTAGAAAGACCACAGTCCCATCTCCACCTGCCATCTGTGGGTCTTCCCAGGACCAATCCGTGAGGCCCCTCAACATTTGTGAGTAAGGGCCACCTGCTTCCCCACCTGGCAACTCTGGCTGCTGCTGGGGATCTGGGCCAGCTGCCCAGCATCCCGGTGGGCCCGGTGGAGAGACCTTGGTCCCATCTCTAACCTCCTCGGATGCAGCCTCTACTCGGCTGCTGTAACGCTCCTGCTGCTGAGCATACTTCCTCTCTTTCGCCAGCCGGAATTCTCGGCCCAGCCTTGTGTTTCGCTCGGCCATGACCTGGTTCCAGATCACCCGGCGTGTCTCCATGGGTATATCATCCCCATACTCGGCCACTCGCTGCCTCACCTCGGCCAGCCAATCATCTCCAGAGCCAGAACCTTCCATACTTGTCTGCTCCCAGGGGGCTGCACGAGTGCTAGCGTTGCCCTCAATTTGTAAATCCAAACAGTGTCTCTGAGCTGCTTTACCTCGCACTAGGACGCCATCCCACTGCTTGCCACCAATGTAACGGATCGACTGGCACCCCGACTGGGTACCTCCGTAAATGGATGCTCCTAGCGTTTCCTGAGGACTCTAAGCACTGCAGCAATATAAACTAAAACATGCCCAAATATTGTACTTGAAGGGCCATATCTCCCAGGGACCATAATCACAGGGCAGGAGGCGAGCAAGCAGTCCCCTCCAGGAAACTGGGGCAGACTCTGGTGCAGGGTCCAGTCCGCTACAATATCATACTATAAGACATTTCCTGGCATTTTTTTGACATACTTTATTTTGATAGTGTTAGACATACAAGCAGGGCTCGAGTCCTGCAGGAACGCGTGGGAACGGCGTTCCTGCACTTTTTCCACAGCAGGAACGCCGTTCCCATTACTAGTCCTGTAGGACCCAGGGCTGGCACAAGCGGCTGCCAGAGCAGGGGGAGCACAAATCCGAATCCCCTGCCTCTGACTGGGGACTCGGATTTTAAACTCACCTCTCCCCCTGCAGTCAGTGGAGTCGTCCGGCCTCTCCTGATGATGTCAGTAGGAGGGGGCGTGACTTTCTCTGCTCTTCTCACAGGACCGCTGGGGAGCAGAGGAAGCCACGCCCCCTCCTCCTGACATCATCAGGAGAGGCCGGCTTACTCCACTGACTGCAGGTTCCAGATCCTGTCCCACCCCTCCTGGCCCAAGGTAAGCCTCAGGGAGGGGGGAAGACACTTTAGGTTGTTTTTTTTGTCCCTTTCCCCAGTCCCTGTCTCCCTCCTCAGGCCCTGTCCCCCTCCTCAGGCCCTGTCCCCCTCATCAGGCCCTGTCTCCCTCCTCAGGCCCTGTCTCCCTCCTCAGGCCCTGTCTCCCTCCTCAGGCCCTGTCTCCCTCATCAGGCCCTGTCCCCCTCCTCAGGCCCTGTCCCCCTCCTCAGGCCCTGTCTCCCTCCTCAGGCCCTGTCCCCCTCCTCAGTCCCTGTCCCCCTCCTCAGTCCCTGTCCCCCCTCCTCAGTCCCTGTCCCCCCTCCTCAGTCCCTGTCCCCCCTCCTCAGTCCCTGTCCCCCCTCCTCAGTCCCTGTCTCCCACCTCAGTCCCTGTCCCCCTATTTAAGGCCCTGTCCCCCCTCCTCAGTTCCTGTCTCCCTCCTTAGTCCCTTTCCCCAGTCCCTGTCCCCCTCCTCAAGCCCTATCCCCTTACTCAGTCCCTGTCCCCCTCCTCAGTCCCTGTCCACCTATTTAAGGCCCTGTCCCCCCTCCTCAGTCCTCAGTCCCTGTCCTCCCACCTCAGTCCCTGTCCTCCCACCTCAGTCCCTGTCCTCCCACCTCAGTCCCTGTCTCCCACCTCAGTCCCTGTCTCCCACCTCAGTCCCTGTCTCCCACCTCAGTCCCTGTCCCCCTATTTAAGGCCCTGTCCCCCCTCCCCAATCCCTGTCTCCCTCCTTAGTCCCTTTCCCCAGTCCCTGTCCCCCTCCTCAAGCCCTATCCCCTTACTCAGTCCCTGTCCTCCTCCTCAGTCCCTGTCCCCCTATTTAAGGTCCTGTCCCCCCTCCTCAGTCACTGTCCCCCTATTTAAGGCCCTGCTCCCCCCTCCTCAGCTCCTGTCCCCCTTCTCAGTCCCTGTCCCCCTCCTCCAGCCCCTGCTCCCTTCATCAGCCCCTGCCCCCCTCCTCAGCCTCTGTCCCCCTCCTCAGCCCCTGTCCCTTTCCTCAGCCCATGGCCCCTTCCTCAGCCCATGCCCCCCCCCCTCCTCCTAAGCTCCTGTCCCTCTTCCTCAGCCCTGCCACCTTACTCAGCCCATGGCCCCTTCCTCAACCCATGTCCCCCCCCCTCCTCCTAAGCTCCTGTCCCTTTTTCCACAGCACTGTCCCCCTCCTCAGCCCCTGTCCCCCTCCTCAGCCCCTGTCCCCCTCCCTCAGCCCCTGTCCACCTTACTCAGCCCCTGTCCACCTTACTCAGCCCCGTGCTCTTACTCAGCCCCTGTCCCCTTCCTCAGCCCCTGTCCCTCTTCCTCAGCCCCTGTCCCTCTTCATCAGCCCCTGTCCCCCTTCCTCAGCCCCTGTCCCCCTTCCTCAGCCCCTGTCCCCCTTCCTCAGCCCCTGTCCCCCTTCCTCAGCCCCTGTCCCCCTTCCTCAGCCCCTGTCCCCCTTCCTCAGCCCCTGTCCCCTTCATCAGCCCCTGTCCCACTCCTCTCCCTCCTCAGCCCCTCAGTTCCTGTCCCTTTCCTCCGCCCCTCAGTTCCTGTCCCTTTCCTCCGCCCCTCAGTTCCTGTCCCTTTCCTCCGCCCCTCAGTTCCTGTCCCTTTCCTCCGCCCCTCAGTTCCTGTCCCTTTCCTCCGCCCCTGTCCCTTTCCTCCGCCCCTGTCCCTTACCTCAGCCCCTATCCCTTACCTCAGCCCCTATCCCTTACCTCAGCCCATGTCCCCTTCCTCAGCCCATGCCCCCCCTCCTAAGCTCCTGTCCCTCTTCCTCAGCTCCTGTCCCCCTCTTCAGCCCCGTGCCCTTACTCAGCCCCTGCATACAAGCGTATCATTTTTTTGGGGGTGAGGGGGGGCGGGGAGTGGATCTTGGGTGAGTTCCTGCACTTTTTTACCCAGGACTTGACCCCTGCATACAAGCCTGTGTGGACATTTTAGCAGAAATACGTATGATATTAAATAACATGGATATAGCATAACATGTCAAAAAGTACTGCACATTTTACTTTAATAACAAGAAGAACACAGTGCAAATTAAAAAAAAATTAAGTAAAATGAATCAAGTCAATCTTATGCATTTAGTTTGTAGTTAAAAGAAGACCATTGTTAGTGTGTTAGTAGGAATAAGGAAAATAAAACAGAGTATGAGTGTAAGCTTGAGTAGGAGAGGCCCAGCATCTACAGAGTAGTAGCTTATTCCACTCCACCCAAGCAAGACACTTGGCAGTGAAAAAAAAAAAAAAAAAAACATTTTAAAATTAAAGAAAGTTACTATATCTTGCCAGGCTCCTTGATACCCTTTGTTAGGGTATCAGCAGCTTACAAATCTCTCCTCCCACATCCCCCCCAGTCTTACTTACCTACAGACGGGGGTTCACTCACACGGGCAGAGCTCCCTTCACAGCCTCAGCCAGAAAGCACGTCAAAATTACAGCAATGCTGACGGCAATACAGGTTGTAACCACTAGAGGTCGCCCTATAAATAGTAATGTTATCTGGTATATTTCAAATTCTGTGATATGTGTTAACAATGGCAATATTAAAAATGGTCAGATTTATATATTACGTTAGGAATAATAAAGTATTCATTTAATTCATGCACAACCGGTTATGTATACATTTGTGGAAACAACTGTTTAAAGCATATAAGTCAGATATGAGCTGCTCTCGGGCACTAAATTGTGATGTAATTATGTGACTACGCTACCTAATATGTGGATCTATGTGACTCAAGAATATATACCATATACTCACACCACGGTTTCAATGAAATCTTCAGAATTACTTGCGTGGTTATAGACAAATTGCAAGTTCAAGAATATTTTCCCTTTATTTGGTGACCTGGTATACTGATTCCCCTGGCAGGGTCAGAGACAGAGACAAAGACAAGTATTATATTGCTTCCTTACGACATTTGAGCAACATATGTTCCATTAATCAGACATATGACACTCAGTGCATATGCTCACATTTGTATGCCGAGTGCACTTTGTGCCAAGCAGATATTTGGGGCACTGCCATAACGGTTTTACATGTGTTTACAGTCTCAAGAACCAAACGAAGACGGACTTGGCCTTCAGAACCTACTTGCACGCAACCTACAACCATAGGACATACACCACAAAAAGGGGTGGGGGGGGGGGGGGGGGGGGGGTGGCAGGCTTCAACTACAAGATAGCAGTACACACTTATATGTACCTTATGCCTTCCATTCTGTCATCCAGCACCGGGTTTAGGCCATCCTCCCTAACAGTAATCAAACTACTACAGGACTACCAGGCAAATGTTGGGCATTCAGGTAAGTTATCTCGGTTGCAGCAACCAGTATAAGAAACATCAACATGCCCACTTAAGTAATTCTCCTCCCAGGCACCTTCTGCCATAGGGTTAGAGGTCCCGCGAGGCCAACTTCCATCCTCGATGTAAGAGGTATTAAACCCGCACGGGCCATATCATAGCTAGACGCCTTGCATGTTGCATAGCTAGGGCGTCATCCGTCATAACCCTCAATTAACGATAAAATCTCCACTGGTAAAACATGTACAACAGATCAACCCCACGCGCCAACCATAGTTAAATCCTACTAGCCACTTGGCATTTAATAGGGACTCACCTGCCACAAGTTTAATGAATTCTTTCGCCACTTTGGCACTAGTTAAACATTTTACACCCTCCATAATGAAACTCACGATTACATACGTATATATTTCAGTATGTTCCAAGTTCATGAAGAAGGAGCTGAACTATCAATGCCTAGTACACCGACCAGGACTGCCACCCCCACACGCAAAGGGGACATCGGCAGCCCGTCATCTATTAGATCATGGACCATCCCAAGGATCACGGCCGAACTACGCAAACGTAGTGTTCCTTATCGAGCTACGGCCCGCAAGGCAGAATTGTACAGGCTTATGCAAGCCAATCAGGACAATTCTGACGCCAGGGAGGCACTAGTAATTCAAGCAATGCTAATCTGCATACCATGGTCGCCTCACTAGTGTCTTCCATGGGGCAGATTTATGAGAGACTGGAAAGACTGGAAGCTCGTAGCGGTCCAGTTGTGACACCAGAGCCACCTGCTACCGATATCCCAGGGCCATCACAAGCCCAACCTGGTAATCCTAATACCCCCACTATCCTTGGGTCACAAGTGATCAACCCAGCCCATATGGTACCAGCAAACCTTAAAAAAGACATCCTGGAGGGCAAGGATGTAAATCTAGTCTCTCTGCTTATTGCCTCCCAGGATATCACAGAAAACCGCGCATATACGTATGGCGATATTTCTGTGGTCCTCAAGGCCAGAGATCCTAGACTAAGCAAAAAACTAGCAATCCCAGACTTCGTTATCGCATTCTGCATTTACAGGGACGTACTGTGCTCAGTTTACCCACAGAGAAGAGAAGAGTTAGACCTGTACATGCACAAGCTGGTAGACCTGGGCAACAAATACATATAATTTTACGACTACCACCGTTCTTTTTCAACTACAGCGGCAACAGCTCTCGCCCAGTATAACGCAAGAATGGATTGGAGTCTAATGGATACAGAGCTGTTCCTCAGGCACTTTTCCGGGCTAAGGTCTCCCGTTTGTGCAATATGTGGGGCTACCACGCACGCTGCAAATCTCTGTCCTGTCTCCACAGACGATGCCCCAAACAATGCCACACCAAGCACTTCTAGGGGGGAGAAACAGGGCAGAGACAAGCTGGGTTGCCCTATCGTGTATTTGGGCAAGTCACAGATCTGTAATAATTTAATGTTGGGGCTTGCTCCTATAGTGCTTGCCGTCTATTGCATATCTGCTCCCATTGTTTCAGGGCACATACAAAGGTTATGTGCCCTAATAAAATGCACATTAAACCCTACCTAACTACTGTGAATGTTGATGTTCTGGCAGGGCTTCTCTCCAAGCACCCTTCTACACATCTTGTGGAGTATTTGATTGCAGGGTTTTCCCAAGGGTTTCATACTGGCCTCATTTACATACCAGGGGGTACATGGGAAGCCAACAACCTCCAGTCCGCCCTTTGTGACACAGACACAGTAGACTACCTACTACAAATTGAACAAGACCAAGGATTTGTCTTAGGTCCATTTATTGACCCGCCGTTCTCTAATTGGAGAACAAATCCCATTTGCCTAGTCACTGGGAAAACATCTAACAAACAAAGACTCATTATAGACCTGTCCATACCACATGCTTCGGTGATACCCAGCCTCAATTCCCTGATCCCGTCAGAGGCATTCTCTTTACAATACACCACCACAGACGACGCCATATCCACCATCATCTCAGCAGGCATAGGCACATGGTTGAGCAAAACCGACATAGTTAACGCCTTTAAACTACTCCCCATACACCGGTCGCTGTGGCATTTGCATGGAATCAAATAGAGAGGCCAGTATTACTTCTTCACAATGATCACCTTCGGATCCAAGAGCAGTCCTAAAATATTTGACACTTTCGCAGAGACCTTGTGTTGGCTGCTCCTGAATACCAGCAGGTGCCATAGCGTCATTCATTACTTGGATGACTTCCTTTTCATAGAAAATAACGCTACCCCCCCTAACAGTTTACTCAAAGCCATGCATTTATTTAACACCATTGGGGTTCCAGTATCTCCCACCAAGACAGAAGGTCCAGATATGATCATTCAGTTTTTGGGGATACAACTGGACTCCATAACTATGGCTCATGCAATAGAAAAGAGCTTCAGTCACTGATTGGCTCACTAAATTTTGCCATTCGCATTATACCCCAAGGAAGAGCATTCATTTCCAGACTCCTGTGCCTTCTTCCGACACTAACGGACGAACACAAACGTACCACTCTTGATAGGCAAGCCACAGTAGACTTACACATGTGGAACGTGTTCCTGTCAAACTGGAATGGCAGGAGCATGTTCCTCCCCCAAGTCACAGAGGATTCCCCTACCATTTGGACTGACGCAGCAGCCTCCACAGGTTTTGCAGTCATTTTTGAGGACAACAAGTTATGGGGTAGATGGCCGGAAGAAGTTAAGCAAATAGAAGGCTTTTTTTTTTAGGAATTCTGCACTCTTTGAAGTGTACCCCATAGTAGAAGCAGCAGTCACATGGGGACAGTCTTGGGCAGGTAGACCAGTTCAATGTTTTTCTGACAACTTGGCGATTTGCCACGTCATAAACAAAGGCCGGTCTACCTCTCTAACCATCATGAGTTTTATCAGACATCTTACGTGGTTGGCGGCCTGTCATCAGTTTCATCTAGTATGTTACCATGTAACGGGTATCTATAATACAGCCGCTGACCAGCTGTCCCGCTTTCAGTTTCAGGCGTTCAGGGAGTCTCTACCAACAGCGTCAACGGTAGCCCCGATCGCTCCCCAACTCCAGGATCTAATCATGGACTAGAGGAATTATTTAACACATCAAGATACTTACAAAACTCGCTCTCGCAAAAAACAAACATAGCGCATACGATAGAGCTTACTACCTATACAAGAAATTCATGGCAGACCATAATCTCACGAATTGGTTTGACAATGTAACATTGGTGGCTTTTGCCACGTTTTGACACATTAAGTTAAAAATGTCGCATAATACCACTAAACTATACCTCACGGGTATCCAACATCATATGTTCACAGAACATCCTAACAACCAAGGGTTTCTCACCTCCTACCCCATTAAAACCCTCCTTAGGGGTATGCTCAAATCGCAAGGACCTACACCGCAACGTAGGTGGCCTATAGACATTCAACTGTTTAAACACTTGCCAAACCTACTAGATACCACACCGTTCGAACCCCTTACTAACACCACTCTAAAAACTGCCATATACTTGGCTTTTTACGGTTTCTTACGACCCAGAGAATTTACCATTACTAGGCGACACAAGTCCAAGCCGGTATTCTAACTTGTACAAAAAACAGGACCACTACATATTAAGCTTACCTTCAACTAAGACCAGCCAGATGGGGCATGAGGTTCTTATTCAATACTACCCCACCAACAACGCATGGTGCCCTGTGAAAGTTTTTAACAACTATCTACAGTCATCACCTACACGAACCTCACTTCCTCTCCTTTCACTGCACGGCACAGCACTCACTACCGCCAAATTTGTGATGTATATTCACTTACTATTGACCAGACTGGGCTTAAACACCGCAAACTATTCTGGGCATTCATTCTGGATAGGGGCAGCCTCCACGGCCTCAGGCCTAGACATTCTGGTTCACATCATAAAAACCTTGGGCTGCTGTAAGTCATCCGCTTACGCTGTTTACATACCATAGCCAACTCAAGAATGAAGGCATGCATTTGTGAAAATGTCATCGTAAATATGCTAACTCCATGTCTTGTGGTTTCGTTAATAAATATCTTTGATAACACTATATGGGTATTCCTTTTTGCCCTCTTATTTACAGGCCTACCACACACGTCGGTTTCGGCACACCTCTACCCACTTTTAATTATTATGATAAGTATACTCACTAGATATTTCATAATATACTGAAATGGCCCCGAATACAAATAAAGGTTGCGCCAAAGCTGACTGGACTGTGTTTATAAGTAGCTGCACTACAAAGGATGTTGGTGAATCTTAAGAAAAAGCTTAAAAAAAGAGAGATACCAAAATAAAGTCCTTAATAGTGCTTTATGGACAGCCAACGGCCTTTGTAGGGGAATATTCTCTGTGTGGACCAAATGGATCCAGAAAAGCCGTCTCCATTTGGTCCACAATACTTGATATTCCTGGCCCTATAGTGTTAAAAACACTACTTAGTTTGCCAGCCCTCCATTATCCCCTTTAAATACATAGAAAACACCTTTATTCTAGTACCGCATGGATACGCCAGCTATGCCCGTGATCCTCCTCCTTGGCTGAGATGATCAATCTTGAAGCAATTGCACACGCACTGGCCAATCAGCATCTCCTCAATGCAGCATCTCCTAAATTCATCTCTATGGGGAAAGTTCAGCGCCTCAATGCAAAGTGTGGAGACACTGAATGGCAGTGCTGCATAACTCAAAAAGCACCTCTAGTGGCCATCTGTGTGACTGCCACTGAAGTATCCCTCTGGAGCAAAGGCAGTGTTTACATCAAAAAGCCTGCAGGGACTTACTATATTCACCAGAACAGCTACATTAAGCTGTGACTATAGTGTCTCTTCGATATAAATATATTTATTAATATCAACATAGACCTAAGAATTTATTTATATGTAGAAAGGCCATTAGGCCTGAATTTGTGGGAGGAGTAAGTCCCCTACTTAAACTCCCAGCCCCTACTCACCTCTGACGTTCGAGTTCAAGTGTTCCCCACCCACCAGCACCCTTAGTACATACAATTATCCTTGGTGGGCACTCTTTTATTTACAGGCCCACTCGGACATTGGTTTCGGCACACCACAACCAACTTTCATCTCAGACACTATCCATTACATATAAAATTCCGAGCACATATATATTATATATATATATATATATATATATATATATATATATATATAAACAGAAGAGATCCAAGATGCACATACAGGTCTTTGCTGTATACCTATCACTAAATAAATCACATCGTACTTTTTCAAACAAAATCGACATTTTACAAGGCTACTTAAAATCACTGATGTGATGGTGGGCTTAAGATGGTATGGGCATATATTGTAACTGAATATATATAAAACAGTTTTTATTTAGGAGGGTTGGGTGAAATGTTCCTTAACCTGCATTTTGTATATTTTGGTCTTTACGGAAGCCCCACTACTGAGAAATGCCCGTTACATGTGTGCACCCAATTCTCCTTTTTTTATATCTGGAATCCAAACCATATTTCTTTTGTGTTGAGCGCTCCACCCATCCACTCCAGATGCCCCCTTGGATGACAACAGGAAATCATATATTGAGGAGAGTCTCTGGAAACAGTTTAAGCTTTAAGTATAACATTTGGCATGTTTATTTTAAGTATTACATTTAGTGTAGGATTCACCAATATTGGGGTATTGTGATGGAGTGGTGGGTTTAGTACGATACTGCCATACTGGGATAACTGAATCACAATATGTGTTTGCCAAGTATTTTTAAGTAGCCTTGTAAAATTTAAACCTGTATTTATTTTTATTTTTTGTGTGCATGTGTTGTATTCCTTAATCAGCATTTTGTAAATATTTTGGTCTTTACGACAGTAGAACTATTGAAAAGTGTGTTCCGGGTATGCTCCCAATTAACTTTGTAATAGTATTAGGTTCATCAGCACAAATAACCAGAGTGTTGTATGATTAATGCCAAGAATTGTGTTAGACATGTTGTTCCCATGACTGATTGAGAAATTGTACTAGCAAGAGCTGAGAATTTGTGACTTGGTATACATAAGGAGAGGCCAAAGAAGAATGGATACTGGGAGAAGTAGTTGGACAATGAGACAGGAGAGATTCTTACAGAAGACAATGGGAGAGATAGTAAGCAAATGAAAGATATAGATAAACTGATGGCTGTAGAAAGAAAGGACATTATCTTTTCAGTTTAAAATATTATAGATTGACAAAATGGAGTAAGAGATTAGAAAACTGAAATAACAACTTGGTAAAAGAATGGAAATTGTTGAAACAGTCAGGAGCTGTAGTTCTGTATTCCTAAAACAAACTACCCAAGTCTTATATAGCAACCCATGTTTATTATTTTAATTAAAGGGACACTCCAGGCACCCAGACCACTTCTGCCCATTGGAGTGATCTGGGTTCCAACTCCCACTACCCTTAACCCTGCAACTGTAATTATTGCAGTTTTCATAAACTGCAATAATTACTTTGCAGGGTTAAGTCCTCCCCTAGTGGCTGTCTGCTAGACAGCCACTAGAGGGCACTTACTGGTCCATAGCACCTGCAGCGTCGCTAAAATCCCCATAAGAAAGCATTGAAAAGCATTTTCAATGCTTTCCTATGGAGAGGTCTAATGCGCGCGCGCAGCCTCGCATGCACATTAGGTCTCCCACGCCAGCTGATGTGATGAAGGGGAGGAGCAGCAGCAGAGGAAGAAGCAGTGACGAGGAACATAGTCGCTGCCTTTTTTCATCCCTTCAGCAACTGGGGAAGGGAGGAAACCTGCAGTGCCAGTAAAACGGATTGTTTTCCTGGCACTGGAGAGTCCCTTTAACCCCTTAAGGACACATGACATGTGTGACATGTCATGATTCCCTTTTATTCCAGAAGTTTGGTCCTTAAGGGGTTAAATAATCTTCTCTTACACTCCCACACAATTCCCTATAATATTGTAGGGTTTCTTATTTATTTTTTTTGGTCATATTAAGTCAAGTCTGTGATGAATCATGGCAATGGCAAGTATAAAATGTATCATGAATTAGTGGTGGGAGATGTCTTACCCAGACAGCATAATGTATTATCCAACCTTAGAAATATTGCTATTAATTGTGTTTTGTGTAGCTGATGTATAAATTGGTCAATTAGTAGAGATGATATGGATTATTTTTTTTTAAGCAAGAGTAGGGTTAATTTAGTTGTTGAAATGTGCTAAGGCTCCAAACTTACAACATGAATTCCTCTTTTGAAGTTGGGACTCCAAACATGTTCCTCTGTCCGATGTGATTGTACACTCATAATGCCTGTAAGTCTAGCAAGTTAACATACAATTCGCCTGTATTATTTTATATGCTAAGTGACCTTGATCAGTTAGGGAACAATTTTCTGAAAAGGCTGATATCTAAAGTAACATTAATTCAGAAGTGAAGGAGGTATTCTGATATACATATTCATAAGGACAATAGTGTACCCTACAAAAGGAGTCTAAAGATAGCTAGTGTAACATAGTGGACTTACAGAGTTCCTTCAAATGTCTTATTTTATCATAGATTGGTTTTGTAAGATGCATATGAGAAAGAAACTAACCATTCCCCAGATGGTAAAAAGAAATTACACTTGTAAAGAAAGAAAGAAAATTCACACAACTTTTTGATATATTTATTACACTTAACCCCTTAATGACACATGACATGTCATGATTCCCTTTTATTCCAGAAGTTTGGTCCTTAAGGGGTTAATTAAGCAAAACATACAAACGCATTACACAGAGTAGTTATAGTATAAAGGCATGTCAAACAAGTTAGTAAAAAATAAATACAAAAGTCAGATTCAGTATCAATAGAGATCAAGAAGTTATGATCTAAATGTATACATAATATCCTGTGTGTAGATTAGTAATTAATAAGTGCTACTACATTTCAATATGTAAGCTAATTATGCCAATCAATGTGCTTAATAAAATATGCCATTCTAAATAACCACGCAATGATCTAATAATTTTACCAAAGTAACATTTAAAGTCAATCATCTCAGAGAATCTTCTCTAATGGAGGTTAATCTTGTATTCACTAAACTAATTGCAAATGTTTATACAAATCATTAGAACAAGTGTGTGAAAGTATTTAGGTTGCAGTGAAAGGAAAATTACAGAAACATTATCACCTTCAACTTTACATCTATAGTGACAGTTTGAAAATGTATTGCAGAAATGTGTTTATAGCCAATTGCAAATTGTGTTGTATTGGAAGATCAAATGAGTTTAATAATTTTCATTCACGTTGATAGGATAGAACATAGAATATAACATTTGAATTTGTTTTGCTTTCATGCCATTTCAAACCTGTATGTAATAAAAACAGAAACATTACTTCTGCAATAACAAAAACACTCTTGTCAATGTTAATCATTCATTAGCTGCAATTAAAACAAATTAAACAATATGCATCATTTTCCTAATTGTTTAACCACTTCATCACTATCCTATCTATCTTTAAGATTTAGTAATTCTACTTTAATACAAGTAATTTGTGAATAAATAATTAAGAAACCCATAATCAATTATCATTTCATAATTTAACCCTTTAAGGACACATGCCATGATTCCCTTTTATACCAGAAGTTTGGTCCTTAAGGGGTTAAAGGCCCAATCAAACCTCCTAATCCACTGAATAACCTACTACCTATATTTTTAAGCTTTCCTCCTAATTTTTATATAAAATGTCCAATGAAACATCACACTTCTTCTAAGAACTTTGCTATCACAATACCTATTCCTCATGGTGCTGTGTGTTCATGGAACCCACCCACTCATCCCTAACTGCCCAGTGCTTCACTATGACATTATATATGAAATGGACTCCACCTGTTGGCTTCATTTTATAATGTCAGCCCATGACCCTCATCCTGACCCTCTGTAACCAATCAACAATCACCAGGAAGTGGATATATATAGCCTTTACTGGGTTGGGTTTCTTTTTCTTTTCATGGTTTCTGTTTATCTGTGAATGTGGTATGGTCTGTTCGTAGCTGAGGGGATTTTCACACCTTCCTTTCTTTGGCTTGTCTGACTTTTCTTGTTCTGTTTTCTTGACCTTGGCTTGTTTACTCTGTGTCTTATTGCAGACATTTCGTTTTTTATATTCTACATGCTAGCCCGGCCACTTTAAGGACCGGTATGCATTCATTCTTTATCAAACAAACAGTTCAGTTTTGACTGAAATTTTAAACCAGGTTTGTGTGAGTGTCTCCAGTAAATCAACTTGTAATACTATGGTTTGGGAATAGCATATTGCTGCCATTATACATCTTTAATATGTCAATTACTCAATTGCTTATTTTACTTTTTATACATGGAAATTTACCAGATTGGTTTAGTTGTAGTTGAGATTGTATGGCAACCCAGAAATGGTGATTATCTCCATCACGGCATACCATTTGAATATCCCAGGGTATTCAAAATTAGGAATGTCTTTTTCTTTGCATTTTAACAACCTGTAATTTCACTGAAATCTTGTCATTATACATTTTACTCCTCTAAAATCCATTTCTGTTCAGTGATGTGTAACCAGTATAGTATCCCCTATGTATAGGTTTTATGGGGTTTGGAAAAGTTATAGGATCAACTATAAGGCTTGTACACTTACATTTACACATTAAAACTTCAAAAAGGAATTTTCTGGGCCTGTCATATTTGAAAGTATGGATAGTATTTCCACCAATATGGAATAACATTTTGAAAAGTAGGCAACCCAGGGTATTCCAAATGGCATATTTTGAGATGATTGGTCAAACCAATTTATCAGAAATACAGAACCCATGTAGTGGTTAGTTTTATTTGTACTTTTTCACACTTTTTGAATTTGCACCGGATATTTCATATCCTTGATATGAGTTAGTACAATAGAACCTCAGTATTTTGAGATTACACATTGTTTTACGAATATAACAGTACCCCCGCATACCATTATTCAGATTTTTTTCGGTAAGTCACAATGCCATAGATATTAGATGTAGTTTTCAGCTAGTAAATTTTACAATGATTTTCTGGTCCCATGATGATGACCTAGCACTCTAAATGTGTTTTTGTACACACATGAAATAAAGATTATGAAGTCTTTTAAAAATTTACATTAGTGCCATATTTTGATTTAACATTTTCCTGAATATAACAGTAACCCCATGTAGAAGTGTTGCAGGTTTTTATTATTATTCTATATAACGAAAATAACAGTATACCCATATATCTTTAACTATCAAAGATCTTTCAACACAGAACACTGCTAAAACTAAGTGTAAAAAGTTATTTTATTAACCCTTTCAGTGCTGATCACATTAACCACGTGATTATATATTTATTTTTAGGTCATTAATAAGGTGAAATAAATTAAATAACTTTATCATCTTATAAAATTGATTTTTTGCTCTGTTGTCTTGGAGAGCATAGCAGCCCAAGAGATAATAGCCCCCAATATGGCATACCAAGTACTGCAAATGTAGCATTTTGAGTGGTTTGTGACAGTCACTTTAGAATAGCAACAGGCCAACTTTCTGGATAGGGGAATCCAGAAATCAGTGGTCAGTAAAACATGCCAATAGGTCAGTACAGGCAACAAACTGACACTGTCCCATACAGTGTGATTTTTAACTCAAGTTCAGCTCTGTATGGTAGACTTTAAAACAGTCTGTTATTCAGAGAACAGGTCCATGGGCGGGCGGTAAAAAAAACTGTCCTTTTGGACTCCTTTCTTATAGTAAACATGGCACTTTCTTTTGGATGTATTCTTAGAGACTGTGGGGGAGATTATGGAAGGAAATCTTTGGAGATCTCCTGATTCCAAAGTGGAATTGGGGGGCTGGGTAAATAACATATAGGATGAAAGGTTTAATATAAAATAAAGTGTATGTCTTGCCTATGGCCTCTTTTAAATTGCATTCTCGCTCAGACTGCAAACTGCTAGTGCCAGGTCCTTTCTCAGTTCACCAGATAGGGCTGTAGGCATTGGTTTCTTTATATACCAAATTAATGTGAATTAAAAAAAATAAAAATAAAAATACTGTTCAAATAAAATAGTTTGAAAGGAGCATACACCATCCTGCCACTTGGAGCCACAGAATCAAGGCATCCTGGTTGGTCAAGATGCCTTTGCTATGTAAAATGCCCATATATAACCAGTACAGGATTTGCATAACTTATCAAATTTGACACCACATTGGGACCGCTTAATTTGTATATATTGTTTAAAGAGCAGTCTACCTTTGAATTCGGCAATTGAAGTGTTTTCATCTGGGACTTAACTTTCAGAATTTGTCAGACAGAAGTTGGGATAACGGGTAGAATTTTGATATAGCCTGTCAATGGGTCATTTCTAGGGGAACATAGTGGGTTGTCCTCAAAATGAAGGAATCACAGTTGCATGTAGCAATCTCTCTTCATAAACTCGGGGAAAATAGGGGTAGCCAGGATGGGGCGTTTGTGCCAGTAGGACCAGATACTGGACTTTTTACTATACCAATCAGTAGAGTCAAAGGCCAAAACTGCTTCAAATCACAACATCTGTGGATTGTCACATTTTCTTTCTATTATGTGATGTGCAGAGCGGTACTGCCTGGAAAACAAATTTGTTTGCTGTGCCATGAGCTCAAATATGTTGTACGACAAAGAGCTCAAAAAAAATTAAATGGCTCGCAGTCACGCACTGTTACAGTAATGCCAGGTGTAACAGTGAATGGTGGTATATCTTGTACCATCATCTTTGGGGATACCAAGATTTTGTTTGGAATTGAGCTTTCAGGGCATCAATTTGTAGGTGGTGGGGCACCATCACTTGCAGACTCAGAGGCTCAATGTCAGAGGCAGTGATAGTGTCACTGATACGGTACTCTATAGCAGAGATAGTCACATGCTGCAGATCATGTCATTGGCCACACGGGGACTGCCTGGATAGCCAGACAGTTCCCCAAACTATAATCTGCAGCGGGAGAGTGGTGCGCACGTGGATGGCTAGGACATTTTTTCGCCCATCGGCACTTAGACCGGCCCCTTAAGAATGACATGGAATGCCTGCAGTCCTTAAGTGGTTAAAAAAAAAAAAAACAATTCCATTCCCATGTATATCAGTGATCTTAACTCTAAGTACATGCCAAGTATCATAGGTCAGTACAACCTTCTGAATGCACATATAAACCACTGGTTGCATAGATTTGAAATAGAATTAAAAGCATAATGCACTCTAATACATTGATATATGATTAGAATGTTTCATTTGTGCCCCGTATTGCCTGTTCATATGAAGTATCAATTAAATTCTCTTTTGTACAGTTAGCATATTTTTATGGAATATTCATACCAGGGCTGGCACTATCATAAAGTGGGATAATAGCCGCTTTAGGGATAATTAGCCTGTGGCCGCAAGATTAGATTGACCAGTAGTAGGGGCATGCAGTGCTCACCTCCAAGGCAGTCAGTCATTGAAGTGTGGCTGACCTGAAGTAAAAGCTTTTGTATCCACTATCCTGGTCTGACAAGAAGTGCTCGATGAGAGTGCCAAACAACTTCCTATCAGACCAGGTAGAGGATACAGAAGGTCCTAGTCTGTGGCTTGGTTATGCTACACAGGAGAGAACTCAAAAGGAGAGAAACAGATGCGCACTTGGTATGGGGCAAATGACAGACATGGGCTGTTGTGACAGTTGCAGGGTAGCACAACAAAAGTGATGTGGCACATATTTGGGCTGTCGGGGTGCTGAGGATTGAGGCGGCTGGATGCTGTGACAGACTGAGACCCAGGGGTTTGAACAAGCAGAGACTTAATTGCAGATTCTCCAACTGACAACCTCGGTAAGTACCTGTCCATGGGTCAACCTTGGCTTGTGATTGTGTGGATAGTCTAGGGATCGGTGGCCCATTGCCTTCCTCCAAATGGAGAGGGTTTGCTGCTAGCAGCTGGAGAGCTGAGACCTGAGGTGTGATGTTTCGTCATGGTCTATTCCAATATACTGAGGTATAAGTGAATAGAAGCCGACAACAAGCAGACCCAGAACAAGCAGACTACTTCAAGGCTCCAATTTTGGAGTTCACACAAACTGAAAATCTGACTTGTGTATACATTTGTACATATTAGAATATATGCTAGAGGTATTAAAAAAGGCAGATAATATCAAAGTGGAAAAGAGGTAAAAGAGAGGGGGGTGGAGAGAGAAATACCCATAGGTTCTCTCTATTTAATTTGAAGTTAAATTCCTTTACTAATGATGGCTCAGAAAGGAGATAAGGGATAAAAATGAAAACAAAAAAGCAAAGAACACAAACTAAAACCTATGAGTAATTTTTACTCCTCTTAAAGTCAAGTGATTATGTCCACATTATCAGAAAAATCATCCTCTGAAACATTTATGTAAACAAGTTTGTCTGCACAAATACTTTAGACTTGCTTGAATAATATCCCATATGTTAGTCGCTGCCTTAGGTTCTTGTCTAGATCTAGTTTGATATCGTACAGTGATTCTTTCTGAATATAATTAAGAAATGTCTCTAAGCAGTTCTTCATTAAAACAATCTTAGGAAATAGCATGTTTATATCAAAGTGAACTGCAAACTCAAAATGACTCCTTGAAAGCAGCTTTGTCTAAAATTGATTTATTTTAATGACTGATCTTGAAGATATCAGAAGTTAAAAATCAGGGGAAATCTGGAAGAAATTGATCTTGAATATCTGATGAAATTACAATATGTCGAAATAGAAACAATTATGTGATGCAATACAAATAGACAGAATACGTAGATTACCGAAGCCAATGAACTTGGCTCAGACATTCCAAGACTTGATACGATTCACCAGAATTCGTATAAAGGATATGTTGACCAGAGATGAATAAAAATCCCTAAAAAAAAATAATGTTGATGACCTTTACTGATTTCTCATTAGTTTGTGATATTTGATGAAAGTAATATTTTTGTAACTACTTACACAATAGACATGAATAACGGGAATTACGTAGAGGAATGGGAAAGGTAAGTTTGTGTGTACATATGCATTGTTTTTTTTTTTTATACTCTTTGAGCATAGAGCTAATTTAATTGGATCTTTACTCTCTCTAGAATCTAATCATGGTCTAAGACACACGTACAGAATTATAATGAAATGTATTTAAACTGTTTCTAACATATATTGGAAATATTAATCATTTGATGAAAGCAAGTAATAAGTTATTCTTGAACTACTTAAAAAAAAATATATATATGAATTGGGTAGAACAGGGTGTAACAGAACTCTTCCTTTTGCCTGGGAATACTTTTTACTAACCGGCTCTTTAACAACTGACCAGGTACATATACAACAACAGAGACTATGAATACAATGGAATATGCTTACCTGGTTCATGTGGATTATTTTTATCACAGTTCGGGACTTTTACCAACATTCGTCTATTTATGCAACCCATACGGTAGGAATTCAGCAGGCATGAATACGAATACAAACTACCGAACACAAGACCACCCTGCTATTCAATTATGTGGTATTTTACCTCCCAGATCGACACATACCATCCGTATGAGAAACGCACAAACTCTGTTTCAGTTCCTGGGTGGCCACCATTTCCGGACTTTTACACGTGTTCGCAGCCATCTTAGTTCACGAACAGCGGTGATTTGCCGTCGAGTGTCTGGAACTAAAATCTGACACTTGAGTAGGTGAACACCGCTGAGACCTCCATAACACCGTAAATTCGTGCTGAAACTACCGACCGTCCTGCCGTTCGGTAGATAGACTATACCACATACAGGGATTCTAGCGACCATCAAGATATTCACAGATGGCAAGATTTTCGTGCCTTTTCACAACACGAACGAGGACCGACCGCAAGGCCAAAACTTATGGAACTATTCGGCTAGTGTGCCTGTGCGGTCGGTCAAAACTTTAAAGTCCCATAACTCCCAAACCCCTTAACCGAATGGGATGATTTTTAAATATGTTGTTCCCCGAGATTAGGGCTATCTGAGGATACTGGATTTATGGATGTACCCCAAGTATTTGGGGTACATCCAAAACTAGGGTAAAAATGTGTTAATTATGTTAACTGTTTGTTTGAGGGGAGGAGATGTGTGGGATGTACCATGTTTGTTATTGGTTACTGTACTAATTATGTAGGTGTCTCCCTTGCATGGGCAGAATCACATAAAAGGAGAATCCTTGTCATTAAAATTTAGTTCTTCTTGACCCTTCAAAACGTAGCCTATTCTCCTTCTTGGAAGGGGATTTACTGCATAATTACCTTGCTCCTTTTAACAGCTATGCATGACTCTGCTCTTGGATCTTGTGGATGGGAATAAGTAACTTCATTACTCTACAGCAGCTTGCCGTGAAAAAGGACTTCTCCAACGGCTGACACCCTCTCACTACCTGGGTAGCCGTTACACAGTGAGAGGTGAAGGAAATGTTTTTTTTCCTCCCAATTCACAATATTTTAGCAAATGAAGTAATTTTTAACACTTGAAGTTAAGCAATATCAAGTTCAAGTAATGACATTTCCAAATGTATTAGTAAAATTAGATAATGGAAACTAGATGGAACAGGAAGGAAGGGAAAAGGGAGAGGGAAAACTATCAAAATTGTATAATTGATAATTTTTCGAACAGAATAGAAATGAAATACTTAGTGATTCTGACTACAAAGTTAATAAGTGGTATGAAAAGTTTTGTTTTTTTAATTAGATTTTTTCACCTTTTGAGATTGTATACAGAATCTCTCTCCCTATAGGAATAAGTGATACAATTTAAATTAAATAGAGGCACCCCAAAAGGCCTAAACCTATCCCTGATGTTCCAGGGAACTTAACATCTCCATCACAAGCAGAAGATATCTTTGCATCACAATGCCAAAAGATTTGGTATATTCGTTTTTGTATTTTTTTTTTTGCTTCTTTATTCGTAGAATTCCATATATTAAATCTTGATGGAGAAAAATAAATCTTGTGTTGCTGTGATTAAAATTTGAATATATACATCATGATTGTGATAAAGGTAGACTTATGATTTTTGATGTGTTGCATCAAAAGGTATTATGTATACATTGGTTAGTTTATATGCACCATCTGAACATTCAGTCAAATTTCTATATCATTCTATAGAAATTATTGAATGTCAATAGGTTTGTTGGTGATAGGAGGCGATTTAAATAGTATTTGCAATCCAGATACACATAAGGTCAGTAAAGCTAAAGATCATAAATCTGAAAATCTTAGAATGAAGACTGAACTTTTCTCATTCATTTTTAAAAATAAACAGACGTATGGAGGGTGCATCACTATGAGGAACAACATTACTTTCTATTCATCCCCACATGACTCATACTCTCAGATCAACGTTTTATGCTGAGTCCCACCCTCGAGATGAGCACTAGCTCCAGGATGGGAAACACCACATGATCAGATCCTTCACCCACTCTTTTAAATCTTAAAGGTAACACATGTATGACTCTCATCCAAAATGGAAACTGATCAGCTCTTTTTAACTCTCCTTATATTCTGATAGAAATCATTAGGCTGTTTGAATTTATTAGTGCTTAATGAGAATGGCGAGGTTCAAGATAGTACACTATAATGTACCTTTAAAATGCTTCTTGTGAGGATATTTGATTGAAAAAACAGGGCCCTTGTGGAAGAGAAAGGGAGGCAGATATCTTGCAGAATTATATATTCTAATAGCAAAATTAGAATGAAAAACAAATTGAATCTTACAAAAGATGTTGCAGGGAAGATGGATCATCCAGGGCAAAATAACCGAGAAGTTAGATGAGAATGCAGAGAAATAGGACCAATAGGAAAATAATTTAGACAATATGAATCACTATATAACCTCAGATTCAGAGATCACAAATGCCAACATGAAAACCATTTCTCGAGGGCCTGCATCTCCCCTGTCTATCTGCTGAAAGATTAGATACTTTACAACAACCTTTTTCAGAATTGAAATGAGAGAAGGCAATGCTCCAGGTACTGACAGCTTTACAGCACTTTTTTTTTTTCTCTTGATCCAGTGATTAATCCAATTCTAAGCAGATAGGAGGATAGGAGAGAAACAAAGAGGGAAACAAACATTTCCCCTAATTGAATTAACGCCAAGAAAGGATCCAAATCTGATCACCAATTAAAAACCCATCTCCCTTATTAATTTAGCAGTTGTTTTTGTTTTCTTTAAGATTTTTGCTCTGAGACTGATTCTTGAACTCATTTAACTAATCTGACCAGGCTGAATTCATGCCGGCCAGATCAGGGGAGGAGAACACCCGCAAAGTCTTCCAAACATCCGTCTTAGTCTGTCTTAATGGCTCCCTGTCAAAAAGGCATTCAATCAAGTAAGCCAGCCCTCTAGGAAAAAATTATCTATTCTCCTCATGGTCTAATTATAAACCATTTCTAAAATTCAAATATTGAAATTCTATGACTGATCAGAAAAATTTAATATTGGTCAATTCGATGTGCATCAAAAATCTATAGATTATGTAGGTATCAAGATCAGACCAAAAACAATTACAATTAATCATGAAATAATGTTGGCGGAACTTAACATACTATTGACACAATGGAAGACAGTGGAAATCTCATGGTTGGGGTCAGGGCCGGCCTTAGGCATTTTGACGCCCTGTGCGAAAAATCTTCACAGCGTTCCCCCCGTCATCCATGTATGCTGTAATGTTTGTGTTGTCTGTGTATGTGATAGTAGGTGTGATGACTGTGTGTGATATGTATGCTATGTGTGATATTTGTAATGGGTGTATTAACAGTGTGTGATATGCGTGTATTGGTTGTATGTGACACACACACACACACACACACACACACACACACAGGAAGACATCCACACACACACACAGGAAGACATCCACACACACACAGGCAGACAGTCATACACACACACACAGACACACAAAGGCAGACAGCCATACACACACACACAGAGGCAGACAGCCATACACACAGAGGCAGTCATACACACAATCACACACACAGAGGCAGACAGTCATACACACAGAGGCAGACAGTAATACACACAGACACACAGTGGAAGACAGTCATATACACACACACACACACAGGCAGACAGTAATACACACAGACACACACACAGAGGCAGACAGTAATACACACAGACACACACAGAGGCAGACAGTCATACACACACACACAGACACACACAGGCAGACAGTCATACACACACACACAGACACACACAGGCAGACAGTCATACACACACACACAGACACACACAGGCAGACAGTCATACACACACACAGGCAGACAGTCATACACACACACAGACACACACAGGCAGACAGTCATACACACACACACAGACACACACAGGCAGACAGTCATACACACACACACAGACACACACAGGCAGACAGTCATACACACACACACAGACACACACAGGCAGACAGTCATACACACACACAGGCAGACAGTCATACACACACACACAGACACACACAGGCAGACAGTCATACACACACACACAGACACACACAGGCAGACAGTCATACACACACACACAGACACACACACACAGGCAGACAGTCATACACACACACACAGACACACACACACAGGCAGACAGTCATACACACACACACAGACACACACACACAGGCAGACAGTCATACACACACACACAGACACAGACACACAGGCAGACAGTCATACACACACACACAGACACAGACACACAGGCAGACAGTCATACACAGACACACACAGACACACAGGCAGACAGTCATACACACACACACACACACACACAGGCAGACAGTCATACACAGACACACACACACACACACACACAGGCAGACAGTCATACACAGACACACACACACACACACACACAGGCAGACAGTCATACACAGACACACACACACACACAGGCAGACAGTCATACACACACAGACAGTAATACACACAGGCAGAGAGTCATACACACACAGACAGTAATACACACAGGCAGAGAGTCACACTCACCTGACAATCACAGTTACCTGTGGAGTTCATTGTGGAGGCAGTGCAGCTCCTGGTGACTGTTTGGTGGGGAAGCAGGGACTCCTTCCTGCTTCCCCTGCAGCAGTTTTCTGGCGCTTTTAGCTCCGCCCCCGCCACACGGTAAGCCCCGCCCCCGCTGCAAATTTAAAAAAAAAAAAAAAAATTTTTTTTTTTTTTTAAATCCACGGCGCCCCCTGCTCCATGGCGCCCTGTGCGGCCGCACAGCTCGCACACCCCTAAGGCCGGCCCTGGTTGGGGTCTTTAAATCATACTCCCAAAACTCCTCTATTTAGAGCTATATAGTACAATGTTTCAAATTCTATCTTAACCCCTTAAGGACCAATCTTCTGGAATAAAAGGGAATCATGACATGTCATGTGTCCTTAAGGGGTTAAAAACTTGATCTAATATCTACTTTTGCTTGGGCATCTAAAAAAAAAAAAACTTTAATCCCAAGTATCTTCCTTAACCCCTTAAGGACACATGACATGTCATGATTCCCTTTTATTCCAGAAGTTTGGTCCTTAAGGGGTTAAGAAAGTACGTCACAAGATGGCTTGGGTTATCCAGATATCACTATCATGACTCAATCCAACTTTTCCATATGTAAGCTTGGAAGAGAAGGAAGGAATTTAATCTTGACACCATATTGAAAAAAACAAACCTGTGAATATACTTGCTGTGGTTTTTTGAGTATTGAGACATCAGCACACAAAATAAGAAATATATAATTGTAATATCCTCTCTAAGCACACACCCATTAACCACCTTAATACCTGTGGATTTCCATGATGAATTAAAATCTGTAATAGTTAATAGAATTGGAGATTTGTTTAAACTAGATCAAATTTCCTGTGATTGACAGTCTATAATTTATCCATAGAATTGTTTTAGTTATATCAGGATCAAACAAATATTCCTTGTAAATCATATATCCAATCCAAATATATGGGATGTCATTCTTGCTATACCAAATTTCCAATTTTGCCAATTCTATAATGCTAAATAAGACTAGCAAAGTAGGGAAATAAAATTAAAATTTAAATCCAAACTTGGCACCAAGCCTGGATTATGACATGTGAGGATATTTATGGGGTGATAAATATTAAAATATTTTAATAAAAATAAAAAATGAATTAAATTTTTATATCAAAATTGATATCTGGGCACGGTTCCCCGAAACTGATAATATAAAGCTGAGAATTACTCACGGTTCTTAATTCTTAGATCCCAGAGAACGTTCATTTGAGGCTTTTTACTTCACACGTAAATCACAATTCTTTATAAAAATATAACTTATTGTGACAATAATAAAAATAGGTAACATGCGTGACAATTATCAGTGAATATTTAGTACAAAAATGGCAATGGTTTAAACACAATTCAAGGCTAAAAGCAATCAGCTGTCAAGAGATTTGATAGGTCACTTTACTTAGAAACCAACTTAACACAGAAAACAGAATTCCACAGAATACAACAGTGCAGCAAGAAGCAATAAAAACTTAACTAACATTACACTGATTAACTCTTTCACTGCTGGCTACAACCCTCTTAGGCAATATCCTGTTATGTTGCAAAATTTTAATTAAAGCAATATTCATACCAGATCATTAACCATTCCTGGAACCATCCAATAAGAATAATCTACCAGATTTTACATTAGCCAAATTTAACTTCCCTAAATAAGATTCTGTATCTTATCCAGATGTATTGATTTGCTCTGATATAAATGTGGCATGCTAACATCTGACAAATTTATTAATATATCGTTCGTTATCTTTATTCCACCTGCAGGAATGGAATTTTTATAACCATATATTATTTTGTTAACAAAGATTTCTAATTGAAATCTGATTTATCCAGGCATATATTCCTGCTTATTTTTTTTTTTTTAATTAATTTAAATTGAATTAAATAAAACCAGCATAATTACCAGTTATGTTGTAGATGCTCTTATCAGATGAGTAGATAGTCCCAGGAACTTGAATGAAAGTATGATTGATGTGTATATAGGATTGTATGTAATAGAAAACTGGTGTTGGTCTACATTTTTACTATTACTTTCTAACCAAGTCAGAATATGTTTCAAAGAGTTTGTGGTTCAAGGAGTATGAGTGTCCCAAAGAGCGGAGTCTTTGAATGTCTCAGTATCGAATCTTCAGTGTTGAGTGTTCTTGAATATCAGAATTGAGTCAGTCCCAGAGTCTTGAATCTCCCTTTGTCATTACTTTTTAAAGGGCCAAACTCTCTGCACTTCACTAGCGGATAAGACCAATAAGGAACTGTAGGTGTGTCTACCTTACAGATTATCATCTAGTTTTTGGTCAATAAATGGCGCAATTACATCACCAAAATTTCTTGTTGTGGGGTCCATTTGCCATTATGCAGAATGGGTTAACTAAAATTGATTATGAGTTTGACGTCATCTTCGCTTATCTATATGGCCACTATAACAAGACATGTCACTTCAAAGCATTTTCTTTGGTTTTTCCAGTCTTATCCCAGACAGAGCATTGGGCATATACCTTTAAATCTACTTTCTGACATGTCTAAACCTTAATTTTACTCCTTGCTTACAATGGGACTTAGTAATTAATTTTACTTTCTAAATCTTACAAAGTGTTATCTGTAACTGATGTCTGGTTTTTATGTGAAGCTGTGTTTAAGATTATTCTATTCCACTAACTTTTATTAAATATGATATTTCTTCATGAATATTTATCCATGAATGGTCTATATTATTAACATGATACTAATTATATATGTTTAATATAAAGTAAGGATAAGTGCATAGTATGTATTTGTGTGTGTGTGTGTGTGTGTGTATATATATGTGTATGTATATACTTGTCTCTGGGTTAGTATTCCAATCCCCATCCTTGCTGTGAGACTTCATTCCTTATCACTTGTCATGTTTACATTATTCATTCAAGTCTGAGCTAAGGAATGCGTTGAGTTACAGAAAAAATAGTCTATCTTGACTGAAATGCAAAATGGAGTCAGCTCTTTTTTGAGTGTGACTGGCAATATACACTTTTAATTTGTCTTAGCACAAAATGTCTGCCGATATAAATATACTGACAGACAATAAAAGTGAACTGCTTTTCTAAAGTTTAATGAACAGTTATCTATGCTTTCCCACAGATGGTATATTCCCACTGTCATAGCTAAATTCCAAATTCCAGTCATGTATGCTGGAGATGGCAAGAAAAATAGGAACTCAAACATCTGATGGGAGTGCTCCTATCTAGAGATTTGAAAACAGAACATCGGAAATTATTGCAGATATACTGGAATGCCCCAGACTTTTCTCTCATTACTGTTACAGATAAGTACATGCAAACTCCTTGTAATATACTTTTGGCCTTTAGGATATGCCTAGCAAGATATTCAAGAACAGACCATTCCATCATGGCCTGAGATTGAAGCACAAATGAAACTGATTTAATAAAGAGGAGTTGCGTAAATTATGACACCATATAATTGAAATGGTCTTTGATCTTGAAACTCTAAATTTCACTCCCTGTGAGAAGTATATGTAGAAAAACATTTAATACTCCAGAAGGTTCCTTAAATATTAAAATCGAGACACTGTACCCCAGAACACCAGAGAATAAAAGTCATTGATCAGATGTATGTTAATGTTTTCTTTTCCTTTATAAAATGTTGAATTTTGTAACACGAGTACTAGAATATGCATTATGTATTGGAAAGGAGAAAGTTTATTTATATATATATATATATATATATATATATATATATATATATATATATATATAAAATTGTCCAATGCTTGCACTCCTGTAAGGATGTAGGTATAGCCCGATGCTTGTCAGCAAATTTTATAAAGATCGAAGGTAGGAAAAGCACTCCAAGGACTTCTTTCAATGTAGAAAATAAGTAAATTTTATTCGGCAACTGCCATAAAAACTCAACGTTTCAGTCCTGTGTCAGGATCCTGACGAAAGTCCTGACACAGGACTGAAACGTTGAGTTTTTATGGCAGTTGCCGAATAAAATTTACTTATTTTCTACATTGAAAGGTCCTTGGAGTGCTTTTCCTACCTTCGATCTTTATATATATATATATATATATATATATATATATATATATATATATATAATTTTTTTTTTCTTGTTCTTTTGTCACGTACTATATGGAAAAGGTAAATAGATTTAAATGGTTAGATGTGGGCAGTGAGAGGTAAAGAAACACAGGGCAAGGGAGAAGGACATCTTCGCCTGTGTAGGCAAAAAATCCTTGCTCCAGCCTTTATAGTACCTATTAATCATCCATTGTTTAGAATTCCTTTAATTACTGCATCTACTTTGGTAAAAAATAAATGTCCAACAGTTCTTACAGTTATCTCATGAGCCTCATGCCAAAAACCTGAAAGTCCAGAATAATGTAAATTATTGGTAAATCATGCTCTGTTGCCGCTTGAAGTAGTCATAAGTAAGTAGCCTTGTACCGAGTTGTTAGGAATTTTTCAACTTGGGCACTTCTCAGATTTGCAACCACACCGGAGGATATAAAAGGGATTTTATTACAAATCAGAGCCTGGAGACTAAAATCTACTAAATACAACCAAATTTCAAAATCACTCTGGTTTAGAGCGCATTCTCATGTAGCCTATATAGGTCAAAACAATGGCTTTAAGATCCAGCATATATCAAATATTTGTTACAATGTATACACACACAAACACAATTGGCTTCTGTTTCTTTTTGAGTTAGCTGAATGTAGAGACATGGGGGAACAAACACCTCTCACTTTCACACTTTCAGCCTTAACAAAGCTACTTAAACTAAATATAATTTTAACCCTGACATTGTCTTTTATTCTGCAAGAATATATTAAAACCATTTAGCTTCATGTCGCCTTTAAGACTCAGAAGAAAAACCCTTCCCTGGTGGTATAGGGAAATTTTCTGGGGATACATGGTTAAGAGACTTCTTCCCTCTGGACAATCATTCAACAAATGTTTAAGCAAATAAGCCAATCATATCAGGACCTGGGAGAATAGGCTTGAGAGGGCAGGAGAGGCATAGAGTTGTGTTAACAGTTTCAAAAAATCCCTTCATCTGTTATTACACAGGGTAATGAGTGTCTATACTGCTGTAAGCCATGTTAGAACTAAAATTAATCCCTATACAATTCTTATAGGTTCTGATTTCCTTCATAAAGGATGGTCTTGGATATCAAAAATCATTCCATTCATTTAATCGTATATATTAAATTAACTAAAACTAGCCAGAACAGTTATTTCAACAAGTATCACTTTTGCCATGTATTTTGATTCCGCAAAGCATTGACCTGCCTATCTAAATGAAATGGAAGTTTTTTTTGTTTTTTTTTAATGAGCTTGCATTGAGCTTGCATTGTTGGCATGACAAAAAAAAAACAATTTTCCCCTCCCCCCTTGAACACTATCTTAATCAGAGTTCACAATAGACAAGCACAAGTTGTGGTTGTTTGCTTAACCGGTCATAAACGGATGACCATTCTTCCCTTTAACAATGTAGCAGACGTACCCACCCATGCTGGTGCTGTTGGTGACCATATCTAAATTTCAGGACCAACCATAAGATTTTAAATTTCTACCATTCCCTTAACACTGACCTTATCCATAACCAGGTTTCAGAGGGTCTAAGATAACTACATAAGTTAATAAGCAGCTTTAGGAAGAGGGTGATACGGATACATTAGTGGTAGATTAGTAGTAATACTTTAAAAACCACGATAAATTAGGTTAAAGGTCAGAGTGCATGGTTGCAGAAGATGAAATCTGAGAAAATTGCATGTTAGCTACCTTTAGGGTTTGAGGAGAGAGGCACGGTGAGGACCTAGAGATGCCACTGTGTGTGTGCTTCCAGTGGCATGGGGGAGAAAGATGCTGAATTGCATGATACTTTGCAGGATTGGCTTTAATGGGTTAGAAGAGATGAGCCAACAGCAAGCAGAGCAATGAGTATCTTGCTCAAGAAGTTAACCTGAGGGAAGTGCAACTCTTGGGGCTGTAGCCAGGAGGGCTTACATGATGGAGGAGCAGGATATAGAGCAGTGGGATGCAGGGTAGCTGTATGGAGACTGAGGTTTCTCGCACCCCTACTCATGTGGCAGACATCATTAATGAACTGAACAGAGAAATCATAACTTGGTCACTTACATTATGCGATCAAAATTTAAATATTTCCGTATATAAAAAAAGAAAAGGGGGCGGGGCCTGGCCGCAGAACCAACTGGTCGACAACCTCAAGGGCTCCTGCACAGAGTTGCTGATTAACCTGCTTTTCCTGACCCAAACGGAGACTGATCAGGCCGACAGAGCCAGCAATCGATTGGGAACACTGGGCAGAACAAAATGATACCCCTCAAACTCAGAAATCAGCAATTTGTGCCGGACGATTGTCGGAGGCCTACTCGACAGGTGGGTGCAGGAGAGACGGCCGCTCTCCCCCCACTACGACTGTGGGACTCAATGTGGACAGATCCCAGTTTCCCCCCCCCCCCCCCCGGACCGGTGGGGGTTATCCCGGTCCACCAGCAAAAGGCAAGCACTCACCCCTGGGACGCAGACCTGAACCACGCCGCCCGGGCGGCACCACGAGGCCTACCTAAGATGGCCGACAGCAGGGCCGCTAATCCTCGACAGCAAGATACTGAGGACTGGGCAAGGGCTTTCAGGGCAAATTTTGATGCGGTATGCCAGCGCTTTTGGGACCGCATCGAAACTGGGTGCTCGCACCCCGCACCGGTACCAGCAACACCGGCAACGAGCCACTGCACACTCATCAACACGCAGCCGGGTCATCCAAGCTCAGCGCTGCCACCGCGAGAGTGGGCACAAGCCAAGAAGGAGACCCGGCGGAAGAAGCGAAGTTGGAGCACCACTTGCCTGAAACAGCCACATAGACGCCGAGCAAAGGCGCCATCAGGAGGCTCCAGCAAACCGCCCACCGCCATGTGGGGCCCCAATGGCCCGCAACAAGCAATTAAGCACCACCGCCAGACAAAGCGCCCGCCGACATCTCCCGTCCGCCATACAGCCAGCACCGCTGAAATAGACCCAAAGGGAAGAGGAACTTTGGGCGCACCCTTCAAGTTTAGACTCCTATTTACCCCTAATACTTTTTTCCCAAGACGAGTACCTAATATTAATTACTAAGTCTCTGCTTTTTTGTTAAGATGCTGTGACCAAGCTCTAGCCACAGCAGACCCTTCATTCAGCAACAGGTCGTTTATTAGTAAACTACAATACTAGATAGCAAGCCTTAAACCAGCTTACTGTGTCTATCATATGGAATAGCATGTTTGAATATATAGCCCAGCAACTGGAAATAGCGTTCAGGTCACATAATGATCTTAGTACTGTAAATGTGAATTTACTTAGAATGTATTGTTTTCTTTTGTTTTTTTATTTTTACTGTAGAGCCTTCTATATGATTTACACACGGGACGCATTCTTACACTCACCCATCCATATACTTATGGCGAGACTACATGAATAATTACCCTGCCCCGACAGTATAACGGCCTAGCCGAACATAGGTCATCTCGTAAGGGGGCGTCACACGAGTCACTCCAACATTAGGTGCAAGCTGACCGCAACAACAGGGTTATCATTAACACTGCTCCACACACACGGCAGCATAGGCCACACTAATGCAACGGGCGACACACACTCCTATTCTGACAACAGTAACATTTAGCTATCTTTGTCCTCTGTAAAACGTAAAGATGTACATACTTTTAAGCCGCAGTCTCACCTCGGCTACTTATGGAACACGCCACAGGGACGTGTACTCCTTATCTACATGAATAGGCATATCAAAATAGAGGTTACGTTTCAGCTCAAATCATGCTCTTTCTTTCTTATAATTTTTTCTTGAATTTTCTTTTTTGTATTGCTATATTCTTCATCGCTAGAATATCTAAGACCTATTCGCATCACCATGACGTAACCTTGTCTAGCGTTCACTCTAAAGCACTTACTATGCGCGCCCACGTAACCTCAGTTAAAACGAAAGGCCAACGTAGTTCCTCCCCATTAGTGTGCGAATATCCTACAGCTTAAGCACACTACTATAGCACTAACTCTTATGGCACAATTCTGATAATACCCCACTACTCAAGCATGTACCCACCTTTTATTATTGTTCATATATTGTTCAACTTGTTGATGTCACGATGTTAAGCGAGCTTATAACACAAAAATGTGTGCATGTCCCTCACATACCACATATCTGTTTTCTATTTGAAATTTGCGCTTGTGACGACTGATGTGGTCATACAAGCAACGTTGTAAACCTTTTATGCACACCAAAAATAAAGAATTTAAAAAAAAAAAAAGAAAAGAAAAGGGAGCAGTGTTTTTTTGTTTTTTGTTTTTTATTCAAGAATGGTTGGTTAAATCATAAGTGTATTTGTGTACCAATATTTAACTAAACACTTGGTATATGTAAAGTTAGTCTCCATAATCATCCATATAGACATCAAATGTATGTATTTAAGACCTTGTGTATTTTTAGATTAGTTGTAAAGCTGTAACCGTGGCTGGTTCCTTTATTTGCCACTTTATTGTCTTAAAGCATAGAACTTAGCAGGGCTAACCATGCAGATCTTAGCCATAATTTTATATAGTTAGCGTAAGAGCGTCTATTTAACATATATAAATAATTGAGACTACAATATAAAATAAGGATTGTCTTGGAAGCAATACAGTTTTGCCTTTTTAGATATTTATTATATAAAAATATAAATATAGACATATATAAAATCACTTATAAACTCTACTATAAATTATTGTAAGATTAAACTAAATGCTTGCAAATATTATTAATAGATTAACATAGAGGCTGACATGACATGTTCAGGAGGGTCTCATTATAAGATGGAGTATAGTCTGTCTCCAAGTATCTCTTCTGTCTGTCTTAACATTTAAAAGTACACCTATTTGTACCTTAGTTGTCTTCATTTTAGGGTCACCATAGTTCATATATGAAAAAGGAACTTTTTACTTTTATTAATTTCAGTACCTCCCTTAACTTGGCAAAAATACAAGGCCATAACTAAATGGTGTACATGTAATGGAAATTTCCATGACTTAGGTCAAGATGGCATCTTAAAGTCTGAACATCTTTATCTACTTGGGGTTGCCGCAGTATATTCTGTACTGAAAGAGTCGTAGCATAGCCTTATAGCTTGTTTATGCATTATTGTATTTTATCTGAGATAAAATGGCGTAAACATATTATGCACTAAAGGTAAGTAAGAGGTTACTGCTTAAAGAAATATGTATGAAAAACAATGTTCCATTTCTAACACCTTGTCAGTTTGCAATATCTCTTATAGACCAAGTACACAGTTTAAGAAATAAAACATTTTCATTATAAAACTAGTAATATTTGCATATGCCCATAACACCCTCTCCAATAAACTGTGGGCATTGTAGCACACTTCTTTAAATTAGTAAACCAAAGTTCTCCAACAGTCTTTAGATTTTTATGCTCCCAGCGTCTATGATCATTGTTGTAACAGTAAAACATCCGTAGTGTGATCTTTGCATGTAAAGGTGGTTGATTAAAATGAGCAAAGCTTTTGTCTGGGAAAGAATTGAAAAAAAATCAGGTTCCAGAGTAAGATATTCTTGGATAGATCCTGATAGGAATTGTAATCCAAAGTTAAAAGTAGTAATTGTATTTGTAATCCAAAGTTTTTAAAGGCCTGTATAAGTTTACATTCCTTAAATACATTGCTGGAGTTTTTTGTAGAATATAGGTTGTAGAGTCCAGCTATCCAAATATTTGTCTAGAATTCTATCAGCAACATCTGTTATCACCGTGGTGATGGTGTTGGTATTTGTCTGTCTTAGTCTTTTGTCTTTTTTTCTTTTCTTTGCTTGTTTGCTTGTTTTTATTTTGTCTAACATTTTTCCACAGTTTGTGTGTAGATTGACTACTCTCCGATATTCTTTTACGGGATAAATTAATTGATAGCATTTTCAAGACATTGGCTTAAGTAACATGGATCCCATTATAGTACATGTTATGTTGATACAGCAATCAAAGTGGTATCTCAAGAATGCCTCTTTTTGCTGTATTGGAATCTTGGCAACATCTCTACATCTCACTGATAGACCTAACGACCTCAGGTGCTACTGTGATAAAAATGTTACCAGGTAAAAATCTGTGGAAAAATCTTTACATTTGTTATACTTTACTTAAAGAAAGTTAAACACCCTTGTATATGATTTAGATATATAAGGATAATTTGAAGCAGCAAAGTATTTACCGTTTTTGTTCACAATGGTATGTAAAATTACATTCTCTTTAAATGTTAATACTCTTTTATTCAAAATCTGTTTATTTAGAATAGTTGATAATTGGAAATACGACATTATTCATCTTTATTTTTCCTGTTAGTGAGAAGACAATCTATTCCCTAAGTTATAATTAGTAAATATAATAGCTACAGTTATTGGTGGCTAAAAATACCAGAAACAACCAAAAATTGTCTTAAAAACATTGTTTTATCAAGTTGTAAGAGGTAGAGGCAGAAAATCTGCCTGCACTGATTCAATAATCAGGAACAGTATAACAGTGCTGCATAAAAACTCCCACTGTCGTTCCTCCAGTGTATATTCAAGCAAGAAAAAAAAATTAGTAATGCGCAACTAGTATTGATAAAGGGCTATTGCCCGAAATGTTTGCAACTTATATTTTGTCCTTCCAATAAATATGGTAGCACCCGTTGTGCACTTTAAATACCTGTTCCACATTACTCCATTTTTTTTTTCTTGCTTACATTTTTTTTTTTTTTTACCAAGATCTGACAGCCATTGTGGAAAGTCACATTCGTGAGATTGGATGCTTAACAAAATTAATCTTATTTGTTTAAGTATATTTTCCAGCAGCTGTTGGGTGGAACTTAAGGTGATTTTATTTTTTTAAGTGATTTAAGAAAGCACTCAGATACAATATTGATGGCATTTATATTTGAACTCTACCTTTGTATAAGTGGTTTTAACAATTTTTGTAACTATGGTTGAAGTGGGGTATGTTACAATGAGAACATTAATTAATCATCTGTATGATGTATTTATTAAACAATCAATAGATGTGGCAGGATAATTACCACAAGGTATATGAACCTTTTAATCATCACAAACCAAATAAAATTTTCTTGGTATTTGCAAAACAGATAAATGAAAAATGTGATCATGTATTTTAATATACATACATAGTGGTATGGATGATGAAATTATATCTTTGACATCTTTTCACCAGTATGCAATAGGTGACCTAAGGTATCAATTTCCAAATGTATCCTGTATATCACCTGGAAGGGTTAATTCATAATACTTTTACCTTCCGTTGACTGATCTTAGCTCTGGCAGACTGAACATGTTTATCTTATAAATAAAAGGTTTGTGATAAGTGAAGTAAAGTTTCTGCCTGTCTTTCAGTTAAATGTTAACTGTTGAAGTACTTCACTTATATTAGATTATTTTAATTTAAACTAATATCTACAAACTTAAATGAATAACGAGTTACTGATTTAATAAACTAAATTTTCTACTAAAGTTTAAACATTGTAACAATGTATCTTTACATAATTAAATCATGATAGTTAAAGATTGAATGATTACAGTAACAACTGCAATAATGAATAATCAGATAATCGGGCCACTGCTTGGATTTAATCTACAAGTAAATGTCCAGTAGATATAAAGGAATCTGCATTGTTTAGCTATTTCCTTTTGCTGCAAGACACAGGCATTACTATACATTCATCTGGATAATCGGCTGGTATGCTCTTTTACTTTGTCTAACAGATATTGTTTGGAAAATGTTGTTAAAATGCCATATGCAGCTGTGGCCTGGCCTACTATTACATTTCAGTCTATCAACCGTTGTAATTAACACATTATGTGTTTTTTTTTATACCATTATAGTATCTGTATTATATTACATATTGTCACCAACATTTCTGATACAGGGAAAAAAATAGCGTGTTTGCTTTAGGAATTATAATTTTTCTGTCCATGCACCACATTCCTGGAAGTCCAGAATATAGCAAGAATCCTTTGTCGTTTGATTCTATGGGGCCATTTAACATTTTGATTGGTATAGTTATACGAAAAGAGCAAGGAGTACATCGGTAGCTCACATCTGCAACAGAACCATTACAGATTCCTTGTTGTATCAATGTCTCTGTGTTTATGTTTAGATATTATGTACATACCTGCAGAGCAAGAATTCCTTTAGAGTCTAAGAAAAGCTGCAAATCTTGCTTTAGTACAAATGTCCCATGATGTTAAGTTTCTGAAAGGTTTTGCTGGCCTTTGCTATATTCCATTCTCTTGGCAGGGCATCTGCTCTTAGTAGGCAGGTCTTATTATTTATTAATTGAATCAAGGTTTCTTTTGTTAATGTATTTCTTCCGAATTCAAATTCACATGCCACCAAATGTCATTGTAAAGTTCATTATTACAGAATATGGTTCCAGTATGGTTTCTCACTCTAGTAGGAAATCTATATTCATTTTCTACTGCTCCTTCCTATTAACCACTTTTTACGGAGTTGTAGGTAACAATCTGTGTCTTGTACTGTGAGGTGCTTTGATAGAACATTGTACTGAGCATACCTGATTGACTATCTTGAGAGTGTTGACAGTTATCAGCCTTTATTTCTTTTTCCGGTCATCTTCTATCTGGAAACATAATAGCAGCAATGTAGCACTTCTTTTCAGCATAATAAAGCTGTTGTGGTAGTCATTCAATTTAGAAACTATATGGCAGTCTTTTCTTGCATCACCTTCATAGGTGCATACAAAGTCTTTAACAAGCATCTGTCCCATTTTTTTTTCTGATTCCAGCATGCTTTGCCATCATTGAGTCCATTATTAGAATTTGAAATAGTCCAATCACACCTTTCTCATGTAGAATCGTTTTTTGGAATGATTTTTCAATAGGTTCCTTGTGAAATGCCAGTGTAGGTCACATTAGCAATCATTTCACGGTGAGCTGTGTCTCTCATTTTAAGATGGTTCTTGGAGGTCGTCCTCACGATCATAGGCCTTGTATTATGTGCAGTCCAATTCAGTTCTGGTGCTTCTTGCTTGTTAACATCAACCCTAGCTGTAGTTTTAAAACTGCATTGGGATTGTTATGATAATACTGAAGATTGTATGAAGGAAACACCATAACCAATTTTCCAGCATAATTTTGCTTCCATCTTTTAATTTTTCTTACGGTATAAGATAATTCAGGTAGTGTTATGTGGCTATAATTCTGGTGGCTGTGTTCTGGTGGCATTTCTGTCATCCTCTGTTTTATCTTGCCTTCTTTAACAGCATCCATTGTCAGTCAGTGGTTCTGTGATCATCTTGGAAGTATTTAGCAGGTTTTAAAATATCAAAACTTTCTTTTGTCTGTTGGCTCGGATTGTCCTGGAGAGGATGACTCAGAACTTTTACTACAGATAACAAACTGGCCAACAGTAAGAAATAGGTGGTAGTGCATGGTGTGCTGGGCTGGAGGAAAAAAATCCATACATTTCTCTAATAGAACCAATGGTTCTAAGCCATCCCTGTTGCAGAAATATGACTGTCATTACATGAAATGTTACACATTTTTCGCTGTCTCACCATTTAGATCATCAGGTATGTTGTTAATGCTCATCTGTAGCATAGGAATAAGTAGATACTATGTTGGGGCAAGCACCTAGTAACTTGGTTAATAGTAATTTCACCTCAGCATTTTACCGTTCCACAACCCTACTACTTTGGGGGTGGTTGGGGGCACTGATTTCCCAAAGCAATCCAAATGTGGTTGCCAAGTTTTGTTTCCTTTGCAGTACCTGCAGGACCACCATCCGAGTGAATGGTCCTGGGACTACCAAATGCATACTAAGGAAGTGAGACTAGCAATCGTGGCATCAGAGGTTGCACTTTGCACAGGATATATCCAAGTAAGCCTGGTAGATGCATCAACACATACAAAAACATAATAACCATGAGATGTTGACAAATGTCCAATATTTAGTAATTCAAAAGTATGTTGGGTATTAATATTTCAATAAACAGTACATCAGTAATGTGGCCTTGTTATCAATAAGCAAATGCTTACAATTACTAATCACATGAACTACAGCATTTCCTATATTGGGCCACCAATATTTCTTTTCAGGAGTTAGAAGTACATTACCTCTATCTATATGAGCTTGTCCTAGCCATGAATAGGCTTTTAGGGCAAATCTACCTTTTCTTTACAGGAAGAACAACCAACTTCAATCCTTTAGAAGGGTTAATAATATAATAACCATTGAAAGTAATGAGTATGCGGGTAACCAGGTGGATTAGGTCTGGTTATCCTTGCAAGCAAAAACTCTGCATCATCACTGAGAGGGTATGTTTTTGTGACCCAGTGACCAATTTAACAGAATAGCATTGGTATACACATTATATCAAAGTGCCTGTTAATGACCAACTAAGTGAGGAGAGGGACCAAGCTTTGTTATAACCATGTCCATACACTTATTACAATGCCAGGCTTTCAATTTATTTCCACAAAGCAATATGCAGTTGTGGTTATAAACTATAGTAAGAACAAAAGTTTGAACACCAGACTGAGACTTGAGAGATCAGTGAACAGTGGACCAAGATAGATAAATGAAATATTTTACAATTAATAGACTTTACATAAATTACTTTAAAATTCCTTTGTTAATACAGGAAATAAAGTAAAACAATGGGCATCTAAAACACAATTTTTTTTTTTTTAGTGTGCATATTAATCACAAGGCTGTTCCTAACGTAAGACTAATAGAACTGCTTTTTTAAACTGAAGTGTTCAAACAAAATGACCTTGCACTGAAAAGGCACTTGCAAAAAATAAACTTTTTTTTTTCTCAGTAAATTAATTAAACATAGTTAGATCGTCCCTCAAAGACCTGATCACATGCAAGAAACCAGTCTTAAAATACTTCGTAAGTCTGTTAAAAAGTAAAATTGCATTTTTACCCTGTATATTTTGACACAGCTGTAATGTGCAGTATAACAAACTATTTCATAAGTGTTGTGCCAACTGTTAATTAAGGACTGGCCTGTTTTTGCGATGTTGTACGTTAAGGACCAGGTCTATTTTTATACTTTTGTGGTGTTTGTGTTTAGCTGTAATTTTCTGCTCTCATTTACTGTTCCCATACAAATTATATATTTTTTTCAGGACAAAAGGGCTTTCTTTACATACCATTATTTATATCATTTCATTTAATTTAAAGTTTTTTACAAAATATGACGAAAAATTTAAAAAAATACATGTTTTTTTACTTTTACTTGAAAAATCTTTTACTCACCTACAAAAGCTAATGAAAACAAACTGCTAAATAGATTCAAAATGTTGTCCTGAGTTTAAAAATACCCAGTGTTTTACATGTCTTTTTTTGCAAGTTATATGTACAAGTAGGATATTGCGGTTTCAAAACATACATTTTTAAAATTTATCAATAGTGACATTGTAACACTATTATCTGTCATAAATCTCTGGAAAACACCCCGCATGTGTATATATATATTTTTAAATTAGACAACCCAGGGAATTAATCTAAGGATATTTTGACACTTTCTATGCAGCCATTTTACCACCAGTCTTTGCCAAACTTCGCATAGGTAGTTTGTTTTTTTTACATACATTGCAATTCAGGTATAAATTCACAGACCATGTTATGTGTTGCTGCCAAAAAAAACCACTAATATGTGTTCAGCAACATCTCCCGAGTACAGCGATACCACCCATGCATAGGCTTGTTGGGTTGTTTGGGGGCTAAAAGGCCACATTTGGCAGGTGCGCATATCCATTTTCCAACTTGGAATTTTGACATGTAATCATCCTGCGCATATGTCCTATTTGGGACATTTGTAAGGCCGGCCAATGTATTTTACCCCCATCAAACCATATATTTTTGAAAGGTAGACACCCTAGGGTATTTCACATGGTGGTATTTTAACACTTTCCATGCACTGAATTCTACCACCAGACTTTGTCAAACTTTTAGGTAGTAATTTTTTTTGTTTTTTTTCACACACATTGTACTTTAGGCATGAATTAGTGTTGTCACTGCCAGACACACCAATATGTGTTCAGCAACATCTCCTGAGTACAGTGATACCACCCATGCATAGGTTTGTCAGGTTGTTTGGGGGCTAAAAGGCTACATTTGGCAGGTGTGCATATCAGTTTTTTTTTATACACACTTTGCTTTTAGATTTTGTCCACAATACTTTTTTAACCAAATGTGCAGGTATTAAATGCACCTTTAGCAGCAATCTCTGAACTAACTCCTGCAAAAATAATCTAACTGGAGATTTGGGGAAAGGAAACTTACTAAAATGTTCTGCTTTCAAAAGAAACAACAAAAAAAAATAATTGTGGAACAAGTCTTACAAAAAGGTATGCTCTGTGTGGTTGAGCTTAAAACATTTTCCAATACATAATCAGAGTTTTGAAGGGCAATCGGGACAGTAAAAGGGGGTATCTGTCCTTTTCCCTTTTTTGTAACAGACCTGGCAACGTTTCTGGGGATTTGTTTTATTTGCAGTAGGGGGATCTTAAAAATATAAGGCGTAGCACCAATTCTTGATTCCTCTGGCACCGTTGTTGGAACTTCAACAGAACCATCTCCATACATGATTGTTGAAATCCCTTTTAGTTGAAATTGGAGAAAGGTGGTTCTTCCAGGATTCATTTTTTTTTTTTAAAAAGTATAAACGAATTGTGGGTTGCTACTTGCATCAGCCACCTTTTTGTACCAGGCTTTAGCTTTTCTTAAAATTAGAGCTGATGAGCTGATCAGCCAAATCTACACCCCCCATGTGCCTGTTAGAAGCCCTGATGCAAACAGGTTTGGAATTTACTCTGCCTTGGACAGTGACGTCTGACATGCTTTCGTCATGGATGGTGGTAAGCATGTTAACATCCTTCCTGTCCTTAAATTTAATTGCAAGCACTTCAGCTTTGCGCAGAGCTTTGGATTGACTTTCTTTTAATTTGGCCTCTATGAGAGGTCTGGGGAAATCTTTGGAGTTTTTTCTAACAATGCCGCAGGCCAGTGTCTGCAAACTATAAAGTGATTTAATCAAATGGACACTACTATAGAAATTATCCACATAAAGGTGGTAACCCTTATTGAACAAGGGGGTCAGTAGGTCCCAAACTATTTTCCCACTTGTCCCCAGAGAGTCAGGACAGCCAGGAGGGTCTAGTTGACCATCTTTCCCCTTCTGTACGCGAAAGGCAAAGCCACTTTCGCTCTTGCACAATTTGTAAAACTTGACACCATACCTAGCGCGCTTTGAAGGAATGTGCTGTTTGAACCCCAATCTCCCTTTATATTTCATAAGGGATTCATCAACAGATACATTTTGCTGGGGAGTATAAACGTCAGAAAATCTTTGCTGCAGATGGTCTATTAGTGGGCGTATTTTGTGAAGCCTGTCATATTGGGGGTGATCTCTGGGGTGACAGAGGATATTATCATTGAAATGCAAGTATCGCAGCACCAACTCAAATCTTGCTCTAGACATTGTTTGGGAGTATATAGGACTAGAACAGATTGGGTTGGTGCTCCAGTAAGAGGTGATTGAGGGCTTCTTTATTATCCCCATGAGCATGGTAAGAGCCCAGAATTTTTTGAGTTCAGGGACATTTGTGGGATGCCAAGCATGCTCCCTGACTACATAGCTACCTGGATTTGCATCAAAAAATTGGGTAGCATAGAGATTAGTCTTGGACGCAATCTACTCCCAGATTGTATCCTCCAAAAATAACTCCATATATTGTATAACAGAGAAGTCCTGCACATTGACATTAATGCCTGCGTTGGCACTAAAAGGGGGGATGTTGGGCTCAACTAACTGTGGAGGTACCCAGTCCTCCTCCGCATTCAGCGTAGCAGATGAAGCACAGCTTCTTTTTGCAGCCGGCTCACAGACAGTTGGCGTGTAAGGAGGAGTTTGTCATTAGTCAAGTCACTTTTATTATTTTTTCCAGTGAACACTCATCTGCATTAGTGAGTATACTCATTTTTAGCACTAACACATTAATTATTTAGTTTTAACATTGCTTTCATCACTTTTGTTTGTATACTCACTATGCTCTTACTAGTATTTAACACTATTTTATTTATGACACTATTACTATTTATTTGTCTCCCACATTGTAGTGTAGGACCCACCGATAATGGGGTACTTTGAAAGTAGTGGTGGGCTTATCAACATATGGCCAAATGGTGGAACCAAATCCCCATATTTATACTTAGTTAGGCATTTTAGTAGCCTTCTTTGTTTTTTTGTATTTTTGTAGCGGCAATCCCTAAACTAACTCCTGCAAAGAAATCTAATGGAGATTTGGGGGTAGGAAACTGACTAAAGTTTGACGCTTATAAAAAAAAAAAAAAGTCTAACACAATGAAACACCCTAAAAGACACTAAACACTTTTTGACAAGAAAAAAAAATCCTTAAGGGCAAAAAAAATATTAGACAGTACTAATGCACTGCTGTAATAGGACTTGACAGTTAAGGGGTTAAAATAGAATTGTTTTTTTTTAAACTTTTTAACAGGTTTTTGACACTTCTAGCAACACTTTGAACACTGCAACAATCTATGCGCTTTGATCGCTGTCTCTCTCGCCTCACAAAACTACAGAGGATAGAGAGGCAGAGATCAGTGTCAAAGTGAGTGTTTGTAACACCCACTTTGACAGCGTTCCGCGATCGCTCACAATTGGCTGCTCACACGCCGCAATTGGCTGTTACTATCTGCCTGGGATGCCGCCGAAATCCCGCTGTTACTATCTGCCTGGGATGCCGGGCAGATGGTAACAGCGGGATTTCGGCGGAAGCGATCTCTGATCGCCCCTGCCGCCCGTTTTCCGTTATGACGGTTCAGGACCATCACCGGTCCTCAGCGGTATGTTACCGATGACTGTCCTGAACAGTCATCGGTCAGCAAGGGGTTAAAAGCCAGAGGTCCAGCAAGCTATAGAATATTTATTCTTTAAAGCTCTGACCTAAATCTGCATAGCAATATTGTAATGGTGTCCATTGCAATCTGCTGTCTTGTGAGAGAGTTCTGCTGCTCCTAAAAATTATGAACATGTTCAGAGATTTCTTGGGCAATAATCTATGTAAAAAAACAAACAAAAAAACAACCTTTGCATTTATACTAAATCTGACTGTTGTAAACATATTCTCTAAATAAGTACGTGTGTGTGTGTGTGTGTGTGTGTGTATGTATGTATGTATGTATGTGTATATATATATATATATATATATAGCTGTTTGTATTGGGGTTAAAAATAACAAGTGTGATTTTTTTTTTTTTTTTTTTTTTTTTCATTAATACCTGCATATATATTTAAAAATCCTTTGTCTTTAAGGCATATATTATCTGTAAATTAATATTGTACACAAATGTTCTGGGTGTCCCCTTGATAAATTTTCTATCATTTTTACTTTAAGTCTGGAATCAGATTTCTTTTGGAATGAGCACCCCAGTTTCAGAGGCCCATTTGGAGGTCAGAAAAGTATAGATTTCATAAAATAGGTGTGAGGGGGCTTTGGACAGTAATGTCACATTAATTATACTTTTCATATAGCAGATGTGATATGCAATGTGATTTTATATATCAGAGCATTATCACTTTGACACTGAATTTTTTTTCCCATGTTAAAAAAATATTATGCATTATTTTTTAAATTTTAATGTCTGTTTAGAGTATTGCAGACTTTGCAATATCACATTAAATTTGCATTATATATATTCACAATGCTCTTACAACATATTAACATGTTGTAAGAGCATTCAGCATTAGCATTATCTCCCACTGGAATTGGTCTAGGATGCACCAATATTGGGGTACTGTAGAATATCGCCATGTGGTGGAACTGAATCCCCATATATGAGATTTAAAACTGTATTCTTATTTCTACGCTGTTCCCTAATCTGTATTCATATGTATATAACTGCGGCAGCACATAGTTTTTATAGAAGCACTTATTTTATCCATGTTGTGGTTGTGGTTTACCCATCACTGTGGGTTTTTCTCTAGATTTTTAAACCTTTAAAATAAATAAATAGAAAAATCAGTCCCGGTCTCTAAGAAGCACTGAAGCAGGCTTCTGAATGCAGCCTGGTACAGCATATAAATGCTCTTATTGCCTAGTCTCTTTATATTTAGTTATAAACAACATTGATTTATTTATATATAAACATTGATATTTAAAATTATTTAAGAAAACCTAGTTTATGAAATTCACTGAGATTACATGTGTCTGATCTGATTAGTCAGTACAGTATCATTGTTCTAATTTCCTTACTGCTACCACTGCAGGTACAGTGTGATAGTACCACTGATTTAAGTGAGCTTTCCCTTTTAAAATTGGTGGACTTTATTCCTTCTGCTATTGCAATAGACTAAAGTCTGTACCCGAGTAAAGTGCACATTTCGTGCACATAATGACTTTGTTTAAATAATAGAATATTTATGCTATTCTAATGAATTGGGTCAAGTTGGCTTAATACATAATTTAGTATCTTCATCACATTTAAAGCTGTAAATGTATTTAACATTTCATTTAAATAAACCTTTCAACAATTTAATTTTAAAAGTTATCAGAGATCCTGTATATTTACAATTTTATTTTGCCCTGATTTTATCTTGCATATACATTTAATTATTCAATAAATGTTTATTTTTGCAGAGCATTTAGACAATCAAAGAATGTATAACCTGTTGCCCTTCTGTTATTTTTTTTTTTTTTTTTAGCTTAACAGATTTTCTGGGGGGAGGTATACTTTCAACTGTTTATGTAAAAATATAAGCTAGTTGGCATATATTATATAAAATATATGCTGCAGTGTACTGCAATTAATGTTTTTTGTTTTTTTTTAAAGCCATGTCTTTCTCTTTATGGCTGTATGTAATAAAGTTGTTCATAATTTGGAATATAAAAAAACTACCTTGGAATTTATCAGTTTCTAACTCTGCATCCTTGTCTGAAAATCCCAGACGCCAAAAATCGTTATGGTGTTATAATTCCTTTTTTTTTTTTTTTTTTTTTTTAATCAGCAGCAAGTGTAAATCAGGACTGTTTTATAAAACTTTCCATATAGTGGATCTTTTGTGTCACACATTGTCTGGGTCAGTCAGTGTTGTATGTTGTCCAGTAAGTATTTTTTCCTGTCAGTCTCAGATGACTTTAAGCCATATAGTGAGGCATTAATCTTGAAATGATTTTGCAATGTCTGCCGTTTGATGCCTATCGATCTGTGATTTTGGATATGTAGGATTTGTGGTGTCTTTGTTGCAAGGCTCTGGCAAGGAGCATACCATTCCTGTTGCCGTGTGCATAGAGAGACTGCTATGTGAATAGTAGGGCTCTTTTTGCTTTGTGGTTCAGGATTTGTGAGTTCTTCCCTAAGCATCGTTACTTGAGAGTGTTGAAGTCTGTGCGTAATTTGTTTTTTTTTCTAGGGTCCGATCTTTCCTAAAAGGTTCGTTATTGTTTTTGGTGCGCTCTTTCTTTAGTCTAGCTCTGATTAGAAGAAAGGTGCCTCGTAGGACACATTTGCCTGCATCCCATGTTTTCGGGGGGGGGGGGCGGAAGTATCCAAGTGGGTAATCGTGGACATGGGCGTAGGAAGCTGGGGGGACGGATCCCCCCCAGGAAATAATGTGGGGGGGGGGGAGACAGGTATGGTGAAATCCCCCCCCAGGTTAGGACTAGGAGTCCGAGGAGTGCACTAGGAGACGGAGTGCTGACACGCTGGTAACATTTCGGTGCATTCGGCTTCCGAATGCACCAGTGTACCTGTAAGTTACACGAACAGGCAGAACAGCGTGATCGGCACTCCGGGGTCTCCTTCCGGTTTCAGTGTGGCACGGGCGGAATGTGCTGCAGACTGCAGGAGGACGCACATGTCTGGACTCCAGTGGCAGCCTGTCAGGGAAGAACCTTCAAGCAAAGCTGCTGGCTGGTGTGTGCACTGCTGGGACCACAGAGACACAGCCTGGGTAAGTAATGTTTATAATGTTGCTGTGTTAATTAATGTGTAAATATTTGCACTAATTGTGTTAATTAATAATGTGTAAATATTAGCAATAATATACTGTTTTATGTAGCATTAGCAATAATATACGGTTTTATGTAGCATGGTAATTCCTGTTGCTTCTCAAGACTCGTGGCCCCTATTCTAACAATATAAAAAAAACAAAAAACATTCTATTATATAGCTTTTTTTTTTTTTTTTTTTAATTCTTTATTTTGGGTGTGCACAGATTAAACAGGTAGCCGGTATGCGCCACAACAGCGACATCCAGTAAAATCGATAAACATAGGTAGTACAGGTCATGGCATACGTTATGCAGGCACATTTTTATAGTTATTGTAAAACATCATACGATTAGACATCGTGTTTGTAATATAACTTGCTAGGCTAAACATGTATAGAACAGAACCAGTTGCTCTTCAGGTGATGCGTGTGTATATTGGTTGTAGCGTGACATATAGGCCTTAGGAGCCCAGTGATTGATATAACTAGGTATGTAGTTAGCAGAGGTAACAGTGGGTGTATGCGTACCTAGCACATTAAATAAAATAACAGGATAACTAAGTCATTAACAGTTGCGTTAACAGGTGAGAGTCAACGAGTTAAGTAGTCAGGGAGGACGGAGACAAGTGCTCAGTAGTGATAAGCGGTTTTGGTCCGCAGCGGGCAGACTGGTATAAGTAGGGGGTACAGCCTAATTATATGTGGTGTCCTATCTCTCAGTGCGAGTATGTATAGGCTGGGTAACGTTAGGTGAGGGGCGTTTAGTACTTGCTAGCACCCCTTTTGGTAGCATGAATAAAATTAAACACAAATCAGAAACAGAACAAAAGAAAAAGCGATATATAATATATATCGGAATATAAGAGGCAGGATAGCGTCTCTTGTGTGTAGCTGGTATGCCGTTCCCCAAATCTAACGGACAGGTTAGGGTATGGCCGTTATGTTCCTCTGGCCCCGCTTAACCTATACCGTCCCGGATGTAAGAAGCATAGTCCCGTGCCCCAGGGGGGTGCTGCTGACTTTCCCAGCTCGTAAGGGCTTGGCAGGGTGGGCCTCTCTGTTCCCACGTGTTTCCCCCTGATACCTTAATGAGGGTTTGAGAGCCAGAGTGGTCCCACCGTGGCTGTTGCTGTCTGGCAGGCACGGGCTGGATCAGAGCGGTGCTGGGTGCATGACGCGTGGGGCGCCCCCTCGGTTGTCGTCTGCTCGGTCGCAGTATCGCTTTCCCTTGTGGTCGGTTATGGGGGGACCTCGCTGCAGCCTCTCCTACCTTCAGCCGGTGCCTGGGAGTTCCAGAGTGATGGGTGAGTGGGCTAGTGTACCTCCGCATTGGTGCTTTCGGGTTCCAGGGGTCTGCCTGCTTGCTCCTTTTGCCGCCAGACGTATCTTTAGTCCCCTGCCTCTTGGTGAGTTCCCGCCATTTTTCAGTGCAGCCCAGTGGTAAAGTTTTCTGCGTAGTCTTCTGTTTGGGTAAGCTTGTGGGAGTGCGTAGCCAGGTGTCAGGCCCTTTCTCTGGGGTTGTTGGGAACAGAAGGGCTTCCAGCTTGTCCCAGAAGTTTTGAAAGGCTTTGTTCAGCCGGTCCTCTGCCTCTATCTGCTTGCTTCGATTGCTGGTTAAGCACACTGTCGCCGCCATTTTGTGTGCGGTGCTACTGCTTGGTACAGGACCCGTGATTGCCAAAGCGATTTCGCCAGGTTGCGCCCGGATCTCCCGAGGCCGGACCGGGATGACCCCCACCGGTCCAAAGGGGGGGGAACGTGGGCCTTGTTTCGGTATGTCCGCCGTGGATGTCAGCAGGGGAGTGGCCGCCTCCCTCGCGCCGATCATGCGAGTAGGCCGCACAGGAGGAGCAGGTAAGTTGCCCTGTAAAGGTTGCTTGTGTGGCACCATCTTGTGCCTCTCCGTGTCACCTGTTGCCTGGTGGCCTATTTGAGCCGATTGGGTCGCTTTTTAATGTGTGAAAACCGATTAAATCTCGGTGTGAAGCAGGAGCTGCACAGGTCAGCGTCTGCTCGCTTCAGCGGTTAGGCCCCGCCCCTATATAGCATTTTTATCCCCTGTGACTGTAAAACACAATGCAGTTTAGCCCATACTTTGTTTTTTTAGTAATGCTATACCAGTTTATTTTTACTGATACCATGTGGGTTTATTTTTACTAATACTATGTCGGTTTATTTTCACTGCTGCTATACTGGTTAATTTTTACTGATGCCATGTGGGTTTATTTTTACTGGTGCTATACCGATTTTTACTGATGCCATGTGGGTTTATTTTTACTAATGCTATATGTCGGTTAATTTTTACTAATGCTATCAGAGCATCAGTAAAAATCAACTAACATTTAAGCATAGCATTGCTTGATTTGTTGATTTTTACTAATGCTATGTGGGTTGATTTTTACTGATGCTATGTGGGTTGATTTTTACTGCTGGATAGTGCTCTTCATATTATCCTCTCTGGATTGCTTTAATAGTTTGATTTATTGGCTTGAGATACGGATTTGCATAAGTGAGGTGGGAGGGAGGGGAAAGCTAGGCTTCCCTATTCAGGCAGCACTGGGAGCGCTACCTGCAAGGGAGAATGTCATTACATCTGTCACCAGTGCGCTGTGTGCTAAGATGACAGATGTATTTTATGCCTAGAACAGTTCCAGACTGCCTAAGTGGCGTATGCCGGCTGCCGGGGGGGGGGGGCGCAACAAGCAGTAATTCTGGAACACGCACTAGGTTAAAGATGCTATGTCAGAAAATGGGCTAGATATAATAAAGAAATTATTGTAGAGAAATTAAATCTTTTGTTATCATTCAGTATTGTCATTCGTCTTTACAATTTGTCTTTTCTAGAACCTTAGCTTTATGTTTAAAAGTCAGTTTGAGTGAAGAAAGTCAGAATGGATATCCGCAAGTTTTTTTATTTTTTTTTACAAAGCCTAGTAAAGCAAATACATCCTCATCAAGCTCAGAAGCATGTCAACAAAAAGAGATCACTGAATCACCAGTCAGGCATCATTTTGTTGAGCCAGAAAAGGAATATGCCGAGACAGTGTCTTTAGAAGCAGTTGGCCTCATGAGTGACTCAAGTAGTGATGGTGAGGAAGACCATGCTTGTGGTCCTGCAATCAAAACTGTAGAAGATGTTCATAGTAAATCTAAAACCTACACGAAAGGAAAATGCATTTCTCTTCCAGCTGATGATGAGAAAACATTACGAGCGGCAGTGGTACCAAATCAACCAGACTACAAAACAATTCCAGCTCAGACCATTGTAACACAAAAGGCAAAGAAGCGTGTTCTACATTTTCAAGAGTGCTGGTTCCAAAGCTTTCCATGGCTGCACTATAGTTTTACTCTTGAAGGGGTACTATGTTTTTACTGTGCTAAAGCAGCTGTCCTGAATCTGACTCAACTCGAAAAGAACACTGAGCCAGCATTTGTGTGTAGGCTTTAAAAATTGGAAAAAAGCTATTGAAAAGTTTGCTCAAACATATTCTATGAAGCAACTATTGCATCATAAAGATTCGCAACCCATTAATGCTCAGCTTTCACTACAAATTCAACAGTAACAGAATGATGCATGGCTGTGTCTCATCAAGATAGTACAAACAATAGCCCTGTTGGCAAAACAAGGTCTCCCTCTTCGTGGACATGAAAACAATGATGGCAATTTTAAACAGTTTCTGCTTGCACGAGCAGATGTCTTATCTAAAAAAATTGGATATATCACACAAAGCAGAATACATGAGTCCCGACATTCAAAATGAGATTGTCTCACACCGTATTACGCCTTATTCGGAAACAGATTGGGAATAATGCCTTTGCAATTATTGTTGATGGCACACAAGATATATCTGGTCAAGAACAAGAAAGTTTCTGTATCCGCTATCTTGATGAAGACTTGTACCCACATGAGGACTTCATAGGCTTATATCAAGTTGATGAAACCAGTGGATCTGCAATCGCACAGATTGTCAAGGATGCTTTATGCCGTAATGGGCTTTGTATGTCAATGTTGCAAGGGCAAACATATGATGGAGCTTCAAATATGGCTGGTAAATATCATGGTGCCCAGGCATTAATCAAGCAGGAACAACCACTTGCCATTTATGTCCATTGCGGTGCACATTGCACAAATTTAGTTATGCAGGCTGCAGCACATCAATGTCCAATAATGGAAGATGCACTTATGTGTGTGCAAGATCTTGGCAAACTCTTTGGGCAATCTATGAAATGCAGAAACACATTTTCAGAAATTGTGTGTCGTGAAGCTGAAGGGCCTATTAAAGTCTTGCATATTAAACCATTGTGCCCAACATGCTGGACTGTTAGAGTGAAGCCTGTGGAAAAAATTCTGGATAATTACCAGCTGATTTTGGAAACACTTGAAGAAATTGCAAATACCAGAAGTAGTGGAGATATAAATCCACGTGCACGTGGCCTACTACAACAGTTTAGGCAAGGGAAAACTCTACTAGGTCTTCAAATCTCTCTTAGCATCATGGAGATCTTAGAATGCCTGAATGTAGCCTTGCAAGGCAGAGAACAAACCATATCAGGACTTTTAGCAAGTGTACAACAGACCCATGATGCTATACAAAAGTTACGATGTGACACGTCCTTTGAAAGAGTTCTTGCTACCACTATTAATTTAGTGGAAAAATACCAGCTAAAAGAGGTTACTGTACAAAGACAACCTAATATTCCTAAACGTCTTCAACATGGGCCAACTGAACAATTTCATGCAAAGACTGTGAAGGAATACTATTGTCCTCAGTATTTCCAAATAATGGATATTATATTGACACAGTTAATGCAGCGCTTTGACCAAGAGGGCTTACTTGTATATGAAAAACTGGAACATAATCTGTTAACAGGACAAGCTAGTGATGTTCTTCCCCAGTATCCAGAGATTGAATATCATCTTCTCTCTGCCCAGATAACCACCTTATCAAGTGTTTACAAGTACACTTCAGTCTCTGAGGTTGTAGATATTTTGCGAAAGATGCCTGCCAGAGAGAGATGCTTTTTCTCTCAAGTAGAAAACATTGTCAGAGTCCTAATAACTATTCCTGCTTCTTCCTGTGAAGCTGAGAGAAGTTTTAGTGCACTGCGTAGATTAAAAACCTGGTTGAGTTCCACAAGGACCCAGAAACGTTTGAACCATGTTGCTATATGCAACATCCATAGACATAAAGGATAAACTAGACATCGAAGCCATAGCAAAGGAATGTGCGATGTGTTTTGATCGCCGCAAAAAAGTTTTTGGATTTTAAAAACTTGCGTTCTTTAGTGTGTGAGCTGGCAAAGGCAGGCACACATTTACAGGAACAGCTACCTTGCACCTAGTTAGCCGAAGTACGCTGCAGTGGTTGTGGTGCTTGGAGGGTCTCACTCTGTCTGCAGCTAGAAAATTGTTTCTATTTATATAGTTATAGTATTTAATTGTGTATATATACAAGATCTTATGAGCATATTGGTTCTATTTATATATATTATAGTATTTAATTGTATTTATACAAGATCCTTTGAGCATATTGGTTCTATTTATATAGTTATAGCATTTAATTGTATTTATACAAGATCTTTTGAGCATATTGGTTCTATTTATATAGATATAGTATTGTATTTATACAAGATCTTTTGAGCATATTGGTTCTATTTATATAGTTATAGTATTTAATTGTATTTATACAAGATCTTTTTGTTTTGTTAAAATCAGGCAATAAAGTATTTACCACTAGTTTTAAGTGGAATAACTGAAATATATGCCAAACGTTTGGTTAATTTCTGTGACCTGATAAATAAAGAACTGTTCCTTTTGCATATTTTTTTGTTGCGAGATTTTTCTCTCACACACACACTTAAAATTTAACGTTCTAAACAACTCCCAGTTTACTGAATAAGAATATACCCGGCGAGCAAAAATGATGCCCCCCCCAGATTTTTGGGGGTTCCTACACCCATGATCGTGGAAGTATGTAAGGATGGTTTCCTGTATTTGGGTTTTAAGTTGTTTATCTAAGACAGTCCTTGAGTTTCCACTTCTATGTGCGACTAGGTATTGTGGGGAATTCCATGTATACATGTACTGGTGCATGATCGGTCCATGTGATTGGTCCTATGTGGGATTTTTTTAATGAGGTGTAAGAATCTGATTAATAAAAATGGAGTCAAAGTGGAAGTAAGTGTGTTGGGGATGTGAGTAAAATGTGTAATCATTGGAAGATTGATTAGTAAGTCTCTAACAATCTATTGTTGGCTATTATGGAGTGATTGTATGAACAGTTTCCTTTGCAGATGGTTCGGGTTGCCCTTGTGATGTGTGGGATCAAGGGAGATGTTGAAGTCTCCTCCACAGATCAGGGTTCCCCTTAAAAAGGAGTAAAGTTTTGATAGTTTTTTTTCATGAAGTATCCTTGTTTGGATAAAATAGTAACCTTGTTTGTTAGGGGCATAAATGTTGGCAAATACGTATTCGTGTGACCCCATCATACCTCTGACAAATACAAATCTGCATTGTGGATCATTCATTTGTACTTCACTCTGGAAGGGCATATGTGATGCAAATACAATTGCCACTCCTCTAGCTCCATCATAGTCCCAGAAGTAGTAGTGCCGAACCCCGTCGGAAGTGAGTCTCCTGCAGTAAGGCCACATCCGCGCCCAATCGTCAGTTATGCTAGAAACACACGCCACCTCTCTGGGACGTTAAACGACTTCATGTGGGAATACATAAATGAGAGTCAAGTAAGTTACGAAGGGGCACAGCACTTCTACAAGTGAGCGGTGCCCGGTCTATTTCTTTATCTAACTCACATTTCTCTTCTCTAATACCCCTAGCGATTTTCCATAAAAAATCCTTTTCCAAACTCACATCTCTATCTTTACAAGAATACAAATGATCATTAAATGTTTTCACTTCCTGTAACATTAAAACCCTATCATTTATAACCATTCCTTCATTTAAAACACCATCCATACTTTTTTTTTTTTACATTCAAACACTTTTTGAAAGAAAAATCTCGTACTCTTCTCATCCTGTTCTAGAACATTCCACTTTGCTGCAAACACTACTGTGACAGACCCATCTGTATAGACTAAGATTGCTGGTTCGTCTATTTGCCTGTCCGTATACCCCTGTCCGTTTGTCTCATGAAATAACCGATTGAAACTACCGAACGGACGGCCACCCAGGAGAGAAGTGTGCTGCTGGTTAAACTCTTGGCCCCAATTAGAACGTTGTGGTTAACCGCAGACACCTCTCGATTCTAACCATATTCTGAGTGGTCGTCGTTCGTATGCCGACCACAAGGCGGCGGCCATTTTAAACCATGCGAAAGACCAGCGGTGTTCGGCGCAGATTCTATGGAACTAAAAACGGACACTCTTTCTGCCGAACACCGCTGAAACCACCGACCGCCCTTCTCAGTCGACAAGGCATGCGACCACTGGCCGTTCGTGAGTTTGGATTACACGAAGTGACTTAACCCAGATAGCAGTCGCATGGAGTCAATCGCATACCGAAGGACTGTAAGAGACTTTTGACTCCATGGCGATTGAACTGTGCGTATGGGATCTGAGCGCTGTTCGCTAAGAATATGCACTCAGATCCAGACTATCTGGGGATACGTTGCACGAATGTAAAATGTTCAGTACTTGTATAATTTTTTTTGTGTTTGATTTAAAATGGCGATTTGCCTCTGTCCTGGAGATAATTGAATTACTTCTCGATTATCTCCAGGGCAGAGGGGAGGAAACCAGAATGCATTATGGGAATATTTTGTGCCTGTATGTCTGAAAGTGCCATATGTCTGAAAGTGCCATATGTATGTCTGTCATTAGTCTCCCATTTGGTCCCCTAGGGGAGTGTCCACCAAGTGGGAGACCTGCATAAATACGGGCGGGTAGCCCACAGTAAAGCCAGTTCTTGTTTTACCCTCAATGCGGAGCTTGGTCTCGTTATTGGAGGGGAGATTTACTACACGGTTAGCGACTGATTGCTGGAACCGTAAGCCGCTTGGAGAATATAGCTGTTCGGCTGTTAGACGCGATTCGTGGATTTTATTGTTGGTGAGTTGAGATCCGTACGGGTCCCGGTCGGGAGATTGGTGCCTTCCCCTGGTTGCAGTTTGTACAGTTGGAGTATAGGAATGGAGCTTGCATTATTGCGAAAGGGGGAAGTTTAACTAAACAGCGGTTTCACTCCTTTATGCCAGAGGGGTCTTAACTACCTTTCTTCCTCTTTCTTCCAAACATTTGTTCTTATTTTCTCTAGCTTCTTATAAACCAACTGTTACATCACATCCCAAATCACGCAATTTATATAAATAATCCACTCTTTTCCTCCATTCATCAAAACATTCTCTTTCCCGCTTAGGTCTTTCACACCCACACTTTATAAAGAAACTTTTTGTATTCACTTTTACCCATTCCCACCAGTTATACAATAATAAATTTTACGTACACTACATTTTTTTTTTTTGTCAATCTCTTTTATTAAGGCATACGTGTTGGGTACAGAATAAAGAAAGGAAAATGCATGAGTGATCAACAAAATAGGGGTAATACAGCGAAAATATTGATTGATTACATTTCCAGAATATTAATACCTAATTTTTTTTCTTTTTTTGTATGTCGTTTAACGGAAACCCATTACAAACCGGCTAAAATTAGATGCGGCGAGTGCGATCTTTCCATTGTAACTAGTGCCTTGCTGGCTTGCTAGGTCTAGTTAGACTTGATTAAAGTACAACATGGTCTGCTGATCCTAGTACATGTGCTTTCATTGACATTAAAATATGACAAATACTGAACAGGCTAATCGAACGACTTGTTACAACTTATCCTACCATGTAGCTATAAGAGTGTAGAGATCAGAAAGTTTGAGGTACATGTTAGGCACTGTCTACATTAAACATTTATACATGAACAGGTTTAGCTAGGACCACGCTTATGGTGCACGCTAGGCACAATAAAAGGGCAACGTGTATTCTTGAGCAGGTTTATGTATTGTGTTAAACATGAGTGTAACTTCAATAGGTAAAATTCAACATGAGTGCCTTAACCTGTTAACTGTACCACTAAGTTGGCTGGAGACACACTTGAGTATCACGTACGTTAATCGTATGGCCTCTCAATTTAAACAGGAACTATAGGCAAACGACCCTAGGCTCCAAAATTGCTAAGCAGTTATGGTTATGGTTAAACAGGCTAAATAATGAAGTATCATACCTAACCTGGTGTGCTTTATGGCTGGGTAGCGACAACATCAAATAAGTTACACATTTGGTATCTAAATAACTGGCGTATAGCCCCCTCATGTTCCCTGTAAAGGAAAATAAACGCTGTACTGTGTTTATACTGCGGTATATCAACAGGTGCGGTGAGGAAAGCTTAACTGGTTATGAGTCTCTGCAGTCTTAATCGGCCATGTTGGCCAGTCCATCTCGTTATGCTTGGATAAGTGCATAACATTCGTACGGGCGTAAAGAAGATGGGTTCTGCTATGGTGTGTTCCCATCGCCAGCCTCCCTGAATATCTGAGCCGCATCCTTTGGTAGGTGTGGGGAGGTAGACTGTTAGTGTTCTGCTCGATCACCCTATTCCCCTTGGGGTGAGCTGTAGTGGGATTGTCAGGCGGATCTGCATGGTGATATCCAGAGCGCGGCAGGAAACTTCTCCCCAGCTCCAGGCTTCTCGTGGGGCCAATACCTCGTGTCCACAGACTTGGTAGCCTCTCGGGCCGGGTCTTTCCCGGTATGGGTGCTATGAAGGGTCCTGGTTGTTCTCCACCGCCGGCGGGTGACCCTCCTGCGGTGTGGACGGTATACGGGAGGGATTCTCCTGGTGGGCCCCCACCTGGATGGGCACTCTGCCCGGTGTCTGCTCTCGTCGCCTCTTGGCCCCTGCCTGCTTCACCTCCTCGTGCTGAGTGATGGTTTGTTGGGTCCTCCGCCAGTCTCCAGCCTCTCCCAGAAGCATTGGAACAGAGCGTCCAGTCGTTCATGTAGGGGCTGAGGGGGTGTTGGCTCAGCTGTAAGGTCTATGGTCGCCATTTTGTGTAAGGTCGCTTTCTGGTTTGGTACGAGCTTTTGGCTCTCGCCAGTGTTTGTCGTCTTCGTGGTCGTGTATTGCATGCTAGTATGGACCGGGATAACCCCCGCCGGTCCTGAGGGGGGAGGAAAGGCCCGATGCTTCGGGTGCTTTGTAGTTTGGTGGGCCGGGAGAGCGGCCATCTCTCTCCAGCCCAGCATGATGTAGGCCCCAGGCCACTGGACTGGCTTCGCAGCGGGCATTGAGTCGTGCTTGGTGTCCCCCGGTACCCCTGCCTTCGTGTCACAAGGTGGGGTGAGTTGGGGTACAGGATTGTTTGATTTCCTGCTGATTTTCGCCGAAAACCGGGATCAGGCTCAGGAGCCCACAGAAAGCGTGTCTGTGCTGCTCCCTGGTCAGGCCCCGCCCCCCACGTTCACTCCATTTTTTATACATTTTAAAATACCTTTCTCTCACCTATCCATCAACTTTTTCACTTTTAATTTCCAAACCTCATTCTTGTATCCACTCGCACCTTGCATTTTAGAATTACATGGTTTAAAAATAGTACTTTGTGCATAGTAAGTTGTTCTGCTGTGACCCCTTGTGAAACAAAACAAAAATCAATTCTAGATTTCACTGTACCTTTATTGCTAAAAAAAAAAAATGAAAAAACATCACTACCCTCTGTGACCTCCACCGTGTCTTTAGAACCAAAATCCCATACAATATATTTTTTAAACTTCGTCCGATACTATCCAATTTATAATCGTCCCCACCCTATCTTCCTTTCTTATTATACAATTGAAATTCCTTTCCAGGTAAATACATTCTCAAACAATCAAACATACCCATTATCTCTCCCCTATTCACTGGTGCATAAACATTAAAGACTCTAAATAAAGTGCCCCTAAATAAAAAGTAAGCAATCAAAAGTATCCCTGACACAACCTCTAACACCTTAACTATTTCAAAATCCCACCCCCTAAACAATACTGCCACCCCCAAAGTTTTACCATTACTGCTCGAAAAAACTGTTGGACCCAGATCCCATTTAGCCACTTGTGTATTAATATTGAGACAGCATTCTTGCAAGCAAATACGAGTAAAGGTTAAATTCTTAAAGGCAAACACCATTGCTCTTCTAGTAGCAGTCTTTATGCTTCTCACATTTAAAGAAAATATAGACACCACATCTGAGGATAGGACCTCATCACAAATCACGTTGAATCATCATATTTCTCTCCCCTCTCTAGGTCTGGAGAAAACCCAGAGATATCAATCAGTCTAAAAACTGCTTAGGCATCAAAGAGTGGAGAAGCCGGACTTGAAGTCTCAGAGTCCGACATTACTCCAACTTCTCTCAGATCCACATAGATCACATTTGCGTCTCTCTGAACATTCAAAGGCTGTATGGCCTTCCCCATAACAATTACGACAGCACAACCCTTTAGAACAGTCTGAGCTCACATGGCCAAATTGAAAGCAATTTCTGCAATAGCTGGGTTGTCCCGGGTAAAATAAATAACCTCTATTTCCACCAAGGGAGAAATTCTGTGGGGGATGTTTAAGGCCACTTACCTCCGTCTCATCTTTTTTCAACACCACAAAGAATTTTCTTTTGCCATTATAAACCCCAAATTGGTTGACCAATTTTACAGGTTTGGAGACATGAGAACAGTACCTGCTCAAAAAAACAGATCTCCTCATCGCTGACAAATGGATTATACATGTGTACCACTAGAGGAATTCGAGACACAGGGACAAATGGCATAAAAGAGATACCTCGAAGTAGCTTTTCTCCTTCTTTCTCTTTTTCTTTCCATTACGGTCGTCACAAAATCTTGCTCTGTAAAGGTAATATCATACATACCCCGGGCCTGGAAATCCTGGACGCAAAACAACCATTCCCGGGGTACTCGCAACAAACCTTCCAGGATATCTTTTTGGATAACGTACAGACCCACCTCCGTCCGCCTCTCCTCAGCAACCAACAGCCGCACTGTTTTAGGATACGATGGTCGCCACGCTCCATCGTCGATCACTCCTCGTTTCCCGTGGTGGATCAGGTTGCCCCCCAATAGCAGCAGCCGGACTGTGTCCTCCAAGGAAAAAACAGCCGGAAGGCCGAGGGGCTTGCGTCACCAACCACAGGAACCTTCTGGTAAGACAAGAATCACTCAATAATGCAATTAATTAAACCTTTAATTGATTGATAACCTAGATGTTGCTCAGATTTCCCTCCAAAACGTTTGTGCTGTAATTGCAAAGACCAGCATGCTGCAGGCTGCAGCTAATTTGCATAATTAATCCCGCCCACTTTTCCAACATTGATAATGCACGCTGCCTGCCAGCCAGCCAGACTCTGACTTCACAATGGATATGTACTGGACAATTTTATTCCATGAAGTGATTACACAGATTTACATGATAACAATGAATAAATACATGGGATCAGGTGAACAGAATTGAATCGTGCACAGCACATGATAGATAATAACAATCAGACTAGCGATCAATCCAAACGAAACAATAACAGTTAACAAACATTGCTACAAGTGTCCATAATTCAAGGAATGTCATGTTTTTGGTCCGTTCAGTCCGGGCTTCATTCAGGCATGCCGCAGACAGGGGGAGGCAGAGCTTGCACTTAGACAGAACAGAGAAAAAAGCAGGGAAGGAGAACAAGTTTGCCTTCGTTCTCACACACCAAGTGAGAGTCCAGTGGCTTGCTTTTTTTTCCCTTTTGCATTCGTTGTTTGTTTGTTTGTTTGTTTGTTCCATCTATTTTTTAACCAGCATAAGAGAGGTGCACCGGTCCTGGAGGTACTGCAATACCAGGTCAATGCGTGGAGTGGACAGAGCAAGCTCTTCTTCCATCTCCCTGTTCCAAAAATCCATTTAATATATGGTCCCCAGATAGGGGACGTATCAGATATTAAACTAAGAACAGATTTTTTTGATTGAAAAAAAAATCTTTATTTCAAAATAAACAGTTTACAGGTTAAAACATATCTGCGTCGAAGCGCAGTGTCAGACATTCTTATATACTTTATACCTTGCTAGCAGTCAGTTTTGGGCACTTTGGGCTGAGACCTTTATTAGTGCCCAAGTACCAACTGCCAACCATACATACATTAAATGCACCCATACCTTCCCACCAAAACAACAATAATAAATAAATAAAAGGGGGAGGGGAGGTGAGGGGGCTTTCCAACTCTTTATCAAATAGGGGTTTTGTTGGTTGGGGTCAAGTCTCAGGAAGAAGAAAGGAGGGGAGGGGGGGGCTGAGGGGTCTTGGACTCAGTCCTCTTCTTCTTCACCGAGGTTATCTATGGTGTCATAATCTCTGAGAAGGCTGTGGATCAGCCTGCGGCAGTCTCGGATAGTGACTTGTTCCCTCCTCAACACCAAGCGATTCCTGGCGAACCATAGGGCATCCTTCACGCAGCACAGTAGGCGCCATGCGTCCTCAATTGCCCCCACTGTGTGCGTTCCGGGAAATAGTCCATACAGGATAGAGTGATATGACAGATGCTGTCTCTCAACTGAGTTCTCTTTCCAGGGCACCCAGCAAAGCCTGTGCAAATTTGCACTGCCAGAAGAGGTGTAGAGAAGTTTCCTCCTCCACAACACACTGCTGACAATGTCTGTATCTGCACAGCCCCCTCGCATGCATGAATGTCCTTAGGGGGAGGCCTCCCTGGATGGCCATCCATGCCAAGTCTTTGTGTCTATTGGTCAGCCTGCCGGATGCCACCTTTTCCCATACAGTCTCTGTTGTGGCGGCTGGCAGCCCTGGAATAGACTCTGTAATGTCCTGTGCTCTGATTAGTTTGTAGATCACCTTGGGGGACCACAGTTCCGGTTTGACTCCTTCCAGATGGTGTTCCTTCACAAACTTTCTCACATCAAGGTAATACCAAGGAGTGTTCCAGTTGTAAGGGATGGAGCTGTCCCACTTGTCCCAGCCCAGCCCTCTCCAGATGGGTAGGAGGAAAAAGCGGGACATGGAGTTCCCAGCAGTGCAGTTTGCATTGTCTCTTAGCGTCCTGCGAACTCCGTTGCATACAAAGAAGGCTCGAAGCCAGGTGGGGATATCTGGAACTCCCTTGCCTCCCTTGCGGGGTTCTTTGTACATCACGGTGCGCTTCACTCTGTCCATCTTGGATCCCCAGATGAAGTGAAAAACTGCTCTTGTGATGGCTCTGCAAACAGCCATCAGAGGGGGCCACGCCTGGGCCGTGTACTGCAGAACAGGGAGGATCTCGTTCCGCAGCACTAGTTTTTTTCCTTCGATGGTAAGGTCTCTGAGGATCCACAATCCGAACTTCTGATTCACTTTTGCCAGTCTCTCGTCCCAGCTTTTCAAGGCAGCACCCTCTCCCCCAAACCAGACCCCTAGAATCTTAATGAGGCCTGTTTTGATGGGAAAGGGAAGAGGGTCTGAGGGTACATCCCACTGCCCAAATAGCATTGTCTCTGACTTCCCGCAGTTGATCTTGGCTCCTGAAGCTCTGCTGAAGTCATCACAGGTGGACTTGAGTGCTCTCACTGCATGGTGGTCGGCGCAGAAGATGGTGACGTCGTCCATGTAGATCGAGCACTTTATTTCTTTCCCTCTGGTTCCTGGTGTGGTGATCCCTCTGATCTCACGGTTCTGCCTGATGGACTCGGCGAAGAGTTCTATGCAACAGACAAAGAGGAGAGGTGAGAGAGGGCAGCCTTGCCTGACCCCTGACCTGACTAGGAAGGGTTCAGTTTTCCAGCCATTCACCAACACAGTGCTGCAGATATCACGGTACATTAGGTTTACATAGGAGCAGAACACTTCCCCCAGCCCAAACCTGAGCAGTACTCTATTCATGAACTCGTGAGAGACACGATCAAAGGCTTTCTCCTGGTCCAGGCACACGAGTGCAGCCCGGACCCGGCGATCCTTGATGTAATGGATCGTGTCTCTGACGAGTGCCAAGCTGTCGGAGATCCGGCGTCCTGGGATGCCACAGGTCTGGTCAGGGTCGATGATCCCTCCTATGACCGCCTTCAGTCTGGTTGCTAAGACCTTGGCCAGGATCTTGTAGTCCACATTAAGGAGAGAGATGGGTCTCCAGTTTTTAAGGTCGCATCTCTCCCCCTTCTGTTTATACAAAATCGTGATCATACCTTCCCTGAGAGTGGGTGGTAGGCTGCCCGTCTCTGCCATCTCCTCATACAGAGCCAGCAGGTCCGGTCCAATGAGGTCCCACAGCGTTGCGTATAACTCGGCTGGGAGACCGTCACTGCCCGGGGTCCTGCCTGGTCTAAAGGATCTGACCGCAACGTGCAGCTCCCCCAGAGTCAGGGGGCCGTCTAGCACAGCTTTCCCTGTTGGGTCTACCGTCCTCGTGATACCCGAGAGGAATCTCTCGGCGGCATCACTGCACATATGCTTAGGGGAGTAGAGGTCCTTCTAGTAGTCCGTTACTACCTTCGTGACCCTCTCTTTCCCCTGTTGCATATCACCATTACCATCACGTAACTCAGACAGGGGTGTGTGGCCAGAGTGGAGTTTCCTAAAGAAGAAAGAGTTGCACTTCTCCCCCTTCTCAAGATTCTCCACTTTGGAACGAAAGAGGATTTACCTGGCTTCTTCCTCAAAGTGTCTTTTCAGACCCTCCTTGGTTTCCTCCAGCTCCTCACCCACGTCCCATCCACAGAGTTGCAGGTCCTGCAGAGACTGCAACTTGCGTTGCAGTCTCTGGAAGTACTGCTTCCTGGCAGCCGCTAGGCCTCTGCCTTTTGCCTGCCAGAAACTGCGGAGCTTGACTTTAGTCTGTTCCCACCATTCCGCCATGGTATGGAACTGACTCTTGTCTATCTGCCATCCTTGGTATGCAGTGCGCAGCTCCTCCACAATTTCCCGTCTCTGCAGCAGGGTACAGTTTAGCTTCCAGGCACCCGGGCCAGGGGGGAAACCCTTTCCCAGTGTACCTTCGAGCCTTACCGCCCTGTGATCAGAGAAGAAGCAGGGAACCGTGGCAGAGTGCTCATGCTTAACTGTTCGGGATGTGAACACAAAGTCTATCCGAGAGCGCTGAGACCCATCTGGGCGGCTCCATGTATAATTAACAGAGCCATTACCCATTGAGCCCACAGCGTCCCTCATGGATGCCTCGGTGATCATTTCCCTAAGCAGTTTGGAGGTTACATCTAGCTTGGCTGCAGTCTGGGAACTGCGGCCATCTTCCTCTATTGGACAGTTGAAGTCACCTCCCATCAAGACTGTTCTGGTAGTTGCGAGTTGGGCCCGCAGGGTTTGGAGTAGTTCCAAACGCTGTCTCTTCTCCGGCGAGGAGTACACGGTGATGAACCTCACTGGTTCCCCTGCCCAGGAGCCGTCCACGACTAATAGTCGACCACAGACAAGCTCCCGGACAGAGTCCACCGTGAAGTGTCCTCCCCGGATTAGGACAGCGGTACCTGCTGACTTGCACCCGTTCCCACCAGACCAGAATGATGGTCCATGCGTCCAGTCCCTGGCCAGGTGGCGGTAGGACTTAGAGAAAGGGATGGAACATTCCTGCAACATAAACACATCACACTTCTGAGAGGCTAGATATCCTAACACAGCATGTCTACGTAACCTATCCTTGATGCTCCTAACATTAATGGTGAGAATAGAAATAGACGCCATAATCAATGTAAGGGAGAAAAGACAGTGTCATTCACAGACATGACTGCTCAGTTACCGCCGCCTTCCCCCTGTTGGGGGAGGCTACTTCCTTCTCCTCCTCCTTGGTCCTTAATGTCCAGTGGTGGTGGTGGAGGTGGTGGGCGTGTCTCCATCTGAACCGGCTCCTCAAGGAGGCGTTGTAGGCTGTCGAGGGTCTCTGTGTACTGCAGCTCTGGGATAAATGATGTACCACATTCTAGAGCTTCTCGGATGAGCTCGTCTGCTTCTGCATCGGTTACCTCTGCAGGGGAGGGGGAGGCTGCTGTTTGTGCCTTTTTATTTTGCTGAACCTTGGGTGGGCTTGTGTCTCCCCTGTTTCCCCCAAGGGAAAAATTCTGCGGGGGGTGTCTAACACCACTCACCTCAGTTGCATCTGGGCGAAGAACAACAAAAAAATTTCTTTTTCCATTGTATACTCCAAATTGATTGACCAGCTTAACCGGCTTGGATACCTGTACACAGTACCTGCTTAGAAAAACTGAAATTTCATCGTCACTAACAAACGGGTTATACATGTGTACAACAAGCGGAACCCGGGACACGGGTACATATGGCAAGAACGTCATACCTGCCAATAAAACATTACCATCTTTCTCTCTTAGCCTTTCCATCACAGTAGTAACGCAGATCTGATCCGTAAATGTAATGTCGTACATACCCCGGGTCTGGAAATCCTGTATGCAAAATAACCATTCCCGAGGTACCTTCAGCAGACCATCCAGAATCTCCTTCTACACCGTGTAAAGGCCAACTTCACTCCGTCTCTCCTCCGTCACCAACAGCCGAACTGTCTTCGGATATGAGGGGGCACCTCTCTCCATCGCTGATCGCTTCCCGTTCCCGGAGTCAGCGCAGATCGCCCCCCAATAGCAGCATCCAGACCGTGTCCCCACTGGGAGAACACAGTCCGGAAGGCCGAGGGGCTAGCGTTGCCGATCCTCCGGGGCCTCATGACTAGACCAGCTTTTACACTTGATCTTGGCCAAAAGGCCGAGAAGCGATAACCAGAATGGGCGCCCAGCTACTCACCTGCCATTCGCCGGCGCTTGTTCAGCTTGCGGTGAGCCTTGGGCACAGTACCGCCTTTTCCTCATCTAGGTGTACGCTAGCTACAAATAGCAACAGAGACAAAGTCACCACAGCAGCACACAACCTCTAAGCCCTTGAAACCCAGCTCCCCTTCTTAACCTTGTCCATTCCTCCCCTCCCCTCCCCTCCCCTCCCCTCCCCTCCCCTCCCCTCCCCTCCCCTCCCCTCCCCTCCCCTCCCCTCCCCTCCCCTCCCCTCCCCTCCCCTCCCCTCCCCTCCCCTCCCCTCCCCTCCCCTCCCCTCCCCTCCCCTCCCCTCCCCTCCCCTCCCCTCCCCTCCCCTCCCCTCCCCTCCCCTCCCCTCCAGACATACCTTGCACCTCTGTCTCTCCAGCTCAGCTGCTACCGCTGATAAGGTGCCTAACGAGGTTGCTGGATCACCTGGTCTGTTCCTCTTCAGCTGCAAGTAGGGTAGATAGAGCAAGCAATTAAGCACCACCTGCTGATTGCTCTCAATCACTCAATAATGCAATTAATTAAACCTTTAATTGATTGATAACCTAGATGTTGCTCAGATTTCCCTCCAAAACATTTGTGCTGTAATTGCAAAGACCAGCATGCTGCAGGCTGCGGCTAATTTGCATAATTAATCCCGCCCACTTTTCCTACATTGATAATGCACGCTGCCAGCCAGCCAGCCAGCCAGCCATACTCTGACTTCACAATGGATATGTACTGGACACTTTTATTCCATGAAGTGATTACACAGATTTACATGATAACAATGAATAAATACATGGGATCGATCAGGTGAACAGAATTGAATCGTGCACAGCACATGATAGATAATAACAATCAGACTAGCTATCAATCCAGACGAAACAATAACAGTTAACAAACATTGCTACAAGGGTCCATAATTCAAGGAATGTAATGTTTTTGGTCCGTTCCGTCCAGGCTTCATTCAGGCATGCCATGCCGCAGACAGGGGGAGGCAGAGCTCGCACTTAGACAGAACAGAGAAAAAAGCAGGGAAGGAGAACAAGTTTGCCTTCGTTCTCACACACCAAGTGAGAGTCCAGTGGCTTGCTTTTTTTTCCCTTTTGCATTCGTTTTTTGTTTGTTTGTTTGTTTGTTCCATCTATTTTTTTAACCAGCATAAGAGAGGTGCACCGGTCCTGGAGGTACTGCAATACCAGGTCAATGCGTGGAGTGGACAGAGCAAGCTCTTCTTCCATCTGCCTGTTCCAAAAATCCATTTAATATATGGTCCCCAGATAGGGGACGTATCAGATATTAAACTGATAAGAACAGATTTTTTTTTTTTTTTTTTTAACCACTCAGTCACAGAGCATTTCCCCCAGATGGCTTTCAAGGAATCTCTCAGGTAACATCCTCATGGTCATTTTCAATAAAAATAAAATTTTATAAACACATCACATCAAATCACAGCAAATCCCATCACCACCCAAAACCCACAGCAAAACACCCACCAAAAAAACTCACTGCAAATTATACATCCTAAACACATTAATTCCTCCAACCATACTTACCCCATTACATACACATAAATACATATATAATATATTTTTTTTTTTTTTTCAATTATACAAACCACAACGCACCCACCACCCCCTCTTTACCTCTTCCCACTATTATGGAGAGGAGTATACAGAAGAAGGGTGACAAACTTCTGGAAGGTATCTCTTTTGTTCCTTACGTGCCGGTGTCTAGGGTTCCTATGGTCGTACACCTTTATAACCCGTTTGTTTCAGACGAAGAAATTATGCTGTTTTTAAGTAGGTACTGTTCAGTGGTTTCTAAACCACTGAAACAGGTGAATAACTTTGGTATCTACAATGGTAAGCGAAAATTCTTTGTTGTGTTAAGGCCGGATACGGCAGAATTAAGTGGGTTAAAACACCCACCACAAAATGTTTCAATCGGGGGTAACAGAGGGTATTTGTACTACCCGGGGCAACCTAGGTATTGCCGTAACTGTTACCAGTTTGGCCATTTGAGCGAAGAATGTGACAAAGGTAGGTGTTGTCGTAACTGCTTTTGTGAAGGTCACACTGCCGCGGAATGCACGGAAAAAAGAGTGCGACCTATGTGGGTCAGATAGACACATGGCCCGAACATGCCCTAATTTGTATAAAGAATGGAAAAGTGAAGGTGCTGAGAATACGGGTGAAGAAACAGATAAGGGGCATGGTGTTAAACCCAGTATAAAAATGAAAATTCCGTTTATCCCGTCCTATGAGTCTTTGCGAACGAGAGAAGAGCATTTGGAAAGATATGAAAAAATAATGTCAGAGGAAGCAAAAAAGAAAAAAGAGAAAACTGGAAGTAAGGAGGATAATGAAGAAGAAATAGAAGCAGCTGAGGTAATGGAAAGTGGTGAGGCCATGGAAGTTGGTGTGGCTATGATTGAATCTACAACAAAGGTAGATTCTGCAGAGGATGAAAGTGAGAAAGTCGCACCGGCCTCAAAAAAAGCGTAAGAGTAGAAAATTTTCAAAAGAAATGCCTAAGAGCCTGATGGAGGCGCCTTTGGAGGTAGGAGAAATATCTGAGTCGGAGGGTTCCGGGTCGGCGTCACCTGTTTTTGATATAAGCGCTGTATCAAGACTGAGCAGTATCTCGGGTTTTTCACAAAAAGAACCGGAGAGTAGAAGTGAGTCTGAGGATGGGACGTGATTGATGATGAGGAAATTCCTCTGATTAAATGTTTACCATATGCTCTCTTAATGTAAGAAGCTTGCAGTCAGTTGCTAGGATAGCTATGGTATTTAATTTTCTTGAAAATATGAATTTTACTTGTTTTTGTTTACAGGAGTGTTGCCTTAAGGACAAACCACAGACAGTTAAATGGGACTTGGGACCAGCTTGTTACTCTTGTGGAAATGGTAATTTGGGGGTGGCGGTTTTGTTTAGGGGGTGGGAGTGTGAAATAGTGGAAAGTGTGGAGATTGTGACAGGGAGGGTTTTAATGATCACCTTATTTGGGGGCACTTTGTTTAGGATCTTTAACATGTATGCACCTGTAAATAGGAGTGAGAGAATGGAGGTTTTTGAGTGTTTGGGCATGTATTTACCAGGGAGAATGGGCACTTTTTTGATAGGAGATTTTAATTGCATTATAAGACGGGAGGATAGAGTGGGGAGTGGGGAGGGTTATAAATTGGATATAACTGGGAAGTGTTTATTGAATATGATAAGAGATTTTGGGTACAAGGATATGGTGTCAGTTGTTGGGGATAATGAAGTTTTTACTTTTTATAGTGATAAAGGCACGGTGAAATCATGTATTGATTATTGTTTTGTTTCACAGGGGATTGTTGCGGAAGAGCTTACTATGAACGGTGCTCCATTTTCGGATCATGTGGTGTTAGAGTGCAAAGTTCGATTGGATGTGAGTATGAAGTTTGGTAAAGGCATATGGAAAATGAATGTGAAAATGTTAATGGATGAAGAAGTGAGAGAAAATATTGTATGATGTTTAAAAGATGGAGAGAATGTAAGGCAAAGTTTGATTGTATAACGAAATGGTGGGAATGGGTTAAGTTGAAAACAAGTGTTTTTTATTAGGTATGGTAAGGAAAAAGTGAAGAATGAGCGGGTATGGTTTGACGTATGGAGAAAAAGGATTGATTATTTGTGTAAATTGAGAGAGTTGGGATGGGATGTGACAGTGGAATTAGAGGAAGCAAGGGAAAATCGGAGAACGAGGAAGAAAGGTGGTGTTTGCTGCCAGAATGAATGTGGTTGAAAATGACGGAAAGTGTACAAGATTCTTTTTTAGAAAAGCATATGAGGGTAAGAAATGTATGGATGGAATTTTAAATGAAAATGTTTTTTTTTTTTTACAAGATAAGGTATCAATGTTGGCTGAAATAGAGAAATTTTATGGTAATTTATATGAAAGAAAAGAGAGGAATGTGCGTTTGGGGACTGAGTTGTTAGAAAACATTGAAGCAGGTGTGAGAAGAGAGGATGAAAGTGATCTAATTAAAGAGATAGGGAAGAAGGAGTTGAGTGATACAATTGGACAATTTAAGTTGAATAAGTCGCCGGGTTGTGATGGACTGCCGATTGAGTTTTATAGAATGTGCTGGGAAGTGATAGAGGATGATTTTTTTAGAAGTGTGTAAATGTGTGTTAAAAAAGGGAGAAATGAGTGAGTCAATGAAAAAAGGTGTGATTGTTTTAATTTTTAAAAAATTGGAGACCAATTACTCTGCTTAATTCAGATTATAAAATTTTAGCTAAAGTAATTGCAAATCGAATGAGAGGTGTGATTGAAGATATGGTTGGCGAAGAGCAAGCGTGTGCAATACCTGGGAGGCAGATTGCAGGAAGTTTGATAGCAGTGAGAGATGTAATATGGGATTGTATGGAGCGAAAGCAAGGAGTGGCAGTTGCGACGATTGATTTTGAGAAAGCGTATGATAGAGTAGAGCATGAGTTTATGTTTGAGGTTTTGAAGAAAATGAGAGTGCCTGATAAACTTTTATATTGGATAAAGTGCATGTATGTAAATATTGAGAGTGTGGTACAAGTAAATGGCTGGACGACTGATAGTTTTAAAATAAAATCTGGGGTTAGACAGGGGTGTCCCCTGTCCCCTATATTGTTTATTTGCGTAATTGAACCTTTATTGGTGAGTATTAGAAATGACAAAATGGTGAGAGGTGTTGAAATTCCAGGTAGTGGTGCGAGAAGTTTGAAAGTTATTGGATATATGGATGATGTGACTGTGGTGTGCAAAAATCAAGCAGGGCTACGAAGAGTAAAAGTATTGGTGGGAATTTTTTGTATGGCAAGTGCTTTTAAAGTCAATTGGGATAAATGTGCGTGTAAGGCTTTTGGTGAATGGAGAGAATTAGAATTGTGTGGGTGGCCGGTAGTAGAGGATGAAATCAAAGTTTTAGGTGTGAAATTTGATGAAGGATTGAAAGGGAAAGAAAGTTGGAATAATGTTGTACATAAGGTTAATCAGAAGATTGGGTGGTGGAATGAAAGAAGGTTGTCATTTGCTGGGAAGGTTTTAATAATAAAGGCGGTTTTAATACCAATTATGTTGTATGTGAATTTTATTTTTCCTATTCAGAATAAATGTTTGAGGAAGTTGAATCGAATATTTTTTTTGTTTTTTTGGAGTGGTCGTATGGAAAGATTAAGTAGGGAAAAAGTAAAAAAATTAAGGGTGAATGGAGGAATGGAAGTACCAGATTTAGAACAATTTCTATTGATACAGTATGTGAGATTATGTGTAAATATTAGTTTAAAAGAAAGTGTAATAGCATGTATGATGAAATATGAGGCTGGTATGAGTTTAAGAAAATGTGGTCTGGGGGGCGGGGCCGGGCCGCCGGAGGGATCAGACGCGTTCTGTCTGAGCTCCCGCTTCAGGGCCAAAAATCGGCAATAACTGGGGGTCAAATCTAAACAAAGACACACTCCGGCGACTAAACCGACGCCCAAACTGTTGGGGTAAGCAGAGATACCTCCCAAAGACCCTACCTGGTGCCAACGGTGACCCGACGGAGGCCCGAAGCACAGGGGAACTTGAGCCGGGAAGAGACGGCTGCTCTCCCGGGTCTCCAGCCGGCGGCTGGCGTCCCCGTGCCCCCCCCTCTGGACCGGGGGGGTTATCCCGGTCTACACGGACATCCATCAAGGCGCCAAACCGGGCCTACAAGAACCACCCCGCCAAGGTACACTTACCGAGCAGTACCCCTCAAGATGGCCGCCGGTACACAAGCCACGTGCATGAACTGCCAGCACAATGGAGCTGATCGCAGAGGAGACTGCCCATCTAACCTTCTCCAGGGCTGTACCGGCTGACCACACCGAGACCGGCAGCGGTGAGAATGACGAGAGCGGGAACAAAGCGGAGGACCAAGCAACCTCTCCCACCTGCACAAGACACTTCACTGACGAAGAGAGGCGGTTGAACTTAGAGGCCACAGCCAGGCTGCCCAACTTGGACCCAGCTTCCTTCACTGGACCACTACCCATCTGATACAAGCTGAATAGACAGCTCGCTGAAACCTGCCAACCACAAGGACTATTTTACCAAACGGTATTGTTCGGACACTCTCTCGCGGGACTGTTTAGTGTCACATACCCATATGCTAGACACCAGGCCCACAAGTCTCCTTATGTAGAATGCCTAACATAGCTAAATCCTTTGGCATGCCAGGCTACTAGCGAATTGAAGGCTACACACAAGCTGAGGGTAACTAAGTATTAAAGAACCAACCTGCTGATTTGGCGTTACTGCATATATACACAGCGATGCCCGTGTTCTAAGAAGCAAAGTATCACTCTCCAGACAAAGCTTCACCCATATAATACACAGCCAAGCTACTTAAAACCACACTGTTATAATCAGATATGACACATATAGTCAGCGTTCTATTCCAGCACCACAAGTGTCATTACGAGCATAGCCTCACACTACCCAAACCTACTAATCTAGCTAAGCTTGTATTTGCATAATCAATCTGCACCGACATCGACACGGATTAGTACTAGCCTGTTTGGGTAGCTACAGTTGAATATATCTGTTACTCTTGACCCATAAAATTTATAAAATGTGCAGCTATCTCAAATGCCACACATGTTTAACACTGTTCTAATAAGCCTGCTAATGCTGTTGTGGCACTGCATGCATATATGTTACTTCTTGCACAATAAAATAAAGAATTAAAAAAAAAAAAAAAAAATGTGGTCTGTATGAATTGGATCGGATGAAACCAGTTTGCTTTAGTACTCCATGGTTCTATAAAAAGATTGAAGTGTGCGTTAAAAAATATGAGTTGGAGAATGTTTCGAAGGAGGATTGGTGTACAAAGAAAAAGGTTTTTCATTTATTGAGGGAGAACGAAGAAATGATTAATATTGATGGAATAACTGTGGAACAGAGTAAGGAAGTATGGAAGAGAATGAATGGGAAAGATATAGTGAATAAACAAAGAGATGTGGCATGGATGGCAATACATAACGTGTTGCAGACGAGAGAATTTCAGTATGGAAGGAGGATTGCAAGGTCGGATGTGTGTCCTAGAGAGGGATGCGGAGGTAGAGAGAACGTTGTGCATTTGTTTTGGAACTGTGATTTTGTTAGGGAGGTGATGAAGAAGTTGTTGAAATTGGTGGTTGGATTATCTGGAATTCAGATTTTTTGTTTTGAGGTGTTAGTGTTTGGTATATGTAAGATTGACAAAGAAAAAGAGAGAGTGTTATGGTTGATGATGGGGTGTATAAAAGAAGTAATGTGGAACGTGAGGAATTTGTTAATTTTTAAACATGAAAGTGTTTCTGTGGATGGTTGTGTGAGAATGATTAGAGGAAGGATGTATGTTTATTACTTAATGGATGTGAGAAAGAAGGGTGAATTGGATGCGGAAGGTGTATGGAAGACAAAAAAATGGAAAAAATGGTGTTCATAGTAAGCTAGGTGGTGGGGTATGTATGAATTGGTGGTGGTAGATTAATGAAAAAAGTTGGAGAAAAGAAGTTGGAGAAAAAAAAAAAGTTACATATATTTGTTTCTGAAATGCATAATTGTATATGTTAACAATATGTGTTTGATTTTTGTTTAGGAAGAAGAAATTAATAAATGGTGGGAAGAGGTAAAGAGTGGGTGGTGGGTGCGTTGTGGTTTGTATAATTGAAAAAAAAAATGCATTATATATATATGTATTTGTGTATGTAATGGGGTAAGTATGGTTGGAGGAATGAATGTGTTTAGGATGTATAATTTGCAGTGAGTTTTTTTGGTGGGTGTTTTGCTGTGGGTTTTGGGTGGTGATGGGATTTGCTGTGATTTGATGTGATGTGTTTATAAAATTTTATTTTTATTGAAAATGACCATGAGGATGTTACCTGAGAGATTCCTTGAAAGCCATCTGGGGGAAATGCTCTGTGACTGAGTGGTTAAAAAAAAAAAAAAAAAATCTGTTCTTATCAGTTTAATATCTGATACGTCCCCTATCTGGGGACCATATATTAAATGGATTTTTGGAACAGGGAGATGGAAGAAGAGCTTGCTCTGTCCACTCCACGCATTGACCTGGTATTGCAGTACCTCCAGGACCGGTGCACCTCTCTTATGCTGGTTAAAAAAATAGATGGAACAAACAAACAAACAAAAAACGAATGCAAAAGGGAAAAAAAAGCAAGCCACTGGACTCTCACTTGGTGTGTGAGAACGAAGGCAAACTTGTTCTCCTTCCCTGCTTTTTTCTCTGTTCTGTCTAAGTGCGAGCTCTGCCTCCCCCTGTCTGCGGCATGGCATGCCTGAATGAAGCCTGGACGGAACGGACCAAAAACATTACATTCCTTGAATTATGGACCCTTGTAGCAATGTTTGTTAACTGTTATTGTTTCGTTTGGATTGATCGCTAGTCTGATTATTATCTATCATGTGCTGTGCACGATTCAATTCTGTTCACCTGATCCCATGTATTTATTCATTGTTATCATGTAAATCTGTGTAATCACTTCATGGAATAAGTGTCCAGTACATATCCATTGTGAAGTCAGAGTATGTATTGCTGGCTGGCTGGCAGCGTGCATTATCAGTGTTGGAAAAGTGGGCGGGATTAATTATGCAAATTTCCCGCAGCCTGCAGCATGCTGGTCTTTGCAATGACAGCACAAACCTTTTGGAGGGAAATCTGAGCAACATCTAGGTTATCAATCAATTAAAAGTTTAATTAATTGCATTATTGAGTGATTGCGAGCAATCAGCAGGTGGTGCTTAATTGCTTGCTCTATCTACCCTACTTGCAGCTGAAGAGGAACAGACCAGGTGATCCAGCAACCTCGTTAGGCACCTTATCAGCGGTAGCAGCTGAGCAGGAGAGACAGAGGTGCAAGGTATGTCAGGAGGGGAGGGAGGAATGGACAAGATTAAGAAGGGGAGCTGGGTTTCAAGGGTTTAGAGGTTGTTTGCTGCTGTGGTGACTTTGTCTCTGTTGCTATTTGTAGCCTGCTTACACCTAGATGAGGAAAAGGCGGTACTGTGGCCAAGGCTCACCGCAAGCTGAACAAGCGCCGGCGAACGGCAGGTGAGTAGCTGGGCGCCCATTCTGGTTATCGCTTCTCGGCCTTTTGGCTAAGATCAAGTGTAAAAGCTGGTCTGGTCAGAAGGTCCCGGTGTTGGCAACGCAAGCCCCTCGGCCTTCCAGCTGCGTCTTCCTTGTGGAGGCGTGGCTTGGATGCTGCTATTGGGGGGCGACCCGCGCTTTCACTGGGAACGAGAAGGGATTTGAAGATGGAGAGAGGTGCCCCCTCGTTTCCAAAATCTGTACGCATTTTGGTGTCCGAAGAAAGGAGACGTGATGTTGGCTTGCAGGTGATCCAGAGGGAGATTCTTGAAGGTTTGCTGCAGATTCCAAGGGCGTGGCTCTTCTGTGTCCAGGATTTTCCCGCTAGAGGTGTGTTCGACGTGACTTTCGTAGAGCAAGACCAGGTGACAACCATGATGGAGAGAAAGCTGCAGGTGGAGGGTAATGTATTGCTGCACGGGATCACCTTTACCCCGTTTGTTCCTGTAGTAAAGGTACCGTTGGTCATTCACATGTATAACCCCTTTGTGACTGATGAAGAGATTATGGTGTTTTTACAGAGATACTGTTCGGTGGTGGCTACACCTGTAAAGCTTGTAAATATGTTTGAGGTGTATAATGGGAAGAGGAAGGTGTTCGTCACATGGCGTCCTGATCCATCGGAGGTGAGTGGGTTAAGGCATCCGCCTCAAAACTTTTCTATTGGTGGTAATAGGGGCTACTTGTACTACCCAGGGCAGCCAAAATATTGTAGGAACTGCTATCAGTTTGGGCATATTAGCCTGGAGTGCGAGAAGGGTATTTGCTGCCGAAATTGTTACGGTGAGGGTCATACGGCAGCAGAATGCTCGGAGAGGAAATCGTGCAACCTTTGTGGCTCAAAGACTCATATGGCCAGGTATTGCCCTGATAGGCGCCGGGATCCTTCCCGTAGCAAGGCTGAAAAGGGAGCAGAAGTGCCCGAGGCAGTCCGTAAAACTGAGGATATGAGTGGGGTGCAGAAACCCAGAATCCAGTTTATCCTGACGTATGGCACTCAACTGAGATCTAAAGAAGAGATTGAAGAGCGCCATGCTAAATTAATGGCTGAAGACATGGGGAGAAAGCAGTCTGGAAAAGCTGTGCTGGAACAAATTGTGGCCGCTGAATCAATGGAATGTGGAGACGAGGCTGTGGTTGCTGGTCCCTCACTTCTGGTGGATTCAGGTGAAGAGGACACGTCAAGTATGCTTCCGTTTCCAAAGAAAACGAAAATAGGTAAGAGTGTTCTCTCTAGTGAATTTCCGACACTATTGATGGAATCTCCCCCTGAGATTGAAAATTTGTCGGATTCTGAAGCATCGGGTTCAATGTCACCTGGTTTTGACTCTCGGACCATCTCTAGACGGGGTCAAGTTTCTATGTTTTCTTTGGAAAGTGGAAGGCTCGAAGAGTTGAATAGAAAGACGTGAAATGATGAGGAGTTTTTTCCTCTGATTTATGTTTCGTATCTACTCCCTTAATGTGCGTAGCATCAAAGCGGCCATAAGGAGAGCTTTCATCTTTGATTTTCTGTGTAAACTCGCTGTGGCCGTAATATGTTTGCAGGAATGCAATTTACCAGAGAGTCCCATAGCTACCAAATGGGAATATGGTCCTGCTGTCTACTCGTGTGGTGGTGGGAATAATATAGGGCTGGCGGTTTTATTTAAGGGTTGGGAATTTAAAGTGTTAAAATATTTGGAAGTTGTGACGGGTAGGATTTTGGTAGTGTATTTTTTGTTTAGGGGAATTGTATATAGGGTTATAAATGTATATGCACCAGCAGGGAAAAAACAAAGAGTGAATGTTTTCGAATGTTTGGGGTTTGTGTTACCAGGGAGGGAGGCTACTTTTTTGGTGGGGGATTTTAACTGTATTATAAGGAGGGGGGGATAGAATTGGGAGTAAGGAAGTAAATAAGTTAGATAAATCAGGATATATGTTGAATAATTTAGTTAGGGATTTTGGTTTTGTGGATTCGGTGGGAGTTATGGGTGATGAAGATGTATATACTTTTTTTAGCGAAAATGGTTCAGTTAAGTCACGTATTGATTTTTGTTTCCTTTCACAGGGTGTGTACGCTGAATCTCTACGCACATCAAGAGTCGCTTTCTCTGATCATGTTGTGTTAGAATGTAAGGTGAAAATGGATGTGAATTTGGAATTTGGGAGAGGATTTTGGAAGATGAATGTAGGAATGCTGGTGGATGAAGATATGAAGGTTGAATATGGTGAAAGGTATAAACAATGGAAACTAAGTAAATGTAAGTTTGATAGTGTAGTTGAATGGTGGGAATGGGTGAAAATGAAGTCTAAATTGTTTTTTATGAAAAAGGGATGGAAGAAAGCTAGAATGGAAAGAGAATGTTGGGATGAATGGAGAAAGCGGTTTGATTATTTGTGTAAGTTGAGAGAATTGGGCTGGGATGTTGAGGAGGAATTGGAAGAAGCGAGAGAAAATAGGAAAAAATGGTTGGATGAGAAGGGGAGAAAAATTGTGTTTGCGGCAAAGTTGAATGTTTTGGAAAATGATGAAAGATGTACAAGATTCTTTTTTAAAAAAGTGTATGATTGTCATAAGGCTATGGAAGGTATTATGAATGAGGATGGTGTGTTGGTACAAGAGAGAGAATTAATGTTAAATGAAGTTTTTAAATTTTATGAAGAATTGTATAAGGAAAAGAAGAGGGATGCAAGGATGGAAGAAGAGGTGTTAGCAAGTATTGAATCTGGTGTAAATGAAACGGATGTTAGTGGTTTGATAAAAGATGTTGATAAAAAGGAATTGAGTGAGACGGTTAGTGAGTTTAAATTAAATAAAACGCCTGGAAGTGATGGTTTGCCTGTTGAATTTTATCGGATGTATTGGGAAGTGATTGTGGATGATTTTTTAGAAGTATGCAAGTCCGTTTTAAATGAGGGGAGGTTGTCTGAGTCCATGAGAAAGGGTATAATTGTGTTAATTTTTAAAAAAGGGGATAAACGTGAGTTGAAAAATTGGAGACCTATCACTCTGCTAAACGCAGATTATAAAATTATTGCGAAAATAATAGCAAATAGAATGAAGAGAGTGATTGAGGATGTGATTGGTGAGGAACAGATTTGTGCAGTGCCTGGACGACAGATTGCAGAATGTTGGATTGGGTTGAGAGATGTTTTATGGTTTTGCAAGGAGAGGAAGCAGGAGGTGGTTGTAGCAACGATTGATTTTGAGAAGGCTTACGATAGTGTCACATGATTTTATGTTTAGTATTTTAGATCGAATGGGATTGCCGAAGAAATTGTTAATGTGGATTAAATGCTTGTATGAAAATGTTGAGTGTCGTACAAATGAATGGATGGATGACGGATAGTTTTAAAGTTGAATCCGGAGTTAGACAGGGATGTCCCCTGTCTCCCATTATTTTTATTTGTGTGATTGAACCATTGTTGCGTAATATTATGAAAGATAAAGTGGTGAAAGGTGTTGAAATTCCTGGTAGTGGCGCTAGAAGTATGAAAGTAATTGGATATATGGATGATGTGACAGTTATTTGTAGAACACAAGCGGGATTGAGAAGAGTGAGATTGTTAGTGGAAATTTTTAGTTTGGCAAGTGGTTTTAAGGTAAATTGGGATAAGTGTGCATGTAAAGCTTTTGGTCAGTGGAGAGAGTTAGAGTTGTGTGGAAGGAGAAATTGAAGTGTTGGGGGTAAAATTTGATGACGAATTGAAGGGAAGAGAAAGTTGGAATAAAATTAATAAGGTTAATCAGAAAATTGGGTTGTGGAGTATGAGAGTGTTGTCGTTTGAAGGAAAGGTTTTAATTATGAAAGCGGTTTTATTACCTATTATTTTGTATTTGAATTTTGTTTTCCCTATTGGGGATAAAAATTTGAGGAAATTGGTATGGATTATGTTTTTATTTTTTTGGGGATGTCGAATGGAAAGATTGAGTCGAGCATTAGTGATGAAAAAACGTAAGAATGGGGGCATGAATGTGCCGGATTTAGAAATTTTTTTATTAATACATTATGTGGGTTTGTGTGTGAGACTTTGTAAAAAAGAGAGTTTGGTTGCTTGTATGTTTAAGTATGCTGCGAGTATGGGTTTACGAAAGTTTGGCCTGATTGTTATAGATAGGACAAAACCAATATGTTTTAGTGTGCCGTGGTTTTATAAAAAAATTGAGGTATGTGTTAGAAAGTATGAATTGGAGAATGTTTCTAGTGTTGAGTGGTGTGAGAAAAGGAAAGTATTTAAAATTTTAAATAAAAGGGAGAGGGTGACTAGAATTGATGGTTTGAATGATTTGCAAAGTAGTGATGTGTGGAAAAGATTGGATGAGATAGAAATTTTTAATAAACAGCGTGACGTTGCATGGATGGCTGTGAATAATTGTTTACCAACAAGAGAGATGCAGTATGGGAGAAGAATGGCTAGGTCTGAAATGTGTCCGAGAGATGGATGTGGTAACAGAGAAAATGTAGTGCATGTTTTTTGGAATTGTGAATTTGTAAGAGAGATGAATAAAAAGTTGTTGAAATTTGTGGTTGGGTTGACTGGGATTTCTGTTTTTTCGTTTGATGTTTTATTGTATGGTTTATGTAAGTTGGAAAAAGAGAGAGAGAGTGTTGTGGATTGTGATGTCATGTATAAAAGAAACATTGTGGGATGTGAGAAATTTGGTGGTGTTTAAGCATGAATATTTGTCTGTAGATGCATGTGTTCGCATGGTGAGAGGTAAAGTATACATGTATTATCTAAGGGATGTCAGGAGGAAGAATGAAATGGATGCGGAGGGTGTGTGGAAAACTAAGAAGTGGAGGAAATGGTGTGCGAAGAGATGAGGTAGGTGGTGGGTGTGTTATTTGTAAAGTAATTGTATTTTTTGAATATTTTGGGAAAAAAAAAAAAAAAAGGTTTCTTAAGGAAATTATTGTGGTCAAGTAATTGAATTAATATGTATACATTGGTTTCTTATATAGGTTAAAATGGAAGAACTGAGGTGGGCAGAGGTAAAGTTGGGTGTGCAGTTTTTGCGACCATATGATGTATATATTCATTACGTGTATATATGAAGAATAATTAAAGGGGTAAGTATGAATGGATGTATGAGTGTGGTTAATAATAATTTTTTGGGGCTGGATGTGTTTGCAGTGTTGTTTTTTGGTGGGTGGGTAGTTTGCTGTGGTTTGCGGGTGGTGGTGGGATGTTGGTTTGCTGTGAATTTTGTGTGATGTTTAACTTTTTTATTATTTTATTGCAAAAGATCATGATGATTTTATTGAGAGGTTCCTTGAATTTCAACTGGAGGAAAGACTCTGACTGAATGATAAAAAAAAATCTGTTCTTATCTTCGCCTTTAGGTGCTTTGGAGTATCTTCCCTTGGCCTTATAGCATCGCCTTAATTGGCTTAAGCTATCTGCTGCTATTAGGGGAAGATCGAACCAGAGTGGCCTTTTGGTGTGGACTAGATACAGTATCCGAACAGCGGTGCTATACACATGCGATCACGGGTTGCTGAGGTTTAGGGTAGTAGGGCCTTCTGCGGAGAAGGAAGCCAAAGCAACACAGATTAGCCCCAGGTAACCTTGGTGAAACTGCTGGAGTTCCCCAACACAGAGTGGATTCTATTCTGGAGAAGGACTCTTGAGGCCTTAGCCAGCAGTGAATCCAGAGGGTGGCATAGACTGGGCATCGACGGAGGAGAAGGCCGAGCAACGGAAGTAGGGCTTCCTGCGGAGGAAGAATACGGGGCGAGGTAGCGCAACCCACTGCACAGCGGGAAGCCAAGGTGGTAGGGCCTTCTGCGGAGAAGGGACCCAAGGCAGCGCAACTTCCGACAGAGGAGAAGGCCAAGCAGCGGAACTAAGATCTCCTACGGAGGAGATATCCAAAGCTAGGCAGCGTAACCCACTGCGGAGCGGGTAGCCCAGGCGGTAGGGCCTTCTGAGGAGAAGGAAGCCTTGGCTAGGCAGCGCAAATCTCCTGTGGAGGAAAACGCCAAGCGGCGGAATTTAGACCTTCTGCGGAGGAGGATTCCAAAGTAAGGCGGCATACCCCATTGCACAGCGGGTAGCCAAGGCAGCAGGAGCCTTCTGCGGAGAAGGTAGCCCAGGCAACGCTAATCTCCTGAAGGGGCGGAGAAAGAGTGGCAGTTGAGCTTCCTGCGGAGGAAAAGCTGAGGTAACCAGAAGCAGCTCCTGCGGAGGAGTGAACCTCAGTGCTCAACATCCCAACCACAATTTCTACTTGCCCCATCACAGCCCCGGGAGCCAAGACTGCGGCGTTAAAAGGCACTGGGCCTGAACCCCAGAACTCCGGGACCACCCCCCTCGCCTCCACTGGGAAGAGCAAGGGAGTCGGGGCAAATCACGGAGAAGCACCCACCCTGGAGCCATGGATGAACACTACAGTGGCCTTGAAGCTGAAGGAAGTAGATGGGAGGATACCCGATTTGAACCCAGAAACCTTCAGCAAGCAGATGGTACTGGACCAAGGGTTCACCGCGGCGGAGACCCTGAGCATACAATCCCTCTCAGCAGGTCTATTCCATGTCACGTTCATAACGATGGCAATCTGCAAGAGGTACTGGGAACAATTCCTTGCGGCCAAACCCGACTCTCCTTTCACTCGATTCATAGGAAGCTGCCCAATAAAGAGAGAGGAGAGAAGGGTGACGGTATCCATGAGGAATCCCCACACCCCTGGCAAGGACATCTCAACGTTTCTAGGCAGATTCTGCACGGTGATGAGTGACCCGGCCCAGATAAAGGACAAGCACGGCTTCTGGATAGGAAGATGGACCCTGATTGTCCGCCTGAAACAGGATCCATCCTCTCCTGGGAACTTACAACACCTGCCGTAGTGCTTCTCCCTAGGTAGCTCAGCTGGCATGCTGTTCTATCAAGACCAACCCAGGAACTGCCGGAAATGCAACCAGCTCGGGCACCAGGGAAAGGATTGCAAGGCATCCGCCTGCAAGGTATGTAAGGTGGCAGGCCACGACACCAAGGACTGCCCCAGGAGAACAACCTGCAACCTGTGTGGGGACACCTCACACATGTACAAGGATTGCCCAAAAAGGACCAGGAGCTACGCGGCAGTAGCAAGTAAGGGGCTACCAGCGTCAGGCCCAGCTGAGACCCTCCAAATGAAGCGGAAGCCAGGCAAAAAGAAGGGTAAGAAAACCACCCCAACCCCCGCTGTCACACTTCCCCCTCCCACAAACCCAGCCACCTCTCCTGACCCCTCTTGCCCCCTACCCTTCCCGACTCCCAAGAGCACCCGCCCCCCACCCAGCTCTCTCCCCTCCGAACTCTACCCCTTACCCACTGCAGCAGATCTAACCTTCTCCCTCACTGCTGCAGACCCCCCCCAGGACCCCTTCCCTGCTCTTCTCCCCGCTACAGGTAATCCCCCTGAGGAACAACTGCGAGACCCCGGTCAGAGGAAACGGAAAATCAGCAGTGAAGAAGCAGGACTGGGAGACACAAGCCCACCCAAGGTTCAGCAAAGTAAAAAGGCACAAACAGCAGCCTCCCCCTCCCCTGCAGAGGTAACCGATGCAGAAGCAGACGAGCTCATCCGAGAAGCTCTAGAATGTGGGACATCATTTATCCCAGAGCTGCAGTACACAGAGACCCTCGACAGCTTAAAACGCCTCCTTGAGGAGCCGGTTCAGACGGAGACACGCCCACCACCTCCACCACCACCACTGGACATTAAGGACCAAGGAGGAGGAGAAGGAAGTAGCCTCCCCCATCAGGGGGAAGGCGGCGGTAACTGAGCAGTCATGTCTGTGAATGACACTGTCTTTTATCCCTTACATTGATTATGGCGGCTATTTCTATTCTCACCATTAATGTTAGGAGCATCAAGGATAGGTTACGTAGACATGCTGTGTTAGGATATCTAGCCTCTCAGAAGTGTGATGTGTTTATGTTGCAGGAATGTTCCATCCCTTTCTCTAAGTCCTACCGCCACCTGGCCAGGGACTGGACGCATGGACCATCATTCTGGTCTGGTGGGAACGGGTGCAAGTCAGCAGGTACCACTGTCCTAATCCGGGGAGGACACTTCACGGTGGACTCTGTCCGGGAGCTTGTCTGTGGTCGACTATTAGTCGTGGACGGCTCCTGGGCAGGGGAACCAGTGAGGTTCATCACCGTGTACTTCTCGCCGGAGAAGAGACAGCGTTTGGAACTACTCCAAACCCTGCGGGCCCAACTCGCAACTACCAGAACAGTCTTGATGGGAGGTGACTTCAACTGTCCAATAGAGGAAGATGGCCGCAGTTCCCAGACTGCAGCCAAGCTAGATGTAACCTCCAAACTGCTTAGGGAAATGATCACCGAGGCATCCATGAGGGACGCTGTGGGCTCAATGGGTAATGGCTCTGTTAATTATACATGGAGCCGCCCAGATGGGTCTCAGTGCGCTCGGATAGACTTTGTGTTCACATCCCGAACAGTTAAGCATGAGCACTCTGCCACGATTCCCTGCTTCTTCTCTGATCACAGGGCGGTAAGGCTCGAAGGTACACTGGGAAAGGGTTTCCCCCCTGGCCCGGGTGCCTGGAAGCTAAACTGTACCCTGCTGCAGAGACGGGAAATTGTGGAGGAGCTGCGCACTGCATACCAAGGATGGCAGATAGACAAGAGTCAGTTCCATACCATGGCGGAATGGTGGGAACAGACTAAAGTCAAGCTCCGCAGTTTCTGGCAGGCAAAAGGCAGAGGCCTAGCGGCTGCCAGGAAGCGGTACTTCCAGAGACTGCAACGCAAGTTGCAGTCTCTGCTGGACCTGCAACTCTGTGGATGGGACGTGGGTGAGGAGCTGGAGGAAACCAAGGAGGGTCTGAAAAGACACTTTGAGGAAGAAGCCAGGCAAATCATCTTTCATTCCAAAGTGGAGAATCTTGAGAAGGGGGAGAAGTGTAACTCTTTCTTCTTTAGGAAACTCCACTCTGGCCACACACCCCTGTCTGAGTTACGCGATAGTAATGGTGATATGCAACAGGGGAAAGAGAGGGTCACGAAGGTAGTAACGGACTACTACAAGGACCTCTACTCCCCTAAGCATATGTGCAGTGATGCCGCCGAGCGATTCCTCTCGGGTATCACGAGGACGGTAGACCCAACAGGGAAAGCCGTGCTAGACGGCCCCCTGACTCTGGGGGAGCTGCACGTTGCGGCCAGATCCTTTAGACCAGGCAGGACCCCGGGCAGTGACTGTCTCCCAGCCGAGTTATACGTAAAGCTGTGGGACCTCATTGGACCGGACCTGCTGGCCCTGTATGAGGAGATGGCAGAGACGGGCAGCCTACCACCCACTCTCAGGGAAGGTATGATCACGATTTTGTATAAACAGAAGTGGGAGAGATGCGACCTTAAAAACTGGAGACCCATCTCTCTTCTTAATGTGGACTACAAGATCCTGGCCAAGGTCTTAGCAACCAGACTGAAGGCGGTCATAGGAGGGATCATCGACCCTGACCAGACCTGTGGCATCCCAGGACGCCGGATCTCCGACAGCCTGGCACTCGTCAGAGACACGATCCATTACATCAAGGATCGCCGGGTCCGGGCTGCACTCGTGTGCCTGGACCAGGAGAAAGCCTTTGATCGTGTCTCTCATGAGTTCATGAATAGAGTACTGCGCAGGTTTGGGCTGGGGGAAGTGTTCTGCTCCTATGTAAACCTAATGTACCGTGATATCTGCAGCACTGTGTTGGTGAATGGCTGGAAAACTGACCCCGTCCTAGTCAGGTCAGGGGTCAGGCAAGGCTGCCCTCTCTCACCTCTCCTCTTTGTCTGTTGCATAGAACTCTTCGCCGAGTCCATCAGGCAGAACCGTGAGATCAGAGGGATCACCACACCAGGAACCAGAGGGAAAGAAGTAAAGTGCTCGATCTACATGGACGACGTCACCATCTTCTGCGCCGACCACCATGCAGTGAGAGCACTCAAGTCCACCTGTGATGACTTCAGCAGAGCTTCAGGAGCCAAGATCAACTGCGGGAAGTCAGAGACTATGCTATTTGGGCAGTGGGATGTACCCTCAGACCCTCTCCCCTCCCCTTTTTTTTTTTTTTTTAACCACTCAGTCACAGAGCATTTTCCTCCAGATGATTTTCAAGGAATCTCTCAAATAACATCCTCATGGTCTTTTTTCAGTAAAATTTAATAAACACAACACAGCAAAAACACAACCAATCCCCTCACCACCCCAAAAACCACAGCAAACTCCCACACCAAAATCCCTGGAAACAAGTTATACCTACCCCATTCATCCAATCATTCATACTTACCCCATTTTGTACTTTTTACCTAAACACGCAAAAAAAGACTACATATTATTAGCATAATAACCATACAACCCACCACCCAACATTACCAGTATCCACTGCTTGTTTTCCCTTTAACCTGTACAGAAACCAATATATACATTAATACAATTATTTCAATACAATTTTTTCCATAACACCAAACTTTTTTTTTATTTTTATTTTATTTATTAACATTTAATACATTTAACCAACTAAAACCTACCCACCACCTACATTGTCTCTACGCACACCATTTTTTCCACTTTTTGGTTTTCCAAAATCCTTCTGCGTCCATTTCTCCACACTTTCTCACATCTCTCAAATAATACAAATATACTTTTCCACGAACCATTCTCACACACGTATCTACTGTTAAACATTCTTTCTTAAAAATCATTAAATTTCTCGCATCCCATACTGTTTCTTTTATACATGACATCACAATCCACAAAACCCTCTCTCTTTCTTTCCCAATCTTACACATACCAAATAACAAGACTTCAAACGAAAAAACTGGAATACCGGTCAAACCCACAACAAACTTCAATAATTTATTCATCAATTCCCTCACAAACAAACAATTCCAAAAAACATGCACCACATTCTCTCTCCCCCCACACCCTTCTCTCGGACACATTTCTGACCTAGCCAAATTCCTTCCATACTGTCTCTCTCTTGTTGCTAAACAATTGTGCACCGCCATCCACCCAATATCTCTCTGTCTATTAACAATTTCAATTTCATCCATTTTTTTCCACACCTCTTTACTTTGCTGTTCATTCAAACCATCAATCCCACATATATTCTCATTCTCATCCAAAATCTTAAAAACCGCTTTCTTTTCACACCATACCTCATTCGACACTTTTTGTAAACCATACTTCCTTACGCACAAATCAATTCTCTTATAAAACCACGGAACTTCAAAACAAATTGGTTTTGTTCTTGCAATCTCACACAAACCATTTTTTCTCAAACACATTCCTGCAGCATACTTCAACATACACGCGACCAAATTCTCCTTATTACATATCTTCACGCATAATCGAACATAATGGATCCATAAGAATCTTTCAACATCCGGAACATCCATACCACCATTCTTACGTTTCTTAACAACTATCTCTCTACTCAATCTCTCCATTCTACTACCCCAAAAAAACTAAAAAATTATTCTCACTAATTTCCTCAAATTTCTATTATCAATTGGAAAAACAAAATTTATATAAAGCATAATCGGTAGCAGAACCGCTTTTATAATCAAAACTTTACCCTCACACGACAACACTCTACTTGACCACAAACCAATCTTCTGATTCACCCGGCTGACAACCTTATTCCAACTAGCTTTCCCTTTCAAATCATCATCAAATTTAACACCCAAGACTTCAATTTCTTCATCCACAACAGGCCAACCACATAATTCCAACTCTCGCCATCTTCCAAAAGCTCTACATGCACATTTATTCCAATTAACTCTGAAGCCACTCACTAAACAAAAAATCTCCACAATCAACTTCACTCTCCTCAAACTAGCTTGCGTTCTACATACAACTGTAACATCATCCATATAACCGATAACCTTCATACATCTCGCACTACTACCCGGAATTTCTACACCTCTCACAACTTTATCATTCATAATATTTCATAACAATGGTTCAATCACGCAAATGAAAAGTATTGGGGACAAGGGACACCCTTGTCTCACACCAGAACATACATTAAAACTGTCCGTCCACCACCCATTCACTTGCACTACACTCTCAATTCCTTTATACAAACATTTAATCCAATTTACCACTTTCAAAGGCAAACCCATCCGTTCCAATATCCCAAACATAAAGTCATGTGTAACCCTATCATACGCCTTCTCAAAGTCAATCGTCGCTATAGCCACATCCATCTTTCTCTCCTTACAGAACCATAACATATCCCTCAAACCAATCAAGCTTTCCGCAATCAATCTTCCTGGCACTGCACATACTTGCTCCTCTCCCACCAACCCTTCAATCACTCTATTCATCCGATTTGCAATAAATTTTGCCAATATTTTATAGTCAACATTCAATAAGGTTATCGGTCTCCAATTCTTCAAATCATTCTTATCACCTTTTTTATGTATCAGCACAATCACACCCTTTCTCATCGTATCAGACAGCAAACCCTAATTCAAAACCAACTTACATACCTCCAAAAAATCCTCTGCTATCACATCCCAACACATCCTATAAAATTCAACAGGCAACCCATCACTCCCAGGCGTTTTATTCATTTTAAACTGAGTCATAGTTTCAGCCAATTCAACCATATTAATATCCCTTTCTAACCATGCCACATCCTCCTTACTCACCCCATTCTCAATACCACTCAATACTTCATCTTCCAGACTAATATCTCTCTCTTTCACTGTATACAACCTCTCATAAAAATTCTTCACTTCATTCAACAGACCATTCCTCTCACTAACTATAACCCCATCTTCACTCAAAACTCCTTCCATCCCTTTTTTCCCTTCAAAAGCTTTCCTAAAAAAGAATCTTGTGCGTTTTTCATCTTTGTCCATCACATTCAACCTAGCAGCAAACACAATCTTCCTTCCTTTTTCTTCCAAACATTTATTTCTATTTTCTCTAGCATCTCTCAACTCACTCTCAACCTCAAACCCCAATTCTCTCAACTTACATAAATATTCAATTCTCCTTCTCCAATCATCCAAATTTTCACTATCCCACCTAGTTTTTTCTTTTCCTTTTTTAATAAAGAATACTTTCGTTCTTACCTTCACCCACTCCCACCATTCAAGCAAATTAGGAAAATTGTTTTTACACTTACGCCACAATCTATATTTTATACAATACTCACCTCTCACCATTTCATCCATTATCATACTCACATTCAACTTCCAATAACTTTTCCCAAAATCCATACTCACTTTCATTCTCACCTCACATTTCAGAAGGACATGATCTGAAAACGGAACCTTCTGGGTGCGCAGACACTCTACTTGTACACCTTGTGAAATAAAACAAAAATCAATACGTGACCTAACCGTTCCCTTATCACTCCAAAAAGTAAATTTCTCATCATTCCCAATAACCCCCACCGCATCTGTATATCCTAAATCCATAATCAAATTTTTCAAAAATTTCCCAGTACTATCTAAGTTATGCTCATTCCTTACCCCCTCCCTATCTTCCCTCCTAATTATGCAATTAAAATCCCCACATAAAAAAGTTATTACCCTCCCTGGCAAATTTAAACCCAAACATTCAAACACACACATTCTTTCCCTCTTATCAGCAGGTGCATAAATATTAATCACCCTACATATAGTGCCCCTATAAGAGAAAAAAACCACTACAACCCTCCCTGAAATAACCTCCAAAACTTTTATTACATTACACTCCCACCCTTTAAATAAAACTGCCACACCTGTATTGTTACCCCTACCACCAGAAAACACAGCGGGTCCCAAATCCCAGGTAGCTATCCGCGGAGCTTCAGACAAACAGCATTCCTGCAAACAGATAATTTGGAAAGTTATGTTTTTCAAAAAATCAAAAATTACAGCTCTTCTTGCTGCAGCCTTAATGCTTCTTACATTAAGAGAACATACTGAAATCGGAGTAAAAACCTATTCAGATAAAATATCATCTCAAGTTTCCTCATCCAATTCCACACTTGTTCTAGGGACCTGCGAAAATCCCGAAATATCCTTGAATCTGGATACTGCACGGGAATCAAAAACAGGAGAGACAGAACCCGAAGCATCCGACTCTATCAAACCACTCCCTTCAGGTGAAGATTCCATCAAAATTTTGGGAAACTCCCTAGAGAGCTTCTGACTCTTCCTTTTCTTTTTAGTAGCTGGAACCACCTCCTCCTCCTCCTCCGAATCTTCAGAACCCACCTGTATAGATGAACCTGCCACATCCATACCGGGTTCAATAGGCTCTCCATACTCCATGGCTTCTGCTACAGCTGAAACTTCCACCTCCACCATAGTAGCCTGTTTTTTCGCCAGATCTTCCGCCATAATTTTAGCATAAATCTCTTCATATTCCTCCCTGGACCTCAACTGGGTCCCATAGGTAGGAATAAAAGCAATTTTCGTTTTAGGAGTCTGCTTCGTCCCCGCCACCTTATCACCACCTTCATTCCCTCCACCGCCAGCACCAAAATCCATAGCAAAAAGATCTTTTTGTACATTCGGGCATGTTCGTGCCATGTGACTGTCAGCACCACACAAATCACACTTCCTTCCTTCTTCACACCTTGCAGCAGTGTGCCCTTCACCAAAACAGTTCCTACACACCAAACCCTTCACACAATCCACACTCAGGTGACCAAACTGGAAACAATTTCGGCAAAACTTGGGTTGACCCGGGTAAAAAAGGTAACCTCTATTGCCTCCAATCGAAAAGTTTTGGGGTGGATGACGAAGACCACTTGCATCAGTAGTATCCTTTTTCAAGGTAACAAAAAACTTTTGCTTACCATTAAAAACCCCAAAACAATTCACCAGTTTTACCGGCTTAGCAACCATGGAACAATACCTACTTAAAAAAGCAGAAATCTCTTCGTCAGTTACAAAAGGGTTGTACATATGAACAACTAATGGAACCTTGGAAACAGGCACATATGGCAAAAAGGATACACCTTCCAACAGAACATCAGACTCTTTCTGCCTACTTCTCTCCATAATGGTCGTTACCTGTTCCTGTTCCATCAGCGTAACATCATATACTCCCCTTGCAGGAAAATCCTGAATGCAGAATAACCACTCACGAGGCACCTTCAAAAGACCTTCCAGGATTTCCTTCTGCACCGTATACAGACCAATATTCTTCCTCTTCTCCTCGGAAATAAACAGCCGAACTGTCTTCGGATAGGCTGGCGTGCCTCGCTCCATCCTACGGGATCACTCCTCGTTTCTGCTGAAGGCGCGGGTCGCCCCCCAATAGCAGCATCAGGTCAATGTCCTCTAAAAGAAGACATAGCCTGAAGGCCGAGGGGCTTGCGTTGCCAAACAAGCAGAACCTTCTGACCAGACTAGAATAAACTGATCTTAGCCAAAAGTGTCCATAATTCAAGGAATGTAATGTTTTTGGTCCGTTCCGTCCAGGCTTCATTCAGGCATGCCATGCCGCAGACAGGGGGAGGCAGAGCTCGCACTTAGACAGAACAGAGAAAAAAGCAGGGAAGGAGAACAAGTTTGCCTTCGTTGTTCTCACACACACACACACACACCAAGTGAGAGTCCAGTGGCTTGCTTTTTTTTTTTTTCCCTTTTGCATTCGTTTTTTGTTTGTTTGTTCCATCTATTTTTAACCAGCATAAGAGAGGTGCACCGGTCCTGGAGGTACTGCAATACCAGGTCAATGCGTGGAGTGGACAGAGCAAGCTCTTCTTCCATCTCCCTGTTCCAAAAATCCATTTAATATATGGTCCCCAGATAGGGGACGTATCAGATATTAAACTGATAAGAACAGATTTTTTTTTTTTTCTTTTTTAACCACTCAGTCACAGAGCATTTCCTTCAGATGATATTCAAGGAATCTCACAGGTAACATCCTCATGGTCTTTTTCAGTAAAATTTTATATTAAATCACAACACAGCAAATCACATCACCCCCATCACCAACCCCCCCCCAAAAAAACAACACAGCAAACCCCACCCACAAAAACCATACCTTCAAACATTATTCTTAGCACTTCCGACCATATTTATGTTTCCTAGTTTACGCACAATATATACACAATAATTTAAACAATTCAAAACACAACCCACCACAATCAATACCCACCAACCTGCTTCCTTACTCCCCTTCCCTAAAGAAGAAAATCAAAATTACAAAATTACAAATTAATACAACCACATTCCTCTATTACCTAATATTCCTCAAATCATACCCTTTAACATTTACCAAATACCCATCACCGAAGCTTCATCTCTACGCACACCATTTCTTCCACTTCTTAGTTTTCCACACACCCTCCGCATCCATTTCATTCTTCCTCCTCACATCTCTCAAATAATACAAATACGCCTTCCCTTTAACCATCCTAACACATGCATCTATCGATAATCTTTCATTTTTGTAAATAAACAGATTTCTTGCATCCCACAAAGTTTCCTTGATACACGCCATTAATATCCACAACACTCTCTCCTTTTCTTTATCAAGCTTACACAAACCAAATAATAAAACTTCATAAGAAAAAACAGGAATCCCTGTCAGTCCTACCACCAATTTTAACAATCTTTTATTACATTCCCTCACAAACTCACAATTCCACAAAACATGCACTACATTTTCACGCCCACCACATCCTTCCCTTGGACACATTTCTGACCTCGCTAATCTCCTACCATACTGCACTTCTCTCGTTGATAAACAATTATTCACTGCCATCCATGCTATATCTCTCTGTCTATTTTCAATCTCAATTCCATCCATTCTCTTCCAAACCTCTTTACTCTGTACCTCACTTAACCCATCAATTCCAGACACTATCTCTCGATCATCTAATATTTTAAAAACTCTTCGCTTTTCACACCATTCATCTCTTGTAACATTCTGTAACTCATATTTCTTCACACATACCTCAATTTTCTTATAGAACCATGGTATATTAAAACAGATTGGTTTTGTCCTGTCAATTACGTACAAACCATACTTCCTCAGTCCCATCCCAGCTGCGTACTTAAGCATACACGCTACCATACTCTCCTTTTTACTTAATCTCACACACAAACCTACATAATGTACTAATAAAAACCTCTCTAAATCCGGTACATTCATTCCTCCATTTTCTCTTTTTTTCATTACTTTTTCACGACCCAATCTCTCCATTCTACTTCCCCAAAAGAACAGAAATAAAATTCTTCTTAACTTTCGTAAACATCTGTCATTCAAAGGAAAAATAAAATTAAAGTACAAAATAATGGGTAATAAAACTGCTTTTATTATTAAAACCTTACCTTCAAATGATAACACACGCTTACTCCACAATCCAATCTTTTGGTTCACACGATTCACAACTTTACACCAACTTTCTTTACCTTTTAAATCGTCATCAAATTTCACTCCCAAAACCTCAATCCCATTTTCAACAATCGGCCATCCACACAACTCCCTTTCTTTCCAATTTCCAAATACTTTGCATGCACATTTACTCCAATTAATTTTAAAACCACTCGCCAAACTAAAAAATTCAACCAGCAATTTTACTCTCCTTAATCCAGCCTGCGTTTTACATACAATAGTCACGTCATCCATATACCCAATAACTTTCAAACATCTTGCATTACTTCCAGGAATTTCAATACCTCTCACCATCTTATCATTCTTAATGCTTCTCAATAAAGGTTCAATCACACAAATAAACAAAATAGGCGACAGGGGACATCCCTGTCTCACACCCGAACGCACCTGGAAACTATCAGTCAACCATCCATTTACTTGTACCACACTTTCTATACCTACATACATACATTTTATCCACTTCAACATTTTTTCTGGTATACCCATCCTCCCTAAAACATTAAACATAAATTCATGCGCAACTCTGTCATAAGCTTTCTCAAAATCAATTGCCAATATCGCCACCTCTTGTTTTCTTTCCTTGCATAACCACAATACATCTCTCACACCTATCAAACTTTCTGCAATCAATCTTCCAGGCACAGCACAGACTTGCTCTTCTCCAACCAAACTCTCAATCACCAGTTTCATCCTATTTGCAATCACTTTCGCCACTATCTTATAATCAACATTCAACAACGTTATCGGTCTCCAATTTTTCAAATCCATTCGATCACCTTTTTTATAAATTAACACAATCACCCCTCTTTTCATTGATTCTGACAATTCACTCTTACTGAAAACATACCTACATACCTCTAAAAAAATCATTCTCTATCACCTCCCAACACATCCGATAAAATTCAACAGGTAATCCGTCACACCCAGTTGTTTTATTTAACGTAAAATTACTAACTGTTTCACTCAATTCCTTTTTTTCCAAATCTCTCACTAACCACCTTCCATCCTCTAAACTTACCCCATCTTCAATACTTTCCAATATATCATTTTCCATTTCCTTATTACTTTCCTTCTCTATATACAATTCTGTATAAAAATTCATTACTTCGTTTAAAATCAACGTCTTATCATTCATCACCATACCCTCTTCATTCAAGACTCCTTCCATACCTTTTCTGCACTCATACGCTTTTTTAAAGAAAAAACTAGTACATTTTTCATCACATTCAAAAACCTTCAATCTAGCAGCAAACACAATTTGTCTTCCTCTTTCTTCCAAACATTGAGATCTTTTTTCCCTTGCATACTCTAATTCTTGTTCCACTTCAAAGCCTAAATCTCTCAATTTACATAAATAATCTATCCTCAATCTCCATTTATTCAATTTTTCTCTCTCTCTATTAGCTTTTTCCCATCCTTTCCTCAAAAAAAAGTTTTTTTTTGATCCATTCCCACCATTCAATTATGTTTTTAAACTTACATTTACATTCTTTCCATTCACAATACATTTTACCATATTCCTCCCTCACATTCTCATCCATCAATAATTTTGTATTTAATTTCCAAAAACCTCTCCCATATTCCACCATTCCTTCCATTCTTACCTCACATTCTAGAAGCACATGATCGGAAAAAACATAAATTTTACTTACCGAAAATTTCTTTTTCCTAAAGATTAGAGGCAGTGCTTATACCACAGGGATATCCAATCTGGAGGGAAAAAACAGGCAGGCAAATCTCCAAACATTTTAATCCCTCCCCTAATTACCTCCTTTCCCATAAGTAGCAGCTCCTCCTGATCATCCCCAGACAATACATAAGCCAAATAGCTGCAAAATTACTTAGTTTATTAGAAAAAAAAGGGGCGGGAATTGTAGCACTGCCTCTAATCTTTAGGAAAAAGAAATTTTCGGTAAGTAAAATTTATGTTTTTCCTTTCAGATTAGAGGCAGTGCTTATACCACAGGGATATAATAAAGCAGATCCAGAGGGCGGGTTCATTTCACTACTGCTTGAAGCACCTTGCGCCCAAAAGCTGCATCCTCCGAGGCCAGTATGTCCAACTTGTAGTGCTTTGCGAAAGTATGGAGCGAGGACCACGTAGCCGCTGAACAAATCTGAGAAGGAGAAGCAGCTGCTCGCAGAGCCCAGGACGTCGAAACAGATCTAGTAGAATGGGCCTTTAATGGGCCTGCATGATCCATGCCATTCTTGGAATACGCCAACTGAATACAATCCTTCAGCCATCTAGCCAGAGAAGTTTTCGAAACCTTCATGCCTTTTCTTGGGCCCTTGAATAATACAAAAAGACTGTTATCCTTCCTGAAGGATTCTGTTGCTTTTAGATATTGCAAAAGACATCTCTTTACATCTAGGCAGTGAAATTTGCGTTCCAAGGCATTAGATGGATTCTGACAAAAAGTTGGTAAGACCACTTCCTGGTTAACATTTGAAACAGAAAAAACTTTCGGGCTGAACGAAGGATCGAGCTTTAGAACCACCTTGTCCTGATGAAAAACTAAAAAAGGAAAATTTGCCCGAAGAGCTTGGATCTCACATACTCTTTTAGCAGATGTAATAGCCACCAAAAAAACAGTTTTCAATGAAATGAGCTTTAGGGAAGCTTCCTCCAATGGTTCAAAGGGCGGCTCACAAAGCGCGGAAAGGACTAAATTTAGATCCCAGGGAGGACAGGTTTCCCTAACATAGGGCACCAAACGAGTCAGAGCTCTGAAGAACCTAGAAATCAGAACATTTGAGGCCAGGCATCTGAGGGAGAAGAAACTGATAGCAGAAACTTGTAATTTCAACGATGCAGGTTTAAGGCCTTTTGCAAATCCCATCTGAAGGAAGCTTAGGATCTTCTGAATGGACGCGGAAACCGGGTTGACTTTAAACCTACAACACCACTGACAAAATATCTTCCAAATTCTAGCGTAGATCTTAGACGTCGATTCCTTGTTAGTTTCCAACAGGATCTTAATCACTTCAGGATCCAGACCTTTGCTCTCTAAAATCTGGAATTCAGAAACCAAGCCGTCAACTGGAATTTCCGAAGGGTCGGAAGAGGCACCATGGCGTCCTCTAGAATTTCTCCTGAAAGCGGCAACTTCCAAAAGGTGGCCCCCGGAAAGTTCAGGAGAACTGAGAACCAACTTCTCCTCGGCCACCATGGAAGGATTAGGATAATCCTTACATTTTCCAGCCTTACTTTTTGAAGTATTCTGGGAATAAGCACTACTGGCGGAAAGATATAAGCCAGGTTGAACTTCCATGGAACTGACAGGGCATCTAGGAATTCCGGCCTGTCCGCTGGATTTAGGGACGCAAACCGTCTTGTCTTCCTGTTCATTCTGGATGCCATCAGGTCTATCTCTGGAACACCGAAGCGGTCTGTGATGAAATTGAAAGTTCTGCATGACAGGGACCAATCTGCTTGTTTCAAATGATGCCTGCTCAGGGCATCTGCCACCACATTGAATTTTCCTAAAATGTGAACTGCAGAGATGGACATAAGGTGCACTTCTGCCCACAGCATGATCATTGAACACAGGCTTTCTAATCTTGTTGATCTCGTACCTCCCTGTTTGTTCAAATATGCCACTGTCGTACGATTGTCTGAACGAATTTGAATATGTCGCTTTATGATGAGAAACTGAAACGCCAAGAGTGCCATCCATACGGCCTTTAATTCCCTGAAGTTCGAGGAACTTCTCATATCCTTCACTTGCCAGGACCCCTGCTTCTTTATGTCTCCCAGATGGGCCCCCCAGCCCAGCGCAGAGGCATCTGTTGTTATGATAGTGAAGGACTTCATCCGGAATGACAGACCCTCGTGGAGGAAACGAGAAGATGTCCACCACTGCAGACTTTTTACAGTTAGATTGTTGAACCTCATCCGCCCATCTAGGCCGAATTCCTGTCGATTCCAGACTAGCAGAATGTTTCTTTGTAGAGGTCTCATTCTGGCTTTTGCCCAACCGACGGCCGGAATTGAGGCTGTAAACAGACCCAGCAAGCACATGGCTTCTCTGATTGAAAACACTCTTTTTACTCTGAGATTCCGGATTAACCTCTTGATCTTTAGTTTCTTTTCTTCTGGCAGAAATAACTTCATTGCGATAGAATCCAAAATTAGACCCAAGAACTGGATCCTTTGAACTGGCACTAGTTCCGATTTTTTGAAATTTATTAGCCAGCCATGCTTTTCCAGCGATTTGATGGCTGTCCCCAGATCTAACTGTAGTTGAACCTGGGACTCTGCAATCAACAGCCAGTCGTCCAAATATGGAATGACAGCGATGCCCAAACCTCTTAGAAAGGCTGAAACGACTACTAGAAGCTTTGTGAAAACTCTGGGCGCTGATGATAGGCCGAAAGGCAGTGCTCTGAATTGGTAATGTTTGGTTACCGATTGGCAGCACACCGCAAACCGTAGAAAACTTTTGCTGGATTCCGCTATGGGTACATGAAGATAGGCATCTTTCAAATCCAGGGACGCAAACCAACTCTTTGGGTGAATAAGCAGAGCCGCTGATTTTACTGATTCCATGAGGAATTTCTTTTTTATAATCCGCTTGTTTACGGCTTTTAGATCTAGAATAGGTCTGAACGAACCATCTGGTTTTGGCACCAAGAAAAGTCTTGAATAGGTGCCTTGATGTCTTTCCTTCATAGGAACTTCTTCCACCACTCTTTTTAGTAACAGAGTTGACACTTCTCGCATCAGAGAGAGTTCCATATCTAGAGACTGAACCCTGGAACATAGAAACATGTTTATAGGGGCTTGTGATAATTCTAGAGCGTATCCGTGCTCTATCACTGTAAGGACCCAGCGATCTGATGTTGTCTCTTTCCAGTGCTCTAGGAAGTGACTCAACCTTCCACCCACCGGCCTGGCATCATAATTTTTTATTTCTCTTGGCAGTAAACCTTTCCTTCTTCCTATAATCAAAGGCTCTTTGCTGTTGACCCCTGAAACAGTTTCTACGAAAGGAACTTCTGAATGAAGGACGTGTCTCTGCGTGACGGCTTCTAGACTGCTTCCTATATGATACTGGTAAAGCTTTCCTTCCTTCCTTCATCTGTTTCAACAGCTCATCCAGCTTAGAACCGAAAAGTCTTCCTGGTTCAAAAGGTAGTTCACACAGAGAATTTTTAGATGCCGCATCTGCAGACCAATTTCTAAGCCAAAGCGCTCTCCTGGCGACTGTTGAGATACCAATATTCTTGGCCGACAATTTCAGGCTTTCTGTAGAAGCATCCACTAAAAAAATCAGACGCCATCTTGATATTTTTTAATAGCTTTAACGGGTCTTCCTTAGCTTCTCCCGTATATACCTTTTCTAGTTCTTCCAACCAAAGTTTTTGGGCCTTGGCAACGGATGACCCCGTAATCAAGGCTTTAGCTTGGGCTGCAGAAGAGATGAACAACTTCTTTAAAGAGGAGTCCATGCGTTTATCCATGACATCCTTGAGCCCGCTTGAATCTCCAATCGGTAAAGTAGTCTTTTTACCTATTTGAGCAATAGGGACGTCCACTACAGGGACCGTATCCAGCTTGCAGTCTTGCTCTGATTCTATGGAAAAAAGAGTTTTAAAATGCTTAGACATAAACGGCTTGTGACTAGGGAACTTCCATTCTTTCAAAATCAATTCCTTAGTCTGTGGGTGAAAAGGAAACACTTTGGACTTTTTCCCTGTGACCCCAAAATCAAAGATGCACTGCACTTCTTTAATCAATTTCCCAATGGCTTCATCTGGGAAAGCAAATTCCTCATCTGAGGAATCACTGCCTGAATTATCTTCATAATCAGAACCACTAGTTCCCGAACTAGTATCAGATGTTTCCCAAGATCTCAGTCTTTTCTTAGCATGCTTTACCATCTGAGAATCCTGGGCAACAGAAGCCTGGACTGACTGTGATGCAGCTGACTGCATATCCACAAATGTTTGCTGCATACTTTGCTGCAACCAGCTGAGAAAAGTGGACATTTCTGTTCTCTTTGCTTCCTCTGAAGCTTCTTTTGAACACACTGAGCAAAGTTTCTTTTTACAACCATCAGGCATAGGTTGGCCACACACAGAACACATTAAATGCTTGGTTTTAGATGCACATTTCCCCTTCTCAGCAACTTTATCCATACTTTCCGGATTAGACATACTGGAAAACAAGAAAACAAGAAAGGGGAAAATAATCAAAATTTTCTCCTTACGGATTCAGGCTAAGAACCATTTAAAATGAAAACTTAACAGTCTTACCTTAAATGGCCTGAGAGTGTGTTGGAGGGCAGGTGAGAAACACACTTCACAACCGATCTGAGAGCTCCTGGCAAACAGAGGTTGCTGCTGGTACATGCTCATATAAGTCCTGTAACCAAACGGAAACGTCCAGTTCGAATTTGGCGCCTGAATCCAGGTTCGCATTGCGCATGTGCATAGCGCTCTGCGACTCCCTGGTGGAACGCAACGCAACCTGTGTGTGCGTTCCACCGACAGGACCTCCCAGCCGACGCACGCCTGCGTCCTTCGTCATACCGGCACCTGGCACGGCAAAAGACGGCAACATAAATTTCGAGTGACCACGCCGGCCGGCGTGTTGCACGCTACTTACCGGACATCAAGGAAGCAGAGCCTCCAGAGCCTCAGCCCTTCTCACCTACTTCCTGGAGAACCTTCCTGTCTAACCTCCCCTGCCGAAGGCAGGCAAAGAACTGGGGATGATCAGGAGGAGCTGCTACTTATGGGAAAGGAGGTAATTAGGGGAGGGATTAAAATGTTTGGAGATTTGCCTGCCTGTTTTTTCCCTCCAGATTGGATATCCCTGTGGTATAAGCACTGCCTCTAATCTGAAAGGAAAAACTACCTTTTGTGTACGTAAAGATTCGGCTATCACACCCTGTGAAATAAAGCAAAAGTCAATTCGTGATTTAACCACACCCTTATCACTAAAATACGTAAAAGCATTATCATTACCCATCACACTTATTGCATCTGTATACCCAAATTCCTTAATCAAACCACTAAGAATATTCCCCGTTCTATCCAATTTATAACCTTCCCCTGTGCCTACCCTATCTTCCCTTCTTATAATACAATTAAAATCCCCTGTGAGCAACGTAAATTCCCTCCCCGGCAAAACCAATCCCAGATTCTCAAATACTTTTACTCTTTCACTTTTCTCTGCCGGTGCATACACATTAATTACCCTACACCTTATACCTCTATACAAAAAATACACCATTAAAACCCTCCCCGACACAATTTCCAACACTTTTGTTACATCATATTCCCACCCCTTAAATAAAACCGCTATACCTACATTTCTCCCAACACCCAAAGAATAAACTGTAGGACCCATCTCCCATTTCACACTAAACGCTTCTTCTGTTCGATTACATTCTTGTAAACATATATTGTCCACAGACAAATTATGCAGAAAATCAAAAATCACAGCTCTTCTAGCTGCTGCTTTAATGCTTCTTACATTCAAAGAAGCAATCCGTAACATTTATCAGAGGAGTTTTTTACCTCATCATATCACGTCTCACTATCAGACCCACCCTCCGATCTCTCTCCAGGTTCCTGAGAAAAACCAGAGATGTCGGCCAATCTTGACACTGCATGAGGATCAAACAGCGGAGAATAAGAACCAGACGTCTCTGATCCAGAGTGTTCCTGACCCTCTGATGATGACTCTGTCAATAACTTTGGAACTTCTCTTGAGAGCATTACATTTCTTATTATTTTTATTCTCTTTGGCTCAGGAGCTTTACCAACCTCTTTATCTTCCGGTACTTCAGAAGTAGAAGGACCTTCCATCACATCTTCTACCACCACCGGTTCTCCACACTCCATCAACTCGCCTGCAACACACTCTGCTACTTTCTCTTGTTTCTTAACCGCCTCCGCCATAATCTTTTCATGCCTATGTTCGTGTTCTTCTTTAGATCGTACCTGTGTCCCAAAAGTAGGAATAAAAGGAATCCTCACCTTTTCATCAGGTTTCTTACCTGGACTCTGTTGTCCACCTTCTAATTGTTTAAATTCTACTCTCGGTTCCATCACCGGAGGGACTAAGCGCAGATTTGGACAAAGTCTTGCCATGTGCCTCTCTGAGCCACAAAGATCGCACTTTCTTCTCTCAGCACATTCTGCTGCAGTATGCCCTTCCGAAAAACAATTCCTGCAACACAAGCCTTTTGAACATTCGTCACTAGTAGGGCCAAATTGGAAACAGTTACTGCAATACCGAGGCTGCCCAGGGTAATACAAATATCCACGGTTACCCCCTATCGAGAACTTTTGCGGGGGATGTTTAACCCCACTCGTCTCACTTGCATCTGGTCTTAAAATCACATAGAATTTTCTCTTACCATTATAGACGCCAAAAGAATTCACCAGCTTCACCGGCTTTGATACAAGTGAACAATATCTGCTTAAAAAAAGCATAATTTCGTCATCCGACACGAAAGGATTAAACATATGTACACATAAGGGAAGACGGGAGACAGGTACATAAGGGGTAAAGGTTATGCCTTCCAATAGCTTGTCTCCATCTTTTTGCCTTTTCCGTTCCATCAGGGTCGTTACCTGATCTTGCTCATTAAAGGTAATATCAAAAATACCTCTAGTCTGGAAGTCTTGCACACAGAACAACCAGTCTCTCGGAATCTTCAGAAGTTCTTCCAATATTTTGCGTTGAATGACGTACAACCCCACAGCACTCCGTCTCGACTCTTCGACGAACAGCCTCACTGTCTTCGGCTAAGAGGGCGCTCCTCTCTCCATCTTTGACCGCTTCCCGTTTCCGAAGTCAGCGCGGATCGCCCCCCAATAGCTGCAACCAGACCGTGTCCCCACTGGGAGAACACAGCTCGGAAGGCCGAGGGGCTAGCGTTGCCGATCCTCCGGAACCCTCTGGCTAGACAAGAATAAACTTGATCTTAGCCAAAAGGCCGAGAAGCGATAACCAGAATGGGCGCCCAGCTACTCACCTGCCATTCGCCGGCGCTTGTTCAGCTTGCGGTGAGCCTTGGCCACAGTGCCGCCTTTTCCTCATCTAGGTGTAAGCTGGCTACAAATAGCAACAGAGACAAAGTCACCACAGCAGCAAACAACCTCTAAACCCTTGAAACCCAGCTCCCCCCTTCTTAATCTTGTCCATTCCTCCCTCCCCTCCAGACATACCTTGCACCTCTGTCTCTCCTGCTCAGCTGCTACCGCTGATAAGGTGCCTAACGAGGTTGCTGGATCACCTGGTCTGTTCCTCTTCAGCTGCAAGTAGGGTAGATAGAGCAAGCAATTAAGCACCACCTGCTGATTGCTCGCAATCACTCAATGCAATTAATGAAACCTTTAATTGATTGATAACCTAGATGTTGCTCAGATTTCCCTCCAAAACGTTTGTGCTGTCATTGCAAAGACCAGCAGGCTGCAGGCTGCAGCAAATTTGCATAATTAATCCCGCCCACTTTTCCAACACTGATAATGCACGCTGCCAGCCAGCCAGCCAGCCAGCAATACATACTCTGACTTCTTCACAATGGATATGTACTGGACACTTTTATTCCATGAAGTGATTACACAGATTTACATGATAACAATGAATAAATACATGGGATCAGGTGAACAGAATTGAATCGTGCACAGCACATGATAGATAATAACAATCAGACTAGCGATCAATCCAAACGAAACAATAACGGTTAACAAACATTGCTACAAGTGTCCATAATTCAAGGAATGTAATGTTTTTGGTCCGTTCCGTCCAGGCTTCATTCAGGCATGCCATGCCGCAGACAGGGGGAGGCAGAGCTCGCACTTAGACAGAACAGAGAAAAAAGCAGGGAAGGAAGGAGAACAAGTTTGCCTTCGTTCTCGCCAAGTGAGAGTCCAGTGGCTTGCTTTTCCTTTTTGCATTTTTTGTTCAATCAATCTATTTTTTAACCAGCATAAGAGAGGTGCACCGGTCCTGGAGGTACTGCAATACCAGGTCAATGCGTGGAGTGGACAGAGCAAGCTCTTCTTCCATCTCCCTGTTCCAAAAATCCATTTAATATATGGTCCCCAGATAGGGGACGTATCAGATATTAAACTGATAAGAACAGATTTTTTTTTTTTTTTGAACCACTCAGTCACAGAGTATTTCCTCCAGATAATATTCAAGGAATCTCACAAGTAACATCCTCATGATTCTTTATCAATAAAATTTAATAATACATCACATAATAATACACGTCAAACCCCACCACCATCCCAAAACACAGCAAACCACCCAATCCAATACACAGCAAATAATAATACCTACCGCATACTTTCTTCCATTCATACTTACCCCCATTGTTATTTACAACAAGGAAAAGACCACCCCACATTTTAGCAATTATAAACCAAAAAACACCCACCACCCACACATTACCTCAACCCACCATAAAAAGTTTGATTACTGTTAGAAAAAAGAAGAAAAGAACACACATTAATTACTTAACAGTTTTCATTAAACTTCTACGCCATCATTAAACTTCAATATTAACAATTTTTATTTTTATCAAAAAAAACCAATACCAGAAATTACACAAGAATTACCTCCACCTACCTCGTCTCTACGTACACCATCTTTTCCACTTCTTTGTCTTCCACACCCCTTCCGCATCTAGCTCCCCATTTTTTCTTACGTCCCTTAAATAGTACAAAAACACCTTCCCTCTAATCATTCTCACACATGCATCCACAGACAAACATTCATTCTTAAACACCATTAAATTTCTAACATCCCACACAACTTCCTTTATACAGGCCATCAAAATCCACAATACCTTTTCTCTTACTTTTTCCAACATACACAATCCAAATACCAACACTTCATACGAAAATACAGGAATCCCAGTCAAACCTACCACTAACTTCAAACACTTTTTCATTACATCTCTCACAAAATCACAATTCCAAAACACATGCACGATATTCTCTCTCGCCCCACAGCCTTGCCTCGGACACATTTCTGATCGTACAAGCCTTCTCCCATACTGAAATTCTCTCGTCGCCAAACAATTATGTATAACCATCCATGCAATATCTCTCTGTCTATTTAACATCTCAATTTCATCCATTCTTTTCCAAACTTCTCTACTCAAATTTTCATTCAACCCATCAATAACTATCACCTCCTCCCTATCATTCAATATTTTAAACACTTTCTTCTTCTCACACCATTCATCAATCGAAACTTTCTGCAATTCATACTTTTGAATACAAACCACAATTTTTTTATAAAACCACGGCCCATCCAAACAAACTGGCTTCGTCCTCTCCAAAACAAATAACCCAAACCTTCTCAAACTCATCCCCGCCGCATACTTCAACATACATGCTACCAAGCTTCCCTTCATACTGATTTTAATACACATCCTCACATAGTGGATCAACAAAAATCTTTCTACATTTGGTACATCCATACCTCCATTTACTCTTTTCTTTACCACTTTCTCTCTCCCCAATCTCTCCATTCTGCTACCCCAAAAAAAGAAAAAAACAATCCTACACAATTTTCTCAAATTTTTGTCAGATGGTAAAAACACAAAGCTCAAATACAAAATAATTGGCAACAACACTGCCTTAATTATTAGCACCTTACCCCCAAAAGACAACACTCTATCATTCCATAACCCAATCTTCTGATTCACTCGACAAACCACTTTCTTCCAGCTTTCTTTCCCTTTTAAATCATCCCCAAACTTCACACCTAAAACATCAATATCATTTTCCACCATCGGCCACCCACACAATTCCAATTCTCTCCAACTCCCAAAAGCCTTACAAGCACATTTACCCCAGTTCACTCTGAATCCACTTGCCATACAGAAAATCTCTACTAACAATTTCACTCTCCTCAAACTTGCTTGTGTCTTACAAATCACCGTAACGTCATCCATATAGCCAATCACTTTCATACACCTTGCACCACTGCCCGGAATTTCAATCCCTTTCACAACTGTATCATTCCTAATACTTCTCAACAAAGGTTCAATCACACAAATAAACAGAATCGGGGACAAGGGACATCCCTGTCTCACTCCCGAGCACACTTTAAAACTCTCAGTCAGCCATCCGTTAACTAGTACTACACTTTCAATATCTTCATACATGCATTTTATCCATTTCATCAATTTCATTGGTATACCCATCCTTTCCAAAATCTTAAACATAAACTCATGTGCCACCCTGTCATATGCTTTTTCAAAATCTATCATTGCAATCGCTACCTCTTGTTTCCTCTCCTTACAATACCAAATAACATCTCTCAATCCTATCAAACACTCCGAAATTTGTCTCCCAGGCACAGCACACACTTGCTCCTCACCCACCAACCCTTCAATCACTCTTTTAATCCTATTCGCAATCACTTTAGCAATAATTTTATAATCAACATTCAACAAAGTAATCGGTCTCCAATTCTTTAAATCACACCTATCCCCTTTCTTAAAAATCAATACAATCACCCCCTTTCTCATCGATTCAGTCATACCACCTCCATTTAAAACCACATTACACACTTCCACAAAATCATCCGCCAACACTTCCCAACACATCCTGTAAAACTCAATCGGCAAACCATCACACCCAGGCGTCTTATTCAATTTAAATTGGAAAATAGTTTCAAACAGTTCAATTTTATTCATACCTCTTTCTAACCAACTTACATCCTCATCATTCACACCATTCTCAATACCACACAATACATCTTTTTCCAGACCCACATCTCTGACCTTCTCCTTATACAATTCTTCATAAAAAAGTTTTACTTCTTTCAACAAAGCATTCTTATCATTCACCACACACCCATCCTCTTTCATTATTCCTTCAACACCTTTTCTACCATCATACACCTTTTTAAAAAAGAACCTCGAACACTTCTCATCATACTCCAATACATTCAACTTTGCAGCAAACACTATCTTTCTACCTCTTTCTTCCAACCATCTACGTCTATTATCTCTAGCATCCTCTAGCTCCTTTTCGACTTCCAAACCCAACTCTCTCAGCTTACATAAATAATCAATCCTTTTTCTCCATACATCCCAACATACTCTTTCCTGTCTCGCTTTTCCCACCCTTTTTTCATAAAAAAACATACGAGTCTTAATTTTCATCCATTCCCACCAATCCAAAACACTATCAAATTTATTTTTACATTCCTTCCAATAACTATACATTTTCACATATTCATCCTTCACATCCTCATCTTTCAAAATACTTACATTTAATTTCCAAAATTTCTTACCATATTCCATTTGTACTCCCATTCTCACCTCACATTCCAAGAGCACATGATCCGAAAAAGGAACTTTTTAGTGTACGTAGAGACTTGGCCTGCGCACCCTGTGAAATAAAACAATCAATCCGAGACCTCACAGTGCCCTTATCACTAAAAAAAGTAAACTTATCACAGTCCCCCAATACATCTATCGCATCAACAAACCTAAAATCCCTAATCATATCAATCAAAAATCTCCCCGTTTTATCTAATTTATAACCATCACCCACACCCATCCTATCCCCCCTTCTAATAATACAATTGAAATCCCCACACAAAAAGGTCAATTCCCTCCCAGGCAGCATAAATTTCAAACATTCAAACACATTCATTCTGTCATTTTTATCTACAGGTGCATACATATTAATAATCCTACACACAGTGCCCCTATACCTAAAATAAACCATTAACACCCTCCCAGAAACAATTTCAACCACCCTCAAAATATCATACTCCCACCCTCTAAATAAAATCACTACCCCAATATTTTTACCTACACCACAAGAATAAACTGACGGTCCCAAATCCCATTTTGTGCTTAAAGGTTTATCACCCAAATTACATTCTTGTAAAACAACTAAATTAAAGACTAATGTCGTCAAAAAATCAAAAACAAAAGCTCTTCTTACAGCAGATTTTATGCTTCTCACATTTAGAGAAGCAATACGAAAAAGATTACTCAGAGGTACAAAACCTCATCATCTCACGTCCCTTCATCGGAACAATAACTGCTTTCCTGCTCCTGAGAAAAGCCCGAAATGTCAAAAAGCCTTGAAACAGCCGCCGTATCAAAGATAGGAGAATAAGGCCCCGAAGTCTCTGACTCAGAACGTTCCCCCACCTCAGGAGAAGAAACTGCCAAAGGCCTCTGGCATTCACCAGACACCTCTGTCTTTTTTCTTTTTGCTACTGGTACTTTTTCATACCCACCGGTGACCCCAGAAGTGGAGGCATCCGACTCTTTCAAACCCACCACCGGCACCTCTTCACACTCCATCACCTCAGCCACAACTTCTTCTTTTGTACTTTCCTGCTTGGCTGCTTTTAAAGCAGCTTCCTTCATAATTTTTGCATGTCTTTCCTCATGCTCTTCCACCGGACGTAATTGCGTGCCAAACGAGGGAATAAAAGGCACTCTTACCTTTTCAGCAATTTTCACCTCAGGCTTACGTTGCACATCTTTACCTTCTGCAGGCTCTGCCACGGGAGGATCTAAACGGACACTCGAACACCATCTTGCTAAATGGCGGTCTGAACCACATAAGTCACATTTGCGCCTCTCAGCACATTCAAATGCCGTATGACCCTCCCCAAAACAATTCCTACAACATACGCCCTTACTGCAACTTTCACTAAGATGCCCGAACTGGAAACAGTTCCTACAATATAAGGGCTGTCCAGGGTAAAACAAATACCCCCTATTTCCCCCAAGAGAGAAATTTTGCGGGGGATGTTTCACTCCACTCACCTCCGTAGAATCAGCCTTCAGGACAACAAAAAACTTCCGCTTACCGTTGTAGACTCCATATGCGTTTAGCAACTTAACCGGCTTTGACACGGATGAACAGTACCTGCTTAGGAACACAAAAAGCTCTTCATCACTTACAAACGGGTTGTACATGTGAATACAGAGTGGAATCCTAGTCACAGGCACATAAGGCACAAAGGTAATACCATTCAAAAGATTATCACCTTCCTTCTGCCTCTTCCGCTCCATAATGGTAGTAACTTGCTCCTGTTCCATAAGAGTAACATCAAACATACCTCGGGTCTGAAAATCCTGCACACAAAATAGCCATTCCCGAGGTACTTTCAGCAGACCTTCCAAGATTTCTCTCTGGACAGAAAACAAGCCAACATCCTTCCGTCTCTCCTCCGCCACCAAGATCCTCAAAGTCTTCGGGTAAGAGGGGCCACCTCGCTCCATTGTAGATCACTTCCCGTTTCCCGTGGTGGTTCAGGTCGCCCCCCAATAGCAGCAGCCGGACTGTGTCCTCCAAGGAAGACACAGCCGGAAGGCCGAGGGGCTTGCGTCACCAACCAACAGGAACCTTCTGACCAGACCAGCTTTTACACTTGATCTTAGCCAAAAGGCCGAGAAGCGATAACCAGAATGGGCGCCCAGCTACTCACCTGCCGTTCGCTGGCGCTTGTTCAGCTTGCGGTGAGCCTTGGGCACAGTGCCGCCTTTTCCTCATCTAGGTGTAAGCTGGCTACAAATAGCAACAGAGACAAAGTCACCAGAGCAGCAAACAACCTCTAAACCCTTGAAACCCAGCTCCCCTTCTTAATCTTGTCCATTCCTCCCTCCTCCCCTCCAGACATACCTTGCACCTCTGTCTCTCCTGCTTAGCTGCTACCGCTGATAAGGTGCCTAACGAGGTTGCTGGATCACCTGGTCTGTCTGTTCCACTTCAGCTGCAAGTAGGGTAGATAGAGCAAGCAATTAAGCACCACCTGCTGATTGCTCGCAATCACTCAATAATGCAATTAATTAAACCTTTAATTGATTGATAACCTAGATGTTGCTCAGATTTCCCTCCAAAACGTTTGTGCTGTCATTGCAAAGACCAGCATGCTGCAGGCTGCAGCAAATTTGCATAATTAATCCCGCCCACTTTTCCAACACTGATAATGCACGCTGCCAGCCAGCCAGCCAGCCAGCCAGCCAGCCAGCCAGCAATACAGCAATACATACTCTGACTTCTTCACAATGGATATGTACTGGACACTTTTATTCCATGAAGTGATTACACAGATTTACAGGATAACAATGATTAAATAAATACATGGGATCAGGTGAACAGAATTGAATCGTGCACAGCACATGATAGAGAATAACAATCAGACTAGCGATCAATCCAAACGAAACAATAACAGTTAACAAACATTGCTACAAGTGTCCATAATTCAAGGAATGTCATGTTTTTGGTCCGTTCCGTCCAGGCTTCATTCAGGCATGCCATGCCGCAGACAGGGGGAGGCAGAGCTCGCACTTAGACAGAACAGAGAAAAAAGCAGGGAAGGAAGGAAGGAGAACAAGTTTGCCTTCGTTCTCACACACCAAGTGAGAGTCCAGTGGCTTGCTTTTTTTTCTTTTCCCTTTTGCATTCGTTTTTTGTTTGTTTGTTCCATCTATTTTTTAACCAGCATAAGAGAGGTGCACCGGTCCTGGAGGTACTGCAATACCAGGTCAATGCGTGGAGTGGACAGAGCAAGCTCTTCTTCCATCTCCCTGTTCCAAAAATCCATTTAATATATGGTCCCCAGATAGGGGACGTATCAGATATTAAACTGATAAGAACAGATTTTTTTTTTTTTTTTTCTTAACCACTCAGTCACAGAGCATTTTCCTCCAGATGATTTTCAAGGAATCTCTCAAATAACATCCTCATGGTCTTTTTTCAGTAAAATTTAATAATAAACACAACACAGCAATAACACAACCAAACCCCACCACCACCCCAAAAACCACAGCAAACCCCCACACCAAAATCACTGTAAACGCTTTATACCTACCCCATTCATCCTTTCATTCATACTTACCCCTTTGTTTTTCCTTTAAACACACAAAAATATCTACATATTATTAACATAATAACCATACAACCCACCACCCAACATTACCAATATCCACTGCTTGTTTTCCATTAAACCTGAATAAAACCAACATGTACATTAATACAATTTTTAAACACCTTTTTTTTTTTTTCATAACACAATTTTTTCTTATATTACAAACACCTTTGAATACTGAAATCCCACCACCTATACTGTTCCTACTTGCACCATTTCTTCCATTTTTTCGTTTTCCATACTCCCTCTGCATCCAACTCTCCATTTTTCCTCACATCTCTTAAAAAATACAGAAATATCTTTCCTTTGACCATTCTTACACAATCATCCACTGACAAACTTTCCTTCCTAAACACTACCAAATTTCTTACATCCCACATAGTTTCTTTAATACACGCCATTATAATCCATAACACTCTCTCCCTTAGTTTCTCTAACCGACATATCCCAAACATCAATACTTCAAACGAAAACACTGTTATCCCAGTCAATCCCACTACCAACTTCAACAACTTTTGCAACACCTCTCTCACAAAACCACAATTCCAAAACACGTGTACAACATTCTCTCTTCCCCCACAACCTTCTCTTGGACACATTTCTGATCTCACCAAACTTCTTTCATACTGCTTCTCTCTCGTTGCCAAACAATTATGTACAGCCATCCATGCCACATCTCTCTGTTTATTTAAAATTTCTATTTCATCCAATCTTTTCCATACACTTTTACTCATTTGTTCAGTCAGCCCATCTATTCCAATCACACTCTTTTTCATCCAATAATTTAAACACTTTTCTCTTTTCACTCCACTCCTCCCAAGATACATTCTGCAATTCATACTTTTTAACACACACATCAATCTTTTTATAAAACCACGGGGTATTAAAACATACAGGCTTCGTTTGATCCATCTCATGCAATCCATATCTTCTTAAACTCATACCCGCTGCATACCTCAACATACATGCTATCACATTTACTTTTTTAGAAATCCTAACACACATCCTCACGTAATGAATCATTAAAAACTTTTCCAAATCTGGCACATTCATACCTCCATTTATTCTTTTCTTAACAACTTTCTCCCTACACAATCTCTCCATTCTACTGCTCCAAAAAAACAAAAATTATTCTAGTCAATTTCCTTATATTTTTATTATCGGGGGGGAAAACACAACTCAAATATAACATAACAGGAATCAGCACAGCCTTAATTATCAACACTTTCCCTTCAAGAGACAGGATCCTTTCACTCCACAATCCAATCTTTTGATTCACACGGCTAACAACTTTCTTCCAACTTTCTTTCCCTTTCAACTCATCCTCAAATATTACACCTAAAAGTTCAATACCATTTTCTACCACCGGCCAACCACATAACTCCAATTCTCTCCATTTACCAAACGCCATACATTTGCATTTATTCCAATTCACCTTAAACCCACTAGCCATACAAAAAAATTCTACTAATAATTTAACCCTTCTCAAACTCGCTTGTGTTCTACATACAACAGTCACGTCATCCATATAGCCAATCACTTTCATACATCTACCACTGCTTCCAGGAATCTCAACCCCTCTCACAACTTTATCATTAACTATACTACGCAATAAAGGCTCTATTACACATATAAAAAGTATTGGGGACAAGGGACAACCCTGTCTAACTCCAGAATGTACTCTAAAACTTTCCGTCATCCAACCATTAACTTGCACAACACTCACTATCTCTCTATACTTACTTCTTATCCAGCTCAACAATTTCCCAGGCAAACCCATTCTTTCTAATACTTTAAACATAAACTCATGCGCTACTCTATCATACGCTTTCTCAAAATCAATCGTTGCAATTGTCACCTCAATCTTTCTTTCCTTACAATACCATAAAACATCTCGTACACCTATCAAACTTTCCGCAATCTGTCTACCAGGCACTGCACACACCTGCTCCTCACCTACCATTCCTTCAATCACTCTTTTTATCCTATTTGCTACTAATTTTGCAATTATCTTATCTGCATTCAATAATGTGATTGGCCTCCAATTACCCAACTCATACTTATCACCTTTCTTAAAAATCAAAACAATTATTCCTTTTTTCATTGATTCAGACATCACACCTTCACTTAAAACAACCTTACACACTTCTAAAAAATCATCCGCAATCACTTCCCAAAACGTTCTATAAAATTCTACAGGCAAACCATCACACCCTGGCGTTTTATTCAATTTAAAATTATAAATAGTTTCATACACTTCCACCTTATTCACATCTCTCGTTAACCACTCACCATCCTCTACACTCACTCCTTCCTCAATACATTCCAACACTTCATTTTCTAAACTCACATTTCTTTCTTTTTCCGTATATAAATCCTTATAAAACTCAGCCACTTCACTTAAAACCATACCGTTCTCATTTACTACAACCCCTTCTCTACTCATAATACCATCCATCCCCTTTCTACATTCATACGCTTTTTTAAAAAAGAACCTAGTACACTTTTCATCATTCTCTAACACGTTCAATTTTGCAGCAAACACAATCTTTCTACCTCTTTCTTCAAAACATTTATTTCTAGATTCCCTCGCATTCTTCAATTCATCCTCCACCTCCCATCCTAATTCTCTCAATTTACATAAATAGTCAATCCTTTTTCTCCACTCATCCAGGCATTCTCTCTCCGCTCTAGCTTTCTCCCATCCTTTCTTTGTAAAAAATTCTTTTGTTTTCCACTTAACCCATTCCCACCATTCAATTGAAGATTATGCTAGCGCTAGTGTACTTATAATCTTAATTTTAATAATGACAGGAGGCGAGTATTTTGCATTACTCTCTTTACTAAACTCCACAGCAGTAAAGAAAGTGAAAACATTTAAACCAATCAAAATGCAAAACAGTGAGCATATAGTCCCTGTGAACAGGCTCCTCCCCCTCTTTCGGAGCGACATCGGAACAGGGAAGAAGGTTGATGATAAAGTCTGTAATGAACATCAGTAGTAATCTTTAACGGGAGTGATGAACTTCTTGGCTTGAGTAGAAAAACAGGTACCAACAGGTGAAGTGTCCGATAGGGTCTTTGGTCTTTGAAATACGAGCCGTAATCCTATGGATATATGGTAGATGTTCCCAATCTTTGCGAAGTTAAACTGAAAGGAGAATATGAGAAGGTTAGGCACCGGTCTTAAAACTGTTTGTAGTCATGACAGTGATCCATCGGATAATATTGCATTAATAATAATAATAATAATTGCGAGTTCAGTGTGAAATCTACTAGTAGTTTAATAGGCTGATGATAATAATGGATATGTTAAGCCAACACATTAATATTGAGAAACAATTAGCAGGAAAGGAAAGATGTAGACAAGAAATATAACTAGAGTAGTTCCCCTCCTCCGGGTGGGAAGGGTGGGAAAATACTCGCCTCCTGTCATTATTAAAATTAAGATTATAAGTACACTAGCGCTAGCATAATCTTCAATTTTATCACATGACAGGAGGCTTCCTATTTTGCATTTTTAACGCTGTAGGATAAGAGACATAGCCGCACCAGAGTTCGGTCGGAAATAGAAGGTGCGGAATGTAGATTCTCTAGACCAGTCTGCGGAGCGTAGGATATCCGATAGGGAAGCGCCCGCCATAAAGGCTGAGGATGCTGCTGCTCCGCGCACCGAGTGGGCTCCAAACGTAGTGTCAACGCCGGCTAGCGATAGTAGCCAGCGAACCCATCTTGCTAGAGTGGTGGTAGTGATGGGGACATGTGGTCTAACGTATGACACTAGGAGTTGACCTGATGGTGAGGATCGGAGTGGTAGGGTAGTTTCCACGTAATGTTGTAGAGTGGAGACGACACAGAGTTGTGGATCTGTGGGGAAGAAAGGATAAAACACAGATGTGGAGTCCGTCTTAGTGCGGCGAGATATCCGGAATGTAACTCCTTCAGGGGAGATTGAGAAAGCGTCTATGTCCAGAGCTCGAATGTCTGAGACCCTGCGGAAGGAGACCAGGCAAAGCAAGACTGTGAGTTTTGCTGATAGCTGACGGAGGGAGAGTCTGTCGTTAGTTGGCCAATCTCTCAGGAATCGGAGGATAATGTCGACGTCCCAGAATTGAGAATATTTCGGCCCTGGGGGGCGTTGTAATCGAATGCCTCTCATGAGTCGACATACGAGTGGGTCCTTTCCCACCGGGATCCCTTGAATGGGGACATGGGCCGCTGAAATAGCTGAACGGATTACGTTTAGTGATCTGTAGGATCGGCCCAATGAGAATAGGTGAGATAGGAAGTTCAAAATGGTTGAAATAGTGGCCGTAAATGGATCGAAGTTTCGTTCCAGACACCAAGTGGACCAGGAATTCCAGGCGGATAGGTAGCATCTTCTGGTTCCAGGGGCCCATGAGTCCCATAGTAGTTCCTTAGCAGCCTGCGATAGTTCGCCGACTTGCCAGGAGCCCCTGAAAGCGTCCAAGCCACCAGATGGAGACGATTGTCTAAGATGAGAGGATGCGGATTGCCTTTGGGATCTGTGAGAATGTACTGATGATGAGGTAGTAGGAGAGGATCGTTGCATGATAGAGCTAGGAGATCTGGGAACCATGGTTGTCCCCTCCATAGTGGAGTGATGAGTACCAGCGAGGTTTGCTGGTTCTTCAGGTAGTGTATGGTCCTCGCTATCATGGCGAAGGGAGGGAAGGCGTAGGCTCCCGTGATTGGCCATGGTTGTAGAAATGCGTCTACTGCTGCACACTCCGGGTCTGGGAGCCAGCTGAAGTATAATTTCATTTGTCTGTTGTTGCGGGACGCAAATAGATCTAGGTGGAGAGGACCTAGGCGATCCGCGATGTGGTTGAAGATTTGTGGATCCAATTTCCAGTCGCTGGTGTCCCGCCAGTGGCGTGAGAACCAATCCGCTGTGAGGTTCGTCTCTCCTGGGAGGTATTCCGCCGTGAGGGAGATGTTGCGAGGTAGGCAGAAGTTGAAGATGTCTTTCGTTATTTCTGATAGGAGCCGGGAGCGGGCTCCGCCTAGGCGGTTGATGTAGCGGACTGCGGAGATGTTGTCCATCCGGAGGAGGATGCAGCAGTCCGACTTGTCCTTCGCTAGGCTTCGGATGGCGAAGGACCCCGCCAGAAGTTCTAGGCAGTTTATATGTAAGTTGAGGTCCTGGGATGTCCAGGCACCTCCTGTCGATATATTTCCGCTCGTTGCGCCCCATCCCCAGAGGCTGGCGTCTGATTCTAGTATCATGTCGGGAGCCTTTCCGAAGATGGCTCGGCCGTTCCACGCCTCCATGCTGTCCAACCACCATCTGAGTTCGTCTCTGACTTCCTCTGTCATCGGGACCAGCTGGTCGTAGGAGGGGTTTTCCCTGAGGAAAGAAGCTTTGAGACGTTGCATCGCCCGGTAGTGAAGTGGACCCGGGAATATAGCTTGAATGGAAGCAGAGAGAAGTCCCACTATGCGTGCGAGGGCGCGGAGTGGAATGGTGTGGCAGCGGATGGCTCTGCGTAACTCCTTGCGGATGGCTGAGATCTTTGCTGTTGGCAGCCGTAGGGTGCTGGAGATGGAATCTATCTCGAATCCCAGAAATTGTACCGTCTGTGACGGGGAGATAGCCGACTTCTGAAAGTTCACTATGAAGCCCAGAGATGACAGGAGATCCGTGGTATACCGTGTGTGACGTATCAGTCTGAGTCTGTCTGAGCAGAACAGTAGGAGGTCGTCTAGGTATATGATGCAGCGAATTCCTTGCGCTCGAATATGTGCGACCACGGGCTTCATCAGTTTGGTGAAACACCAAGGGGCCGAGCTGAGGCCGAAGGGGAGGCACGTGAATTGCCAGGGAAGGCCTTGCCAGTGGAAACGAAGGTATTGTCTGCAGGATTGGTGGACGGGAACTGATAGGTAAGCGTCCTTGAGGTCTAATCTCATGAACCAATCCTTGTCTTGTAGCAGGTCTCGTAGAAGATGTATGCCTTCCATCTTGAAGTGGTTGTAAGAAACGAATTCGTTGAGTAGTCGTAGGTTTATGACGGGCCGAAGGTCTCCCGTTTTCTTCTTTACCAAGAAGATGTTGCTGAAAAAGCCTAGAGGGTCGGAGGCGGGTTCGATCGCGCCTTTCGAGTATAGGGTTTGAAGTTCGTCGTCGATAAGAGAGGTGTCTATCCTTGAGTTGTGGATGGGACGTGGTAGTTCCGTCTGTCGTGGTTCGTCTACGAAGTCTATGACGTAGCCTTGTACCGTCTGAAGGACCCATGCGTCCGTGGAGATGGAGGTCCATTCCTGAAAGAAAAGGGATATACGACCTGCTGTATGCATGGGGAGAGGAGAATGAGTGAAATGGTTGCTTACCTGAGGAAAAATGAGCTCTGCCTCGGGTGCGTGGTCCTCGACCCCTGTCTGCGCCTCGAGTGTAGGAGTATGGGCGATATCCCGCCTCTGGGTAAAAAGGTTGGGGTCTCGTAGAGCGGGGGCCTGAAGGCCAAAATCGGCTGGCAGCACGGCCCCTTTGGCGGCCAGCCCGTCCAAAAACACCCCTGGTAGGGTTTTGTCTGAAGACTCTACGCATAGAAGTCTGAGCCTTGTTTAAGGATGCGTAGACGTTTACATGTCTGCTTAGCTCTTTTAGGAAAGCTTCTCCAAAGAGCTTGCCCTGTGCCATAGGACCTAGTTCCTTGGTGCCCAACTCCACCAATTTCCCGTCAATGCGGAGAAGTGCTGCTTTGCGTCGCTCAGAAGAATGCGACATTGGCATTACCCACAAAACAGAAGCACCTTTGTGCCCATTCCCGCACATCATGCGCCCATTCTCGTACCATAGTAGCGTCAAATTGATCGGCTTTGGTTAGGGCGTCGTCAGCTAAAAACATAATTCTGGACAATGGTCCCACAGCATCCAGGAGTTTATCCTGTACCCCTCTGAACCCTTTCTCCACACCTTTGCGTGGGTCGCGGCCACCTCGCGACATAAAGGTGGTCATCACCTGGTCAAATTCTGGAGTGTCCGCAACGTGATCAGGTAAAAACGGTCGTGGGCATTCCGACCTTAAGCGGTTGCGGACTGTCTTGTCCATGGACTTCCGTAACCAGAGGTGCATGAACCTCGCTAAGTGGTCGGGCGGTGTCCAGTCGCTTGAGCGTGGGTGTCGTATTTTTCGTGGGTCAAACAGTTTTTGCCCTAACGGGTCTAATATAGTGTCTTCATCTTCTTGCGGGGTCTCCGCAGTGTCTGGTTCATGGGGTTCTCCCGTGAACGTGTGTTGTGGGAAAAAGGATTGGGATCCTGAATCTGCATCCCAAGCGTCTTCGTTGGAATCTGAGTCATCCGCTTGCCATTCATCTATGATGGCCATGGGTTTAGCTTGCGATTCTTCTTCATCTGAAGAATACTCATGTTGCGGGTTCGGGGTGGTGGCTATAGTGGGTTTAGCGCGTTTGGCGGGAATTTTGCCTTTAATAGGGTTTTGGAGACCCTTTTCGCCTTTCCAGTGGCGTTTGCCCGTGAAAGTTTCTGGGCTTTTGCGTGATTCTGGTTCGTCAGAATCTGAGTCATTGCGGGTTGTGTGGGTTTTTGATGGTTTCCTCTTGTCGGGACCAGAGGCCATCATTTTGGAGAGAACTTTCTCCATGGAGGCGGATACGGCCTCGTTTACCATATTTTGGAGCTCTGTTGTCTGAGAGGTCTCCATAATGCCTGAATATGTTTGGCACAGGGCGTATAATAGAGGTCAGTATGTTGTATAGTGACAGAAATAAGCTGTTGTGATATCTTTATGCGAGCCCCAGCAGGGTGTAATAATTTTGTTTTCGTTGTACAGAGTACAAAATACCCCAGCAGGGTTCAATAAAAGGTAATGGTTTGAGAAACCAAATAACCCCAGCAGGGTTGTAAATATATATAATACCCCAGCAGGGTATGTAGTGGTATGAAAGGGAAGGTATACCCTCCGGGTTCTGTCCAAAGGCAGAGTATAATGCCAGAAATTATAGTCGTAATAGATAGTGCCAGTAAGGCAGGATGCAAACCACCGGTTGGGATTTTTTGTTCTGGGCCTCACCCAGGTTGTAGAGGTGGCCACAAAGCGACCTCTGTAGCAGCACAATTTAAGGGCAGCACCCCAAGTATGCACAGGTATAAATACCTAAGTGCTTAAACAGCTTTACAACGGTTTTGAAACAGCTAAAAAAGCTTAACTGACCTCAGCGACAGTATCGTACAAAAATCCGTGAAGGGAGCTCCTGTGTGACCCTCGCGGCACTCGCGGCACTCACAAAATGGCGTCCGTAATCTCGCGAGATGCGTGACTAAAGATGGCCGCCGTGAGTGTATCCGCGGCTGGAGCCGAGCCGCGGGAACTGAGTGAGAAAGGCCGATAGCCGGTAAAGTTCTGGGGCCGCCCGAGGGCGGAATGGAAATGACGAAAAAAGGGGGGAAAGAACCGGGAGCGAAGTTGCTGGAGAGCAACCAGTCCCAGTAAGGAGCATAAGAATTAAGATAGTTAGAAAAGAAGAATACAGATAATAGAAATAGGTTATAATAATATATAAAAATATATAAAAGAATATATAGCGATAACAATGAAACATATAAATATTATGAGGTAATAGGGAAGAGCCAAAAACTCTGACCTGTCTGCGATGGAGCAGTAAAGAAAGAGGGGGAGGAGCCTGTTCACAGGGACTATATGCTCACTGTTTTGCATTTTGATTGGTTTAAATGTTTTCACTTTCTTTACTGCTGTGGAGTTTAGTAAAGAGAGTAATGCAAAATAGGAAGCCTCCTGTCATGTGATAAAATTATATTTTTAAACCTATTTTTACCTTTCATCCAAAATTCATACATCTTACAATACTCTTTCTTCACATCCTCATCCATTAACATACTCACATTCAATTTCCAAAATCCTTTCCCAAATTCCATTCTTGCGTCCAGTCTCACCTCACATTCCAACATCACGTGATCAGAAAAATTCACTCTTTGTGTCCGTAGAAACTCAACCTTCACCCCCTGTGAAATAAAACAGAAATCAATCCTAGATTTAACCGAACCCTTATCACTATAAAACGTAAACTTATCATGTTCCCCTATATACCCCACCGCATCTACCAAACCATAATCTTTTACCAAATGCATTAACTTTTTCCCTGTTTTATCCAATTTATACCCCTCACCCACCCCCTCCCTATCTTCTTTACACAAAATACAATTAAAATCCCCACACAAGACAGTAACCTCCCTCCCAGGCAAAACCAATCCTAAACATTCAAACACTTCCATTCTTTCATTTTTATCAACAGGTGCATAAACATTTATTATTCTACCCACTGTACCCCTATATTCAAAATACACCATTAACACCCTCCCTGATACCACCTCTATAGACTTCAAAATACTAAACCCCCACCCTTTAAACAAAATTGCCACACCAGTGTTTTTTGTTATTCCCAATGAATACACGGATGGTCCCTTAACCCACTGAAATGATACAGGCTTTTCCATCAGGCAGCATTCCTGTAAGCAAAGAATATGAAACGTTAATTTGCCTAAAAAGTCAAAAATAACCGCCCTCCTTGTTGCAGCCTTTATACTTCTGGTATTCAAAGAAATAACACGGAACATTGATCAGGGGTTTTTAACCCTCATCATCTCACGTCCCTTCACCATGTTCTGAGCTACTGTCATGGCCTACTTGAAACCCAGCACCGTCCAACTCTGTTGAAACCGTCTGAGTCACCATCATTGGGGAACAAGATCCCGATACATCCGACTCAGACCAGTCTCCACCTACAGGGGAAGAAGCTAACAAAATCTTCTGAAAGTCAACAGGATCCAACTCCTTACCTTTCCTATTTTGCTTTTTTGCCGCTGGAACTATTTTTTTGGGCTCACTAGCCCCTACTTCCATTAAATTTGAAGGACCTGCCATTTCAGCTTCCATGACTTCTGGCTCTGTACTCCTTACCTCTGTCTCTGGAACTACTTCAAGTGACTCCTTCTTATCAGCCTTTTTCAATAATTCCGCAGCCATAATACTTGCATGCCTCTCTTCATGCTCATGCTGGGTTCTCAGTTGTGTACCGAAAGTCGGAATAAAAGACAACCTAGTCTTCTGTACAGTTTTTCTTTCCACAGGAACTTCAACAGTTTCTGTTTGTTCAGGCCCCGCTACAGTCACCGCCGGAGGGGGACCCTGCTGCAAATTCGGGCAGAACTTTGCCATATGACGCTCCGACCCACACAGGTCACATTTGCGCCTTTCAGCGCAATCTGCAGCAGTATGTCCCTCCCCGAAGCAGTTCCTGCAGCACATACCCTTTGAACATTCAACACTCACGTGACCAAACTGGTAGCAATTACGACAGAACTTTGGCTGTCCAGGGTAGAACAGGTATCCCCTGTTCCCCCCGATTGAGAAATTCTGAGGAGGGTGTTTCAAACCACTTACCTCTGAGGTATCTTGACGTAGCATGACAAAGAATTTTCGCTTCCCGTTATACACCCCATAAGCATTGATCAGTTTCACTGGTTTCGACACTGAAGAACAATACCTACTCAAGAAAATCATTATTTCCTCGTCCGAGACAAACGGGTTGTACATATGTACACATAAAGGAATTCTGGAAACTGGCACAAATGGTACAAACGTAATGCCTTCCAATATTTTCTCATCTTCCTTTACCTTCATCCGTTCCATCACCGTAGTAACGTGATCTTGTTCAGTAAAAGTAATATCGTAAATACCTCTCGTTTGAAAATCCTGGACGCAGAACATCCACTCTCTCGGCACTTTCAATAAATTCTCCAAGATCTCCCTCTGTATCATACATAAACCAACCGATATCCTCTTCTCAGCCGCAACATAAATACGGATGGTTTTAGGAAAAGACGGACCTCCTCTCTCCATCGTTGGTCGCTTCCCGTTCCCAGAGTCAGCGCGGATCGCCCCCCAATAGCAGCATCCAGACCGTGTCCCCACTGGGAGAACACCGTCCGGAAGGCCGAGGGGCTAGCGTTGCCGATCCTCTGGGACCTCCTGACTAGACCAGCTTTTACACTTGATCTTAGCCAAAAGGCCGAGAAGCGATAACCAGAATGGGCGCCCAGCTACTCACCTGCCGTTCGCCGGCGCTTGTTCAGCTTGCGGTGAGCCTTGGCCACAGTGCTGCCGCCTTTTCCTCATCTAGGTGTAAGCTGGCTACAAATAGCAACAGAGACAAAGTCACCACAGCAGCAAACAACCTCTAAACCCTTGAAACCCAGCTCCCCTTCTTAATCTTGTCCATTCCTCCCTCCCCTCCAGACATACCTTGCACCTCTGTCTCTCCTGCTCAGCTGCTACCGCTGATAAGGTGCCTAACGAGGTTGCTGGATCACCTGGTCTGTTCCTCTTCAGCTGCAAGTAGGGTAGATAGAGCAAGCAATTAAGCACCACCTGCTGATTGCTCGCAATCACTCAATAATGCAATTAATTAAACCTTTAATTGATTGATAACCTAGATGTTGCTCAGATTTCCCTCCAAAACGTTTGTGCTGTCATTGCAAAGACCAGCAGGCTGCAGGCTGCAGCAAATTTGCATAATTAATCCCGCCCACTTTTCCAACACTGATAATGCACGCTGCCAGCCAGCCAGCAATACATACTCTGACTTCTTCACAATGGATATATGTACTGGACACTTTTATTCCATGAAGTGATTACACAGATTTACATGATAACAATGAATAAATACATGGGATCAGGTGAACAGAATTGAATCGTGCACAGCACATGATAGATAATAACAATCAGACTAGCGATCAATCCAAACGAAACAATAACAGTTAACAAACATTGCTACAAGTGTCCATAATTCAAGGAATGTCATGTTTTTGGTCCGTTCCGTCCAGGCTTCATTCAGGCATGCCATGCCGCAGACAGGGGGAGGCAGAGCTCGCACTTAGACAGAACAGAGAAAAAAGCAGGGAAGGAAGGAGAACAAGTTTGCCTTCGTTCTCGCCAAGTGAGAGTCCAGTGGCTTGCTTTTCCTTTTTGCATTTTTTGTTCAATCAATCAATCTATTTTTTAACCAGCATAAGAGAGGTGCACCGGTCCTGGAGGTACTGCAATACCAGGTCAATGCGTGGAGTGGACAGAGCAAGCTCTTCTTCCATCTCCCTGTTCCAAAAATCCATTTAATATATGGTCCCCAGATAGGGGACGTATCAGATATTAAACTGATAAGAACAGATTTTTTGATTTAACAAAAAAGTCTTTATTTCAAAATAGACAGGTTACAGTTTAAAACATATCTGCGTCGAAGCGCAGTGTCATACATTCTTACATACTTTATATCTTGCTAGCAGTCAGTTTTGGGCACTTTGGGCTGAGACCTTTATTAGTGCCCAAGTACCAACTGCCAACCATACATACATTAAATGCACCCATACCTTCCCACCAAAACAACAATAATAAATAAAAGGGGGAGGGGAGGTGAGGGGGCTTTCCGACTCTTTATCCAATAGGGGTTTTGTTGGTTGGGGTCAAGTCTCTGGAAGAAGAAAGGGGCGGAGGGGGGGGGGCGGCTGAGGGGTCTAGGGCTCAGTCCTCTTCTTCTTCACCGAGGTTGTCCATGGTGTCATAGTCTCTGAGCAGGCTGTGGACCAGCCTGCGGCAGTCTCGGATAGTGACTTGTTCCCTCCTCAACACCAAGCGATTCCTGGCGAACCATAGGGCATCCTTCACGCAGCACAGTAGGCGCCATGCGTCCTCAATTGCCCCCACTGTGTGCGTTCCGGGAAATAGTCCATACAGGATAGAGTGATATGACAGATGCTGTCTCTCAACTGAGTCTCTGAGTTCTCTTTCCAGGGCTCCCAGCAAAGCCTGTGCAAATTTACACTGCCAGAAGAGGTGTAGAGAAGTTTCCTCCTCCACAACACACTGCGGACAATGTCTGTATCTGCACAGCCCCCTCGCATGCATGAATGTCCTTAGGGGGAGGCCTCCCTGGATGGCCATCCATGCCATGTCTTTGTGTCTATTGGTCAGCCTGCCGGATGCCACCTTCTCCCATACAGTCTCTGTTGTGGCGGCTGGCAGCCCTGGAATAGACTCTGTAATGTCCTGTGCTCTGATTAGTTTGTAGATCACCTTGGGGGACCACAGTTCCGGTTTGACTCCTTCCAGATGGTGTTCCTTCACAAACTTTCTCACATCAAGGTAATACCAAGGAGTGTTCCAGTTGTAAGGGATGGAGCTGTCCCACTTGTCCCAGCCCAGCCCTCTCCAGATGGGTAGGAGGAAAAAGCGGGACATGGAGTTCCCGGCAGAGCAGTTTGCATTGTCTCTTAGCGTCCTGCGAACTCCGTTGCATACAAAGAAGGCTCGAAGCCAGGTGGGGATATCTGGAACTCCCTTGCCTCCCTTGCGGGGTTCTTTGTACATCACGGTGCGCTTCACTCTGTCCATCTTGGATCCCCAGATGAAGTTAAAAACTGCTCTTGTGATGGCTCTGCAAACAGCCATCAGAGGGGGCCACGCCTGGGCCGTGTACTGCAGAACAGGGAGGATCTCGTTCCGCAGCACTAGTTTTTTCCCTTCGATGGTAAGGTCTCTGAGGATCCACAATCCGAACTTCTGGTTCACTTTTGCCAGTCTCTCGTCCCAGCTTTTCAAGGCAGCACCCTCTCCCCCAAACCAGACCCCTAGAATCTTAATGAGGCCTGATTTGATGGGGAAGGGAAGAGGGTCTGAGGGTACATCCCACTGCCCAAATAGCATAGTCTCTGACTTCCCGCAGTTGATCTTGGCTCCTGAAGCTCTGCCGAAGTCATCACAGGTGGACTTGAGTGCTCTCACTGCATGGGGGTCGGCGCAGAAGATGGTGACGTCGTCCATGTAGATCGAGCACTTTACTTCTTTCCCTCTGGTTCCTGGTGTGGTGATCCCTCTGATCTCACGGTTCTGCCTGATGGACTCGGCGAAGAGTTCTATGCAACAGACAAAGAGGAGAGGTGAGAGAGGGCAGCCTTGCCTGACCCCTGACCTGACTAGGAAGGGTTCAGTTTTCCAGCCATTCACCAACACAGTGCTGCAGATATCACGGTACATTAGGTTTACATAGGAGCAGAACACTTCCCCCAGCCCAAACCTGCGCAGTACTCTATTCATGAACTCATGAGAGACACGATCAAAGGCTTTCTCCTGGTCCAGGCGCACGAGTGCAGCCCGGACCCGGCGATCCTTGATGTAATGGATCGTGTCTCTGACGAGTGCCAGGCTGTCGGAGATCCGGCGTCCTGGGATGCCACAGGTCTGGTCAGGGTCGATGATCCCTCCTATGACCGCCTTCAGTCTGGTTGCTAAGACCTTGGCCAGGATCTTGTAGTCCACATTAAGGAGAGAGATGGGTCTCCAGTTTTTAAGGTCGCATCTCCCCCCCTTCTGTTTATACAAAATCGTGATCATACCTTCCCTGAGAGTGGGTGGTAGGCTGCCCGTCTCTGCCATCTCCTCATACAGGGCCAGCAGGTCCGGTCCAATGAGGTCCCACAGCGTTACGTATAACTCGGCTGGGAGACCGTCACTGCCCGGGGTCCTTCCTGGTCTAAAGGATCTGGCCGCAACGTGCAGCTCCCCCAGAGTCAGGGGGCCGTCTAGCACGGCTTTCCCTGTTGGGTCTACCGTCCTCGTGATACCCGAGAGGAATCTCTCGGCGGCATCACTGCACATATGCTTAGGGGAGTAGAGGTCCTTGTAGTAGTCCGTTACTACCTTCGTGACCCTCTCTTTCCCCTGTTGCATATCACCATTACCATCACGTAACTCAGACAGGGGTGTGTGGCCAGAGTGGAGTTTCCTAAAGAAGAAGGAGTTGCACTTCTCCCCCTTCTCAAGATTCTCCACTTTGGAACGAAAGATGATTTGCCTGGCTTCTTCCTCAAAGTGTCTTTTCAGACCCTCCTTGGTTTCCTCCAGCTCCTCACCCACGTCCCATCCACAGAGTTGCAGGTCCAGCAGACACTGCAACAAAGATAAGAACAGATTTTTTTTTTTTTTTTTTCTTTTTTTTTCTTTTTTTTTTTCTTGAACCACTCAGTCACAGAGCATTTCCTCCAGATGACATTCAAGGAATCTCTCAGGTAACATCCTTATGATTCTTTTCAATAAAATATTTTAATAATCACAACACACAAAAAAACAACAATTCCCATCACCTTCCCCACAACCCACGGCAAACCACCCACTTCAAAAACACATCAAAATTAGAAATCCTAAACCAATCATCCTACCATTCATACTTACCCCATTTTTTTTTTTTTTAAAGAAAACACACAGTATATATACAGTAATTCAAAACATACCCTAAAAAAACGCCACACAATCCACCACCCAATAACACCAATACCCACCAATTCATCTTATTAGCCCTCAACCCACCAATTTTGCATGTCTTCGTTTCCTGAATAAAACAAAACATACATTAACAAAAATACAGCATAACCCTTTTTTTTTCTCTTTCCTTTTTCCTTTTTCTTTTTTCTTTTTTTTTTCAAAAATAACAACAACCAAGCTACAAACTCTACCCACCACCCATCATTCCTATGCACACCATTTTTTCAATTTTTTTGTCTTCCAAAACCCTTCCGCATCTAACTCACCTTTTTTCCTTACATCCAATAAATAATACAAATACATTTTCCCTCGAATCATTCTCAAACATCCATCAACTCCTATACTATCATTCTTAAATACTAACAAATTCCTCACATCCCATAATACTTATTTTACACAACACATCATCAACCATAACACTCTCTCTCTTTCTTTATCAATTTTACACACTCCATATAATAAAACTTCAAACGTAAAAACTTGTACACCACTCAAACAAACAAACATCTTCAACAATTTCTTCAAAACATCCCTCACAAAACAACAATTCCAAAACATATGAACCACATTTTCACAACATCCACACCCAACCCTCGGACACATTTCAACTCTCGCTAAACTCCTTCCATGTAAAAATTCTCTCGTAGGTAAGACATTATGTACTGCCATCCACGCTATATCTCTCTGTCTATTTACCACCTCAATACCATTCATTCTTTTCCAAACTTCTTTGCTCTGATCCATACTCAAACCAACAATTCCCAACATTTCTTCTTTACCTCGTATTAGTTTAAACACTCTTTTTTTCTCACACCATTCATCTTTTGACACATTCACTAAGTCATACTTTTTCACACATACCTCAATCTTCCTATAAAACCAAGGTATATTAAAACAATAAGGTTTCATTCGATCTAATTCATGTAAACCATACTTTCTCAGAATCATTCCTGCCTCATATTTTAACATACATCCTATCATATTTTCTTGTAAACTAATTTTCACACACATTCTAACATAATGCACTAACAAAAATTGCTCCAGATCTGGCATACCCATACCTCCATTCTCTCTCTTTTTCATAACTTTTTCTCTGCACAACCTCTCCATCCTTCCACCCCAAAAAAACAAAAACATAATCCTAACTAACTTCCGTAGTCTTTTATGGTCTATAGGAAAAATAAAATTAAGATACAACATAATAGGAATTAAAACTACTTTAATAATTAAAATCTTTCCCTCCATTGATAAAATCCTTTCATTCCAAAATCCAATCTTCTGATTCACTCTATTCACAACCTTTACCCAACTCTGTTTTCCTTTTAATTCCTCATCAAAACTCACCCCTAATACTTCAATCCCATCCGTCACCACTGGCCACCCACATAATTCAATCTCTCTCCAGTCACCAAAGGCCTTACATGCACATTTATCCCAATTCACTTTAAAACCACTCGCCAAACAAAACAATTCAACTAATAATTTAATTCTCCTTAAACCCGCTAGATTCTTGCAAACAACAGTCACGTCATCCATATAACCCAACACTTTCAAACTTCTCGCACCACTACCTGGGATTTCCACACCTCTCACCAATTTATCCTTCCTTATACTCTTCAACAATGGTTCTATCACACAAATAAAAAGAATTGGAGACAGGGGACACCCCTGCCTCACCCCAGAGCCTACTTTAAACACATCAGTCCACCAACCATTCACTTGTACCACACTACTAATATTTGCATACATACATTTTATCCAATTTAATAATTTACTAGGTATTCCCATTCTATCCAAAACTTTAAACATAAAACCATGCGCTACCCTATCATACGCCTTTTCAAAATCAATCGTCGCAATCGCTACTCCTTGCTTTCTTTCCATACAATCCCACAACACATCTCTCAAACATATCAAATTCTCCGCAATTTGTCTCCCAGGTACTGCACATACTTGCTCTTCACCAATCATATCTCCAATCACATCTTTCATCCTGTTTGCAATAATTTTGGCTAAAATTTTATAATCCGAATTAAGTAAAGTTATTGGTCTCCAATTTTTCAAATCTTGTTTATCACCTTTTTTAAAAATTAAAACAATCACACCTCTCTTCATTGATTCAGTCAATTCTCCCTTACATAAAACCATTTTACATACATCCAAGAAATCATCTCCAATCACTTCCCAAAACAACCTATAAAATTCAATTGGCAACCCATCACATCCAGGCATTTTATTTAGTTTAAAATTATCAATCGTACTACGTAGTTCATTCTTATCTATCACTCTTACCAGGCTATATTCATCCTCCTTTCTCACACCTCTCTCAACTTTTTCCAACAAATCATTCTCCAAACTCACATCCCTTTCCCTATCAGTGTATAACTTTTCATAAAAACCTTTAACTTCATTTAACATTAGATCTTTTCCCGTTAACAAAACCCCATCCTCATTCAAAATACCACCCATACCTTGCTTTCCTTTATACACCTTCTTGAAAAAAAACCTCGTACACTTTTCATCTTTATCAAAAACATTCATCCTCGCAGCAAATACAATCTTCCTTCCTTTTTCATCCAAACATTTCTTCCTTTCTTCCCTTGCTGTCTCTAGCTCCTCATTCACTTCCCACCCCAACTCTCTCAACTTACATAAATAATCAATCCTTTTCCTAATACCCTCAAAACATTCTCTCTCTCTCTTAGCTTTCGCTCTGCCTTTACGAATAAAAAATTCCTTTGTTTTTTCTTTCACCCATTCCCACCAATCAAGTATACATGCAAACTCATTTTTACTTTCTCTCCACCTCTTATACATCACCAAATAATTCTTTTATTTCTTCATCTTCTAACATACTCACATTCATCTTCCAACAGCCTTTTCCATATTCCATGCGCACCTCCATACGAACTCTTCCTTCCAACATCACATGGTCAGAAAACGGGACTTTGTGCATAAGAAGACATTCTACCATAACACCCTGTGAAACAAAACAATAATCAATTCGTGATTTCACAGTCCCCTTATCACTAAAATACGTATACACCTCTTTATCTCCTGTGACTTTCACCATATCAATGTAATCAAAATCCCTAATCAAATTACCCAACATCCTACCTGATCTGTCCAATTTACAGTCGTCACTATTACCCACCCTGTCCTCCCTCCGTATAATACAATTAAAATCCCCCATAAGAAAAGTGAACTCCCTTCCCGGCAAATACATACTCGGACACTCAAACACATCCACCCTTTCATTCCTATTAACCGGTGCATACATATTAAAAATCCTAAACCTTGTGCCCCTAAACAAAACATTAACCAACAACACCCTCCCTGACACTATTTCAATTACATCAATTATTTCAAATTCCCACCCCTTAAATAGAATCGCAACCCCTACGTTTTTCCCATCACCACAAGAAAAAACTATTGGTCCTAAATTCCAGGAATATGACTGCGGCACCTCCTTCAAACAACATTCCTGCAGACAACAAAAGGTTCTCCTTTTAAATACTCAAAAATCAAAACTCTCCGTTTTGCTGCAAAAATACTTCTCACATTTAGTGAGCAGAAAATAAACATGAATCAGAGGGGAAAAACCTCATCACACTTCACGTGCCACTGTCCGTATCAACAAACTTTTCAGAGCTTTGAGAGTATCCCGAAATCCCAACCAGTCTCGACACGTCCCTCGTGTCAAACAAAGGTGCTGCAGAACTAGAAGTATCACCCTCAGAGCCGGACACCCTTCCTGGAGACACCTCCCTCAGCACCTTCTGGAATTCCTTAGATAATTTACGGCTCCTCCTACGCACCTTTTTTGCAGCATGAACCGTTTTTTCCTGTTCCTCACTTTCCGAATCTACAGTCGAAGGACCAGCCACCACATTTTCCACCACTTTTTCCACCTCCATCGACTCACCTTCAACCATACTCTCAGAAACTAACACCGACTCATCACTGGCTTTCTTTTTTGCCAGGTCCTCAGCCATAATCTGAGCATGACGAGCTTCATGCTCCTCCTTTGATTTCAAAACAGTACCAAATGTGGGAATGAAAGGAATCCTGACTTTCTCTCCAGCTATTTTCTTTTCCTCATTTTCACCCACCACCGTGCTCTCAGAAACCTTCACCCATGAAAAATCATGCTGTACATTTGGACATGACCTGGCCATATGCCTCTCAGAACCACACAGGTCACAACGCTTCTTTTCAGCACATTCTGACGCTGTGTGGCCTTCACTGAAGCAATTTCTACAACACTGGCCCTTTTCGCATTCGTCGCTAGTATGTCCAAATTGAAAACAATTTCGGCAGTACCTGGGCTGACCGGGATAAAATAAGTAACCCCTATTACCTCCGATTGAGAAGTTTTGGGGCGGGTGTACTAACCCATTTATACCAGTTGCATCTGCCTTTAAGACGACAAAAAAAACTTACGTTTGCCGTTGTATACACCAAACATGTTCACTTGTTTGAAGGGCTTGGAAACGGACGAGCAATACCGATTCAAGAAGGCCGTAATTTCTTCGTCGCTAACAAAGGGGTTAAACATATGTACAATTAGGGGTAGTCTAGACATTGAAACGTGCGGTACAAAAGTAATACCTTCCAGCAGGAAATCTGTCGCCTTCTGTCTTTCACGTTCCATCACCGTAGCCAGTTGTTCTTGAGTCATAAACGTGACGTCGTACATTCCCCTCGCCGGGAAATCTTGGATGCAAAACAACCACTCCCTGGGGACCTTCAATAAACCTTCCAATATCTCCTTCTGGACTGTATGCAAACTCACGGACCTTTTCTTTTCTTCAGCAACGTACAACCGCACAGTACGTGGATAAGAGGGCGCTATTCTCTCCATCCTGGATCCCTCCTCGTTCCTAGTGGCAGATCAGGTCGTCCCCCAATAGCAGCAACCGGACTGCGCCTCCCAAAGGAAGACACAGCCGGAAGGCCGAGGGACTAGCGTCTCTACACACCAGGACCTTCTGACCAGACCAGCTGTTACACTTGATCTTAGCCAAAAGGCCGAGAAGCGATAACCAGAATGGGCGCCCAGCTACTCACCTGCCGTTCGCCGGCGCTTGTTCAGCTTGCGGTGAGCCTTGGGCACAGTGCCGCCTTTTCCTCATCTAGGTGTAAGCTGGCTACAAATAGCAACAGAGACAAAGTCACCAGAGCAGCAAACAACCTCTAAACCCTTGAAACCCAGCTCCCCTTCTTAATCTTGTCCATTCCTCCCTCCTCCCCTCCAGACATACCTTGCACCTCTGTCTCTCCTGCTCAGCTGCTACCGCTGATAAGGTGCCTAACGAGGTTGCTGGATCACCTGGTCTGTTCCTCTTCAGCTGCAAGTAGGGTAGATAGAGCAAGCAATTAAGCACCACCTGCTGATTGCTCGCAATCATTCAATAATGCAATTAATTAAACCTTTAATTGATTGATAACCTAGATGTTGCTCAGATTTCCCTCCAAAACGTTTGTGCTGTCATTGCAAAGACCAGCATGCTGCAGGCTGCAGCAAATTTGCATAATTAATCCCGCCCACTTTTCCAACACTGATAATGCACGCTGCCAGCCAGCCAGCCAGCCAGCCAGCCAGCAATACAGCAATACATACTCTGACTTCTTCACAATGGATATGTACTGGACACTTTTATTCCATGAAGTGATTACACAGATTTACAGGATAACAATGATTAAATAAATACATGGGATCAGGTGAACAGAATTGAATCGTGCACAGCACATGATAGAGAATAACAATCAGACTAGCGATCAATCCAAACGAAACAATAACAGTTAAAAAAACATTGCTACAAGTGTCCATAATTCAAGGAATGTAATGTTTTTGGTCCGTTCCGTCCAGGCTTCATTCAGGCATGCCATGCCGCAGACAGGGGGAGGCAGAGCTCGCACTTAGACAGAACAGAGAAAAAAGCAGGGAAGGAAGGAAGGAGAACAAGTTTGCCTTCGTTCTCACACACCAAGTGAGAGTCCAGTGGCTTGCTTTTTTTTCTTTTCCCTTTTGCATTTGTTTTTTGTTTGTTTGTTCCATCTATTTTTTAACCAGCATAAGAGAGGTGCACCGGTCCTGGAGGTACTGCAATACCAGGTCAATGCGTGGAGTGGACAGAGCAAGCTCTTCTTCCATCTCCCTGTTCCAAAAATCCATTTAATATATGGTCCCCAGATAGGGGACGTATCAGATATTAAACTGATAAGAACAGATTTTTGATTTAACAAAAAAGTCTTTATTTCGAAATAAACAGTTTACAGTTTAAAACATATCTGCGTCGAAGCGCAGTGTCAGACATTCTTACATACTTTATATCTTGCTAGCAGTCAGTTCTGGGCACTTTGGGCTGAGACCTTTATTAGTGCCCAAGTACCAACTGCCAACCATACAAACATTAAATGCACCCATACCTTCCCACCAAAACAACAATAATAAATAATGTGCTGTCATTGCAAAGACCAGCAGGCTGCAGCAAATTTGCATAATTAATCCCGCCCACTTTTCCAACACTGATAATGCACGCTGCCAGCCAGCCAGCCAGCCAGCCAGCCAGCAATACATACTCTGACTTCTTCACAATGGATATATGTACTGGACACTTTTATTCCATGAAGTGATTACACAGATTTACATGATAACAATGAATAAATACATGGGATATGGTGAACAGAATTGAATCGTGCACAGCACATGATAGATAATAACAATCAGACTAGCGATCAATCCAAACGAAACAATAACAGTTAACAAACATTGCTACAAGTGTCCATAATTCAAGGAATGTAATGTTTTTGGTCCGTTCCGTCCAGGCTTCATTCAGGCATGCCATGCCGCAGACAGGGGGAGGCAGAGCTCGCACTTAGACAGAACAGAGAAAAAAGCAGGGAAGGAAGGAGAACAAATTTGCCTTCGTTCTCGCCAAGTGAGAGTCCAGTGGCTTGCTTTTCCTTTTTGCATTTTTTGTTCAATCAATCAATCTATTTTTTAACCAGCATAAGAGAGGTGCACCGGTCCTGGAGGTACTGCAATACTAGGTCAATGCGTGGAGTGGACAGAGCAAGCTCTTCTTCCATCTCCCTGTTCCAAAAATCCATTTAATATATGGTCCCCAGATAGGGGACGTATCAGATATTAAACTGATAAGAACAGATTTTTGATTTAACAAAAAAGTCTTTATTTCGAAATAGACAGTTTACAGTTTAAAACATATCTGCGTCGAAGCGCAGTGTCATACATTCTTACATACTTTATATCTTGCTAGCAGTCAGTTTTGGGCACTTTGGGCTGAGACCTTTATTAGTGCCCAAGTACCAACTGCCAACCATACATACATTAAATGCACCCATACCTTCCCACCAAAACAACAATAATAAAAGGGGGGGGGGGGTGAGGGGGCTTTCCGACTCTTTATCCAATAGGGGTTTTGTTGGTTGGGGTCAAGTCTCTGGAAGAAGAAAGGGGCGGAGGGGGGGGGGGGGCGGCTGAGGGGTCTAGGGCTCAGTCCTCTTCTTCTTCACCGAGGTTGTCCATGGTGTCATAGTCTCTGAGCAGGCTGTGGACCAGCCTGCGGCAGTCTCGGATAGTGACTTGTTCCCTCCTCAACACCAAGCGATTCCTGGTGAACCATAGGGCATCCTTCACGCAGCACAGTAGGCGCCATGCGTCCTCAATTGCCCCCACTGTGTGCGTTCCGGGAAATAGTCCATACAGGATAGAGTGATATGACAGATGCTGTCTCTCAACTGAGTCTCTGAGTTCTCTTTCCAGGGCTCCCAGCAAAGCCTGTGCAAATTTACACTGCCAGAAGAGGTGTAGAGAAGTTTCCTCCTCCACAACACACTGCGGACAATGTCTGTATCTGCACAGCCCCCTCGCATGCATGAATGTCCTTAGGGGGAGGCCTCCCTGGATGGCCATCCATGCCATGTCTTTGTGTCTATTGGTCAGCCTGCCGGATGCCACCTTCTCCCATACAGTCTCTGTTGTGGCGGCTGGCAGCCCTGGAATAGACTCTGTAATGTCCTGTGCTCTGATTAGTTTGTAGATCACCTTGGGGGACCACAGTTCCGGTTTGACTCCTTCCAGATGGTGTTCCTTCACAAACTTTCTCACATCAAGGTAATACCAAGGAGTGTTCCAGTTGTAAGGGATGGAGCTGTCCCACTTGTCCCAGCCCAGCCCTCTCCAGATGGGTAGGAGGAAAAAGCGGGACATGGAGTTCCCGGCAGAGCAGTTTGCATTGTCTCTTAGCGTCCTGCGAACTCCGTTGCATACAAAGAAGGCTCGAAGCCAGGTGGGGATATCTGGAACTCCCTTGCCTCCCTTGCGGGGTTCTTTGTACATCACGGTGCGCTTCACTCTGTCCATCTTGGATCCCCAGATGAAGTTAAAAACTGCTCTTGTGATGGCTCTGCAAACAGCCATCAGAGGGGGCCACGCCTGGGCCGTGTACTGCAGAACAGGGAGGATCTCGTTCCGCAGCACTAGTTTTTTCCCTTCGATGGTAAGGTCTCTGAGGATCCACAATCCGAACTTCTGGTTCACTTTTGCCAGTCTCTCATCCCAGCTTTTCAAGGCAGCACCCTCTCCCCCAAACCAGACCCCTAGAATCTTAATGAGGCCTGATTTGATGGGGAAGGGAAGAGGGTCTGAGGGTACATCCCACTGCCCAAATAGCATAGTCTCTGACTTCCCGCAGTTGATCTTGGCTCCTGAAGCTCTGCCGAAGTCATCACAGGTGGACTTGAGTGCTCTCACTGCATGGGGGTCGGCGCAGAAGATGGTGACGTCGTCCATGTAGATCGAGCACTTTACTTCTTTCCCTCTGGTTCCTGGTGTGGTGATCCCTCTGATCTCACGGTTCTGCCTGATGGACTCGGCGAAGAGTTCTATGCAACAGACAAAGAGGAGAGGTGAGAGAGGGCAGCCTTGCCTGACCCCTGACCTGACTAGGAAGGGTTCAGTTTTCCAGCCATTCACCAACACAGTGCTGCAGATATCACGGTACATTAGGTTTACATAGGAGCAGAACACTTCCCCCAGCCCAAACCTGCGCAGTACTCTATTCATGAACTCATGAGAGACACGATCAAAGGCTTTCTCCTGGTCCAGGCGCACGAGTGCAGCCCGGACCCGGCGATCCTTGATGTAATGGATCGTGTCTCTGACGAGTGCCAGGCTGTCGGAGATCCGGCGTCCTGGGATGCCACAGGTCTGGTCAGGGTCGATGATCCCTCCTATGACCGCCTTCAGTCTGGTTGCTAAGACCTTGGCCAGGATCTTGTAGTCCACATTAAGGAGAGAGATGGGTCTCCAGTTTTTAAGGTCGCATCTCTCCCCCTTCTGTTTATACAAAATCGTGATCATACCTTCCCTGAGAGTGGGTGGTAGGCTGCCCGTCTCTGCCATCTCCTCATACAGGGCCAGCAGGTCCGGTCCAATGAGGTCCCACAGCGTTACGTATAACTCGGCTGGGAGACCGTCACTGCCCGGGGTCCTGCCTGGTCTAAAGGATCTGGCCGCAACGTGCAGCTCCCCCAGAGTCAGGGGGCCGTCTAGCACGGCTTTCCCTGTTGGGTCTACCGTCCTCGTGATACCCGAGAGGAATCTCTCGGCGGCATCACTGCACATATGCTTAGGGGAGTAGAGGTCCTTGTAGTAGTCCGTTACTACCTTCGTGACCCTCTCTTTCCCCTGTTGCATATCACCATTACCATCACGTAACTCAGACAGGGGTGTGTGGCCAGAGTGGAGTTTCCTAAAGAAGAAGGAGTTGCACTTCTCCCCCTTCTCAAGATTCTCCACTTTGGAACGAAAGATGATTTGCCTGGCTTCTTCCTCAAAGTGTCTTTTCAGACCCTCCTTGGTTTCCTCCAGCTCCTCACCCACGTCCCATCCACAGAGTTGCAGGTCCAGCAGACACTGCAACAAAGATAAGAACAGATTTTTTTTTCTTTTTTTTTTTCTTGAACCACTCAGTCACAGAGCATTTCCTCCAGATGACATTCAAGGAATCTCTCAGGTAACATCCTTATGATTCTTTTCAATAAAATATTTTAATAATCACAACACACAAAAAAACAACAATTCCCATCACCTTCCCCACAACCCACGGCAAACCACCCACTTCAAAAACACATCAAAATTAGAAATCCTAAACCAATCATCCTACCATTCATACTTACCCCATTTTTTTTTTTTTTTAAAGAAAACACACAGTATATATACAGTAATTCAAAACATACCCTAAAAAAACGCCACACAATCCACCACCCAATAACACCAATACCCACCAATTCATCTTATTAGCCCTCAACCCACCAATTTTGCATGTCTTCGTTTCCTGAATAAAACAAAACATACATTAACAAAAATACAGCATAACCCTTTTTTTTCTCTTTCCTTTTTCCTTTTTCTTTTTTCTTTTTTTTTCAAAAATAACAACAACCAAGCTACAAACTCTACCCACCACCCATCATTCCTATGCACACCATTTTTTCAATTTTTTTGTCTTCCAAAACCCTTCCGCATCTAACTCACCTTTTTTCCTTACATCCAATAAATAATACAAATACATTTTCCCTCGAATCATTCTCAAACATCCATCAACTCCTATACTATCATTCTTAAATACTAACAAATTCCTCACATCCCATAATACTTCTTTTACACAACACATCATCAACCATAACACTCTCTCTCTTTCTTTATCAATTTTACACACTCCATATAATAAAACTTCAAACGTAAAAACTTGTACACCACTCAAACAAACAAACATCTTCAACAATTTCTTCAAAACATCCCTCACAAAACAACAATTCCAAAACATATGAACCACATTTTCACAACATCCACACCCAACCCTCGGACACATTTCAACTCTCGCTAAACTCCTTCCATGTAAAAATTCTCTCGTAGGTAAGACATTATGTACTGCCATCCACGCTATATCTCTCTGTCTATTTACCACCTCAATACCATTCATTCTTTTCCAAACTTCTTTGCTCTGATCCATACTCAAACCAACAATTCCCAACATTTCTTCTTTACCTCGTATTAGTTTAAACACTCTTTTTTTCTCACACCATTCATCTTTTGACACATTCACTAAGTCATACTTTTTCACACATACCTCAATCTTCCTATAAAACCAAGGTATATTAAAACAATAAGGTTTCATTCGATCTAATTCATGTAAACCATACTTTCTCAGAATCATTCCTGCCTCATATTTTAACATACATCCTATCATATTTTCTTGTAAACTAATTTTCACACACATTCTAACATAATGCACTAACAAAAATTGCTCCAGATCTGGCATACCCATACCTCCATTCTCTCTCTTTTTCATAACTTTTTCTCTGCACAACCTCTCCATCCTTCCACCCCAAAAAAACAAAAACATAATCCTAACTAACTTCCGTAGTCTTTTATGGTCTATAGGAAAAATAAAATTAAGATACAACATAATAGGAATTAAAACTACTTTAATAATTAAAATCTTTCCCTCCATTGATAAAATCCTTTCATTCCAAAATCCAATCTTCTGATTCACTCTATTCACAACCTTTACCCAACTCTGTTTTCCTTTTAATTCCTCATCAAAACTCACCCCTAATACTTCAATCCCATCCGTCACCACTGGCCACCCACATAATTCAATCTCTCTCCAGTCACCAAAGGCCTTACATGCACATTTATCCCAATTCACTTTAAAACCACTCGCCAAACAAAACAATTCAACTAATAATTTAATTCTCCTTAAACCCGCTAGATTCTTGCAAACAACAGTCACGTCATCCATATAACCCAACACTTTCAAACTTCTCGCACCACTACCTGGGATTTCCACACCTCTCACCAATTTATCCTTCCTTATACTCTTCAACAATGGTTCTATCACACAAATAAAAAGAATTGGAGACAGGGGACACCCCTGCCTCACCCCAGAGCCTACTTTAAACACATCAGTCCACCAACCATTCACTTGTACCACACTACTAATATTTGCATACATACATTTTATCCAATTTAATAATTTACTAGGTATTCCCATTCTATCCAAAACTTTAAACATAAAACCATGCGCTACCCTATCATACGCCTTTTCAAAATCAATCGTCGCAATCGCTACTCCTTGCTTTCTTTCCATACAATCCCACAACACATCTCTCAAACATATCAAATTCTCCGCAATTTGTCTCCCAGGTACTGCACATACTTGCTCTTCACCAATCATATCTCCAATCACATCTTTCATCCTGTTTGCAATAATTTTGGCTAAAATTTTATAATCCGAATTAAGTAAAGTTATTGGTCTCCAATTTTTCAAATCTTGTTTATCACCTTTTTTAAAAATTAAAACAATCACACCTCTCTTCATTGATTCAGTCAATTCTCCCTTACATAAAACCATTTTACATACATCCAAGAAATCATCTCCAATCACTTCCCAAAACAACCTATAAAATTCAATTGGCAACCCATCACATCCAGGCATTTTATTTAGTTTAAAATTATCAATCGTACTACGTAGTTCATTCTTATCTATCACTCTTACCAGGCTATATTCATCCTCCTTTCTCACACCTCTCTCAACTTTTTCCAACAAATCATTCTCCAAACTCACATCCCTTTCCCTATCAGTGTATAACTTTTCATAAAAACCTTTAACTTCATTTAACATTAGATCTTTTCCCGTTAACAAAACCCCATCCTCATTCAAAATACCACCCATACCTTGCTTTCCTTTATACACCTTCTTGAAAAAAAACCTCGTACACTTTTCATCTTTATCAAAAACATTCATCCTCGCAGCAAATACAATCTTCCTTCCTTTTTCATCCAAACATTTCTTCCTTTCTTCCCTTGCTGTCTCTAGCTCCTCATTCACTTCCCACCCCAACTCTCTCAACTTACATAAATAATCAATCCTTTTCCTAATACCCTCAAAACATTCTCTCTCTCTCTTAGCTTTCGCTCTGCCTTTACGAATAAAAAATTCCTTTGTTTTTTCTTTCACCCATTCCCACCAATCAAGTATACATGCAAACTCATTTTTACTTTCTCTCCACCTCTTATACATCACCAAATAATTCTTTTATTTCTTCATCTTCTAACATACTCACATTCATCTTCCAACAGCCTTTTCCATATTCCATGCGCACCTCCATACGAACTCTTCCTTCCAACATCACATGGTCAGAAAACGGGACTTTGTGCATAAGAAGACATTCTACCATAACACCCTGTGAAACAAAACAATAATCAATTCGTGATTTCACAGTCCCCTTATCACTAAAATACGTATACACCTCTTTATCTCCTGTGACTTTCACCATATCAATGTAATCAAAATCCCTAATCAAATTACCCAACATCCTACCTGATCTGTCCAATTTACAGTCGTCACTATTACCCACCCTGTCCTCCCTCCGTATAATACAATTAAAATCCCCCATAAGAAAAGTGAACTCCCTTCCCGGCAAATACATACTCGGACACTCAAACACATCCACCCTTTCATTCCTATTAACCGGTGCATACATATTAAAAATCCTAAACCTTGTGCCCCTAAACAAAACATTAACCAACAACACCCTCCCTGACACTATTTCAATTACATCAATTATTTCAAATTCCCACCCCTTAAATAGAATCGCAACCCCTACGTTTTTCCCATCACCACAAGAAAAAACTATTGGTCCTAAATTCCAGGAATATGACTGCGGCACCTCCTTCAAACAACATTCCTGCAGACAACAAAAGGTTCTCCTTTTAAATACTCAAAAATCAAAACTCTCCGTTTTGCTGCAAAAATACTTCTCACATTTAGTGAGCAGAAAATAAACATGAATCAGAGGGGAAAAACCTCATCACACTTCACGTGCCACTGTCCGTATCAACAAACTTTTCAGAGCTTTGAGAGTATCCCGAAATCCCAACCAGTCTCGACACGTCCCTCGTGTCAAACAAAGGTGCTGCAGAACTAGAAGTATCACCCTCAGAGCCGGACACCCTTCCTGGAGACACCTCCCTCAGCACCTTCTGGAATTCCTTAGATAATTTACGGCTCCTCCTACGCACCTTTTTTGCAGCATGAACCGTTTTTTCCTGTTCCTCACTTTCCGAATCTACAGTCGAAGGACCAGCCACCACATTTTCCACCACTTTTTCCACCTCCATCGACTCACCTTCAACCATACTCTCAGAAACTAACACCGACTCATCACTGGCTTTCTTTTTTGCCAGGTCCTCAGCCATAATCTGAGCATGACGAGCTTCATGCTCCTCCTTTGATTTCAAAACAGTACCAAATGTGGGAATGAAAGGAATCCTGACTTTCTCTCCAGCTATTTTCTTTTCCTCATTTTCACCCACCACCGTGCTCTCAGAAACCTTCACCCATGAAAAATCATGCTGTACATTTGGACATGACCTGGCCATATGCCTCTCAGAACCACACAGGTCACAACGCTTCTTTTCAGCACATTCTGACGCTGTGTGGCCTTCACTGAAGCAATTTCTACAACACTGGCCCTTTTCGCATTCGTCGCTAGTATGTCCAAATTGAAAACAATTTCGGCAGTACCTGGGCTGACCGGGATAAAATAAGTAACCCCTATTACCTCCGATTGAGAAGTTTTGGGGCGGGTGTACTAACCCATTTATACCAGTTGCATCTGCCTTTAAGACGACAAAAAAAACTTACGTTTGCCGTTGTATACACCAAACATGTTCACTTGTTTGAAGGGCTTGGAAACGGACGAGCAATACCGATTCAAGAAGGCCGTAATTTCTTCGTCGCTAACAAAGGGGTTAAACATATGTACAATTAGGGGTAGTCTAGACATTGAAACGTGCGGTACAAAAGTAATACCTTCCAGCAGGAAATCTGTCGCCTTCTGTCTTTCACGTTCCATCACCGTAGCCAGTTGTTCTTGAGTCATAAACGTGACGTCGTACATTCCCCTCGCCGGGAAATCTTGGATGCAAAACAACCACTCCCTGGGGACCTTCAATAAACCTTCCAATATCTCCTTCTGGACTGTATGCAAACTCACGGACCTTTTCTTTTCTTCAGCAACGTACAACCGCACAGTACGTGGATAAGAGGGCGCTATTCTCTCCATCCTGGATCCCTCCTCGTTCCTAGTGGCAGATCAGGTCGTCCCCCAATAGCAGCAACCGGACTGCGCCTCCCAAAGGAAGACACAGCCGGAAGGCCGAGGGACTAGCGTCTCTACACACCAGGACCTTCTGACCAGACCAGCTGTTACACTTGATCTTAGCCAAAAGGCCGAGAAGCGATAACCAGAATGGGCGCCCAGCTACTCACCTGCCGTTCGCCGGCGCTTGTTCAGCTTGCGGTGAGCCTTGGGCACAGTGCCGCCTTTTCCTCATCTAGGTGTAAGCTGGCTACAAATAGCAACAGAGACAAAGTCACCAGAGCAGCAAACAACCTCTAAACCCTTGAAACCCAGCTCCCCTTCTTAATCTTGTCCATTCCTCCCTCCTCCCCTCCAGACATACCTTGCACCTCTGTCTCTCCTGCTCAGCTGCTACCGCTGATAAGGTGCCTAACGAGGTTGCTGGATCACCTGGTCTGTTCCTCTTCAGCTGCAAGTAGGGTAGATAGAGCAAGCAATTAAGCACCACCTGCTGATTGCTCGCAATCATTCAATAATGCAATTAATTAAACCTTTAATTGATTGATAACCTAGATGTTGCTCAGATTTCCCTCCAAAACGTTTGTGCTGTCATTGCAAAGACCAGCATGCTGCAGGCTGCAGCAAATTTGCATAATTAATCCCGCCCACTTTTCCAACACTGATAATGCACGCTGCCAGCCAGCCAGCCAGCCAGCAATACAGCAATACATACTCTGACTTCTTCACAATGGATATGTACTGGACACTTTTATTCCATGAAGTGATTACACAGATTTACAGGATAACAATGATTAAATAAATACATGGGATCAGGTGAACAGAATTGAATCGTGCACAGCACATGATAGAGAATAACAATCAGACTAGCGATCAATCCAAACGAAACAATAACAGTTAAAAAAACATTGCTACAAGTGTCCATAATTCAAGGAATGTAATGTTTTTGGTCCGTTCCGTCCAGGCTTCATTCAGGCATGCCATGCCGCAGACAGGGGGAGGCAGAGCTCGCACTTAGACAGAACAGAGAAAAAAGCAGGGAAGGAAGGAAGGAGAACAAGTTTGCCTTCGTTCTCACACACCAAGTGAGAGTCCAGTGGCTTGCTTTTTTTTCTTTTCCCTTTTGCATTTGTTTTTTGTTTGTTTGTTCCATCTATTTTTTAACCAGCATAAGAGAGGTGCACCGGTCCTGGAGGTACTGCAATACCAGGTCAATGCGTGGAGTGGACAGAGCAAGCTCTTCTTCCATCTCCCTGTTCCAAAAATCCATTTAATATATGGTCCCCAGATAGGGGACGTATCAGATATTAAACTGATAAGAACAGATTTTTGATTTAACAAAAAAGTCTTTATTTCGAAATAAACAGTTTACAGTTTAAAACATATCTGCGTCGAAGCGCAGTGTCAGACATTCTTACATACTTTATATCTTGCTAGCAGTCAGTTCTGGGCACTTTGGGCTGAGACCTTTATTAGTGCCCAAGTACCAACTGCCAACCATACAAACATTAAATGCACCCATACCTTCCCACCAAAACAACAATAATAAATAATGTGCTGTCATTGCAAAGACCAGCAGGCTGCAGGCTGCAGCAAATTTGCATAATTAATCCCGCCCACTTTTCCAACACTGATAATGCACGCTGCCAGCCAGCCAGCCAGCCAGCCAGCCAGCAATACATACTCTGACTTCTTCACAATGGATATATGTACTGGACACTTTTATTCCATGAAGTGATTACACAGATTTACATGATAACAATGAATAAATACATGGGATATGGTGAACAGAATTGAATCGTGCACAGCACATGATAGATAATAACAATCAGACTAGCGATCAATCCAAACGAAACAATAACAGTTAACAAACATTGCTACAAGTGTCCATAATTCAAGGAATGTAATGTTTTTGGTCCGTTCCGTCCAGGCTTCATTCAGGCATGCCATGCCGCAGACAGGGGGAGGCAGAGCTCGCACTTAGACAGAACAGAGAAAAAAGCAGGGAAGGAAGGAGAACAAATTTGCCTTCGTTCTCGCCAAGTGAGAGTCCAGTGGCTTGCTTTTCCTTTTTGCATTTTTTGTTCAATCAATCAATCTATTTTTTAACCAGCATAAGAGAGGTGCACCGGTCCTGGAGGTACTGCAATACTAGGTCAATGCGTGGAGTGGACAGAGCAAGCTCTTCTTCCATCTCCCTGTTCCAAAAATCCATTTAATATATGGTCCCCAGATAGGGGACGTATCAGATATTAAACTGATAAGAACAGATTTTTGATTTAACAAAAAAGTCTTTATTTCGAAATAGACAGTTTACAGTTTAAAACATATCTGCGTCGAAGCGCAGTGTCATACATTCTTACATACTTTATATCTTGCTAGCAGTCAGTTTTGGGCACTTTGGGCTGAGACCTTTATTAGTGCCCAAGTACCAACTGCCAACCATACATACATTAAATGCACCCATACCTTCCCACCAAAACAACAATAATAAAAGGGGGGGGGGGGTGAGGGGGCTTTCCGACTCTTTATCCAATAGGGGTTTTGTTGGTTGGGGTCAAGTCTCTGGAAGAAGAAAGGGGCGGAGGGGGGGGGGGGGCGGCTGAGGGGTCTAGGGCTCAGTCCTCTTCTTCTTCACCGAGGTTGTCCATGGTGTCATAGTCTCTGAGCAGGCTGTGGACCAGCCTGCGGCAGTCTCGGATAGTGACTTGTTCCCTCCTCAACACCAAGCGATTCCTGGCGAACCATAGGGCATCCTTCACGCAGCACAGTAGGCGCCATGCGTCCTCAATTGCCCCCACTGTGTGCGTTCCGGGAAATAGTCCATACAGGATAGAGTGATATGACAGATGCTGTCTCTCAACTGAGTCTCTGAGTTCTCTTTCCAGGGCTCCCAGCAAAGCCTGTGCAAATTTACACTGCCAGAAGAGGTGTAGAGAAGTTTCCTCCTCCACAACACACTGCGGACAATGTCTGTATCTGCACAGCCCCCTCGCATGCATGAATGTCCTTAGGGGGAGGCCTCCCTGGATGGCCATCCATGCCATGTCTTTGTGTCTATTGGTCAGCCTGCCGGATGCCACCTTCTCCCATACAGTCTCTGTTGTGGCGGCTGGCAGCCCTGGAATAGACTCTGTAATGTCCTGTGCTCTGATTAGTTTGTAGATCACCTTGGGGGACCACAGTTCCGGTTTGACTCCTTCCAGATGGTGTTCCTTCACAAACTTTCTCACATCAAGGTAATACCAAGGAGTGTTCCAGTTGTAAGGGATGGAGCTGTCCCACTTGTCCCAGCCCAGCCCTCTCCAGATGGGTAGGAGGAAAAAGCGGGACATGGAGTTCCCGGCAGAGCAGTTTGCATTGTCTCTTAGCGTCCTGCGAACTCCGTTGCATACAAAGAAGGCTCGAAGCCAGGTGGGGATATCTGGAACTCCCTTGCCTCCCTTGCGGGGTTCTTTGTACATCACGGTGCGCTTCACTCTGTCCATCTTGGATCCCCAGATGAAGTTAAAAACTGCTCTTGTGATGGCTCTGCAAACAGCCATCAGAGGGGGCCACGCCTGGGCCGTGTACTGCAGAACAGGGAGGATCTCGTTCCGCAGCACTAGTTTTTTCCCTTCGATGGTAAGGTCTCTGAGGATCCACAATCCGAACTTCTGGTTCACTTTTGCCAGTCTCTCGTCCCAGCTTTTCAAGGCAGCACCCTCTCCCCCAAACCAGACCCCTAGAATCTTAATGAGGCCTGATTTGATGGGGAAGGGAAGAGGGTCTGAGGGTACATCCCACTGCCCAAATAGCATAGTCTCTGACTTCCCGCAGTTGATCTTGGCTCCTGAAGCTCTGCCGAAGTCATCACAGGTGGACTTGAGTGCTCTCACTGCATGGGGGTCGGCGCAGAAGATGGTGACGTCGTCCATGTAGATCGAGCACTTTACTTCTTTCCCTCTGGTTCCTGGTGTGGTGATCCCTCTGATCTCACGGTTCTGCCTGATGGACTCGGCGAAGAGTTCTATGCAACAGACAAAGAGGAGAGGTGAGAGAGGGCAGCCTTGCCTGACCCCTGACCTGACTAGGAAGGGTTCAGTTTTCCAGCCATTCACCAACACAGTGCTGCAGATATCACGGTACATTAGGTTTACATAGGAGCAGAACACTTCCCCCAGCCCAAACCTGCGCAGTACTCTATTCATGAACTCATGAGAGACACGATCAAAGGCTTTCTCCTGGTCCAGGCGCACGAGTGCAGCCCGGACCCGGCGATCCTTGATGTAATGGATCGTGTCTCTGACGAGTGCCAGGCTGTCGGAGATCCGGCGTCCTGGGATGCCACAGGTCTGGTCAGGGTCGATGATCCCTCCTATGACCGCCTTCAGTCTGGTTGCTAAGACCTTGGCCAGGATCTTGTAGTCCACATTAAGGAGAGAGATGGGTCTCCAGTTTTTAAGGTCGCATCTCTCCCCCTTCTGTTTATACAAAATCGTGATCATACCTTCCCTGAGAGTGGGTGGTAGGCTGCCCGTCTCTGCCATCTCCTCATACAGGGCCAGCAGGTCCGGTCCAATGAGGTCCCACAGCGTTACGTATAACTCGGCTGGGAGACCGTCACTGCCCGGGGTCCTGCCTGGTCTAAAGGATCTGGCCGCAACGTGCAGCTCCCCCAGAGTCAGGGGGCCGTCTAGCACGGCTTTCCCTGTTGGGTCTACCGTCCTCGTGATACCCGAGAGGAATCTCTCGGCGGCATCACTGCACATATGCTTAGGGGAGTAGAGGTCCTTGTAGTAGTCCGTTACTACCTTCGTGACCCTCTCTTTCCCCTGTTGCATATCACCATTACCATCACGTAACTCAGACAGGGGTGTGTGGCCAGAGTGGAGTTTCCTAAAGAAGAAGGAGTTGCACTTCTCCCCCTTCTCAAGATTCTCCACTTTGGAACGAAAGATGATTTGCCTGGCTTCTTCCTCAAAGTGTCTTTTCAGACCCTCCTTGGTTTCCTCCAGCTCCTCACCCACGTCCCATCCACAGAGTTGCAGGTCCAGCAGACACTGCAACAAAGATAAGAACAGATTTTTTTTTTTTTTTTTTTCTTTTTTTTTCTTTTTTTTTTTCTTGAACCACTCAGTCACAGAGCATTTCCTCCAGATGACATTCAAGGAATCTCTCAGGTAACATCCTTATGATTCTTTTCAATAAAATATTTTAATAATCACAACACACAAAAAAACAACAATTCCCATCACCTTCCCCACAACCCACGGCAAACCACCCACTTCAAAAACACATCAAAATTAGAAATCCTAAACCAATCATCCTACCATTCATACTTACCCCATTTTTTTTTTTTTTTTTTAAAGAAAACACACAGTATATATACAGTAATTCAAAACATACCCTAAAAAAACGCCACACAATCCACCACCCAATAACACCAATACCCACCAATTCATCTTATTAGCCCTCAACCCACCAATTTTGCATGTCTTCGTTTCCTGAATAAAACAAAACATACATTAACAAAAATACAGCATAACCCTTTTTTTTCTCTTTCCTTTTTCCTTTTTCTTTTTTCTTTTTTTTTTCAAAAATAACAACAACCAAGCTACAAACTCTACCCACCACCCATCATTCCTATGCACACCATTTTTTCAATTTTTTTGTCTTCCAAAACCCTTCCGCATCTAACTCACCTTTTTTCCTTACATCCAATAAATAATACAAATACATTTTCCCTCGAATCATTCTCAAACATCCATCAACTCCTATACTATCATTCTTAAATACTAACAAATTCCTCACATCCCATAATACTTCTTTTACACAACACATCATCAACCATAACACTCTCTCTCTTTCTTTATCAATTTTACACACTCCATATAATAAAACTTCAAACGTAAAAACTTGTACACCACTCAAACAAACAAACATCTTCAACAATTTCTTCAAAACATCCCTCACAAAACAACAATTCCAAAACATATGAACCACATTTTCACAACATCCACACCCAACCCTCGGACACATTTCAACTCTCGCTAAACTCCTTCCATGTAAAAATTCTCTCGTAGGTAAGACATTATGTACTGCCATCCACGCTATATCTCTCTGTCTATTTACCACCTCAATACCATTCATTCTTTTCCAAACTTCTTTGCTCTGATCCATACTCAAACCAACAATTCCCAACATTTCTTCTTTACCTCGTATTAGTTTAAACACTCTTTTTTTCTCACACCATTCATCTTTTGACACATTCACTAAGTCATACTTTTTCACACATACCTCAATCTTCCTATAAAACCAAGGTATATTAAAACAATAAGGTTTCATTCGATCTAATTCATGTAAACCATACTTTCTCAGAATCATTCCTGCCTCATATTTTAACATACATCCTATCATATTTTCTTGTAAACTAATTTTCACACACATTCTAACATAATGCACTAACAAAAATTGCTCCAGATCTGGCATACCCATACCTCCATTCTCTCTCTTTTTCATAACTTTTTCTCTGCACAACCTCTCCATCCTTCCACCCCAAAAAAACAAAAACATAATCCTAACTAACTTCCGTAGTCTTTTATGGTCTATAGGAAAAATAAAATTAAGATACAACATAATAGGAATTAAAACTACTTTAATAATTAAAATCTTTCCCTCCATTGATAAAATCCTTTCATTCCAAAATCCAATCTTCTGATTCACTCTATTCACAACCTTTACCCAACTCTGTTTTCCTTTTAATTCCTCATCAAAACTCACCCCTAATACTTCAATCCCATCCGTCACCACTGGCCACCCACATAATTCAATCTCTCTCCAGTCACCAAAGGCCTTACATGCACATTTATCCCAATTCACTTTAAAACCACTCGCCAAACAAAACAATTCAACTAATAATTTAATTCTCCTTAAACCCGCTAGATTCTTGCAAACAACAGTCACGTCATCCATATAACCCAACACTTTCAAACTCCTCGCACCACTACCTGGGATTTCCACACCTCTCACCAATTTATCCTTCCTTATACTCTTCAACAATGGTTCTATCACACAAATAAAAAGAATTGGAGACAGGGGACACCCCTGCCTCACCCCAGAGCCTACTTTAAACACATCAGTCCACCAACCATTCACTTGTACCACACTACTAATATTTGCATACATACATTTTATCCAATTTAATAATTTACTAGGTATTCCCATTCTATCCAAAACTTTAAACATAAAACCATGCGCTACCCTATCATACGCCTTTTCAAAATCAATCGTCGCAATCGCTACTCCTTGCTTTCTTTCCATACAATCCCACAACACATCTCTCAAACATATCAAATTCTCCGCAATTTGTCTCCCAGGTACTGCACATACTTGCTCTTCACCAATCATATCTCCAATCACATCTTTCATCCTGTTTGCAATAATTTTGGCTAAAATTTTATAATCCGAATTAAGTAAAGTTATTGGTCTCCAATTTTTCAAATCTTGTTTATCACCTTTTTTAAAAATTAAAACAATCACACCTCTCTTCATTGATTCAGTCAATTCTCCCTTACATAAAACCATTTTACATACATCCAAGAAATCATCTCCAATCACTTCCCAAAACAACCTATAAAATTCAATTGGCAACCCATCACATCCAGGCATTTTATTTAGTTTAAAATTATCAATCGTACTACGTAGTTCATTCTTATCTATCACTCTTACCAGGCTATATTCATCCTCCTTTCTCACACCTCTCTCAACTTTTTCCAACAAATCATTCTCCAAACTCACATCCCTTTCCCTATCAGTGTATAACTTTTCATAAAAACCTTTAACTTCATTTAACATTAGATCTTTTCCCGTTAACAAAACCCCATCCTCATTCAAAATACCACCCATACCTTGCTTTCCTTTATACACCTTCTTGAAAAAAAACCTCGTACACTTTTCATCTTTATCAAAAACATTCATCCTCGCAGCAAATACAATCTTCCTTCCTTTTTCATCCAAACATTTCTTCCTTTCTTCCCTTGCTGTCTCTAGCTCCTCATTCACTTCCCACCCCAACTCTCTCAACTTACATAAATAATCAATCCTTTTCCTAATACCCTCAAAACATTCTCTCTCTCTCTTAGCTTTCGCTCTGCCTTTACGAATAAAAAATTCCTTTGTTTTTTCTTTCACCCATTCCCACCAATCAAGTATACATGCAAACTCATTTTTACTTTCTCTCCACCTCTTATACATCACCAAATAATTCTTTTATTTCTTCATCTTCTAACATACTCACATTCATCTTCCAACAGCCTTTTCCATATTCCATGCGCACCTCCATACGAACTCTTCCTTCCAACATCACATGGTCAGAAAACGGGACTTTGTGCATAAGAAGACATTCTACCATAACACCCTGTGAAACAAAACAATAATCAATTCGTGATTTCACAGTCCCCTTATCACTAAAATACGTATACACCTCTTTATCTCCTGTGACTTTCACCATATCAATGTAATCAAAATCCCTAATCAAATTACCCAACATCCTACCTGATCTGTCCAATTTACAGTCGTCACTATTACCCACCCTGTCCTCCCTCCGTATAATACAATTAAAATCCCCCATAAGAAAAGTGAACTCCCTTCCCGGCAAATACATACTCGGACACTCAAACACATCCACCCTTTCATTCCTATTAACCGGTGCATACATATTAAAAATCCTAAACCTTGTGCCCCTAAACAAAACATTAACCAACAACACCCTCCCTGACACTATTTCAATTACATCAATTATTTCAAATTCCCACCCCTTAAATAGAATCGCAACCCCTACGTTTTTCCCATCACCACAAGAAAAAACTATTGGTCCTAAATTCCAGGAATATGACTGCGGCACCTCCTTCAAACAACATTCCTGCAGACAACAAAAGGTTCTCCTTTTAAATACTCAAAAATCAAAACTCTCCGTTTTGCTGCAAAAATACTTCTCACATTTAGTGAGCAGAAAATAAACATGAATCAGAGGGGAAAAACCTCATCACACTTCACGTGCCACTGTCCGTATCAACAAACTTTTCAGAGCTTTGAGAGTATCCCGAAATCCCAACCAGTCTCGACACGTCCCTCGTGTCAAACAAAGGTGCTGCAGAACTAGAAGTATCACCCTCAGAGCCGGACACCCTTCCTGGAGACACCTCCCTCAGCACCTTCTGGAATTCCTTAGATAATTTACGGCTCCTCCTACGCACCTTTTTTGCAGCATGAACCGTTTTTTCCTGTTCCTCACTTTCCGAATCTACAGTCGAAGGACCAGCCACCACATTTTCCACCACTTTTTCCACCTCCATCGACTCACCTTCAACCATACTCTCAGAAACTAACACCGACTCATCACTGGCTTTCTTTTTTGCCAGGTCCTCAGCCATAATCTGAGCATGACGAGCTTCATGCTCCTCCTTTGATTTCAAAACAGTACCAAATGTGGGAATGAAAGGAATCCTGACTTTCTCTCCAGCTATTTTCTTTTCCTCATTTTCACCCACCACCGTGCTCTCAGAAACCTTCACCCATGAAAAATCATGCTGTACATTTGGACATGACCTGGCCATATGCCTCTCAGAACCACACAGGTCACAACGCTTCTTTTCAGCACATTCTGACGCTGTGTGGCCTTCACTGAAGCAATTTCTACAACACTGGCCCTTTTCGCATTCGTCGCTAGTATGTCCAAATTGAAAACAATTTCGGCAGTACCTGGGCTGACCGGGATAAAATAAGTAACCCCTATTACCTCCGATTGAGAAGTTTTGGGGCGGGTGTACTAACCCATTTATACCAGTTGCATCTGCCTTTAAGACGACAAAAAAAAACTTACGTTTGCCGTTGTATACACCAAACATGTTCACTTGTTTGAAGGGCTTGGAAACGGACGAGCAATACCGATTCAAGAAGGCCGTAATTTCTTCGTCGCTAACAAAGGGGTTAAACATATGTACAATTAGGGGTAGTCTAGACATTGAAACGTGCGGTACAAAAGTAATACCTTCCAGCAGGAAATCTGTCGCCTTCTGTCTTTCACGTTCCATCACCGTAGCCAGTTGTTCTTGAGTCATAAACGTGACGTCGTACATTCCCCTCGCCGGGAAATCTTGGATGCAAAACAACCACTCCCTGGGGACCTTCAATAAACCTTCCAATATCTCCTTCTGGACTGTATGCAAACTCACGGACCTTTTCTTTTCTTCAGCAACGTACAACCGCACAGTACGTGGATAAGAGGGCGCTATTCTCTCCATCCTGGATCCCTCCTCGTTCCTAGTGGCAGATCAGGTCGTCCCCCAATAGCAGCAACCGGACTGCGCCTCCCAAAGGAAGACACAGCCGGAAGGCCGAGGGACTAGCGTCTCTACACACCAGGACCTTCTGACCAGACCAGCTGTTACACTTGATCTTAGCCAAAAGGCCGAGAAGCGATAACCAGAATGGGCGCCCAGCTACTCACCTGCCGTTCGCCGGCGCTTGTTCAGCTTGCGGTGAGCCTTGGGCACAGTGCTGCCGCCTTTTCCTCATCTAGATGTAAGCTGGCTACAAATAGCAACAGAGACAAAGTCACCACAGCAGCAAACAACCTCTAAACCCTTGAAACCCAGCTCCCCTTCTTAATCTTGTCCATTCCTCCCTCCCCTCCAGACATACCTTGCACCTCTGTCTCTCCTGCTCAGCTGCTACCACTGATAAGGTGCCTAACGAGGTTGCTGGATCACCTGGTCTGTTCCTCTTCAGCTGCAAGTAGGGTAGATAGAGCAAGCAATTAAGCACCACCTGCTGATTGCTCGCAATCACTCAATAATGCAATTAATTAAACCTTTAATTGATTGATAACCTAGATGTTGCTCAGATTTCCCTCCAAAACGTTTGTGCTGTCATTGCAAAGACCAGCATGCTGCAGGCTGCAGCAAATTTGCATAATTAATCCCGCCCACTTTTCCAACACTGATAATGCACGCTGCCAGCCAGCCAGCCAGCCAGCCAGCAATACAGCAATACATACTCTGACTTCTTCACAATGGATATGTACTGGACACTTTTATTCCATGAAGTGATTACACAGATTTACAGGATAACAATGATTAAATAAATACATGGGATCAGGTGAACAGAATTGAATCGTGCACAGCACATGATAGAGAATAACAATCAGACTAGCGATCAATCCAAACGAAACAATAACAGTTAAAAAAACATTGCTACAAGTGTCCATAATTCAAGGAATGTAATGTTTTTGGTCCGTTCCGTCCAGGCTTCATTCAGGCATGCCATGCCGCAGACAGGGGGAGGCAGAGCTCGCACTTAGACAGAACAGAGAAAAAAGCAGGGAAGGAAGGAAGGAGAACAAGTTTGCCTTCGTTCTCACACACCAAGTGAGAGTCCAGTGGCTTGCTTTTTTTTCTTTTCCCTTTTGCATTTGTTTTTTGTTTGTTTGTTCCATCTATTTTTAAACCAGCATAAGAGAGGTGCACCGGTCCTGGAGGTACTGCAATACCAGGTCAATGCGTGGAGTGGACAGAGCAAGCTCTTCTTCCATCTCCCTGTTCCAAAAATCCATTTAATATATGGTCCCCAGATAGGGGACGTATCAGATATTAAACTGATAAGAACAGATTTTTGATTTAACAAAAAAGTCTTTATTTCGAAATAAACAGTTTACAGTTTAAAACATATCTGCGTCGAAGCGCAGTGTCAGACATTCTTACATACTTTATATCTTGCTAGCAGTCAGTTCTGGGCACTTTGGGCTGAGACCTTTATTAGTGCCCAAGTACCAACTGCCAACCATACAAACATTAAATGCACCCATACCTTCCCACCAAAACAACAATAATAAATAATGTGCTGTCATTGCAAAGACCAGCAGGCTGCAGCAAATTTGCATAATTAATCCCGCCCACTTTTCCAACACTGATAATGCACGCTGCCAGCCAGCCAGCCAGCCAGCCAGCCAGCAATACATACTCTGACTTCTTCACAATGGATATATGTACTGGACACTTTTATTCCATGAAGTGATTACACAGATTTACATGATAACAATGAATAAATACATGGGATATGGTGAACAGAATTGAATCGTGCACAGCACATGATAGATAATAACAATCAGACTAGCGATCAATCCAAACGAAACAATAACAGTTAACAAACATTGCTACAAGTGTCCATAATTCAAGGAATGTAATGTTTTTGGTCCGTTCCGTCCAGGCTTCATTCAGGCATGCCATGCCGCAGACAGGGGGAGGCAGAGCTCGCACTTAGACAGAACAGAGAAAAAAGCAGGGAAGGAAGGAGAACAAATTTGCCTTCGTTCTCGCCAAGTGAGAGTCCAGTGGCTTGCTTTTCCTTTTTGCATTTTTTGTTCAATCAATCAATCTATTTTTTAACCAGCATAAGAGAGGTGCACCGGTCCTGGAGGTACTGCAATACTAGGTCAATGCGTGGAGTGGACAGAGCAAGCTCTTCTTCCATCTCCCTGTTCCAAAAATCCATTTAATATATGGTCCCCAGATAGGGGACGTATCAGATATTAAACTGATAAGAACAGATTTTTGATTTAACAAAAAAGTCTTTATTTCGAAATAGACAGTTTACAGTTTAAAACATATCTGCGTCGAAGCGCAGTGTCATACATTCTTACATACTTTATATCTTGCTAGCAGTCAGTTTTGGGCACTTTGGGCTGAGACCTTTATTAGTGCCCAAGTACCAACTGCCAACCATACATACATTAAATGCACCCATACCTTCCCACCAAAACAACAATAATAAAAGGGGGGGGGGGGTGAGGGGGCTTTCCGACTCTTTATCCAATAGGGGTTTTGTTGGTTGGGGTCAAGTCTCTGGAAGAAGAAAGGGGCGGAGGGGGGGGGGGCGGCTGAGGGGTCTAGGGCTCAGTCCTCTTCTTCTTCACCGAGGTTGTCCATGGTGTCATAGTCTCTGAGCAGGCTGTGGACCAGCCTGCGGCAGTCTCGGATAGTGACTTGTTCCCTCCTCAACACCAAGCGATTCCTGGCGAACCATAGGGCATCCTTCACGCAGCACAGTAGGCGCCATGCGTCCTCAATTGCCCCCACTGTGTGCGTTCCGGGAAATAGTCCATACAGGATAGAGTGATATGACAGATGCTGTCTCTCAACTGAGTCTCTGAGTTCTCTTTCCAGGGCTCCCAGCAAAGCCTGTGCAAATTTACACTGCCAGAAGAGGTGTAGAGAAGTTTCCTCCTCCACAACACACTGCGGACAATGTCTGTATCTGCACAGCCCCCTCGCATGCATGAATGTCCTTAGGGGGAGGCCTCCCTGGATGGCCATCCATGCCATGTCTTTGTGTCTATTGGTCAGCCTGCCGGATGCCACCTTCTCCCATACAGTCTCTGTTGTGGCGGCTGGCAGCCCTGGAATAGACTCTGTAATGTCCTGTGCTCTGATTAGTTTGTAGATCACCTTGGGGGACCACAGTTCCGGTTTGACTCCTTCCAGATGGTGTTCCTTCACAAACTTTCTCACATCAAGGTAATACCAAGGAGTGTTCCAGTTGTAAGGGATGGAGCTGTCCCACTTGTCCCAGCCCAGCCCTCTCCAGATGGGTAGGAGGAAAAAGCGGGACATGGAGTTCCCGGCAGAGCAGTTTGCATTGTCTCTTAGCGTCCTGCGAACTCCGTTGCATACAAAGAAGGCTCGAAGCCAGGTGGGGATATCTGGAACTCCCTTGCCTCCCTTGCGGGGTTCTTTGTACATCACGGTGCGCTTCACTCTGTCCATCTTGGATCCCCAGATGAAGTGAAAAACTGCTCTTGTGATGGCTCTGCAAACAGCCATCAGAGGGGGCCACGCCTGGGCCGTGTACTGCAGAACAGGGAGGATCTCGTTCCGCAGCACTAGTTTTTTCCCTTCGATGGTAAGGTCTCTGAGGATCCACAATCCGAACTTCTGGTTCACTTTTGCCAGTCTCTCGTCCCAGCTTTTCAAGGCAGCACCCTCTCCCCCAAACCAGACCCCTAGAATCTTAATGAGGCCTGATTTGATGGGGAAGGGAAGAGGGTCTGAGGGTACATCCCACTGCCCAAATAGCATAGTCTCTGACTTCCCGCAGTTGATCTTGGCTCCTGAAGCTCTGCCGAAGTCATCACAGGTGGACTTGAGTGCTCTCACTGCATGGGGGTCGGCGCAGAAGATGGTGACGTCGTCCATGTAGATCGAGCACTTTACTTCTTTCCCTCTGGTTCCTGGTGTGGTGATCCCTCTGATCTCACGGTTCTGCCTGATGGACTCGGCGAAGAGTTCTATGCAACAGACAAAGAGGAGAGGTGAGAGAGGGCAGCCTTGCCTGACCCCTGACCTGACTAGGAAGGGTTCAGTTTTCCAGCCATTCACCAACACAGTGCTGCAGATATCACGGTACATTAGGTTTACATAGGAGCAGAACACTTCCCCCAGCCCAAACCTGCGCAGTACTCTATTCATGAACTCATGAGAGACACGATCAAAGGCTTTCTCCTGGTCCAGGCGCACGAGTGCAGCCCGGACCCGGCGATCCTTGATGTAATGGATCGTGTCTCTGACGAGTGCCAGGCTGTCGGAGATCCGGCGTCCTGGGATGCCACAGGTCTGGTCAGGGTCGATGATCCCTCCTATGACCGCCTTCAGTCTGGTTGCTAAGACCTTGGCCAGGATCTTGTAGTCCACATTAAGGAGAGAGATGGGTCTCCAGTTTTTAAGGTCGCATCTCTCCCCCTTCTGTTTATACAAAATCGTGATCATACCTTCCCTGAGAGTGGGTGGTAGGCTGCCCGTCTCTGCCATCTCCTCATACAGGGCCAGCAGGTCCGGTCCAATGAGGTCCCACAGCGTTACGTATAACTCGGCTGGGAGACCGTCACTGCCCGGGGTCCTGCCTGGTCTAAAGGATCTGGCCGCAACGTGCAGCTCCCCCAGAGTCAGGGGGCCGTCTAGCACGGCTTTCCCTGTTGGGTCTACCGTCCTCGTGATACCCGAGAGGAATCTCTCGGCGGCATCACTGCACATATGCTTAGGGGAGTAGAGGTCCTTGTAGTAGTCCGTTACTACCTTCGTGACCCTCTCTTTCCCCTGTTGCATATCACCATTACCATCACGTAACTCAGACAGGGGTGTGTGGCCAGAGTGGAGTTTCCTAAAGAAGAAGGAGTTGCACTTCTCCCCCTTCTCAAGATTCTCCACTTTGGAACGAAAGATGATTTGCCTGGCTTCTTCCTCAAAGTGTCTTTTCAGACCCTCCTTGGTTTCCTCCAGCTCCTCACCCACGTCCCATCCACAGAGTTGCAGGTCCAGCAGACACTGCAACAAAGATAAGAACAGATTTTTTTTTTTTTTTTTTCTTTTTTTTTCTTTTTTTTTTTCTTGAACCACTCAGTCACAGAGCATTTCCTCCAGATGACATTCAAGGAATCTCTCAGGTAACATCCTTATGATTCTTTTCAATAAAATATTTTAATAATCACAACACACAAAAAAACAACAATTCCCATCACCTTCCCCACAACCCACGGCAAACCACCCACTTCAAAAACACATCAAAATTAGAAATCCTAAACCAATCATCCTACCATTCATACTTACCCCATTTTTTTTTTTTTTTTTAAAGAAAACACACAGTATATATACAGTAATTCAAAACATACCCTAAAAAAACGCCACACAATCCACCACCCAATAACACCAATACCCACCAATTCATCTTATTAGCCCTCAACCCACCAATTTTGCATGTCTTCGTTTCCTGAATAAAACAAAACATACATTAACAAAAATACAGCATAACCCTTTTTTTTCTCTTTCCTTTTTCCTTTTTCTTTTTTCTTTTTTTTTCAAAAATAACAACAACCAAGCTACAAACTCTACCCACCACCCATCATTCCTATGCACACCATTTTTTCAATTTTTTTGTCTTCCAAAACCCTTCCGCATCTAACTCACCTTTTTTCCTTACATCCAATAAATAATACAAATACATTTTCCCTCGAATCATTCTCAAACATCCATCAACTCCTATACTATCATTCTTAAATACTAACAAATTCCTCACATCCCATAATACTTCTTTTACACAACACATCATCAACCATAACACTCTCTCTCTTTCTTTATCAATTTTACACACTCCATATAATAAAACTTCAAACGTAAAAACTTGTACACCACTCAAACAAACAAACATCTTCAACAATTTCTTCAAAACATCCCTCACAAAACAACAATTCCAAAACATATGAACCACATTTTCACAACATCCACACCCAACCCTCGGACACATTTCAACTCTCGCTAAACTCCTTCCATGTAAAAATTCTCTCGTAGGTAAGACATTATGTACTGCCATCCACGCTATATCTCTCTGTCTATTTACCACCTCAATACCATTCATTCTTTTCCAAACTTCTTTGCTCTGATCCATACTCAAACCAACAATTCCCAACATTTCTTCTTTACCTCGTATTAGTTTAAACACTCTTTTTTTCTCACACCATTCATCTTTTGACACATTCACTAAGTCATACTTTTTCACACATACCTCAATCTTCCTATAAAACCAAGGTATATTAAAACAATAAGGTTTCATTCGATCTAATTCATGTAAACCATACTTTCTCAGAATCATTCCTGCCTCATATTTTAACATACATCCTATCATATTTTCTTGTAAACTAATTTTCACACACATTCTAACATAATGCACTAACAAAAATTGCTCCAGATCTGGCATACCCATACCTCCATTCTCTCTCTTTTTCATAACTTTTTCTCTGCACAACCTCTCCATCCTTCCACCCCAAAAAAACAAAAACATAATCCTAACTAACTTCCGTAGTCTTTTATGGTCTATAGGAAAAATAAAATTAAGATACAACATAATAGGAATTAAAACTACTTTAATAATTAAAATCTTTCCCTCCATTGATAAAATCCTTTCATTCCAAAATCCAATCTTCTGATTCACTCTATTCACAACCTTTACCCAACTCTGTTTTCCTTTTAATTCCTCATCAAAACTCACCCCTAATACTTCAATCCCATCCGTCACCACTGGCCACCCACATAATTCAATCTCTCTCCAGTCACCAAAGGCCTTACATGCACATTTATCCCAATTCACTTTAAAACCACTCGCCAAACAAAACAATTCAACTAATAATTTAATTCTCCTTAAACCCGCTAGATTCTTGCAAACAACAGTCACGTCATCCATATAACCCAACACTTTCAAACTTCTCGCACCACTACCTGGGATTTCCACACCTCTCACCAATTTATCCTTCCTTATACTCTTCAACAATGGTTCTATCACACAAATAAAAAGAATTGGAGACAGGGGACACCCCTGCCTCACCCCAGAGCCTACTTTAAACACATCAGTCCACCAACCATTCACTTGTACCACACTACTAATATTTGCATACATACATTTTATCCAATTTAATAATTTACTAGGTATTCCCATTCTATCCAAAACTTTAAACATAAAACCATGCGCTACCCTATCATACGCCTTTTCAAAATCAATCGTCGCAATCGCTACTCCTTGCTTTCTTTCCATACAATCCCACAACACATCTCTCAAACATATCAAATTCTCCGCAATTTGTCTCCCAGGTACTGCACATACTTGCTCTTCACCAATCATATCTCCAATCACATCTTTCATCCTGTTTGCAATAATTTTGGCTAAAATTTTATAATCCGAATTAAGTAAAGTTATTGGTCTCCAATTTTTCAAATCTTGTTTATCACCTTTTTTAAAAATTAAAACAATCACACCTCTCTTCATTGATTCAGTCAATTCTCCCTTACATAAAACCATTTTACATACATCCAAGAAATCATCTCCAATCACTTCCCAAAACAACCTATAAAATTCAATTGGCAACCCATCACATCCAGGCATTTTATTTAGTTTAAAATTATCAATCGTACTACGTAGTTCATTCTTATCTATCACTCTTACCAGGCTATATTCATCCTCCTTTCTCACACCTCTCTCAACTTTTTCCAACAAATCATTCTCCAAACTCACATCCCTTTCCCTATCAGTGTATAACTTTTCATAAAAACCTTTAACTTCATTTAACATTAGATCTTTTCCCGTTAACAAAACCCCATCCTCATTCAAAATACCACCCATACCTTGCTTTCCTTTATACACCTTCTTGAAAAAAAACCTCGTACACTTTTCATCTTTATCAAAAACATTCATCCTCGCAGCAAATACAATCTTCCTTCCTTTTTCATCCAAACATTTCTTCCTTTCTTCCCTTGCTGTCTCTAGCTCCTCATTCACTTCCCACCCCAACTCTCTCAACTTACATAAATAATCAATCCTTTTCCTAATACCCTCAAAACATTCTCTCTCTCTCTTAGCTTTCGCTCTGCCTTTACGAATAAAAAATTCCTTTGTTTTTTCTTTCACCCATTCCCACCAATCAAGTATACATGCAAACTCATTTTTACTTTCTCTCCACCTCTTATACATCACCAAATAATTCTTTTATTTCTTCATCTTCTAACATACTCACATTCATCTTCCAACAGCCTTTTCCATATTCCATGCGCACCTCCATACGAACTCTTCCTTCCAACATCACATGGTCAGAAAACGGGACTTTGTGCATAAGAAGACATTCTACCATAACACCCTGTGAAACAAAACAATAATCAATTCGTGATTTCACAGTCCCCTTATCACTAAAATACGTATACACCTCTTTATCTCCTGTGACTTTCACCATATCAATGTAATCAAAATCCCTAATCAAATTACCCAACATCCTACCTGATCTGTCCAATTTACAGTCGTCACTATTACCCACCCTGTCCTCCCTCCGTATAATACAATTAAAATCCCCCATAAGAAAAGTGAACTCCCTTCCCGGCAAATACATACTCGGACACTCAAACACATCCACCCTTTCATTCCTATTAACCGGTGCATACATATTAAAAATCCTAAACCTTGTGCCCCTAAACAAAACATTAACCAACAACACCCTCCCTGACACTATTTCAATTACATCAATTATTTCAAATTCCCACCCCTTAAATAGAATCGCAACCCCTACGTTTTTCCCATCACCACAAGAAAAAACTATTGGTCCTAAATTCCAGGAATATGACTGCGGCACCTCCTTCAAACAACATTCCTGCAGACAACAAAAGGTTCTCCTTTTAAATACTCAAAAATCAAAACTCTCCGTTTTGCTGCAAAAATACTTCTCACATTTAGTGAGCAGAAAATAAACATGAATCAGAGGGGAAAAACCTCATCACACTTCACGTGCCACTGTCCGTATCAACAAACTTTTCAGAGCTTTGAGAGTATCCCGAAATCCCAACCAGTCTCGACACGTCCCTCGTGTCAAACAAAGGTGCTGCAGAACTAGAAGTATCACCCTCAGAGCCGGACACCCTTCCTGGAGACACCTCCCTCAGCACCTTCTGGAATTCCTTAGATAATTTACGGCTCCTCCTACGCACCTTTTTTGCAGCATGAACCGTTTTTTCCTGTTCCTCACTTTCCGAATCTACAGTCGAAGGACCAGCCACCACATTTTCCACCACTTTTTCCACCTCCATCGACTCACCTTCAACCATACTCTCAGAAACTAACACCGACTCATCACTGGCTTTCTTTTTTGCCAGGTCCTCAGCCATAATCTGAGCATGACGAGCTTCATGCTCCTCCTTTGATTTCAAAACAGTACCAAATGTGGGAATGAAAGGAATCCTGACTTTCTCTCCAGCTATTTTCTTTTCCTCATTTTCACCCACCACCGTGCTCTCAGAAACCTTCACCCATGAAAAATCATGCTGTACATTTGGACATGACCTGGCCATATGCCTCTCAGAACCACACAGGTCACAACGCTTCTTTTCAGCACATTCTGACGCTGTGTGGCCTTCACTGAAGCAATTTCTACAACACTGGCCCTTTTCGCATTCGTCGCTAGTATGTCCAAATTGAAAACAATTTCGGCAGTACCTGGGCTGACCGGGATAAAATAAGTAACCCCTATTACCTCCGATTGAGAAGTTTTGGGGCGGGTGTACTAACCCATTTATACCAGTTGCATCTGCCTTTAAGACGACAAAAAAAACTTACGTTTGCCGTTGTATACACCAAACATGTTCACTTGTTTGAAGGGCTTGGAAACGGACGAGCAATACCGATTCAAGAAGGCCGTAATTTCTTCGTCGCTAACAAAGGGGTTAAACATATGTACAATTAGGGGTAGTCTAGACATTGAAACGTGCGGTACAAAAGTAATACCTTCCAGCAGGAAATCTGTCGCCTTCTGTCTTTCACGTTCCATCACCGTAGCCAGTTGTTCTTGAGTCATAAACGTGACGTCGTACATTCCCCTCGCCGGGAAATCTTGGATGCAAAACAACCACTCCCTGGGGACCTTCAATAAACCTTCCAATATCTCCTTCTGGACTGTATGCAAACTCACGGACCTTTTCTTTTCTTCAGCAACGTACAACCGCACAGTACGTGGATAAGAGGGCGCTATTCTCTCCATCCTGGATCCCTCCTCGTTCCTAGTGGCAGATCAGGTCGTCCCCCAATAGCAGCAACCGGACTGCGCCTCCCAAAGGAAGACACAGCCGGAAGGCCGAGGGACTAGCGTCTCTACACACCAGGACCTTCTGACCAGACCAGCTGTTACACTTGATCTTAGCCAAAAGGCCGAGAAGCGATAACCAGAATGGGCGCCCAGCTACTCACCTGCCGTTCGCCGGCGCTTGTTCAGCTTGCGGTGAGCCTTGGGCACAGTGCTGCCGCCTTTTCCTCATCTAGATGTAAGCTGGCTACAAATAGCAACAGAGACAAAGTCACCACAGCAGCAAACAACCTCTAAACCCTTGAAACCCAGCTCCCCTTCTTAATCTTGTCCATTCCTCCCTCCCCTCCAGACATACCTTGCACCTCTGTCTCTCCTGCTCAGCTGCTACCACTGATAAGGTGCCTAACGAGGTTGCTGGATCACCTGGTCTGTTCCTCTTCAGCTGCAAGTAGGGTAGATAGAGCAAGCAATTAAGCACCACCTGCTGATTGCTCGCAATCACTCAATAATGCAATTAATTAAACCTTTAATTGATTGATAACCTAGATGTTGCTCAGATTTCCCTCCAAAAGGTTTGTGCTGTCATTGCAAAGACCAGCATGCTGCAGGCTGCAGCAAATTTGCATAATTAATCCCGCCCACTTTTCCAACACTGATAATGCACACAGCCAGCCAGCCAGCCAGCCAGCAATACATACTCTGACTTCTTCACAATGGATATGTACTGGACACTTTTATTCCATGAAGTGATTACACAGATTTACATGATAACAATGATTAAATACATGGGATCAGGTGAACAGAATTGAATCGTGCACAGCACATGATAGAGAATAACAATCAGACTAGCTATCAATCCAAACGAAACAATAACAGTTAACAAACATTGCTACAAGTGTCCATAATTCAAGGACTGTAATGTTTTTGGTCCGTTCCGTCCAGGCTTCATTCAGGCATGCCATGCCGCAGACAGGGGGAGGCAGAGCTCGCACTTAGACAGAACAGAGAAAAAAGCAGGAAGGAGAACAAGTTTGCCTTCGTTCTCGCCAAGTGAGAGTCCAGTGGCTTGCTTTTCCTTTTTTTTCCTTTTGCATTCGTTTTCTGTTTGTTTGTTCCATCTATTTTTTAACCAGCATAAGAGAGGTGCACCGGTCCTGGAGGTACTGCAATACCAGGTCAATGCGTGGAGTGGACAGAGCAAGCTCTTCTTCCATCTCCCTGTTCCAAAAATCCATTTAATATATGGTCCCCAGATAGGGGACGTATCAGATATTAAACTGATAAGAACAGATTTTTTTTTTATTTATTTTTTTAATCACTCAGTCACAGAGCATTTTCCTCCAGATGATTTTCAAGGAATCTCTCAGATAACATCCTCATGGTCTTTTTTAGTAAAATTTAATAATAAACACAACACAGCAATAAACCAACAAAACCCCACCACCACCCCAAAAACCACAGCAAACCCCCACACCAAAATCACTATAAAAATTTGATACCTACCCCATTCATCCTTTCATTTATACTTACCCCTATGTTATTCCTTTAAACACACAAAAATATCTACACATTATTAACATAATAACCATACAACCCACCACCCAACATTACCAATATCCACCGCTTGTTTTCTATCAAACCTGAATAAAAACCAACATATGCATTAATCCAAGTTTTAAACACCGTTTTTATCTCAACACAATTTTTTTTTTTTTTTAAATACAAATATTTCTACATAACCCAACACCCAACACAACCCCCCACCATACCAATACCCACCATTACTCTTCCATTACCCTCCACCCTCCATTAAGATTTTCTTCTTGGACCTATTCAAAAAATACAAAATATTCATATTATTTACATCAAAACAAAACCATCCCTACCCACCATCTTTTCTAATAACATAATACAATAATTAGTTACAAAAAACCTTTCCCCATTTCACGTTATACCTCATTAACCATAGAATATAAAAAAACAAACAAAAACCACCACCTACCACCACCCATCTTACTATGCACACCATTTTTTCCATTTTTTTGTCTTCCATACACCCTCTGCATCCAATTCACCCTTTCGTCTTACATCCATCAAATAGTACAAATACAGTCTTCCTCGAATCATTCTCACACAACCATCCACAGAAATACTTTCTTTCTTAAATATTAATAAATTCCTTACATCCCAAATAACCTCTTTAATACATCCCATCATCAACCATAACACTCTCTTTTTCTTTTTCTATCTTACATATACCAAACATTAACACTTCAAACGTAAATACCTGTATTCCAGACAATCCTATAACCAATTTCAACAATTTCTTTAAAACCTCCCGAACAAAATCACAATTCCACAACATATGCACAATATTTTCTCTTCCACCACATCCATCCCTCGGACACACATCAGATCTTACCAGCCTTCTTCCATACTGAAATTGTCGCGTTTTCAAAACATTATGTATACTCATCCATGCAACATCTCTCTGTCTATTTAGAATTTCTCTTTCATTCAATCTCTTCCATACATCTTTACTTTGTCCAATCGTCAACCCATCAATCCCCAACATTTCTTCTCTATTTTTTATAATATTAAAAACGTTCTTCTTCTCACACCATTCATCTTTTGACACATTCTCCAACTCATATTTCTTTATACATACTTCAATCTTTTCATAAAACCACGGTGCATTTAAACAAACAGGTTTCTTTCTATCCAAAACATACAATCCATATCTTCTTAATACCATTCCAGCCTCGTATTTCAACATACATGCAATCATACTATTTTTTAAACTTAATTTCAAACACACTCTTACATACTGTATTAATAAAAACTGTTCTAAATCTGGAACACCCATACCACCATTCTCTCTCATCTTCATCACTTTCTCTCTATTCAAACTTTCCATCCTACTCCCCCCAAAAAATAAAAACATTATTCTGACTAACTTTCTCAAACTCTTATTTTCTACGGGAAACACATAATTTAAATACAATATTATTGGGATTAAAACTGCCTTTATAATTAAAACCTTTCCTTCAAATGATAAAACTCTCTCATTCCAAAATCCAATCTTCTGATTCACTCGATTTACTACTTTCTTCCAACTTTCTTTCCCTTTTAAACCATCAAACTTCACCCCTAACACTTCAATTTCATTCTCAACCACTGGCCATCCACACAATTCCAACTCTCTCCATCTACCAAACGATTTACATGCACATTTACTCCAATTTACTTTAAAACCACTTGCCATACAAAAAATCTCAACCAATAATTTAATCCGCCTCAACCCTGCTTGTGTTTTACAAATCACAGTCACATCATCCATATAGCCAATCACTTTCAAACTCCTCGCACCACTACCTGGGATCTCCACTCCTCTCACCATTTTATCATTCCTTATACTCTGAAGTAGCGGTTCAATCACACATATAAAAAGTACAGGGGACAAAGGGCACCCCTGTCTAACTCCAGACATTACTTGAAAGGCATCAGTCATCCACCCATTCACTTGAACTACACTCTCAATATCTTTATACATACACTTGATCCATTCCAATAATTTACTAGGCACACCCATTCTTTCTAATACCTTAAACATAAAATCATGCGCTACTCTATCATATGACTTTTCAAAATCAATCGTAGCAACCGCTACTTCTAGTTTTCTCTCCATACAATCAAATAAAACATCTCTCAACCCAATCAAGCTTTCTGCAATCTGTCTCCCAGGTACTGCACATATTTGCTCTTCACCAATCATATCTTCAATCACCCCTTTCATTCTATTCGCAATTAACTTTGCTAAAATCTTATAATCTACATTTAACAGGGTAATTGGTCTCCAATTTTTTATATCATTCTTATCACCTTTTTTAAAAATTAACACAATCACACCTTTTTTCATAGATTCAGACAACTCACCCATACTCAAAACATACTTACATACTTCTACAAAATCATCCCCAATCACTTCCCAACACATTCTATAAAATTCCACTGGTAATCCATCACAGCACGGTGTTTTATTTAATTTCAAATTCATTATTGTATCACTCACTTCTTTTTTCCCAATCTCTCTTATTAATCCATCCACATCTTCTCTTTTTACACCCTTTTCAATTTTTTCCAATAATTCATTCTCTAAACACCTATCCCTTTCACGCTCAGCATACAATTTCCCATAAAAAGTTTCAATTTCTTTCATCATTTGCTCTTTATCATTCATTAAAACCCCATCTTCACTTACAATCCCTTCGATACTTCTTCTACATTCATACGCCTTTCTAAAAAAATATCTTGTGCACTTTTCATCTTTCTCCAACACATCCATTCTTGCAGCAAACACAATCTTCCGACCTCTTTCTTCCAAACACTTCTTCTTTTCATCCCTCGCCATTTCCAACTCCTCTAACATCGCATCCTAAATCACGCAATTTACACAAATAATCTATTCTCTTTCTCCAACCATCAAAACATTCTCTCTCTTTTTTAGCTTTAGCCCAACCTCTTTTAATAAAATATTCTTTTGTTTTAATCTTTATCCACTCCCACCAATCAATTACTCTATTAAAATCATTTTTACATTCTCTCCATCTTTTATACATTAAAAAATAATCTTCTTTTACAACCTCATCCATCAATATACTTACATTCATCTTCCATACTCCTTTTCCAAATTCCAATTTTCCATCCATTCTTACCGTACATTCTAACATCACATGGTCTGAAAAACATACCTTGTGCATAGTAAGATTATCTGCTATAACACCCTGTGAAACAAAACAAAAATCGATCCGTGATTTCACATTTCCTTTATCACTAAAAAATGAATACACCTCCTTATCTTTTGCTACCGTCACCATATCCGTATACCCAAATTCTTTAATCATTTTATTTAATTTTCTCCCCGTTCCATCTAATTCATACTCTACCCCTTGGCCCACCCTATCCTCCCTCCTTATTATACAATTAAAATCTCCCACCAAAAAACTTAAATCCCTTCCCGGTAAATATATTTCCAAACACTCTAAAACATCCATTCTTTCCCTCCTATTTACAGGTGCATACATATTTATAACCCTATACCTCGTGCCCCTATACAAAAATCTTATAATCAACAACCTCCCCGAAACCACTTCCAAAACATCAATTATTTCAACATCCCACCCTCTAAATACTATTGCCACCCCTTCATTCTTCCCACCACCAAATGAAAAAAAAGCAGGTCCGATATTCCACTTAGCCTCCTGCGGTTTGAAACTTAAACCAATTTCCTGTAAACAAAACAGAGTACATGTTATGGTCTTCAACAAATCAAAAACCATAGCTCTCCTTGTTACACTTTTTATACTTCTCACATTAAGTGAGCCTATAGAAATCATTGATCAGTTTCCTCATCATTTCACGTGCCTTCATCAGACTCCCCACTTCTGTCCGTGGACTGCATCCCAGGAATCTTAACCATAGTTCCGGAGGCTGCGCCACCAGACGTCTCTGCCTCTGAAACCCCCTCAAGCTCTTTCAAACCTTTTGAAAGTTCTTTAGAAAGCTTCCTACTTTTCCTCCTTTTTTTTAAAGGGCCAGCTTTCATCTCTTCCTCATCAGAGATTACCAAAGTCGAAGGGGTTTCTTCTACTTCCATAATAACTCCTTCTTCAGCAGCTACTTCTTCTTCTTCCTCCACCTGCTGTGCTGCTTTTTTCTCCTGATCTTCCGCCATTATTCTGGCATGTTCCCTCTCAATCTCTTCTTGTGTTTTTATTTTTGTACCAAACGTAGGTATAAAGGGAATTCTTACCTTTCCCATCAGTCTCCTTATTCCAGGCTTTTCTGCCACGTCAGCTCCATCCAGCCCCACTGTAGCTTCACCTCCAATTTCCTCACGCTGTAAGTTGGGACATGTTCTAGCCATGTGTCTTTCCGACCCACAAAGGTCACACTTCCTCCGTTCGTCACACTCAGCTGCAGTGTGACCCTCGCCAAAACAGTTTCGGCAACACATCCCTTTATCACACGTGTCTGCCAAATGTCCGAACTGAAAACAGTTGCGGCAAAACATTGGCTGCCCTGGATAAAATAAATATCCTCTATTGCCACCAATAGAGAAATTCTGGGGCGGATGTTTCAGCCCGCTGAACTCCGTTGGATCCGATCTCAAAGAAACAAAAAACTTTCTTTTGCCATTATAAACACCATACATATTTAGCAGTTTCAATGGCTTTGATACATTAGAACAATACCTACTTAGAAAGGCCATAATTTCTTCGTCAGAGACGAAGGGATTATACATATGCACCACCAACGGGATTTTAGACACAGGCACATAAGGGATAAAAGTCATACCTTGAAGAATAGGCTCAGATTCTTTCTGCTGCTTTCTTCCCATTACTGTATTTACCTGGTCCTGTTCCACGAAGGTGACGTCATATATCCCCCTGGCAGGAAAATCCTGGACACAAAAAAGCCAATCACGAGGCACTTTCAGCAACCGCTCCAGTACTTCTTTTTGCACGGTGAATAATGACACAGCTCTCCTCCTCTCCTCAGACACCACAACTCGAATGCTCTTCGGATAGGCTGGCGCACCACGCTCCATCCTGGGATCACCTCTCGTTTCCAGTACCCGGCTCAGGTTGTCCCCCAATAGCAGCAGTCGGACTGCGTCCTCCAAGGAAGACACAGCCGGAAGGCCGAGGGACTAGCGTCACCAGGCACCGGAACCTTCTGACCAGACCAGCTGTTACACTTGATCTTAGCCAAAAGGCCGAGAAGCGATAACCAGAATGGGCGCCCAGCTACTCACCTGCCGTTCGCCGGCGCTTGTTCAGCTTGTGGTGAGCCTTGGCCACAGTACCGCCTTTTCCTCATCTAGGTGTAAGCAGGCTACAAATAGCAACAGAGACAAAGTCACCACAGCAGCAAACAACCTCTAAACCCTTGAAACCCAGCTCCCCTTCTTAATCTTGTCCATTCCTCCCTCCCCTCCAGACATACCTTGCACCTCTGTCTCTCCTGCTCAGCTGCTACCGCTGATAACGTGCCTAACGAGGTTGCTGGATCACCTGGTCTGTTCCTATTCAGCTGCAAGTAGGGTAGATAGAGCAAGCAATTAAGCACCACCTGCTGATTGCTCGCAATCACTCAATAATGCAATTAATTAAACCTTTAATTGATTGATAACCTAGATGTTGCTCAGATTTCCCTCCAAAACGTTTGTGCTGTCATTGCAAAGACCAGCATGCTGCAGGCTGCAGCAAATTTGCATAATTAATCCCGCCCACTTTTCCAACACTGATAATGCACGCAGCCAGCCAGCCAGCCAGCCAGCCATACATACTCTGACTTCTTCACAATGGATATGTACTGGACACTTTTATTCCATGAAGTGATTACACAGATTTACAGGATAACAATGAATAAATACATGGGATCAGGTGAACAGAATTGAATCGTGCACAGCACATGATGATAGAGAATAACAATCAGACTAGCGATCAATCCAAACGAAACAATAACAGTTAACAAACATTGCTACAAGTGTCCATAATTCAAGGAATGTAATGTTTTTGGTCCGTTCCGTCCAGGCTTCATTCAGGCATGCCGCAGACAGGGGGAGGCAGAGCTCGCACTTAGACAGAACAGAGAAAAAAGCAGGGAAGGAGAACAAGTTTGCCTTCGTTCTCGCCAAGTGAGAGTCCAGTGGCTTGCTTTTCCTTTTTGCATTTTTTGTTCAATCAATCAATCTATTTTTTAACCAGCATAAGAGAGGTGCACCGGTCCTGGAGGTACTGCAATACCAGGTCAATGCGTGGAGTGGACAGAGCAAGCTCTTCTTCCATCTCCCTGTTCCAAAAATCCATTTAATATATGGTCCCCAGATAGGGGACGTATCAGATATTAAACTGATAAGAACAGATTTTTTTTTTTTTTTTTCTTTAACCACTCAGTCACAGAGCATTTTCCTCCAGATGATTTTCAAGGAATCTCTCAAATAACATCCTCATGGTCTTTTTTCAGTAAAATTTAATAATAAACACGACACAGCAATAACACAACCAAACCCCACCACCACCCCAAAAACCACAGCAAACCCCCACACCAAAATCACTGTAAACGTTTTATACCTACCCCATTCATCCTTTCATTCATACTTACCCCTTTGTTTTTCCTTTAAACACACAAAAATATCTACATATTATTAACATAATAACCATACAACCCACCACCCAACATTACCAATATCCACTGCTTGTTTTCCATTAAACCTGAATAAAACCAACATGTACATTAATACAATTTTTAAACACCTTTTTTATCATAACACAATTTTTTCTTATATTACAAACACCTTTGAATACTGAAATCCCACCACCTATACTGTTCCAACTTGCACCATTTCTTCCATTTTTTCGTTTTCCATACTCCCTCTGCATCCAACTCTCCATTTTTCTTCACATCTCTTAAATAATACAGAAATATCTTTCCTCTGACCATTCTTACACAATCATCCACTGACAAACTTTCCTTCCTAAACACTACCAAATTTCTTACATCCCACATAGTTTCTTTAATACACGCCATTATAATCCATAACACTCTCTCCCTTTGTTTCTCTAACCGACATATCCCAAACATCAATACTTCAAACGAAAACACTGATATCCCAGTCAATCCCACTACCAACTTCAACAACTTTTGCAACACCTCTCTCACAAAACCACAATTCCAAAACACGTGTACAACATTCTCTCTTCCCCCACAACCTTCTCTTGGACACATTTCTGATCTCACCAAACTTCTTTCATACTGCTTCTCTCTCGTTGCCAAACAATTATGTACAGCCATCCATGCCACATCTCTCTGTTTATTTAAAATTTCTATTTCATCCAATCTTTTCCATACACTTTTACTCATTTGTTCAGTCAGCCCATCTATTCCAATCACACTCTCTTTTTCATCCAATAATTTAAACACTTTTCTCTTTTCACTCCACTCCTCCCAAGATACATTCTGCAATTCATACTTTTTAACACACACATCAATCTTTTTATAAAACCACGGGGTATTAAAACATACAGGCTTCGTTTGATCCATCTCATGCAATCCATATCTTCTTAAACTCATACCCGCTGCATACCTCAACATACATGCTATCACATTTACTTTTTTAGAAATCCTAACACACATCCTCACGTAATGAATCATTAAAAACTTTTCCAAATCTGGCACATTCATACCTCCATTTATTCTTTTCTTAACAACTTTCTCCCTACACAATCTCTCCATTCTACTGCTCCAAAAAAACAAAAAAATTATTCTAGTCAATTTCCTTATATTTTTATTATCGGGGGGGAAAACACAACTCAAATATAACATAACAGGAATCAGCACAGCCTTAATTATCAACACTTTCCCTTCAAGAGACAGAATCCTTTCACTCCACAATCCAATCTTTTGATTCACACGGCTAACAACTTTCTTCCAACTTTCTTTCCCTTTCAACTCATCCTCAAATATTACACCTAAAACTTCAATACCATTTTCTTCCACCGGCCAACCACATAACTCCAATTCTCTCCATTTACCAAACGCCATACATTTGCATTTATTCCAATTCACCTTAAACCCACTAACCATACAAAAAAATTCTACTAATAATTTAACCCTTCTCAAACTCGCTTGTGTTCTACATACAACAGTCACGTCATCCATACATCTACCACTGCTTCCAGGAATCTCAACCCCTCTCACAACTTTATCATTAACTATACTACGCAATAAAGGCTCTATTACACATATAAAAAGTATTGGGGACAAGGGACAACCCTGTCTAACTCCAGAATGTACTCTAAAACTTTCCGTCATCCAACCATTAACTTGCACAACACTCACTATCTCTCTATACATACTTCTTATCCAGCTCAACAATTTCCCAGGCAAACCCATTCTTTCTAATACTTTAAACATAAACTCATGCGCTACTCTATCATACGCTTTCTCAAAATCAATCGTTGCAATTGCCACCTCAATCTTTCTTTCCTTACAATACCATAAAACATCTCGTACACCTATCAAACTTTCCGCAATCTGTCTACCAGGCACCGCACACACTTGCTCCTCACCTACCATTCTTTCAATCACTCTTTTTATCCTATTTGCTACTAATTTTGCAATTATCTTATAATCTGCATTCAATAATGTGATTGGCCTCCAATTACCCAACTCATACTTATCACCTTTCTTAAAAATCAAAACAATTATTCCCTTTTTCATTGATTCAGACATCACACCTTCACTTAAAACAACCTTACACACTTCTAAAAAATCATCCGCAATCACTTCCCAAAACGTTCTATAAAATTCTACAGGCAAACCATCACACCCTGGCGTTTTATTCAATTTAAAATTATAAATAGTTTCATACACTTCCACCTTATTCACATCTCTCGTTAACCACTCACCATCCTCTACACTCACTCCTTCCTCAATACATTCCAACACTTCATTTTCTAAACTCACATTTCTTTCTTTTTCCGTATATAAATCCTTATAAAACTCAACCACTTCACTTAAAACCATACCTTTCTCATTTACTACAACCCCTTCTCTACTCATAATACCATCCATCCCCTTTCTACATTCATACGCTTTTTTAAAAAAAGAACCTAGTACACTTTTCATCATTCTCTAACACGTTCAATTTTGCAGCAAACACAATCTTTCTACCTCTTTCTTCAAAACATTTATTTCTAGATTCTCTCGCATTCTTCAATTCATCCTCCACCTCCCATCCTAATTCTCTCAATTTACATAAATAGTCAATCCTTTTTCTCCACTCATCCAGGCATTCTCTCTCTGCTCTAGCTTTCTCCCATCCTTTCTTTGTAAAAAATTCTTTTGTTTTCCACTTAACCCATTCCCACCATTCAATTATATTTTTAAACCTATTTTTACCTTTCATCCAAAATTCATACATCTTACAATACTCTTTCTTCACATCCTCATCCATTAACATACTCACATTCAATTTCCAAAATCCTTTCCCAAATTCCATTCTTGCGTCCAGTCTCACCTCACATTCCAACATCACGTGATCAGAAAAATTCACTCTTTGTGTCCGTAGAAACTCAACCTTCACCCCCTGTGAAATAAAACAGAAATCAATCCTAGATTTAACCGAACCCTTATCACTATAAAACGTAAACTTATCATGTTCCCCTATATACCCCACCGCATCTACCAAACCATAATCTTTTACCAAATGCATTAACTTTTTCCCTGTTTTATCCAATTTATACCCCTCACCCACCCCCTCCCTATCTTCTTTACACAAAATACAATTAAAATCCCCACACAAGACAGTAACCTCCCTCCCAGGCAAAACCAATCCTAAACATTCAAACACTTCCATTCTTTCATTTTTATCAACAGGTGCATAAACATTTAATATTCTACCCACTGTACCCCTATATTCAAAATACACCATTAACACCCTCCCTGATACCACTTCTATAGACTTCAAAATACTAAACCCCCACCCTTTAAACAAAATTGCCACACCAGTGTTTTTTGTTATTCCCAATGAATACACGGATGGTCCCTTATCCCACTGAAATGATACAGGCTTTTCCATCAGGCAGCATTCCTGTAAGCAAAGAATATGAAACGTTAATTTGCCTAAAAAGTCAAAAATAACCGCCCTCCTTGTTGCAGCCTTTATACTTCTGGTATTCAAAGAAATAACACGGAACATTGATCAGGGGTTTTTAACCCTCATCATCTCACGTCCCTTCACCATGTTCTGAGCTACTGTCATGGCCTACTTGAAACCCAGCACCCTCCAACTCTGTTGAAACCGTCTGAGTCTCCATCATTGGGGAACAAGATCCCGATACATCTGACTCAGACCAGTCTCCACCTACAGGGGAAGAAGCTATCAAAATCTTCGGAAAGTCAACAGGATCCAACTCCTTACCTTTCCTTTTTTGCTTTTTTGCCGCTGGAACTATTTTTTTGGGCTCACCAGCCCCTACTTCCATTAAATTTGAAGGACCTGCCATTTCAGCTTCCATGACTTCTGGCTCTGTACTCCTTACCTCTGTCTCTGGAACCACTTCAAGTGACTCCTTCTTATCAGCCTTTTTCAATAATTCAGCAGCCATAATACTTGCATGCCTCTCTTCATGCTCATGCTGGGTTCTCAGTTGTGTACCGAAAGTCTGAATAAAAGACAACCTAGTCTTCTGTACAGCTTTTCTTTCCACAGGAACTTCAACAGTTTCTGCCTGTTCAGGCTCCGCTACAGTCACCGCCGGAGGGGGACCCTGCTGCAAATTCGGGCAGAACTTTGCCATATGACGCTCCGACCCACAAAGGTCACATTTGCGCCTTTCAGCGCACTCTGCAGCAGTATGTCCCTCCCCGAAGCAGTTCCTGCAGCACATACCCTTTAAACATTCAACACTCACGTGACCAAACTGGTAGCAATTACGACAGAACTTTGGCTGTCCAGGGTAGAACAGGTATCCCCTGTTCCCCCCGATTGATAAATTCTGAGGAGGGTGTTTCAAACCACTTACCTCTGAGGTATCTTGGCGTAGCATGACAAAGAATTTTCGCTTCCCGTTATACACCCCATAAGCATTGATCAGTTTCACTGGTTTCGACACTGAAGAACAATACCTACTCAAGAAAATCATTATTTCCTCGTCCGACACAAATGGGTTGTACATATGTACACATAAAGGAATTCTGGAAACTGGCACAAATGGTACAAACGTAATGCCTTCCAATATTTTCTCACCTTCCTTTACCTTCATCCGTCCCATCACCGTAGTAACGTGATCTTGTTCAGTAAAAGTAATATCGTAAATACTTCTTGTTTGAAAATCCTGGACGCAGAACATCCACTCTCTCGGCACTTTCAATAAATTCTCCAAGATCTCCCTCTGTACCATACATAAACCAACCGATATCCTCTTCTCAGCCGCAACATAAATACGGATGGTTTTAGGAAAAGACGGACCTCCTCTCTCCATCGTTGGTCGCTTCCCGTTCCCAGAGTCAGCGCGGATCGCCCCCCAATAGCAGCATCCAGACAGTGTCCCCACTGGGAGAACACCGTCCGGAAGGCTGAGGGGCTAGCGTTGCCGATCCTCTGGGACCTCCTGACTAGACCAGCTTTTACACTTGATCTTAGCCAAAAGGCCGAGAAGCGATAACCAGAATGGTCGCCCAGCTACTCACCTGCCGTTCGCCGGCGCTTGTTCAGCTTGTGGTGAGCCTTGGCCACAGTACCGCCTTTTCCTCATCTAGGTGTAAGCAGGCTACAAATAGCAACAGAGACAAAGTCACCACAGCAGCAAACAACCTCTAAACACTTGAAACCCAGCTCCCCTTCTTAATCTTGTCCATTCCTCCCTCCCCTCCAGACATACCTTGCACCTCTGTCTCTCCTGCTCAGCTGCTACCGCTGATAAGGTGCCTAACGAGGTTGCTGGATCACCTGGTCTGTTCCTCTTCAGCTGCAAGTAGGGTAGATAGAGCAAGCAATTAAGCACCACCTGCTGATTGCTCGCAATCACTCAATAATGCAATTAATTAAACCTTTAATTGATTGATAACCTAGATGTTGCTCAGATTTCCCTCCAAAACGTTTGTGCTGTCATTGCAAAGACCAGCATGCTGCAGGCTGCAGCAAATTTGCATAATTAATCCCGCCCACTTTTCCAACACTGATAATGCACGCAGCCAGCCAGCCAGCCAGCCATACAGCCATACATACTCTGACTTCTTCACAATGGATATGTACTGGACACTTTTATTCCATGAAGTGATTACACAGATTTACAGGATAACAATGAATAAATACATGGGATCAGGTGAACAGAATTGAATCGTGCACAGCGCATGATAGAGAATAACAATCAGACTAGCGATCAATCCAAACGAAACAATAACAGTTAACAAACATTGCTACAAGTGTCCATAATTCAAGGAATGTCATGTTTTTGGTCCGTTCCGTCCAGGCTTCATTCAGGCATGCCATGCCGCAGACAGGGGGAGGCAGAGCTCGCACTTAGACAGAACAGAGAAAAAAGCAGGGAAGGAAGGAGAACAAGTTTGCCTTCGTTCTCACACACACCAAGTGAGAGTCCAGTGGCTTGCTTTTTTTTTTTTTTCCCTTTTGCATTCGTTTTCTGTTTGTTTGTTCCATCTATTTTTTAACCAGCATAAGAGAGGTGCACCGGTCCTGGAGGTACTGCAATACCAGGTCAATGCGTGGAGTGGACAGAGCAAGCTCTTCTTCCATCTCCCTGTTCCAAAAATCCATTTAATATATGGTCCCCAGATAGGGGACGTATCAGATATTAAACTGATAAGAACAGATTTTTTTTTTTTTTTTTTTTTTAAACCACTCAGTCACAGAGCATTTCCCCCAGATGACTTTCAAGGAATCTCTCAGGTAACATCCTCATGGTCATTTTCAATAAAAATAAATTTTTATAAACACATCACATCAAATCACAACAAATCCCATCACCACCCCCAAACCCACAGCAAAACACCCACCAAAAAAACTCACTGCAAATTATACATCCTAAACACATTCATACCTCCAACCATACTTACCCCATTACATACACATAAATACATATATATAATGCATTTTTTTTTTTTTTTTTCAATTATACAAACCACAACACACCCACCACCCACTCTTTACCTCTTCCCACCATTTATTAATTTCTTCTTCCTAAACAAAATCAAACACATATTAACATATACAATTATACATTTCAAAATATATGTAATTTTTTTTTTTCTCTCAATTATACAAACCACAACGCACCCACCACCCACCATTTATTAATTTCTTCTTCCTAAACAAAATCAAACACATTGTTTTTTTTTTTGTAAATCTCTTTTTATTGAAGAAGGGAGTGAGAAAGGGAAATAATGGAAGGCGCGCAGGCCTCCATGCATAGTTTTTGCAATAGTATATTACGTTTAACATGTCAAACATTTTAAGGATAATTTAGCGCAGTATGTAACAGTATGAAGCATAGCATGGCTCAGATACTCAGACATAATGAAAAATATATAACATGAGAAATTACCCAGCAGGTGAGTATGCCTTAGAATCGATGACATTGCTTTTAAACTAGAAACTTCATAGGGATATATATCTTAGTTCCCAACTAACACCTGGTGTAAGGGACATCTTCCAGTCCTCTGTGTGGTTTTTGATCAAGTTAACAAGTTAAGGAAGTCAGGAGTAGTACACATAGAACACTGTGAGTGAGCGTAGAATAACCAGGTCAAATTATACAAGTCCTCTACCAATGTGTTCGAGGAGCAGTATCATATCTTGAGTGTGAGCCTCTAGGCTTGCGGGCCCAGAGTAGTGGTGTGTGAAGTGTCCGTATGTGTCGTCTGTGCTACTGGAGTGATCCAAGAAGGGTGCAAGCTTGGTAAGTCAGAGGATACGTGTTCAATTAAACTTGTCGGACCCGAGAGTCACAGTAAGGTATTGTGTCCTGGGTTCGGCTCGTCTTCTTTCGCGTATCTGTGGGCTGTTGTGTATATGGGATTGTAGTGACTGATGGTGTCTTTCTAAAGACTAATTTACATGTTAACCATTTCCTGGTTCTGAAGGTCAGGGATAAGTTGGGCTTGCATCTCCCCTATGTCTAACTGCGGGCGTCGTAGAATCCATATGGAGGGTGATTCATGTGGAGGAGCAGTGTGTCGGGGATCATGAAGCTTTATGTGTATCGCGTGTCAGTTCTATTTGTGTATTCCCAGTAATCCTGGTGATCTACAGTTGATATCCCTGCTCACAGGAGGTAGAGTGCGGGCATCAGGTTATGGCGTTGGTGTTTGCGTTAAATTCAGTATGAACACGATGCACTATGTGTGTTGAATGTGGTCTCCTCGGACTCTCCCCGTATCTCCCCGTATCTCCCCGCTCCTGCACTCCGGACCCCAACCAACAATGTGCAACAAGAATGCAAACACATTGTTAACATATACAATTATACATTTCAAAAACAAATATATGTAAATTTTTTTTTTTTTTTTTCTTATTTTCCAACTTCTTTTTCTCCAACTTTTTTCATTAATCTACCACCACCAATTCATATATACCCCACCACCTAGCTTACTATGAACACCATTTTTTCAATTTTTTTTGTCTTCCATACACCTTCCGCATCCAATTCACCCTTCTTTCTCACATCCATTAAGTAATAAACATACATCCTTCCTCTAATCATTCTCACACAACCATCCACAGAAACACTTTCATGTTTAAAAATTAACAAATTCCTCACGTTCCACATTACTTCTTTTATACACCCCATCATCAACCATAACACTCTCTCTTTTTCTTTGTCAATCTTGCATATACCAAACACTAACACCCCAAAACAAAAAAATCTGAATTCCAGTTAATCCAACCACCAATTTCAACAACTTCTTCATCACCTCCCTCACAAAATCACAGTTCCAAAACAAATGCACAACGTTCTCTCTACCTCCGCATCCCTCTCTAGGACACACATCCGACCTTGCAATCCTCCTTCCATACTGAAATTCTCTCGTCTGCAACACGTTATGTATTGCCATCCATGACACATCTCTTTGTTTATTCACTATATCTTTCCCATTCATTCTCTTCCATACTTCCTTACTCTGTTCCACAGTTATTCCATCAATATTAATCATTTCTTCTTTCTCCCTCAATAAATGAAAAACCTTTTTCTTTGTACACCAATCCTCCTTCGAAACATTCTCCAACTCATATTTTTTAACGCACACTTCAATCTTTTTATAGAACCATGGAGTACTAAAGCAAACTGGTTTCATCCGATCCAATTCATACAAACCACATTTTCTTAAACTCATACCAGCCTCATATTTCATCATACATGCTATCACACTTTCTTTTAAACTAATATTTACACATAATCTCACATACTGTATCAATAGAAACGGTTCTAAATCTGGTACTTCCATTCCTCCATTCACCCTTAATTTTTTTACTTTGTCCCTACTTAATCTTTCCATACGACCACTCCAAAAAAACAAAAAAATTATTCGATTCAACTTCCTCAAACATTTATTCTGAATAGGAAAAATAAAATTCACATACAACATAATCGGTATTAAAATCGCCTTTATTATTAAAACCTTCCCAGCAAATGACAACCTTCTTTCATTCCACCACCCAATCTTCTGATTAACCTTATGTACAACATTATTCCAACTTTCTTTCCCTTTCAATCCTTCATCAAATTTCACACCTAAAACTTTGATTTCATCCTCTACTACCGGCCACCCACACAATTCTAATTCTCTCCATTCACCAAAAGCCTTACACGCACATTTATCCCAATTAACTTTAAAACCACTTGCCATACAAAAAATTCCCACCAATACTTTTACTCTTCGTAGCCCTGCTTGATTTTTGCACACCACAGTCACATCATCCATATATCCAATAACTTTCAAACTTCTCGCACCACTACCTGGAATTTCAACACCTCTCACCATTTTGTCATTTCAAATACTCACCAACAAAGGTTCAATTACGCTAATAAACAATATAGGGGACAGGGGACACCCCTGTTTAACCCCAGATCTTATTTTAAAACTATCAGTCGTCCAGCCATTTATTTGTACCACACTCTCAATATTTACATACATACACTTTATCCAAAATAAAAGTTTATCAGGCACTCTCATTTTCTTCAAAACCTCAAACATAAACTCATGCTCTACTCTATCATACGCTTTCTCAAAATCAATCGTCGCAACTGCCACTCCTTGCTTTCGCTCCATACAATCCCATATTACATCTCTCACTGCTATCAAACTTCCTGCAATCTGCCTCCCAGGTATTGCACATGCTTGCTCTTCACCAATCATATCTTCAATCACACCTCTCATTCGATTTGCAATTAACTTAGCTAAAATTTTATAATCTGAATTAAGCAGAGTTATTGGTCTCCAATTTTTTAATTCATTCTTACTACCTTTTTTAAAAATTAAAACAATCACACCTTTTTTCATTGACTCACTCATTTCTCCCTTTTTTAACACACATTTACCCACTTCTAAAAAATCATCCTCTATCACTTCCCAACACATTCTATAAAACTCAATCGGCAGTCCATCACAACCCGGCGACTTATTCAACTTAAATTGTCCAATTGTATCACTCAACTCCTTCTTCCCTATCTCTTTAATTAGATCACTTTCATCCTCTCTTCTCACACCTGCTTCAATGTTTTCTAACAACTCAGTCCCCAAGCGCACATTCCTCTCTTTTCTTTCATATGAATTACCATAAAATTTCTCTATTTCAGCCAACATTGATACCTTATCTTGTAAAAAAAAACCATTTTCATTTAAAATTCCATCCATACATTTCTTACCCTCATATGCTTTTCTAAAAAAGAATTTTGTACACTTTTCGTCATTTTCAACCACATTCATTCTGGCAGCAAACACCACCTTTCTTCCTCGTTCTTCTAAACACTTTCTCCGATTTTCCCTTGCTTCCTCCAATTCCACTGTCACATCCCATCCCAACTCTCTCAATTTACACAAATAATCAATCCTTTTTCTCCATACATCAAACCATACCCTCTCATTCTTCGCTTTTTCCTTACCATACCTAATAAAAAACACTTTTGTTTTCAACTTAACCCATTCCCACCATTTCGTTATACAATCAAACTTTGTCTTACATTTTCTCCATCTTTTAAACATCATACAATATTTTTCTTTCACTTCTTCATCCATTAACATTTTCACATTCATTTTCCATATGCCTTTACCAAACTTCATACTCACATCCAATCGAACTTTACACTCTAACACCACATGATCCGAAAATGGAGCACCGTTCATAGTAAGCTCTTCCGCAACAATCCCCTGTGAAACAAAACAATAATCAATACGTGATTTCACCGTGCCTTTATCACTATAAAAAGTAAAAACTTCATTACCCCCAACAACTGACACCATATCCTTGTACCCAAAATCTCTTATCATATTCAATAAACACTTCCCAGTTATATCCAATTTATAACCCTCCCCACTCCCCACTCTATCCTCCCGTCTTATAATGCAGTTAAAATCTCCTATCAAAAAAGTGCCCATTCTCCCTGGTAAATACATACCCAAACACTCAAAAACCTCCATTCTCTCACTCCTATTTACAGGTGCATACATGTTAAAGATCCTAAACAAAGTGCCCCCAAATAAGAAGGTGATCATTAAAACCCTCCCTGTCACAATTTCCACACTTTCCACTATTTCACACTCCCACCCCCTAAACAAAACCGCCACCCCCAAATTACCATTTCCACAAGAGTAACAAGCTGGTCCCAAGTCCCATTTAACTGTCTGTGGTTTGTCCTTAAGGCAACACTCCTGTAAACAAAAACAAGTAAAATTCATATTTTCAAGAAAATTAAATACCATAGCTCTCCTAACAACTGACTGCAAGCTTCTTACATTAAGAGAGCATATGGTAAACATTTAATCAGAGGAATTTCCTCATCATCAATCACGTCCCATCCTCAGACTCACTTCTACTCTCCGGTTCTTTTTGTGAAAAACCCGAGTTACTGCTCAGCCTTGATACAGCGCTTATATCAAAAACAGGTGACGCCGACCCGGAACCCTTAGACTCAGATTTTTCTCCTACCTCCAAAGGCGCCTCCAGCAGGATCTTAGGCATTTCTTTTGATAATTTTCTACTCTTACGCTTCTTTTTTGAGGCCGGTGCGACTTTCTCACTTTCATCCTCTGCAGAATCTACCTTTGTTGTAGATTCAATCATAGCCACACCAACTTCCATGGCCTCACCACTTTCCATTACCTCAGCTGCTTCTATTCCTTCTTCATTATCCTCCTTACTTCCAGTTTTCTCTTTTTTCTTTTTTGCTTCCTCTGCCATTATTTTTTCATATCTTTCCAAATGCTCTTCTCTCGTTCGCAAAGACTCATAGGACGGGATAAACGGAATTTTCATTTTTATACTGGGTTTAACACCATGCCCCTTATCTGTTTCTTCACCCGTATTATCAGCACCTTCACTTCTCCATTCTTTATACAAATTAGGGCATGTTCGGGCCATGTGTCTATCTGACCCACATAGGTCGCACTTTCTTTTTTCCGCGCATTCCGCGGCAGTGTGACCTTCACAAAAGCAGTTACGACAACACCTACCTTTGTCACATTCTTCGCTCAAATGTCCAAACTGGTAACAATTACGGCAATACCTAGGTTGCCCCGGGTAGTACAAATACCCTCTGTTACCCCCGATTGAAAAATTTTGTGGTGGGTGTTTTAACCCACTCAATTCTGCCGTATCCGGCTTTAACACAACAAAGAATTTCCGCTTACCATTGTAGATACCAAAGTTATTCACCTGTTTTAGTGGTTTAGAAACCACTGAACAGTACCTACTTAAAAACAGCATAATTTCTTCGTCTGAAACAAACGGGTTATAAAGGTGTACGACCATAGGAACCCTAGACACCGGCACGTAAGGAATAAAAGAGATACCTTCCAGAAGTTTGTCATCCTTCTTCTGTATACTCCTCTCCATAATAGTCGTGATATGGTCTTGTTCCTCGCAGGTAATGTCGTACACCCCTCGTGACGGAAAATCTTGAACACAATAGAGCCACTCACGAGGAATCTTCAGTAAGCCATCCAGAATCTCTTTCTGTATATCATACAGACTCACAGCTTTCCTCCTCTCCTCCGCCACGACCAGCCGAACTGTCCTAGGATACGAAGGCGCTCCTCTCTCCATGATTGACCGCTTCCCGTTTCTGGTGTCAGCGCAGATCGCCCCCCAATAGCAGCATCCAGACCGTGTCCCCACTAGGAGAACACAGCCTGGAAGGCCGAGGGGCTAGCGTTGCCGATCCACCAGAACCTCCTGACTAGACCAGTTTTTACACTTGATCTTAGCCAAAAGGCCGAGAAGCGATAACCAGAATGGGCGCCCAGCTACTCACCTGCCGTTCGCTGGCGCTTGTTCAGCTTGCGGTGAGCCTTGGGCACAGTACCGCCTTTTCCTCATCTAGGTGTAAGCTGGCTACAAATAGCAACAGAGACAAAGTCACCAGAGCAGCAAACAACCTCTAAACCCTTGAAACCCAGCTCCCCTTCTTAACCTTGTCCATTCCTCCCCCTCCCCTCCAGACATACCTTGCACCTCTGTCTCTCCTGCTCAGCTGCTACCGCTGATAAGGTGCCTAACGAGGTTGCTGGATCACCTGGTCGGGTCCTCTTCAGCTGCAAGTAGGGTAGATAGAGAAAGCAATTAAGCACCACCTGCTGATTGCTCGCAATCACTCAATAATGCAATTAATTAAATCTTTAATTGATTGATAACCTAGATGTTGCTCAGATTTCCCTCCAAAACGTTTGTGCTGTCATTGCAAAGACCAGCATGCTGCAGGCTGCAGCAAATTTGCATAATTAATCCCGCCCACTTTTCCAACACTGATAATGCACGCTGCCAGCCAGCCAGCCAGCCAGCAATACATACTCTGACTTCTTCACAATGGATATGTACTGGACACTTTTATTCCATGAAGTGATTACACAGATTTACATGATAACAATGGTTAAATACATGGGATCAGGTGAACAGAATTGAATCGTGCACAGCACATGATAGAGAATAACAATCAGACTAGCTATCAATCCAAACGAAACAATAACAGTTAACAAACATTGCTACAAGTGTCCATAATTCAAGGAATGTAATGTTTTTGGTCCGTTCCGTCCAGGCTTCATTCAGGCATGCCATGCCGCAGACAGGGGGAGGCAGAGCTCGCACTTAGACAGAACAGAGAAAAAAAAAGCAGGGAAGGAAGGAGAACAAGTTTTCCTTCGTTCTCGCCAAGTGAGAGTCCAGTGGCTTGCTTTTCCTTTTTGCATTTTTTGTTCAATCAATCAATCTATTTTTTAACCAGCATAAGAGAGGTGCACCGGTCCTGGAGGTACTGCAATACCAGGTCAATGCGTGGAGTGGACAGAGCAAGCTCTTCTTCCATCTCCCTGTTCCAAAAATCCATTTAATATATGGTCCCCAGATAGGGGACGTATCAGATATTAAACTGATAAGAACAGATTTTTTGATTTAACAAAAAAGTCTTTATTTCGAAATAAACAGTTTACAGTTTAAAACATATCTGCGTCGAAGCGCAGTGTCAGACATTCTTACATACTTTATATCTTGCTAGCAGTCAGTTTTGGGCACTTTGGGCTGAGACCTTTATTAGTGCCCAAGTACCAACTGCCAACCATACAAACATTAAATGCACCCATACCTTCCCACCAAAACAACAATAATAAATAAAAGGGGGAGGGGAGGTGAGGGGGCTTTCCGACTCTTTATCTAATAGGGGTTTTGTTGATTGGGGTCAAGTCTCTGGAAGAAGAAAGGGGTGGGGGGGGGGGGGCTGAGGGGTCTTGGACTCAGTCCTCTTCTTCTTCACCAAGGTTATCTATGGTGTCATAGTCTCTGAGCAGGCTGTGGACCAGCCTGCGGCAGTCTCGGATAGTGACTTGTTCCCTCCTCAACACCAAGCGATTCCTGGCGAACCATAGGGCATCCTTCACGCAGCACAGTAGGCGCCATGCGTCCTCAATTGCCCCCACTGTGTGTGTTCCGGGAAATAGTCCATACAGGATAGAGTGATATGACAGATGCTGTCTCTCAACTGAGTCTCTGAGTTCTCTTTCCAGGGCTCTCAGCAAAGCCTGTGCAAATTTGCACTGCCAGAAGAGGTGTAGAGAAGTTTCCTCCTCCACAACACACTGTGGACAATGTCTGTATCTGCACAGCCCCCTCGCATGCATGAATGTCCTTAGGGGGAGGCCTCCCTGGATGGCCATCCATGCCATGTCTTTGTGTCTATTGGTCAGCCTGCCGGATGCCACCTTTTCCCATACAGTCTCTGTTGTGGCGGCTGGCAGCCCTGGAATAGACTCTGTAATGTCCTGTGCTCTGATTAGTTTGTAGATCACCTTGGGGGACCACAGTTCCGGTTTGACTCCTTCCAGATGGTGTTCCTTCACAAACTTTCTCACATCAAGGTAATACCAAGGAGTGTTCCAGTTGTAAGGGATGGAGCTGTCCCACTTGTCCCAGCCCAGCCCTCTCCAGATGGGTAGGAGGAAAAAGCGGGACATGGAGTTCCCGGCAGAGCAGTTTGCATTGTCTCTTAGCGTCCTGCGAACTCCGTTGCATACAAAGAAGGCTCGAAGCCAGGTGGGGATATCTGGAACTCCCTTGCCTCCCTTGCGGGGTTCTTTGTACATCATGGTGCACTTCACTCTGTCCATCTTGGATCCCCAGATGAAGTGAAAAACTGCTCTTGTGATGGCTCTGCAAACAGCCATCAGAGGGGGCCACGCCTGGGCCGTGTACTGCAGAACAGGGAGGATCTCGTTCCGCAGCACTAGTTTTTTCCCTTCGATGGTAAGGTCTCTGAGGATCCACAATCCGAACTTCTGGTTCACTTTTGCCAGTCTCTCGTCCCAGCTTTTCAAGGCAGCACCCTCTCCCCCAAACCAGACCCCTAGAATCTTAATGAGGCCTGATTTGATGGGGAAGGGAAGAGGGTCTGAGGGTACATCCCACTGCCCAAACAGCATAGTCTCTGACTTCCCGCAGTTGATCTTGGCTCCTGAAGCTCTGCTGAAGTCATCACAGGTGGACTTGAGTGCTCTCACTGCATGGTGGTCAGCGCAGAAGATGTGACGTCGTCCATGTAGATCGAGCACTTTACTTCTTTCCCTCTGGTTCCTGGTGTGGTGATCCCTCTGATCTCACGGTTCTGCCTGATGGACTCGGCGAAGAGTTCTATGCAACAGACAAAGAGGAGAGGTGAGAGAGGGCAGCCTTGCCTGACCCCTGACCTGACTAGGAAGGGTTCAGTTTTCCAGCCATTCACCAATACAGTGCTGCAGATATCACGGTACATTAGGTTTACATAGGAGCAGAACACTTCCCCCAGCCCAAACCTGCGCAGTACTCTATTCATGAACTCATGAGAGACACGATCAAAGGCTTTCTCCTGGTCCAGGCACACGAGTGCAGCCCGGACCCGGCGATCCTTGATGTAATGGATCGTGTCTCTGACGAGTGCCAGGCTGTCGGAGATCCGGCGTCCTGGGATGCCACAGGTCTGGTCAGGGTCGATGATCCCTCCTATGACCGCCTTCAGTCTGGTTGCTAAGACCTTGGCCAGGATCTTGTAATCCACATTAAGGAGAGAGATGGGTCTCCAGTTTTTAAGGTCGCATCTCTCCCCCTTCTGTTTATACAAAATCGTGATCATACCTTCCCTGAGAGTGGGTGGTAGGCTGCCCGTCTCTGCCATCTCCTCATACAGGGCCAGCAGGTCCGGTCCAATGAGGTCCCACAGCGTTACGTATAACTCGGCTGGGAGACCGTCACTGCCCGGGGTCGTGCCTGGTCTAAAGGATCTGACCGCAACGTGCAGCTCCCCCAGAGTCAGGGGGCCGTCTAGCACGGCTTTCCCTGTTGGGTCTACCGTCCTCGTGATACCCGAGAGGAATCTCTCGGCGGCATCACTGCACATATGCTTAGGGGAGTAGAGGTCCTTGTAGTAGTCCGTTACTACCTTCGTGACCCTCTCTTTCCCCTGTTGCATATCACCATTACCATCACATAGCTCAGACAGGGGTGTGTGGCCAGAGTGGAGTTTCCTAAAGAAAAAAGAGTTACACTTCTCCCCCTTCTCAAGATTCTCCACTTTGGAACGAAAGATGATTTGCCTGGCTTCTTCCTCAAAGTGTCTTTTCAGACCCTCCTTGGTTTCCTCCAGCTCCTCACCCACGTCCCATCCACAGAGTTGCAGGTCCAGCAGAGACTGCAACCTGCGTTGCAGTCTCTGGAAGTACCGCTTCCTGGCAGCCGCTAGGCCTCTGCCTTTTGCCTGCCAGAAACTGCGGAGCTTGACTTTAGTCTGTTCCCACCATTCCGCCATGGTATGGAACTGACTCTTGTCTGCCATCCTTGGTATGCAGTGCGCAGCTCCTCCACAATTTCCCGTCTCTGCAGCAGGGTACAGTTTAGCTTCCAGGCACCCGGGCCAGGGGGGAAACCCTTTCCCAGTGTACCTTCGAGCTTTACCGCCCTGTGATCAGAGAAGAAGCAGGGAATCGTGGCAGAGTGCTCATGCTTAACTGTTCGGGATGTGAACACAAAGTCTATCCGAGAGCGCTGAGACCCATCTGGGCGGCTCCATGTATAATTAACAGAGCCATTACCCATTGAGCCCACAGCGTCCCTCATGGATGCCTCGGTGATCATTTCCCTAAGCAGTTTGGAGGTTACATCTAGCTTGGCTGCAGTCTGGGAACTGCGGCCATCTTCCTCTATTGGACAGTTGAAGTCACCTCCCATCAAGACTGCTCTGGTAGTTGCGAGTTGGGCCCGCAGGGTTTGGAGTAGTTCCAAACGCTGTCTCTTCTCCGGCGAGGAGTACACGGTGATGAACCTCACTGGTTCCCCTGCCCAGGAGCCGTCCACGACTAATAGTCGACCACAGACAAGCTCCCGGACAGAGTCCACCGTGAAGTGTCCTCCCCGGATTAGGACAGCGGTACCTGCTGACTTGCACCCGTTCCCACCAGACCAGAATGATGGTCCATGCGTCCAGTCCCTGGCCAGGTGGCGGTAGGACTTGGAGAAAGGGATGGAACATTCCTGCAACATAAACACATCACACTTCTGAGAGGCTAGATATCCTAACACAGCATGTCTACGTAACCTATCCTTGATGCTCCTAACATTAATGGTGAGAATAGAAATAGACGCCATAATCAATGTAAGGGAGAAAAGACAGTGTTATTCACAGACATGACTGTTCAGTTACCGCCGCCTTCCCCCTGATGGGGGAGGCTACTTCCTTCTCCTCCTCCTTGGTCCTTTATGTCCAGTGTTGGTGGTGGAGGTGGTGGGCGTGTCTCCGTCTGAACCGGCTCCTCAAGGAGGCGTTGTAGGCTGTCGAGGGTCTCTGTGTACTGCAGCTCTGGGATAAATGATGTCCCACATTCTAGAGCTTCTCGGATGAGCTCGTCTGCTTCTGCATCGGTTACCTCTGCAGGGGAGGGGGAGGCTGCTTTTTGTGCCTTTTTGCTCTGCTGAACCTTGGGTGGGCTTGTGTCTTCCAGTCCTGCTTCTTCACTGCTGATCTTCCGTTTCCTCTGACCGGGGTCTCGCAGTTGTTCCTCAGGGGGATTACCTGTAGCGGGAATAAGAGCAGGGAAGGGGTCCTGGGGGGGGTCTGCAGCAGTGAGGGAGAAGGTTAGATCTGCTGCAGTGGGTGAGGGGTAGAGTTCGGAGGGGAGAGAGCTGGGTGGGGGGCGGGTGCTCTTGGGAGTCAGGAAGGGTAGGGGGCAAGAGGGGTCAGGAGAGGTGGCCGGGTTTTTGGGAGGGGGAAGTGAGACAGCGGGGGTTGGGGTGGTTTTCTTCCCCTTCTTTTTGCCTGGCTTCTGTTTCATTTGGAGGGTCTCAGCTGGGCCTGACGCTGATAGCCCCTTACTTGCTACTGCCGCGTAGCTCCTGGTCCTTTTTGGGCAGTCTTTGTACATGTGTGAGGTGTCCCCACACAGGTTGCAGGTTGTTCTCCTGGGGCAGTCCTTGGTGTCGTGACCTGCCACCTTACATACCTTGCAGGCGGATGCCTTGCAATCCTTCCCCTGGTGCCCGAGCTGGTTGCATTTCCGGCAGTTCCTGGGTTGGTCTTGGTAGAACAGCATGCCAGCTGAGCTACCTAGGGAGAAGCACTGCGGCAGGTGTTGTAGGTTCCCAGGAGAGGATGGATCCTGTTTCAGGCGGACAATCAGGGACCATCGTCCTATCCAGAAGCCGTGCTTGTCCTTTATCTGGGCCGGGTCACTCATCACCGTGCAGAATCTGCCTAGAAACGTTGAGATGTCCTTGCCAGGGGTGTGGGGGTTCCTCATGGATACCGTCATCCTTCTCTCCTCTCTCTTTATTGGGCAGCTTCCTATAAATCGTGTGAAAGGAGAGTCGGGTTTGGCCGCCAGGAAATGTTCCCAGTACCTTTTGCAGATTGCCATCGTTAGGAACGTGACATGGAACAGGCCTGCTGCGAGGGATTGTATGCTCAGGGTCTCCGCCGCGGTGAACCCTTGGTCCAGTACCATCTGCTTACTGAAGGTTTCTGGGTTCAAATCGGGTATCCTCCCATCTACTTCCTTCAGCTTCAAGGCCACTGTCGTTTTCATCCATGGCTCCAGGGTGGGTGCTTCTCCGTGATTTGCCCCGACTCCCTTGCTCTTCCCAGTGGAGGCGAGGGGGGTGGTCCCGGAGTTCTGGGGTTTAGACACAGTGCCTTCTAACGCCGCAGTCTTGGCTCCCGGGGCTGCCATTCTTGATGCTCTCTGGGCGGTGTTGGGGCAAGTAGAAATTGTGGTTAAGGGATGTTGAGCACTGAGGTTCACTCCTCCGCAGGAGCTGCTTCTGGTTACCTCAGCTTTTCCTCCGCAGGAAGCTCAACTGCCACTCTTTCTCCGCCCCTTCAGGAGATTTGCGTTGCCTAGGCTACCTTCTCCGCAGAAGGCTCCTGCTGCCTTGGCTACCCGCTGTGCAGTGGGATACGCCGCCTTACTTTGGAATCCTCCTCCGCAGGAGGTCTAAATTCCGCCGCTTGGCGTTTTCCTCCACAGGAGATTTGCGCTGCCTAGCCAAGGCTTCCTTCTCCTCAGAAGGCCCTACCGCCTGGGCTACCCGCTCCGCAGTGGGTTGCGCTGCCTAGCTTTGGATATCTCCTCCGTAGGAGATCTTAGTTCCGCTGCTTGGCCTTCTCCTCTGTCGGAAGTTGCGCTGCCTTGGGTCCCTTCTCCGCAGAAGGCCCTACCACCTTGGCTTCCCGCTGTGCAGTGGGTTGCGCTACCTCGCCCCGGATTCTTCCTCCGCAGGAAGCCCTACCTCCGTTGCTCGGCCTTCTCCTCCGTCGGTGCCCAGTCTATGCCACCCTCTGGATTCACTGCTGGCTAGAGCCTCAAGAGTCCTTCTCCAGAATAGAATCCACTCTGTGTTGGGGAACTCCAGCAGTTTCACCAAGGTTACCTGGGGCTAATCTGTGTTGCTTTGGCTTCCTTCTCCGCAGAAGGCCCTACTACCCTAAACCTCAGCAACCCGTGATCGCATGTGTGTAGCACCGCTGTTCGGATACTGTATCTAGTCCACACCAAAAGGCCACTCTGGTTCGATCTTCCCCTAATAGCAGCAGATAGCTTAAGCCGGTTAAGGCGATGCTATAAGGCCAAAGGAAGATACTCCAAAGCACCTAAAGGCAAAGATAAGAACAGATTTTTTTTTTTTTTTTTTTTTTTAACCATTCAGTCATAGAGCATTTCCTCCAGATAAAATTCAAGGAATCTCTCAGATAACATCCTCATGATTTTTTCCAATAAAATTTTATAAATATTTACATCACAGCAAAATCACAGCAAAACCCCTCCACCTCCCCTTAAACACCACCACAACCCACCACCCAACACACCAAAAAGGCACAGCAAATTACTTACCCCAACCTCCTATAGCGCAGTCATCCATCCATTCATACTTACCCCCCACATAGCAATACAAATTTCATTTACTTTTCTACAATATTTACATTTCTACAATATTTACATTATTATCACAATACCCATCACTTATCCTCTTTTACCCCTCCACCCACCAATAAAATTTTCTCCACAAACCTAAAGAAAAATACAAAATAGACATGTTATTCACATAAAAAGAATGCCATCTCTCCCACTTTTGAAATATTTTCTCTCTTTTTTTTTTTTTTAATTATTTTTTTTTTATTATAACGAAACCCCAAAAAATCCCATATTTACGCACACCATTTATTCCATTTTTTCGTCTTCCATACACCTTCCGCATCCATTTCTCCATTTTTCCGAACATCTCTCAAATAATACAAATATACTTTTCCTCTTAACATACTTACACATGCATCCACCGTTAAACATTCATGTCTAAAAACTAACAAATTTCGAACATCCCACAACGACTCTTTTATACATGCCATAATAGTCCACAACACTCTCTCACTTGTCTTCTCTATTGAACACATACCAAATAACAATACATCAAACGAAAATACAGAAATCCCAGTCAAACCTATTACCAATTTCAACAATCTTTTCAACACTTCTCTCACAAAACCACAATTCCAGAAAACATGCACCACATTCTCTCTATCTCCACACCCTTCCCTCGGACACATCTCTGTTCTCCCTAATCTTCTTCCATACTGCACCTCTCTTGTAGCCAGACAATTGTGTATCGCCATCCATGATATATCCTTTTGCCTATTCAAAATTTCTATATCACTCAATCTCTTCCATACTTCCTTACTCATATTTTCAGTCAATCCATCAATCCTTAACACAATTTCTCTGTCATTCAAAATTTTAAAGACCTTTTTCTTCTCACACCAATCCTCCCACTTCACATTCTGTACTTCATACTTCTTTAAACACACCTCAATCTTTCTATAAAACCACGGAATATTAAAACACAAGGGTTTCATTTGATCAAACTCATGCAAACCATACCTCCTCAAACACATCCCCGCTGCATACTTCAACATACATGCTATCAAACTATCCGTTTTACAAATCCTAACACACATCCTTACATAGTGCACCATTAAAAATCTTTCCACATCCGGGACATTCATACCCCCATTCTCTCGTAATTTCACCACTTTCTCTCTACTCAGTCTCTCCATGCGACTACTCCAAAAAAATAAAAAAATTATCCTAATCAATTTCCTCAAACTCTTCTCATCCGGGGGGAACACAAAACTCAAATACAACATAATAGGAATCAAAACAGATATTATCAACACTTTACCTTCAAACGACAAAATCCTTACACTCCACAATCCAATCTTTTGATTCACTCTATTAACAACTTTCTTCCAACTTTCTTTCCCATTCAAATCCTCATCAAACTTCACTCCCAAAACCTCAATCTCATATTCAGCAACCGGCCATCCACACAACTCCAATTCCCTCCATTCACCAAAAGCCTTACACTTACATTTATCCCAATTAACTCGAAATCCACTCGCCATACAAAAAAATTCCACTATCAGTTTCACCCTCCTCAAGCCCGCCTGTGATCTACATACAACCGTGACATCATCCATATACCCAATTACTTTCATGCTTCTTCCACCACTCCCAGGAATCTCAACCCCTTTCACAATCTTATCATTCATTAAGTTACGCAACAAAGGTTCAATAACACAGATAAAAATAACAGGAGATAAAGGACAACCCTGTCTAACTCCCGAACATACCTTAAAACTATCAGTAAACCATCCATTAACTTGCACGACACTTTCAATATCTCTATACATACACTTTATCCAATTTATCATTTGCCCAGGCAATCCCATTCTCTCTAAAACACGAAACATAAATTCATGCGCTACCCTATCATACGCTTTCTCAAAATCTATCGTTGCAATCGCTACCTCTATCTTCCTTTCTTTACAAAACCATAGCACATCTCTCACACCAATCAAGCTTTCCGCTATTTGTCTGCCAGGAACCGCACAAACTTGTTCCTCACCTACCATACTTTCAATCACTCTTTTCATTCTATTAGCAATCATCTTAGCAACAATCTTATAGTCCACATTCAGCAACGTAATAGGCCTCCAATTACCCAAATCAAACTTATCACCCTTCTTAAAAATCAAAACAATCACACCTTTCTTCATTGAATCAGACATCACACCTTTTTCCAACACATACTTACAAACATCCAAAAAGTCATCCCCTACAATCTCCCAACACATTCTATACAATTCCACAGGCAAACAATCACTCCCAGGTGTTTTATTCAACTTAAATTCAAAAACCAGTTTCATACAACTCCTTCCTATTCAATTCCCTCACTAACCAGCTAACATCCTCCTTACTTACACCATTCTCCAGTTTATCAAACATCTCCTCTTCCAAACTCTCATCACGCCTCTTTTCCGTGTATAAGTTCTCATAAAATTTTTTAACCTCATTCAAAATCTCATTTTTACCATGCAGCACTTCCCCACGCTCATTCAACACACCCTCCATACCTTTTCTACAATCATACGCTTTCTTAAAAAAATATCTCGTACACTTTTCATCACACTCCAAAACATTCAATTTTGCTGCAAATACAATTTTTCTACCTTTCTCTTCCAAACATTTACGCCTCATTTCTCTTGCATCCTCAAGTTCAATTTCAACATCCCAACCTAATTCTTTTAATTTACTCAAGTAATCAATTCTTTTCCTCCAATCATCCCAAACCTCTCTCTCCATTCGAACCTTCTTCCAACTTTCTCTCATAAAAAATACTTTTGTATTTTCCTTCACCCATTCCCACCATCGTAATACACAATCAAAACTTGCTTTACATTTACGCCAACATTCATACCGTTTACTATACTCCATTCTCACTTTTTCATCCTTTAACATGCTCACATTCAATTTCCAACTACTTCTTCCATATTCCATTTTCACATTCATCCTTACCTCACATACCAAAAGCGCATGGTCCGAAAAAGCCACTCTCTGTGTGCGTAAAGACTCCAACTTAAACCCCTGTGATAAAAAACAAAAATCAATGCGAGATCTTACAGTACCCTTATCGCTATAAAAAGTAAACTTATCATAATTACCAATAACCTCCACTGCATCAGTTAAACCAACATCCTTAACTAAATTGTTCAAAATCTTCCCCGTACTATCTAACTTATACCCATCACCAACCCCCATCCTATCCTCCCTCCTTATTATACAGTTGAAATCCCCACACAAAATAGTTAAATCCCTCCCTGGTAAATTCAAACCTACACATTCAAACACATCCATTCTCTCTTTTTTATCTACTGGTGCATAAACATTTAATATCCTACACAAAACACCCCTAAACAAAAAATAAATCAATAAAACTCTCCCAGAAACTAATTCTAACACCTTCACAATATCAAATTCCCACCCCCTAAACAATATAGCTACACCAATATTTTTCCCCACCCCAAAAGAATAAAAGGACGGACCCAAATCCCACTTTATACCAATTGGCTCATCCTGTAAATGACATTCTTGTAGGCAAATAATGTGAAATGAAATTTTACAAAGGAAATCAAAAATCATCGCTCTCCTAACATTAGATTTTAAACTCCTTACATTAAGAGAGGCGACTTTAAACATAAATCAGAGGTAATTAACCCACATCATATCATGTCCCTTCATCGGACTCAGTAGTCTCTAAGACCCTAGAGAAGCCAGATATGTCAAACAATCTTGACACCGCCTGGACGTCAAAGACAGGAGAAGCAGGTCCCGAAGTTTCTGACTCTGATCTCTCCCCACGCTCCGGAGAGGATTCCATTAAAACATTCGGATATTCTCTAGACAGAACTTCTTTACTATTTCTCTTTAATCTTTTTGACTGAGGAGCATCTTTAACCTCCAACTCACTAGATACACTAGCCGAAGATGGACTAGCTTCCAATACCCCAACAGAACTTGACTCACCACACTCCATAACTTCTGCTGCACTCAGGGCTTCTTCTTTCTCTTTTTCAGCTTTCTTCTTAGCATCTTCACGCATAATGTTTGCGTGTCGTTCTTCATGCTCAGCTAAGGAACGCAATTGCGTGCCATACGATGGAATAAATGCGACCCTAGACGCTTGCAAAGCCTTCTTACCTGCATCCTCCAGAATTACTTCCTTCAGTTCCAGGTTTATTGCGTCCACTGCCCGGGCAGCACCTACCAACAAACTTGGACATAATTTAGCCATATGGTACTCAGACCCACAAAGATCACACTTGCGTTTTTCTGAACACTCATAGGCCGTATGCCCCTCCCCAAAGCAGTTTCTGCAGCACATGCCCTTTTTGCAATCCTTACTCACATGTCCGAACTGGAAGCAGTTCCTACAATACATAGGTTGACCCGGATAGAAAAGATATCCCCTGTTTCCCCCAAGGGAAAAATTCTGCGGGGGGTGTCTCACACCACTCACCTCAGTTGCATCTGGGCGAAGAACAACAAAAAATTTTCTTTTTCCATTATACACTCCAAATTGATTGACCAGCTTAACCGGCTTGGATACCTGTACACAATACCTGCTTAGAAAAACTGAAATTTCATCGTCACTAACAAACGGGTTATACATGTGTACAACAAGCGGAACCCGGGACACAGGTACATATGGCAAGAACGTCATACCTGCCAGTAAAACATTACCATCTTTCTCTCTTAGCCTTTCCATCACAGTAGTCACGCAGATCTGATCCGTAAATGTAATGTCGTACATACCCCGGGTCTGGAAATCCTGTATACAAAATAACCATTCCCGAGGTACCTTCAGCAGACCATCCAGAATCTCCTTCTGCACCGTGTAAAGGCCAACTTCACTCCGTCTCTCCTCCGTCACCAACAGCCGAACTGTCTTCGGATACGAGGGGGCACCTCTCTCCATCGCTGATTGCTTCCCGTTCCCGGAGTCAGCGCAGATCGCCCCCCAATAGCAGCATCCAGACCGTGTCCCCACTGGGAGAACACAGTCCGGAAGGCCGAGGGGCTAGCGTTGCCGATCCTCCGAGGCCTCCCGACTAGACCAGCTTTTACACTTGATCTTAGCCAAAAGGCCGAGAAGAGATAACCAGAATGGGCGCCCAGCTACTCACCTGCCGTTCGCCGGCGCTTGTTCAGCTTGCGGTGAGCCTTGGGCACAGTGCCGCCTTTTCCTCATCTAGGTGTAAGCTGGCTACAAATAGCAACAGAGACAAAGTCACCAGAGCAGCAAACAACCTCTAAACCCTTGAAACCCAGCTCCCCTTCTTAATCTTGTCCATTCCTCCCTCCTCCCCTCCAGACATACCTTGCACCTCTGTCTCTCCTGCTCAGCTGATAAGGTGCCTAACGAGGTTGCTGGATCACCTGGTCTGTCTGTTCCTCTTCAGCTGCAAGTAGGGTAGATAGAGCAAGCAATTAAGCACCACCTGCTGATTGCTCGCAATCACTCAATAATGCAATTAATTAAACTTTTAATTGATTGATAACCTAGATGTTGCTCAGATTTCCCTCCAAAACGTTTGTGCTGTCATTGCAAAGACCAGCATGCTGCAGGCTGCAGCAAATTTGCATAATTAATCCCGCCCACTTTTCCAACACTGATAATGCACGCTGCCAGCCAGCCAGCCAGCCAGCCAGCAATACATACTCTGACTTCTTCACAATGGATATGTACTGGACACTTTTATTCCATGAAGTGATTACACAGATTTACACGATAACAATGAATAAATACATGGGATCAGGTGAACAGAATTGAATCGTGCACAGCACATGATAGAGAATAACAATCAGACTAGCGATCAATCCAAACGAAACAATAACAGTTAACAAACATTGCTACAAGTGTCCATAATTCAAGGAATGTAATGTTTTTGGTCCGTTCCGTCCAGGCTTCATTCAGGCAGGCATGCCATGCCGCAGACAGGGGGAGGCAGAGCTCGCACTTAGACAGAACAGAGAAAAAAGCAGGGAAGGAGAACAAGTTTGCCTTCGTTCTCACACACACACACACACACACACCAAGTGAGAGTCCAGTGGCTTGCTTTTTTTTCCCTTTTGCATTCGTTTTTTGTTTGTTTGTTCCATCTATTTTTTAACCAGCATAAGAGAGGTGCACCGGTCCTGGAGGTACTGCAATACCAGGTCAATGCGTGGAGTGGACAGAGCAAGCTCTTCTTCCATCTCCCTGTTCCAAAAATCCATTTAATATATGGTCCCCAGATAGGGGACGTATCAGATATTAAACTGATAAGAACAGATTTTTTTTTTTTTTTTTTTAATAAAACCATTCAGTCACAGAGTACTTCCATCAGAAATATGTCAAGAAGTCTCATTCACAACATCATCATGGTCTTAGTATCGCTATAAAATAATACATTTTATTACATACAGGTTTTAAACAGACATCATTATACAAAAAACAAATTCTTAGTCACTTCAAATGCCTCTGAAAAGTTATTCAGAGCACCTTACTAAGAAATTCCCCATGGAATTAACTATGCACACCATTTCTTCCATTTATTTGTTTATCACACCCCTTCAGCATCCAATTCACCCTTCCTTTTAGCATCCAACAGATAGTACAGGTACAGTTTCCCTCTGACCATTCTAACACATCCCTCCACAGACACTGTTTCTTTTTTAAAGACCAATAAATTTCGCACATCCCATAGAGTCTCTTTTATGCACCCCATTAGTAACCACAAAATTCTGTCTTTTTCTTTATCCAGGTTACATAAACCAAATAATAAAGCTTCAAATGAGAAAACTGGGATTCCTGTCAGACCTACTACTAATTTTAACAGCTGTTTCATTACTTCCCTCACATAATTACAGTTCCACATCAGGTGAACTACATTCTCCCTAGCGCCACACCCTCCTCTTGGACACATGCCAGAACCTACTAAACCCCTTGCATGCTGGAATTCTCTTGTTGGCAAAACATTATGAATAGCCATCCATGCAATATCTATTTGTCTGTGAGCAATGTCTTCACCATGCAGCCTTTGCCACACAACTTTACTTTGTGCTTCTGTCAAACCGTCAATCCTTAGCATCTCTTCTTTATCACTTAATATTTTAAACACTTTTTTCTTTTCACACCAATCACCCTTGGATATATTTACCAAATCATATTTCTGGACACACGCATCGATTTTCTGATAGAACCAAGGTGCAATGAAGCAAACCGGTTTAGTCCTATCTATGACATGCAACCCATGCTTCTGTAACACCATCCCTGCAGCATATTTCAACATACAGGCAACCATACTTTCTTTTTCACTTAGTCTAACACACAATCTCACATAATGAATTAATAAAAACTTTTCCAAATCTGGGAAACCCATACCCCCATTCACCCGTTGTTTTAATACCTTATCCCTACCTAACCTCTCCATCCTGCTTCCCCAAAAAAACAGAAATAGAATCCCAACTAATTTCCTCAGACTGTTATTCCCTATAGGAAAGATCAAATGTAAAAACAGGATGATTGGCAGCAAAATCGCTTTTACAATTAAAACCTTACCCTCAAAGGATAAAGTTCTGTCACACCAAAAACCAATTTTCTGATTCACCCTGCTCACAACTTTATTCCAGCTTACTGTTCCTTTAAGCTCATTATCAAAGATCACCCCCAGAACTTCGATCTCACCATCCTCAACCGGCCATCCACACAAATCCAATTCTCTCCAGCGTCCAAATGCCTTTACAGCACATTTATCCCAATTTACTCTAAAACCACTTGCCATACAAAAAATATCAATCAGCAATTTCGCTCTGCGCAATCCAGCTTGTGTTTTGCACACCACAGTCACGTCATCCATGTATCCAATCACCTTTAAACTCCTGGTGCCACTGCCAGGGATTTCAACACCCTTCACCAACTTGTCATTCCTAATGCTTTTCAGCAAAGGTTCAATCACACAAATGAAAAGGACAGGGGACAGAGGGCACCCCTGCCGCACCCCAGAACTGACCTTAAAGGCCTCAGTCATCCATCCATTTACCTGTACAACACTTTCAATATCCTTATACATACATCTGATCCATTTCAGCAAAACACTCGGAAGTCCCATTTTCTCCAAGACTCTAAACATAAAATCATGTGCCACTCTGTCATACGCTTTTTCAAAATCAATCTTCGCCACCGCCACAGCCTGCTTTCTTTCCAAGCAGTACCACAGAACATCTCGCAAACCAATCAAACTTTCTGCTATCTGCCTCTCCGGCACCGCACACACTTGTTCTTCACCAACCGCATCCCCAATCACATCCTTCAGCCTGTTTGCCAGCAACTTAGCAATAACTTTATAATCCACATTAAGCAGAGTAATAGGTCTCCAGTTCTTCAAATCCTGACGATTGCCTTTTTTTGCAATTAAAACAACCACTCCCTTCTTCATTGATGTACTCAATTCACCACTATTCAGAATAAACTTGCACACCTCCAAAAAATCTTCCCCAATCACATCCCAGCATATCCGGTAGAATTCAATAGGTAAACCATCACAGCCCGGAGTTTTATTTAATTTGAAATTACAAATTGTAGTATGCAACTCATCCATAGATATTTCCCTCACCAAACCACATACATCCTCACCCCTTATACCATCATCAATGCCTTCAAGCAGTTCATCCTCCAAACTTACATCTCTCTGTTTATAATCATATAAAGTTCCATAGAACTGCTTAACTGTATGAAGCATCACAGTTTTCTCATTCACTAATACCCCATCAGCATTCAGGATTCCATCCATACCTTTGTTACATTCATATGCTTTCTTAAAGAAAAACCGCGTACATTTCTCATCATTCTCTAACACATTCAATTTTGCTGCAAAAACAATCTTTCTCCCCATTTCCTCCAAACACTCAGTCCTACATTTCCTGGCTTCATCCAATTCCGCTTCCACTTCCCACCCCAACTCACGCAATTTAAGCAAATAATCAATTCTCCTTCTCCACTCATCAAAACACGCTCTCTCCCTCCTGGCCTTGTCACAGCCTTTTTGAACAAAAAACTCTTTTGTCTTTAATTTCACCCATTCCCACCAATCAACAATGTCCTTAAAATTCAACTTACATTTTCTCCATTTACCATACCGCTTACAATAGGCCTTCCTCACTTCCTCGTCCATCAACATTCGCACATTCAACTTCCAGAATCCTTTCCCAAATTCCTTATTCTCATCCATTCTTACTGTGCACTCCAAAATCACGTGATCAGAAAAGGGCACTTTGCGCATGCGCAAATCTTCAGTGATCACTCCCTGCGAAACAAAACAAAAGTCAATACGGGATTTAACAGTCCCTTTATCACTAAAAAAAGTAAAAATGTCATCACCTCCTGCTCCTCCCAAAGTATCTTGCAAACCAAAATCCCTAACAAGATTGCCCAGCATGCGCCCCGTCCTATCAAGTTTATACCCTTCACCTGTACCCACCCTGTCTTCCCTCCTTATAATACAATTAAAGTCCCCAACCAAGAAGGTTAAATCCCTTCCTGGCAAAGCCATCCCCAAACTTTCAAGAACGTCCACACGTTCCTTCTTATCAGCAGGCGCATAAACATTAACCACCCTAAAAACAGTGCCCCTATAAGAAAAATAAACCACCAAAACCCTCCCCGACACAACTTCCAAAACTTTTAGAATTTTAAATTCCCACCCTCTAAACAACACAGCAACCCCTATATTTTTACCAACTCCACATGAATAAACTGAAGGGCCAAGGTCCCATTTAGCAATATGAGGCTTTTCCACCAGGTTACATTCCTGCAAACAAATTAGAGAAAACGTTAAAGCACGTAAATAATCAAAAATCATAGCTCTCCTACTGGCAGATTTAACACTCCTCACATTTAAAGAAAATATTGAAAACATAATTTAAAAGATAAGCCCCTCAGCAATGTTCAAGTCCCAGATTCTGACAGTGCCTGACTCTCTGAGTCCTTGGAAAACCCAGAGATTGCAACAAAACGTGACACTGCTCCAGTATCAAAGACAGGCGAGCCACGCCCAGATGTGTCAGATCCAGAGAGGCCTGCCGCCTCAGGCGAGGGCTCCACTAAATTTCTCGGGAACTCCCCAGACAGTGCAGCTGAACCTTTTTTCTTCTTTTCCTTCTTTTTCTTTTGTGAATTCACAACTTTGAAGTTTCCCTCTTCTCCAGATTCCACCACTGCAGGAGTGCCCGCTTCAAGTACCTCAGACTGAGAGGCTGGGACACATTCCATGGTTTCCACGGCAACTGCAGATACCTCGGTGTCAGTTTTTGCCTTTTTAAACGCCACATCTGCAGCCATAATGGCAGCATGCCTCTCCTCATGTTCCTCCCTGGACCTGCGCTGTGTGCCAAACGCCGGGATAAAAGGAATCCTTGTCTTGCCGGCAGGCTGCAAACCTGATGGCTTTGTAGCAGGTTCTGCTACACTGGGCTCCCCCACCGTATCCTCCCTAAATGCATTTTGCAGCAGGGTGGGGCAGAATCTGGCCATATGCTTATCTGATTCACACAGGTCACATTTCCTCTTTTCAGCACATTCAGCAGCAGTGTGCCCTTCCCCAAAACAATTTCTGCAGCATAAACCTTTATCACATGCATCGCTCAGGTGTCCAAACTGAAAGCAATTGCGGCAATATAGTGGCTGCCCAGGGTAAAAAAGATATCCCCTGTTCCCGCCAATAGAAAAGTTCTGTGGTGGGTGTTTTAAACCACTCATTTCAGAAGGGTCCTGCTTTAAAATAACAAAAAATGTCCTCTTGCCATTATAAACACCAAAAGCATTAACCAGCTTGATTGGTTTGGAAACAGCTGAGCAGTATCTATTTAGAAAAGCCACAATTTCCTAATCAGAAACAAAAGGGTTAAACATGTGAACACATAAAGGAATCTTGGAGACAGGTACGAAGGGGATAAAAGAAATACCTTGCAGCAATGGGTCAGTTTCTTTCTGATTTTTCCTGTTCATCACAGTGGTGACTTGATCCTGCTCCATAAAAGTGATATCAAAAATACCTCTTGCTGGGAAGTCCTGTACGCAAAACAGCCAGGTTCTGGGTACTTTCAGTATTCCTTCTAAGATCTCTCTTTGAACTGTATGCAGACCAACTACACTTCTTTTTTCTTCAGAAACTAACAGCCGAACTGTCTTGGGAATAGAGGGTGCACCCCTCTCCATTCTGGATAGCCAAGAAAGCTTAGTAATAGCACAGTTAAACCCTCAAAAGCAGCATTCAGCCTGTATCTACACAGTGCAGATACAGACCAGAATGCCACAGAGGAGACTGCAGCCACTACCACAACTCTCGGGCAGCAACCAGGACCGCACTTGATCTTAGCCAAAAGGCCGAGAAGCGATAACCAGAATGGGCGCCCAGCTACTCACCTGCCGTTCGCTGGCGCTTGTTCAGCTTGCGGTGAGCCTTGGCCACAGTGCCGCCGCCTTTTCCTCATCTAGGTGTAAGCTGGCTACAAATAGCAACAGAGACAAAGTCACCACCAGAGCAGCAAACAACCTCTAAACCCTTGAAACCCAGCTCCCCTTCTTAACCTTGTCCATTCCTCCCCCTCCCCTCCAGACATACCTTGCACCTCTGTCTCTCCTGCTCAGCTGCTACCGCTGATAAGGTGCCTAACGAGGTTGCTGGATCACCTGGTCTGGTCCTCTTCAGCTGCAAGTAGGGTAGATAGAGCAAGCAATTAAGCACCACCTGCTGATTGCTCGCAATCACTCAATAATGCAATTAATTAAACTTTTAATTGATTGATAACCTAGATGTTGCTCAGATTTCCCTCCAAAACGTTTGTGCTGTCATTGCAAAGACCAGCATGCTGCAAGCTGCAGCAAATTTGCATAATTAATCCCGCCCACTTTTCCAACACTGATAATGCACGCAGCCAGCCAGCCAGCCAGCCAGCCATACATACTCTGACTTCTTCACAATGGATATGTACTGGACACTTTTATTCCTTGAAGTGATTACACAGATTTACACGATAACAATGAATAAATACATGGGATCAGGTGAACAGAATTGAATCGTGCACAGCACATGACAGAGAATAACTGAATCGTGCACAGCACATGATAGAGAATAACAATCAGACTAGCGATCAATCCAAACGAAACAATAACAGTTAACAAACATTGCTACAAGTGTCCATAATTCAAGGAATGTAATGTTTTTGGTCCGTTCCGTCCAGGCTTCATTCAGGCATGCCATGCCGCAGACAGGGGGAGGCAGAGCTCGCACTTAGACAGAACAGAGAAAAAAGCAGGGAAGGAAGGAGAACAAGTTTGCCTTCGTTCTCACACACCAAGTGAGAGTCCAGTGCTTGCTTTTTTTTCTTTTCCCTTTTGCATTCGTTTTTTGTTTGTTTGTTCCATCTATTTTTTAACCAGCATAAGAGAGGTGCACCGGTCCTGGAGGTACTGCAATACCAGGTCAATGCGTGGAGTGGACAGAGCAAGCTCTTCTTCCATCTCCCTGTTCCAAAAATCCATTTAATATATGGTCCCCAGATAGGGGACGTATCAGATATTAAACTGATAAGAACAGATTTTTTTTTTTTTTTTTTATTAAACCACTCAGTCACAGAGCATTTCCTCCAGATGATATTCAAGGAATCTCTCAGATAACATCCTCATGGTCTTTTTCAGTAAAATTTAATAACAAGCACCACACAGCAATAACCACAACAAACCCATCACCACCCCATAAACCACAGCAAACCCCCACACCAAAATCACTGCAAAACAATATATACCTACCCCATTCATCCAATCATTCATACTTACCCCATTTTTTTTTTTTTAAACATAATGTATCATTAAACTTAGAACAAAATTAATACACAATTTTTTACAATTACAAAAAAAACACAACACCCCCACCACCCACTCATTACCTCTTCCCTCCATTAAATATTTTCTTTCTTCCTAAACCAAATCAAATACATATTTATTAACACATAAATACAACAACCCTTTCACCAATTTTTTTTTTTTCCTTTCTTTTCAACCACTTAATTTACTTAAAAAAATACCCACCACCATCTTGCTATGCACACCATTTTTTCCACTTAACAGTTTTCCATATTTCTTCTGCATCCAATTCACCTTTTCTTCTAACATCCATTAAATAATACAAATACATTCTCCCTCTAATCATCCTTACACATCCATCCACTGAAATACACTCATTTTTATAAATTAACAGATTTCTTACATCCCAAATCACTTCTTTTATACACGCCATCATCAACCACAACACTTTCTCCTTTTCCTTCTCAACTTGACATAACCCAAATAATAATACCTCAAAAGAAAAAAATTTAATTCCTGACACACCTACTACCAACTTCAAACATTTCCTCATTACTTCTCTCACAAAATCACAATTCCATAACATATGTACCACATTTTCACGATCGCCACATCCTTCCCTCGGACACACTTCAGATCTCGCAAGCCTTCTTCCATACTGAAACTCTCTTGTAGGTAACACATTATGTACAGCCATCCATGCCACATCTCTCTGTCTATTTAAAATTCCTTGTTCATTCATCCTCTTCCATACTTTTTTACTCTCACCAACCGTCAATCCATCAATTCCCAATAACTCTTCCTTATCTTGTAATATTAAAAAAACCTTTTTCTTTGTACACCAATCATCTATTGATACATTCCTCAATTCATATTTTATCATACATTCCTCAATTTTCTTGTAAAACCACGGTATAATAAAACGATAAGGTTTAGTCCTAACCAAATCATATAATCCATATTTCCTCAACACCATTCCTGCCTCATACTTTAACATACATGCTATCATACTTTCTTTTAAACTAATTTTCACACACATTCTTACATATTGTATTAATAAAATTTGTTCTAAATTTGGTACACCCATTCCTCCATTCTCTCTCTTTCTCATTACTTTTTCCCTGCTCAATCTCTCCATTCTGCTACCCCAAAAAAATAAGAATATTATCCTAACTAACTTTCTTAAACATCCATACCCTACCGGAAATATAAAGTTTATATACAACATTATTGGAATTAAAACTGCCTTTATAATTAAAACTTTCCCTTCAAAAGATAAAATTCTTTCATTCCAATACCCAATCTTCTGATTTACTCTATTTACCACTCTATTCCAACTCTCCTTCCCTTTCAACTCCTCATCAAACATTACACCCAATACTTTTATTTCATTCTCCACTATAGGCCATCCACTCAACTCTAATTCTCTCCACCTACCAAACGCCTTACATGCACATTTATTCCAATTTACCTTAAAACCACTCGCCATACAAAAGATCTCTACCAATAATTTAATCCGTCTTAACCCTGCTTGAGATTTGCAAACCACAGTCACGTCATCCATATAACCAATCACTTTCAAACTCCTCGCACCACTACCTGGGATTTCCACACCTTTCACCATCTTATCATCTCTTATACTTTGAAGTAGCGGTTCAATCACACATATAAACAAAATAGGGGACAAAGGACAACCCTGTCGCACCCCGGATTTTACTTTAAAAGCATCAGTCACCCATCCATTCACTTGTACTACACTTTCAATATTCACATACATACATTTTATCCACTCTAATAATTTACAAGGCACTCCCATTCTCTCCAATATATTAAACATAAAATCATGCGCTACCCTATCATAAGCTTTCTCAAAATCAATCGTAGCAACCGCTACTTCTTGTTTTCTTTCCATACAATCAAATAAAACATCTCTTAAACCTATCATACACTCCGCAATCTGTCTCCCAGGTACTGCACATATTTGCTCTTCTCCAATCATATCTTCAATCACATTCTTCATTCTGTTTGCAATTATTTTTGCTAAAATTTTATAATCAGAATTCAGCAGGGTTATCGGTCTCCAATTTTTTAAATCATTTTTTTCACCTTTTTTTAAAAATTAAAACAATTATACCTTTCTTCATTGATTCAGCCAATTCACCCCTATGCAACACACATTTACACATTTCCACAAAATCATCTTCAATCACTTCCCAACACATTCTATAAAATTCTATTGGTAGTCCATCCATTCCCGGTGTTTTGTTTAATTTAAAATTATTAATCGTATCTCTTACTTCTTTTTTATCAATCTCTTTTACCAACCCACAAACATCTTCTTCTCTAATTCCTTTTTCAATTTTCTTTAAAAAATCATTCTCCAAACCTCTATCTCTTACTTTCAAATCATACAAATTTTCATAAAACATTTGAACCTCCTTTAACATAGGACCATTTTCTTTCAATAAAACACCATCCTTATCTAAAATACCATCCATACATCTCCGCCCATCATATGCTTTTCTGAAAAAAAACCTTGTACACTTCTCATCATTTTCTATTACCTCCATTCTCGCAGCAAACACTATTTTTCTTCCCTTTTCCTCCAAACATTTTTTCTTTTTTTCTCTTGCTTCTTCTAAATCCTCTTTCATATCCCATCCCAAATCTCTCAATTTACATAAATAATCTATTCTTTTTATCCACTCATCAAAACATTCTCTCTCTCTCTTTGCACGTTCCCATCCTTTCCTTTTAAAAAATTGCTTTGTTTTAAATTTAACCCATTCCCACCATTCAATCAAACTGACAAAATTATCTTTACATTCCTTCCACTTCTTATAATTTAAAAAATAACATTCTCTCACTTCATCATCCATTAGCATACTCACATTTAATTTCCATGTACCTTTTCCAAATTCCATTCTCTCATCCACTTGTACTTTACATTCTAACATTACGTGATCTGAAAACGATACCTTGTGCATAGCAAGACTTTCATCCACAACACCCTGTGAAGTAAAACAAAAATCAATACGTGATTTCACACTTCCTTTGTCACAATAATATGTAAATACCTCATTACTCTTTGCTACATCCACCATATCCTTCAAACCAAAATCCCTAATCATATTTTTTAACATTTTCCCAGTTTTATCCAAATTATATTCCTGTCCTTGTCCCACCCTATCCTCCCTCCTAATTATACAATTAAAGTCCCCTATCAGAAACATCACTTCCCTCCCTGGTAAATACACCCTCAAACATTCAAACACATTCATTCTATCATTTCTATTTACTGGTGAATATACATTGCAAACCTTAAACATAATACCCCTAAACAAAAAATAAACAATTAAAACCCTCCCAGACACGACTTCACACACCTTAACAATATCAAAATCCCTCCCTTTAAACAGAATAGCCACCCCTTCATTTTTACCTACACCATAAGAAAAAAAAGCAGGGCCCAAAACCCACTTTGCCAGATGTGGCTTTTCACTTAGGCAACATTCCTGCAAGCAAAAAACATTACAATTAATTTTATGCAAAAAATCAAAAATAAATGCTCGCCTTGTTGCAGTTTTTATGCTCCGTACATTAAGGGAACATATCACAAACATGAGTCAGAGGAAATATTCCTCATCACGCCTCACGTACCCTCATCCGAAACTTTCTGTTTTTCATGTCTCAACGAGACACCAGGCTCTTTAGTAAGTTTCGACTGACTTGGAGTCTCACCAACCAGGGAGACTGAAACTGAAGCTTCAGACTGCGTAGCTTCACTCCCGTCCGATGACAGTTCCATAAGCAATTTAGGAAATCCTTCTGAGGACTTCTGGCTCTTCCTCCTTTTCTTTGTAGCCCTATTGACTTTTAGCTCATCCTCACCTGATTCAACTATATCGGTTGGACCTATCACCACTTCCATAGCCTCAGCAATCTCCACGTTTTCCGCAGCTAGAATAGCTTCGTCCTTTTTAGCTTCTTTTTTCGCAGCATACTCCGTCCGTCACGAAAGGATTGTACATATGTACTACCAAAGGGATTTTCGCAATTGGGACATAAGGAAGAAAAGTAATACCTTCCAGTATAGGCTCCATCGCTTTCTGTCTGTACCTTTCCATCAGCGTAGTTACCTGCTCCTGCTCGAAAAATGAGACATCATAAATACCTCTAGCTGGAAAATCTTGTACACAAAACAGCCAGTCACGAGATATCTTCAACAGGTCTTCCAGGATTTCTTTCTGAACAGTGTACAGGCTCACATCCCTTCTCCTTTCCTCCGCTACAAATACTCGGACGGACTTGGGGTAAGACGGCGCCCCTCTCTCCATCCTCGGGGATCACCTCTCGTTTCCAGCACCCGGCTCAGGTCGTCCCCCAATAGCAGCAGCCGGACTGCGTCCTCCAAAGGAAGACACAGCCGGAAGGCCGAGGGACTAGCGTCACCAGGCACCGGAACCTTCTGACCAGACCAGCTGTTACACTTGATCTTAGCCAAAAGGCCGAGAAGCGATAACCAGAATGGGCGCCCAGCTACTCACCTGCCGTTCGCTGGCGCTTGTTCAGCTTGCGGTGAGCCTTGGCCACAGTGCCGCCTTTTCCTCATCTAGGTGTAAGCTGGCTACAAATAGCAACAGAGACAAAGTCACCAGAGCAGCAAACAACCTCTAAACCCTTGAAACCCAGCTCCCCTTCTTAATCTTGTCCATTCCTCCCCCTCCCCTCCAGACATACCTTGCACCTCTGTCTCTCCTGCTCCGCTGCTACCGCTGATAAGGTGCCTAACGAGGTTGCTGGATCACCTGGTCGGGTCCTCTTCAGCTGCAAGTAGGGTAGATAGAGCAAGCAATTAAGCACCACCTGCTGATTGCTCGCAATCACTCAATAATGCAATTAATTAAACTTTTAATTGATTGATAACCTAGATGTTGCTCAGATTTCCCTCCAAAACGTTTGTGCTGTCATTGCAAAGACCAGCATGCTGCAGGCTGCAGCAAATTTGCATAATTAATCCCGCCCACTTTTCCAACACTGATAATGCACGCTGCCAGCCAGCCAGCCAGCCAGCCAGCAATACATACTCTGACTTCTTCACAATGGATATGTACTGGACACTTTTATTCCATGAAGTGATTACACAGATTTACATAACAATGATTAAATAAATACATGGGATCAGGTGAACAGAATTGAATCGTGCACAGCACATGATAGAGAATAACAATCAGACTAGCGATCAATCCAAACGAAACAATAACAGTTAACAAACATTGCTACAAGTGTCCATAATTCAAGGAATGTAATGTTTTTGGTCCGTTCCGTCCAGGCTTCATTCAGGCATGCCATGCCGCAGACAGGGGGAGGCAGAGCTCGCACTTCGACAGAACAGAGAAAAAAGCAGGGAAGGAAGAAGGAGAACAAGTTTGCCTTCGTTCTCGCCAAGTGAGAGTCCAGTGGCTTTTTGCATTTTTTGTTCAATCAATCAATCTATTTTTTAACCAGCATAAGAGAGGTGCACCGGTCCTGGAGGTACTGCAATACCAGGTCAATGCGTGGAGTGGACAGAGCAAGCTCTTCTTCCATCTCCCTGTTCCAAAAATCCATTTAATATATGGTCCCCAGATAGGGGACGTATCAGATATTAAACTGATAAGAACAGATTTTTTTTTTTTTTGAACCACTCAGTCACAGAGCATTTCCTCCAGATGCCATTCAAGGAATCTCTTCAAGTAACATCCTCATGATTCTTTTATTATAAAACACTCGTGAACACATCAAATTTTCAAAAGTCAATCCCCATCACCTTCCCACAAACCACAGCAAATCCCCCACCAAAAAATCACTGCAAACTATATCTCTTATCTCATTCATCCATCCATGCATACTTACCCCAAGAAATATATATAGAATTTTTTTTTTTTTTTTTTTCCCCCACTTCATAATATTTACACAAATATAATAAAATCACACAACCCACCACCCAATAGTTTCAATACCCACCATATGTCTTTCATATACCCCTACAAAATATAAACATTAATTTAGAATTTTACAATTTTTCAAAAATCAAACAGCATACTTTTAACACATCCCCATCGTTATAAACATAAATATATTTTTCCATTACAAACCAAATTACTTACAACAACATTTCTTAAATATCATAACCCCCTTACCTACCCTCCACCCAACTTACTATGCACACCATTTCTTCCATTTTTTGGTCTTCCATATCCCTTCCGCATCAATTTCACCCTTTTTCCTCACATCCATTAAATAATACAAATACAGTCGTCCTCTAATCATTCTCACGCACCCATCCAATGATATAAGTTCTTTTTTATAAATTAACAAATTTCTCACATCCCATATTACTTCCTTTATACACCCGACTAACAACCATAACACTCTCTTTTTCCTTTTCAATCTTACATATCCCAAACAACAACACCTCAAAAGAAAAAACTTGTATACCAGACAAACCTACAACTAACTTCAATAACTTTCTCATTACTTCTCTCACAAACTCACAATTCCACATCATATGTACAACATTCTCTCTCCCACCACATCCGATTCTTGGACACACATCTGACCGAGCCAAACTTCTCCCATGCTGAAATTCTCTCGTAGGCAATACATTATGAATTGCCATCCACGCCACATCCCTTTGTCTATTCACACATTCTATTACATCCATTCTCTTCCATACTTCTTTACTTTTCACACTTGTCAGTCCATCTATTTCAATCATAACTTCTCTATCTTTCAAAATTTTAAAAACTTTCTTTTTTTCCAACCAATCATCCTTTGATACAGCCTCTAGTTCATATTTACTAACACACACCTCAATCTTCTTATAAAACCATGGAGTATAAAAACACACCGGTTTAGTTCTATCTATATCATACCACTCAAACTTCCTTAAAATCATACTTGCTTGATATTTCACCATACATGCAATCTTACTATCTGTCTGACTCAATTTCACACACATTCTTACATATTGTATTAATAAAAACTGTTCAAGATCAGGTACTCCATTCCACCATTCTCTCTCTTTTTTACTACTTTCTCTCTACTCAATCTTTCCATCCTACTTCCCCAGAAAAATAAAAAAACAATTCTTACTAATTTTCTCAAACTCCTATAATCAACTGGAAAAACAAAATTTAAATATAACATAATTGGGATTAAAACCGCTTTCACAATCAAAACTTTCCCTTCAAATGATAAAATTCTTTCATTCCAAAACCCTATCTTTTGGTTCACCTTACTCACTACTCTGTTCCAACTTTCTTTCCCTTTCATATCCTCATCAAACATTACTCCCAAAATCATAATTGCATCCTCCTTCACAGGCCATCCACACATTTCCAATTCCTTCCATCTTCCAAATGCCTTGCATACACATTTATTCCAATTTACTTTAAACCCGCTCCCCATACAAAAAATATCGACCAATAATTTAATTCTTCTCAACCCTGCTTAAGTTCTACACACCACTGTCACATCGTCCATATACCCAATCACTTTCAATCTCCTCGCACCACTACCTGGGATTTCCACACCTTTCACCATCTTATCTTTACTTATGCTTAGAAGCAGCGGTTCAATCGTACAAATAAAAAGAATGGGGGACAAAGGACATCCCTGTCTCACCCCGCAATGTAAATAAAAGGCCTCAGTCATCCATCCATTCACCTGTACCACACTTTCAATATCCACATACAAGCATTTAATCCAATTTAATAATTTACACGGTACACCCATTCTCTCCAAGATTTTAAACATAAATTCATGTGCTACCCTATCGTACGCCTTCTCAAAGTCAATCGTAGCCACCGCTACTTCTTGCTTTCTCTCAATACAATCATATAAAACATCTCTTACACCTATCAAACTCTCAGCAATCTGTCTCCCAGGTACTGCACAAATTTGCTCCTCTCCAACCATATCTTCAATCACCCACCTCATTCTATTTGCAATCAATTTAGCTAAAATTTTATAATCCGAATTTAACAGGGTAATTGGTCTCCAATTTTTTAGTTCCAATTTATTTCCCTTTTTAAAAATTAAAACAATCACACCTTTTTTCATTGATACAGTCATCTCACCCTTACGCAGAACACATTTACACACTTCTAAAAAATCATTCTCAATCATCTCCCAACACATCCTATAAAACTCTATCGGCAAACCATCACTTCCTGGTGTTTTATTTAATTTAAAATCTTTAATTGTATCCCACAACTCTTTTTTATCTATTTCTTTGTCTAAATTACCTTTGTCTTCCTCTTTAATACCCCTATCAATTTTCCCTAACAATTCTTTTTCCAAACTTACATCTCTATCTTTACATGCATACAAATTTTCGTAAAACAATTTCACCTCCTGTAACATTAAATCCTTATCATTTACCACCATTCCTTCTTCATTTAAAACACCATCCATACTTTTTTTACATTCAAACACTTTTTTAAAGAAAAACCTTGTACACTTCTCATCCTGTTCCAAAGCATTCAATTTTGCTGCAAATACTATCTTTCTCCCCCTTTCATCCAACAACTTTTTCTTATTATCCCTTGCTTCCTCTAACTCAGCCTTTACATCATACCCCAACTCACGCAATTTACATAAATAATCCACTCTTTTCCTCCATTCATCAAAATTTTCTCTTTCCCTCTTAGCTCTTTCATACCCACACTTTATAAAGAAACTTTTCGTATTCCCTTTTACCCATTCCCACCATTCGGTTATACAAGAAAAATTATCCTTACACTCACTCCATTTTTTATACATTGAAAAATATCTTTCTCTCATCTCATCATCCATCAGCATTTTAACATTCAATTTCCAAACACCTTTTCCAAACTTCATTTTCATATCCACTCTCACCTTACATTCCAAAATTACATGGTCCGAAAATGGTACCTTGTGCATAGCAAGTTGCACCGCTGTGATCCCTTGTGAAATAAAACAAAAGTCAATTCTTGATTTCACCGTGCCTTTGTCACTAAAAAACGAAAAAACCTCACTACCCTTTGTGACCTCCACCATATCTTTATACCCAAAATCTCGTACAATATTTTTTAAACTCCGTCCTGTACTATCTAATTTATAAGTATCCCCACTCCCCACCCTATCTTCCTTTCTTATAATACAATTAAAATCCCCAAGTAAAAAAGTGAATTCCCTCCCAGGTAAATACAATTTCAAACATTCAAACATCTCCATTCTCTCTGCCCTATTCACCGGTGCATAAACATTAAATACTCTAAATAAAGTGCCCCTAAATAAAAAGTAAACAATCAAAAGTCTCCCTGTTACAACCTCTAACACCTTAACTATTTCAAAATCCCACCCTCTAAACAAAACCGCCACCCCCAAATTTTTACCAATACCACTTGAAAAAATTGTTGGACCCAGATCCCATCTAGCCACTTGTGGATTAAAGTCAAGACAGCATTCCTGCAAACAAATGAGAGTAAAGGTCAAATTCTTTAAAAAGTCAAATACCATTGCTCTTCTATTGGCAGTCTTAATGCTTCTAACGTTTAGAGAGAAAACAGACACCATCTCAGAGGATAAAACCTCATCACCAATCACGTCTCGTCATCATACTTATCTCCCCTCCCAGGGTCTTGAGAGAACCCAGAGATATCGATCAACCGAAAGACTGCCTGAGCGTCAAAAAGTGGAGAAGCCGGACTTGACATCTCCGAGTCTGACCTAACTCCAACCTCAGGTGAGGACCCCAAAAACCCCTTAGGGAACTCACGAGACAGTTCCTGGCTTCGTCTTTTCATCCTCTTTGTAGCAGGAATATTTTTTCCATCATACTCTTCCTCTGACTCCTCCATAGTGGAAGGTCCTGCTACAACTTTCTCCACTTCCACACTCTCAGCACAATCCATTACCTCGCCCACCACCTTAGCCTCGACATTCTCTCTTGCATTCTTTTTTTTCTCCTCCTCAGCCATAATCCTAGCATGTCTCTCTTGGTGTTCTTCAACTGATCTCAATTGGGTTCCATAAGAAGGAATAAATGGCAACCTAGTCTAGGTTACCGGACTCACACCAACTTCCTTCTCAATTGGATTCTCACAAGGAGGCACCAATTGTACGTTTGGACATGTGTGCGCCATATGCCTATCTGAACCACAAAGGTCACACTTACGACGCTCCGCACACTCAGCCACCGTGTGACCTTCGCCAAAGCAATTACGGCAACACATGCCCTTCTCACACTCTTCACTCGTGTGCCCAAATTGAAAACAGTTCCTACAATACCTGGGTTGTCCAGGGTAGAACAGATACCCTCTGTTGCCCCCTATAGAGAAGTTTTGCGGGGGGTGTTTCAACCCACTTACCTCATCAGAGTCAGCTTTTAAAATGACAAAAAATTTGCGCTTACCGTTATAAGTGCCAAACCTGTTTACCAACTTCACGGGCTTTGATACAGTGGAGCAATAACGGTGTAGAAAAGCTGCAATCTCTTCATCCGGAACAAACGGATTAAACATGTGCACCACCAAGGGAATTCTGGACACTGGGACGTATGGAAGGAAGGATACACCTTCCAGTAGAGTTTCCCCCTCCTTCTGATGCCTTCTCTCCATTATCGTCGTCACCTGTTCCTGCTCTTTCAGCGTAATATCATAAACGCCTCTCCCTGGAAAATCCTGGACACAAAAGAGCCATTCCCTCGGTACCTTCAGTAACTCCTCCATGATCTCCTTCTGCACAGTGTAGAGACTCACAGCTCTCCGCTTCTCCTCGGCTACAACCACACGAATGGTTCGCTGGTAGGACGGCGCACCACGCTCCATCCTCGGGATCCCTTCTCGTTTCCAGCACCAGGCTCAGGTCGTCCCCCAATAGCAGCAGCCGGACTGTGTCCTCCAAGGAAGACACAGCCGGAAGGCCGAGGGACTAGCGTCACCAGGCACCGGAACCTTCTGACCAGACCAGCTGTTACACTTGATCTTAGCCAAAAGGCCGAGAAGCGATAACCAGAATGGGCGCCCAGCTACTCACCTGCCGTTCGCCGGCGCTTGTTCAGCTTGCGGTGAGCCTTGGGCACAGTGCTGCCGCCTTTTCCTCATCTAGATGTAAGCTGGCTACAAATAGCAACAGAGACAAAGTCACCACAGCAGCAAACAACCTCTAAACCCTTGAAACCCAGCTCCCCTTCTTAATCTTGTCCATTCCTCCCCCTCCCCTCCAGACATACCTTGCACCTCTGTCTCTCCTGCTCCGCTGCTACCGCTGATAAGGTGCCTAACGAGGTTGCTGGATCACCTGGTCTGTTCCTCTTCAGCTGCAAGTAGGGTAGATAGAGCAAGCAATTAAGCACCACCTGCTGATTGCTCGCAATCACTCAATAATGCAATTAATTAAACCTTTAATTGATTGATAACCTAGATGTTGCTCAGATTTCCCTCCAAAAGGTTTGTGCTGTCATTGCAAAGACCAGCATGCTGCAGGCTGCAGCAAATTTGCATAATTAATCCCGCCCACTTTTCCAACACTGATAATGCACACAGCCAGCCAGCCAGCCAGCCAGCAATACATACTCTGACTTCTTCACAATGGATATGTACTGGACACTTTTATTCCATGAAGTGATTACACAGATTTACATGATAACAATGATTAAATACATGGGATCAGGTGAACAGAATTGAATCGTGCACAGCACATGATAGAGAATAACAATCAGACTAGCTATCAATCCAAACGAAACAATAACAGTTAACAAACATTGCTACAAGTGTCCATAATTCAAGGACTGTAATGTTTTTGGTCCGTTCCGTCCAGGCTTCATTCAGGCATGCCATGCCGCAGACAGGGGGAGGCAGAGCTCGCACTTAGACAGAACAGAGAAAAAAGCAGGAAGGAGAACAAGTTTGCCTTCGTTCTCGCCAAGTGAGAGTCCAGTGGCTTGCTTTTCCTTTTTTTTCCTTTTGCATTCGTTTTCTGTTTGTTTGTTCCATCTATTTTTTAACCAGCATAAGAGAGGTGCACCGGTCCTGGAGGTACTGCAATACCAGGTCAATGCGTGGAGTGGACAGAGCAAGCTCTTCTTCCATCTCCCTGTTCCAAAAATCCATTTAATATATGGTCCCCAGATAGGGGACGTATCAGATATTAAACTGATAAGAACAGATTTTTTTTTTTTTTTTTTTTTCACCCACCAAGAAAATTACTATTATTCCTAATACACTCATCCATCCAGTCATACTTACCCCTTTTAACACAAAATAATAATAATCTTTTTTTTTTTTTTTTTCCTATAAATATACACAATATTTACAATCACGTTACACCACCGCCCACCATTACCAATTCCCTCCAAAGTCTTGTTCTTCAAACCTGAAGAAAAACACAAGAGTTAGATATAACACTATACAATTCTTCATGAAAAACATTTGTCAATAATTATATACATAACAAGTTTATTCCCATCATATTTATCACAAAAAAAAACTCCAACCCACCCACCACGATTTCAATTATGTACACCATTTCCGCCATTTCTTTGTTTTCCAAACTCCTTCTGCATCGATTTCCCCCTTTTTCCTAACATCCATTAAATAATATAAATACATTTTACCTCTAATCATCCTAATACATCCATCCACATTCACACATTCCTTTTTAAATATCATCAAATTTCTTACATCCCATAATACCTCCTTAACACATCCCATCATTAACCATAGCACTCTCTCTTTTTCTTTCTCAAGCTTGCAAATACCAAATAATAAAACTTCAAAAGAAAAAATTGAAATACCACTTATTCCTACAACCATTTTCAATAACTTTTTCATCACTTCCCTCACAAAACCACAGTTCCATAACGCATGCACCACATTCTCTCTCCCCCCCACACCCTTCTCTTGGACACACATCAGATCTCGCCAAACACCTATCATGCTGAAATTCTCTTGTCGGTAAAATATTATGTACACTCATCCATGCAACATCCCTCTGTCTATTAACCATTTCTTTATCATTCAATTTTTTCCACACTCCCACACTCTGAACTTCAGTCAAACCATCTATCCTAATACCATCTTCTCTACTTTTCAGAATACGAAAAACTTTCCTTTTTTCACACCATTCACCTTTATTCACATTCTCCAACTCATACTTCTTTACACATACTTCAATTCTTTTATAAAACCAGGGCACATTAAAACAAATCGGTTTTTTCTTATCAATCACAACCAATCCATATTTTCTCAAAATCATCCCAGCCGCATATCTTATCATACACGCAATCACATTCTCATTCGTACTAATTAAAATACACAATCTTACATAATGACACAATAAAAACATCTCTAAATCAGGCATATTCATTCCACCATTCTCTCTTTTTTTCATTACCTTTACTCTATTTAACTTCTCCATTCGACTCCCCCAAAAAAACAAAAAAATTAATCTAACCAATTTTCTTAAACATTTGTCTTGTACCGGAAAGACCAAGTTCAAGTACAAAATAATAGGAAATAAAATAGCTTTTATAATTAAAACTTTTCCTTCAAATGATAAAACCCTAGCATTCCACAAACCTATTTTCTGATTCACTCTATTCACAATTCTGTCCCAACTCTCTCTTCCTTTCAACTCCAGATCAAACTTAACACCCAAAACTTCAATCGCACCATCCACAACATTCCAACCACATAATTCCAATTCTTTCCACTGACCGAAAGCCTTACACGCACATTTCTCCCAATTTACTTTAAAACCACTCGCCAAACAAAAAATGTCAATCAACAATTTCACTCTTCTTAATGCTGCTTGCGTACTACAAATCACGGTCACATCATCCATATATCCAATAACTTTCAAACTTCTTGCATCACTCCCAGGAATCTCCACACCTCTCACAATCTTATCCTTACGTATACTTTTTAACAACGGTTCAATCACGCAAATAAAAAGAATGGGGGACAAAGGACATCCCTGTCTCACCCCAGACTGAACTTTAAAACCATCAGTTAGCCATCCATTCACCTGAACCCTACTTTCAATACCATTATAAAAACATTTAATCCATTTCAACAATCTAAGTGGGAATCCCATTCTCTCCAAAACTTTCAACATAAAATCATGCGATACTCTATCATAGGCTTTCTCAAAGTCCACAGTCAACACAGCCACCTCCTGCATTCTATCCATACTATACCACAATGCATCTCTTAATCCAATCAAACTTTCCGCTATACGTCTTCCAGGCACTGCACACACTTGCTCGTCCCCTATTACATTTTCAATCACCCCTTTCATTCTATTTGCAATCAGTTTCGTTAAAATTTTATAATCCATATTTAACAAAGTGATAGGTCTCCAATTTGTCAAATCATTTTTATTCCCTTTTTTAAAAATTAAAACAATTATTCCCCTTTTCATAGACTCTGATATCTCACATTGATTCAACACATACTGACATACCTCCAAAAATTCATCCCCAATCATCTCCCAACTCCACCTATAAAATTCACTCGGCAACCCATCACTCCCTGGAGTTTTATTTAACCTAAAATTATTAATCGTATCCCATACTTCCTTTTTTTGAAATATCATGCACCAATCCACTAACATCCATGTCATTTATTCCTTTCTCAATCTCATTCAAAAAATCTCTTTCAAGCACAAAATCTTTGTTTTTCTGCATACAACTTACTGTAAAACCCTTTCACCTCATCTAATAATTCACTCCTGTCTTCCACCAATATTCCCTTATCATTTAAAATTCCATCCATACCTTTTTTACCTTCAAAAGCTTTCTTAAAAAAATACCTAGAACACTTTTCATCATTATCCACAACATGCAATCTAGCAGCAAACACTATCTTTCTCCCTTTTTCATCCAAGCTCTCCTTATACCTATTTCTTGCATTTTCCAATTCACTCTCCACATCCCAACCCAACTCTCTTAACTTTAATAAATAATCAATTCTCTGGCGCCATAAATCAAGACAATCTCTCTCCATACTCGCCCTTTCATATCCTTGTGAAATAAAAAAGCGTTTTGTCCTTTGCTTCACCCATTCCCACCATTCAAGCACATTTTTAAAACGTATTTTCTTTTCTTTCCATTCTTCAAATCTTTTACAATATTTTTTCTTCACCTCCTCTTCATCCAATAAACTAATATTCAATTTCCAACTGCCTTTACCAAACTCTTTTACCCCAATCATACTCAACTTACACTCCAACATAACATGATCAGAAAAGGTGACTTTATGTAAACTTAACCCATCTAATTGTACCCCTCGTGACACAAAACAATAATCAATTCTTGATTTAACTGATCCCTTATCACTATAAAACGTGAAAAGATCTGAATCCCCAGCGACTTCAACAGTATCAATAAACCCAAATTCCTTAACCAAATTATTCAATATTCTCCCAGATCTATCTAACTTATATTCATTTCCCACCCCTACTCTATCCTCCCTTCTAATTATACAATTAAAATCCCCCATTAGAAAAGTTACCTCCCTCCCCGGCAAAACCACTTCCAAACATTCAAAAACATTCACTCTTTCTTTCCTATCCACCGGTGCATACACATTTATCACTCTACACATAATACCCCTATACAAAAAGAAAACAATCAAAACCCTACCTGACACAACCTCAATCACCTTAACAATTTCATATTCCCATCCTTTAAACAAGACCGCCACCCCAATATTTTTCCCCACACCAAATGAATAAAAAGCTGGACCGCAATCCCATTTTATAAGATTTGGTTTTTCATTCAAATTACATTCTTGTAAACAAATCAAAATAAATGTTAACTTTCTTAAATAATCAAACAAAACAGCTCTTTTAGCAGCTGATTTGATACTCCGAACATTTAAAGATAATATTGAAACCATGAATCAGAGGTCAACACATTACCTCATCACACTCACGTCCCAACATCCGAACCAGCAGAGTCTCCTGGGTCTAAATTAAACCCCGAAATGTCTACCAACCGAGACACTGCCGAAGTGTCAAAGATCGGAGATCCACACCCTGAGGTCTCAGATCCTGACAAACCCTCAGGAGATGCTACCATCAGAGCTTTCGGAAAATCCCCTGAAGGAACATGCTGACTCTTCTTCTTCCTTTTGGCCCCAGGTACAAAATTTGCAGAATCATCTTCAGTAGATTCTTGCTCATTCTGAGATTCTTCCCCTACTTCTGAAAGAATCTCCCCACACTCCATTTCTTCTATTGCTACAGTGGCCTCATCTTCCTCATTCAATTTTTTCTTAGCACGGTCAGCAGCCATAATTCTGGCATGCCTTTCCTCATGCTCTTCTCTTGACCTTAGTTGAGTACCAAATGTTGGAATAAACGGGGTTCTTATTTTCCCTTCCCCTATGGAAGTACTGGCAATTTCTACAGATTGTGGAGTAGCAACCTCAGTTACCTGCCCAGAATCTTGCTTCAGGTCAGGACACACTCTAGCCATATGCTTATCAGATCCGCATAGATCACACTTCCTACGTTCTGCGCATTCCCTAGCAGTGTGCCCCTCTCCAAAGCAGTTCCTACAGCAAAAACCTTTTTCACAATCTTTACTCAAATGCCCAAATTGATAACAATTCCTGCAGTACATTGGTTGTCCAGGGTAAAATAACCCCTGTTCCCCCCAATAGAAAAATTTTGGGGGGGATGCCTCACACCACTCACCTCTGTGCAATCCGGTCTCAAAATCACAAAAAACTTCCTTTTACCATTGTAGACACCATAACTATTTACAAGTTTAACAGGTTTTGACACAAAAGAACAGTACCTGTTTAGGAAAACCATTATTTCCTCATCTGACACGAAGGGGTTAAACATGTGAACACACAACGGGATCCGGGAAACAGACACATAAGGGACAAAGGTAATACCTTCCAAAAGAACGTCCTGCTCTTTCTGTTTGTACCTTTCCATTATTGTTGTCAAGTGCACCTGCTCAGTCACCGTGATGTCAAACATACCCCGTGTCTGGAAGTCCTGCACGCAAAAAAGCCACTCCTTGGGAATTTTCAGCAAACCTTCGATGATCTCCTTCTGAACAGTATACAAGCCGACGCTTATCCTCTTCTCCGCTGAAACATACAACCGAACAGTCCTCGGGTAGGTTGGCGCTCCACGCTCCATCCTGGGATCCCTTCTCGTTTCCAGCACCCGGCTAAGGTCGTCCCCCAATAGCAGCAGCCGGACTGTGCCCTCCTAGGAAGACACAGCCGGAAGGCCGAGGGACTAGCGTCACCAGGTACCGGAACCTCCTGACTAGACCAGCTGTTACACTTGATCTTAGCCAAAAGGCCGAGAAGCGATAACCAGAATGGGCGCCCAGCTACTCACCTGCCGTTCGCTGGCGCTTGTTCAGCTTGCGGTGAGCCTTGGCCACAGTGCCGCCTTTTCCTCATCTAGGTGTAAGCTGGCTACAAATAGCAACAGAGACAAAGTCACCAGAGCAGCAAACAACCTCTAAACCCTTGAAACCCAGCTCCCCTTCTTAATCTTGTCCATTCCTCCACCTCCCCTCCAGACATACCTTGCACCTCTGTCTCTCCTGCTCAGCTGCTACCGCTGATAAGGTGCCTAACGAGGTTGCTGGATCACCTGGTCTGTCTGTTCCTCTTCAGCTGCAAGTAGGGTAGATAGAGCAAGCAATTAAGCACCACCTGCTGATTGCTCGCAATCACTCACTCAATAATGCAATTAATTAAACTTTTAATTGATTGATAACCTAGATGTTGCTCAGATTTCCCTCCAAAACGTTTGTGCTGTCATTGCAAAGACCAGCATGCTGCAGGCTGCAGCAAATTTGCATAATTAATCCCGCCCACTTTTCCAACACTAATAATGCACGCTGCCAGCCAGCCAGCCAGCCAGCCAGCAATACATACTCTGACTTCTTCACAATGGATATGTACTGGACACTTTTATTCCATGAAGTGATTACACAGATTTACATGATAACAATGAATAAATACATGGGATCAGGTGAACAGAATTGAATCGTGCACAGCACATGATAGAGAATAACAATCAGACTAGCTATCAATCCAAACGAAACAATAACAGTTAACAAACATTGCTACAAGTGTCCATAATTCAAGGAATGTAATGTTTTTGGTCCGTTCCGTCCAGGCTTCATTCAGGCATGGCATGCCACAGACAGGGGGAGGCAGAGCTCGCACTTAGACAGAACAGAGAAAAAAGCAGGGAAGGGAAGGAAGGAGAACAAGTTTGCCTTCGTTCTCGCCAAGTGAGAGTCCAGTGGCTTTTTGCTTTTCCTTTTTGCATTTTTTGTTCAATCAATCAATCTATTTTTTAACCAGCATAAGAGAGGTGCACCGGTCCTGGAGGTACTGCAATACCAGGTCAATGCGTGGAGTGGACAGAGCAAGCTCTTCTTCCATCTCCCTGTTCCAAAAATCCATTTAATATATGGTCCCCAGATAGGGGACGTATCAGATATTAAACTGATAAGAACAGATTTTTTTTTTTTTTTTTTTTTTGAACCACTCAGTCACAGAGCATTTCCTCCAGATGTCATTCAAGGAATCTCTTCAAGTAACATCCTCATGATTCTTTTATTGTAAAACACTCGTGAACACATCAAATTTTCAAAAGTCAATCCCCATCACCTTCCCACAAACCACAGCAAATCCCCCACCAAAAAATCACTGCAAACTATATCTCTTATCTCATTCATCCATCCATGCATCCTTACCCCAAGAAATATATATAGAATTTTTTTATTTTTTTTTTTATTTTTTTTTTCTTCTTCATAATATTTACACAAATATAATAACATCACACAACCCACCACCCAATAGTTTCAATACCCACCATATATCTTTCATATACCCCTACAAAAAATAAACATTAATTTAGAATTTTTTTAACTTTTACAATTTTTCAAAAATCAAACATACTTGTAACACATCCCCATCGTTATAAACAAATATATTTTCCCATTACAAACCAAATTACTTACAACAACATTTCTTAAATATCATAACCCCCTTAACTACCCTCCACCCAACTTACTATGCACACCATTTCTTCCATTTTTTGGTCTTCCATATCCCTTCCGCATCAATTTCACCCTTTTTCCTCACATCCATTAAATAATACAAATACAGTCGTCCTCTAATCATTCTCACGCACCCATCCAATGATATAAGTTCTTTTTTATAAATTAACAAATTTCTCACATCCCATATCACTTCCTTTATACACCCGACTAATAGCCATAACACTCTCTCTTTTTCCTTTTCAATCTTACATATCCCAAACAACAACACCTCAAAAGAAAAAACTTGTATACCAGACAAACCTACAACTAACTTCAATAACTTTCTCATTACATCTCTCACAAACTCACAATTCCACATCATATGTACAACATTCTCTCTCCCACCACATCCGATTCTTGGACACACATCTGATCGAGCCAAGCTTCTCCCATGCTGAAATTCTCTCGTAGGCAATACATTATGAATTGCCATCTACGCCACATCCCTTTGTCTATTCACACATTCCATTACATCCATTCTCTTCCATACTTCTTTACTTTGCACACTTGTCAGTCCATCTATTTCAATCATAACTTCTCTATCTTTCAAAATTTTAAAAACTTTCTTTTTTTCCAACCAATCATCTTTTGATACAGTCTCTAATTCATATTTACTAACACACACCTCAATCTTCTTATAAAACCATGGAGTATAAAAACACACCGGTTTAGTTCTATCTATATCATACCACTCAAACTTCCTTAAAATCATACTTGCTTGATATTTCACCATACATGCAATCTTACTATCTGTCTGACTCAATTTCACACACATTCTTACATATTGTATTAATAAAAACTGTTCAAGATCAGGTACTCCATTCCACCATTCTCTCTCTTTTTTACTACTTTCTCTCTACTCAATCTTTCCATCCTACTTCCCCAGAAAAATAAATAAACAATTCTTACTAATTTTCTCAAACTCCTATAATCAACTGGAAAAACAAAATTTAAATATAACATAATTGGGATTAAAACCGCTTTCACAATCAAAACTTTCCCTTCAAATGATAAAATTCTTTCATTCCAAAACCCTATCTTTTGGTTCACCTTACTCACTACTCTGTTCCAACTTTCTTTCCCTTTCATATCCTCATCAAACATTACTCCCAAAATCATAATTGCATCCTCCTTCACAGGCCATCCACACATTTCCAATTCCTTCCATCTTCCAAATGCCTTGCATACACATTTATTCCAATTTACTTTAAAACCGCTCCCCATACAAAAAATATCGACCAATAATTTAATTCTTCTCAACCCTGCTTGAGTTCTACACACCACTGTCACATCGTCCATATACCCAATCACTTTCAATCTCCTCGCACCACTACCTGGGATTTCCACACCTTTCACCATCTTATCTTTACTTATGCTTAGAAGCAGCGGTTCAATCGTACAAATAAAAAGAATGGGGGACAAAGGACATCCCTGTCTCACCCCACAATGTAAATAAAAGGCCTCAGTCATCCATCCATTCACCTGTACCACACTTTCAATATCCACATACAAGCACTTAATCCAATTTAATAATTTACACGGTACACCCATTCTCTCCAAGATTTTAAACATAAATTCATGTGCTACCCTATCATACGCCTTCTCAAAGTCAATCGTAGCCACCGCTACTTCTTGCTTTCTCTCAATACAATCATATAAAACATCTCTTACACCTATCAAACTCTCAGCAATCTGTCTCCCAGGTACTGCACAAATTTGCTCCTCTCCAACCATATCTTCAATCACCCACCTCATTCTATTTGCAATCAATTTAGCTAAAATTTTGTAATCCGAATTTAACAGGGTAATTGGTCTCCAATTTTTTAGTTCCAATTTATTTCCCTTTTTAAAAATTAAAACAATCACACCTTTTTTCATTGATACAGTCATCTCACCCTTACGCAGAACACATTTACACACTTCTAAAAAATCACTCAATCATCTCCCAACACATCCTATAAAACTCTATCGGCAAACCATCACTTCCTGGTGTTTTATTTAATTTAAAGTCTTTAATTGTATCCCACAACTCTTTTTTATCTATTTCTTTGTCTAAATTACCTTTGTCTTCCTCTTTAATACCCCTATCAATTTTCCCTAACAATTCTTTTTCCAAACTTACATCTCTATCTTTACATGCATACAAATTTTCGTAAAACAATTTCACCTCCTGTAACATTAAATCCTTATCATTTACAACCATTCCTTCTTCATTTAAAACCCCATCCATACTTTTTTTACATTCAAACACTTTTTTAAAGAAAAACCTTGTACACTTCTCATCCTTTTCCAAAGCATTCAATTTTGCTGCAAATACTATCTTTCTCCCCCTTTCATCCAACAATTTTTTCTTATTATCCCTTGCTTCCTCTAACTCAGCCTTTACATCATAACCCAACTCACGCAACTTACATAAATAATCCACTCTATTCCTCCATTCATCAAAATTTTCTCTTTCCCTCTTAGCTCTTTCATACCCACACTTTATAAAGAAACTTTTCGTCTTCCCTTTAACCCATTCCCACCATTCAGTTATACAAAAAAAATTATCCTTACACTCACTCCATTTTTTATACATTGAAAAATATCTTTCTCTCACCTCATCATCCATCAGCATTTTAACATTCAATTTCCAAACACCTTTTCCAAACTTCATTTTCATATCCACTCTCACCTTACATTCCAAAATTACATGGTCCGAAAATGGTACCTTGTGCATAGCAAGTTGCACCGCTGTGATCCCTTGTGAAATAAAACAAAAGTCAATTCTTGATTTCACCGTGCCTTTGTCACTAAAAAACGAAAAAACCTCACTACCCTTTGTGACCTCCACCATATCTTTATACCCAAAATCTCGTACAATATTTTTCAAACTCCGTCCTGTACTATCTAATTTATAAGTATCCCCACTCCCCACCCTATCTTCCTTCCTTATAATACAATTAAAATCCCCAAGTAAAAAAGTGAATTCCCTCCCAGGCAAATACAATTTCAAACATTCAAACATCTCCATTCTCTCTGCCCTATTCACCGGTGCATAAACATTAAATACTCTAAATAAAGTGCCCCTAAATAAAAAGTAAACAATCAAAAGTCTCCCTGTTACAACCTCTAACACCTTAACTATTTCAAAATCCCACCCTCTAAACAAAACCGCCACCCCCAAATTTTTACCAATACCACTTGAAAAAATTGTTGGACCCAGATCCCATCTAGCCACTTGTGGATTAAAGTCAAGACAGCATTCCTGCAAACAAATGAGAGTAAAGGTCAAATTCTTTAAAAAGTCAAATACCATTGCTCTTCTATTGGCAGTCTTAATGCTTCTAACGTTTAGAGAGAAAACAGACACCATCTCAGAGGATAAAACCTCATCACCAATCACGTCTCGTCATCATACTTATCTCCCCTCCCTGGGTCTTGAGAGAACCCAGAGATATCGATCAACCGAAAAACTGCCTGAGCGTCAAAAAGTGGAGAAGCCGGACTTGACATCTCCGAGTCTGACCTAACTCCAACCTCAGGTGAGGACCCCAAAAACCCCTTAGGGAACTCACGAGACAGTTCCTGGCTTCGTCTTTTCATTCTCTTTGTAGCAGGAATATTTTTTCCATCATACTCTTCCTCTGACTCCTCCATAGTGGAAAGTCCTGCTACAACTTTCTCCACTTCCACACTCTCAGCACAATCCATTACCTCGCCCACCACCTTAGCCTCGACATTCTCTCTTGCATTCTTTTTTTTCTCCTCCTCAGCCATAATCCTAGCATGTCTCTCTTGGTGTTCTTCAACTGATCTCAATTGGGTTCCATAAGAAGGAATAAATGGCAACCTAGTCTTGGTTACCGGACTCACACCAACTTCCTTCTCAATTGGATTCTCACAAGGAGGCACCAATTGTACGTTTGGACATGTGCGCGCCATATGCCTATCTGAACCACAAAGGTCACACTTACGACGCTCTGCACACTCAGCCGCCGTGTGACCTTCGCCAAAGCAATTACGGCAACACATGCCCTTCTCACACTCTTCACTCGTGTGCCCAAATTGAAAACAGTTCCTACAATACCTGGGTTGTCCAGGGTAGAACAGATACCCTCTGTTGCCCCCTATAGAGAAGTTTTGCGGGGGGTGTTTCAACCCACTTACCTCATCAGAGTCAGCTTTTAAAATGACAAAAAATTTGCGCTTACCGTTATAAGTGCCAAACCTGTTTACCAACTTCACGGGCTTTGATACAGTGGAGCAATAACGGTGTAGAAAAGCTGCAATCTCTTCATCCGGAACAAACGGATTAAACATGTGCACCACCAAGGGAATCCTGGACACTGGGACGTATGGAAGGAAGGATACACCTTCCAGTAGAGTTTCCCCCTCCTTCTGATGCCTTCTCTCCATTATAGTCGTCACCTGTTCCTGCTCTTTCAGCGTAATATCATAAACGCCTCTCCCTGGAAAATCCTGGACACAAAAGAGCCATTCCCTCGGTACATTCAGTAACTCCTCCATGATCTCCTTCAGAAACAGAGTAGAGACTCACTGCTCTCCGCTTCTCCTCGGCTACAACCACACGAATGGTTCGCTGGTAGGACGGCGCACCACGCTCCATCCTAGGGATCCCTTCTCGTTTCCAGCACCAGGCTCAGGTCGTCCCCCAAAAGCAGCAGCCGGACTGTGTCCTCCAAGGAAGACACAGCCGGAAGGCCGAGGGACTAGCGTCACCAGGCACCGGAACCTTCTGACCAGACCAGCTGTTACACTTGATCTTAGCCAAAAGGCCGAGAAGCGATAACCAGAATGGGCGCCCAGCTACTCACCTGCCGTTCGCTGGCGCTTGTTCAGCTTGCGGTGAGCCTTGGGCACAGTGCCGCCTTTTCCTCATCTAGGTGTAAGCTGGCTACAAATAGCAACAGAGACAAAGTCACCAGAGCAGCAAACAACCTCTAAACCCTTGAAACCCAGCTCCCCTTCTTAATCTTGTCCATTCCTCCCCCTCCCCTCCAGACATACCTTGCACCTCTGTCTCTCCTGCTCAGCTGCTACCGCTGATAAGGTGCCTAACGAGGTTGCTGGATCACCTGGTCTGTCTGTTCCTCTTCAGCTGCAAGTAGGGTAGATAGAGCAAGCAATTAAGCACCACCTGCTGATTGCTCGCAATCACTCACTCAATAATGCAATTAATTAAACTTTTAATTGATTGATAACCTAGATGTTGCTCAGATTTCCCTCCAAAACGTTTGTGCTGTCATTGCAAAGACCAGCATGCTGCAGGCTGCAGCAAATTTGCATAATTAATCCCGCCCACTTTTCCAACACTGATAATGCACGCTGCCAGCCAGCCAGCCAGCCAGCCAGCAATACATACTCTGACTTCTTCACAATGGATATGTACTGGACACTTTTATTCCATGAAGTGATTACACAGATTTACATGATAACAATGAATAAATACATGGGATCAGGTGAACAGAATTGAATCGTGCACAGCACATGATAGAGAATAACAATCAGACTAGCTATCAATCCAAACGAAACAATAACAGTTAACAAACATTGCTACAAGTGTCCATAATTCAAGGAATGTAATGTTTTTGGTCCGTTCCGTCCAGGCTTCATTCAGGCATGGCATGCCGCAGACAGGGGGAGGCAGAGCTCGCACTTAGACAGAACAGAGAAAAAAACAGGGAAGGGAAGGAAGGAGAACAAGTTTGCCTTCGTTCTCGCCAAGTGAGAGTCCAGTGGCTTTTTGCTTTTCCTTTTTGCATTTTTTGTTCAATCAATCAATCTATTTTTTAACCAGCATAAGAGAGGTGCACCGGTCCTGGAGGTACTGCAATACCAGGTCAATGCGTGGAGTGGACAGAGCAAGCTCTTCTTCCATCTCCCTGTTCCAAAAATCCATTTAATATATGGTCCCCAGATAGGGGACGTATCAGATATTAAACTGATAAGAACAGATTTTTGATTTAAAAAAAAAGTCTTTATTTCGAAATAAACAGTTTACAGTTTAAAACATATCTGCGTCGAAGCGCAGTGTCATACATTCTTATATACTTTATATCTTGCTAGCAGTCAGTTTTGGGCACTTTGGGCTGAGACCTTTATTAGTGCCCAAGTACCAACTGCCAACCATACAAACATTAAAAGCACCCATACCTTCCCACCAAAACAACAATAATAAATAAAAGGGGGAGGGGAGGTGAGGGGGCTTTCCGACTTTTTATCTAATAGGGGTTTTGTTGATTGGGGTCAAGTCTCTGGAAGAAGAAAGGGGGCGGAGGGGGGGGGGGCTGAGGGGTCTAGGGCTCAGTCCTCTTCTTCTTCACCGAGGTTGTCTATGGTGTCATAGTCTCTGAGCAGGCTGTGGACCAGCCTGCGGCAGTCTCGGATAGTGACTTGTTCCCTCCTCAACACCAAGCGATTCCTGGCGAACCATAGGGCATCCTTCACGCAGCACAGTAGGCGCCATGCGTCCTCGATTGCCCCCACTGTGTGCGTTCCGGGAAATAGTCCATACAGGATAGAGTGATATGACAGATGCTGTCTCTCAACTGAGTCTCTGAGTTCTCTTTCCAGGGCTCCCAGCAAAGCCTGTGCAAATTTGCACTGCCAGAAGAGGTGTAGAGAAGTTTCCTCCTCCACAACACACTGCGGACAATGTCTGTATCTGCACAGCCCCCTCGCATGCATGAATGTCCTTAGGGGGAGGCCTCCCTGGATGGCCATCCATGCCATGTCTTTGTGTCTATTGGTCAGCCTGCCGGATGCCACCTTCTCCCATACGGTCTCTGTTGTGGCGGCTGGCAGCCCTGGAATAGACTCTGTAATGTCCTGTGCTCTGATTAGTTTGTAGATCACCTTGGGGGACCACAGTTCCGGTTTGACTCCTTCCAGATGGTGTTCCTTCACAAACTTTCTCACATCAAGGTAATACCAAGGAGTGTTCCAGTTGTAAGGGATGGAGCTGTCCCACTTGTCCCAGCCCAGCCCTCTCCAGATGGGTAGGAGGAAAAAGCGGGACATGGAGTTCCCGGCAGAGCAGTTTGCATTGTCTCTTAGCGTCCTGCGAACTCCGTTGCATACAAAGAAGGCTCGAAGCCAGGTGGGGATATCTGGAACTCCCTTGCCTCCCTTGCGGGGTTCTTTGTACATCACGGTGCGCTTCACTCTGTCCATCTTGGATCCCCAGATGAAGTGAAAAACTGCTCTTGTGATGGCTCTGCAAACAGCCATCAGAGGGGGCCACGCCTGGGCCGTGTACTGCAGAACAGGGAGGATCTCGTTCCGCAGCACTAGTTTTTTCCCTTCGATGGTAAGGTCTCTGAGGATCCACAATCCGAACTTCTGGTTCACTTTTGCCAGTCTCTCGTCCCAGCTTTTCAAGGCAGCACCCTCTCCCCCAAACCAGACCCCTAGAATCTTAATGAGGCCTGATTTGATGGGGAAGGGAAGAGGGTCTGAGGGTACATCCCACTGCCCAAATAGCATAGTCTCTGACTTCCCGCAGTTGATCTTGGCTCCTGAAGCTCTGCTGAAGTCATCACAGGTGGACTTGAGTGCTCTCACTGCATGGTGGTCAGCGCAGAAGATGGTGACGTCGTCCATGTAGATCGAGCACTTTACTTCTTTCCCTCTGGTTCCTGGTGTGGTGATCCCTCTGATCTCACGGTTCTGCCTGATGGACTCGGCGAAGAGTTCTATGCAACAGACAAAGAGGAGAGGTGAGAGAGGGCAGCCTTGCCTGACCCCTGACCTGACTAGGAAGGGTTCAGTTTTCCAGCCATTCACCAACACAGTGCTGCAGATATCACGGTACATTAGGTTTACATAGGAGCAGAACACTTCCCCCAGCCCAAACCTGCGCAGTGCTCTATTCATGAACTCATGAGAGACACGATCAAAGGCTTTCTCCTGGTCCAGGCACACGAGTGCAGCCCGGACCCGGCGATCCTTGATGTAATGGATCGTGTCTCTAACGAGTGCCAGGCTGTCGGAGATCCGGCGTCCTGGGATGCCACAGGTCTGGTCAGGGTCAATGATCCCTCCTATGACCGCCTTCAGTCTGGTTGCTAAGACCTTGGCCAGGATCTTGTAATCCACATTAAGGAGAGAGATGGGTCTCCAGTTTTTAAGGTCGCATCTCTCCCCCTTCTGTTTATACAAAATCGTGATCATACCTTCCCTGAGGGTGGGTGGTAGGCTGCCCGTCTCTGCCATCTCCTCATACAGGGCCAGCAGGTCCGGTCCAATGAGGTCCCACAGCGTTACGTATAACTCGGCTGGGAGACCGTCACTGCCCGGGGTCCTGCCTGGTCTAAAGGATCTGACCGCAACGTGCAGCTCCCCCAGAGTCAGGGGGCTGTCTAGCACGGCTTTCCCTGTTGGGTCTACCGTCCTCGTGATACCCGAGAGGAATCTCTCGGCAGCATCACTGCACATATGCTTAGGGGAGTAGAGGTCCTTGTAGTAGTCCGTTACTACCTTCGTGACCCTCTCTTTCCCCTGTTGCATATCACCATTACCATCACGTAACTCAGACAGGGGTGTGTGGCCAGAGTGGAGTTTCCTAAAGAAGAAAGAGTTACACTTCTCCCCCTTCTCAAGATTCTCCACTTTGGAACGAAAGATGATTTGCCTGGCTTCTTCCTCAAAGTGTCTTTTCAGACCCTCCTTGGTTTCCTCCAGCTCCTCACCCACGTCCCATCCACAGAGTTGCAGGTCCAGCAGAGACTGCAACCTGCGTTGCAGTCTCTGGAAGTACCGCTTCCTGGCAGCCGCTAGGCCTCTGCCTTTTGCCTGCCAGAAACTGCGGAGCTTGACTTTAGTCTGTTCCCACCATTCCGCCATGGTATGGAACTGACTCTTGTCTATCTGCCATCCTTGGTATGCAGTGCGCAGCTCCTCCACAATTTCCCGTCTCTGCAGCAGGGTACAGTTTAGCTTCCAGGCACCCGGACCAGGGGGGAAACCCTTTCCCAGTGTACCTTCGAGCTTTACCGCCCTGTGATCAGAGAAAAAGCAGGGAATCGTGGCAGAGTGCTCATGCTTAACTGTTCGGGATGTGAACACAAAGTCTATCCGAGAGCGCTGAGACCCATCTGGGCGGCTCCATGTGTAATTAACAGAGCCATTACCCATTGAGCCCACAGCGTCCCTCATGGATGCCTCGGTGATCATTTCCCTAAGCAGTTTGGAGGTTACATCTAGCTTGGCTGCAGTCTGGGAACTGCGGCCATCTTCCTCTATTGGACAGTTGAAGTCACCTCCCATCAAGACTGCTCTGGTAGTTGCGAGTTGGGCCCGCAGGGTTTGGAGAAGTTCCAAACGCTGTCTCTTCTCCGGCGAGGAGTACACGGTGATGAACCTGACTGGTTCCCCTGCCCAGGAGCCGTCCACGACTAATAGTCGACCACAGACAAGCTCCCGGACAGAGTCCACCGTGAAGTGTCCTCCCCGGATTAGGACAGCGGTACCTGCTGACTTGCACCCGTTCCCACCAGACCAGAATGACGGTCCGTGCGTCCAGTCCCTGGCCAGGTGGCGGTAGGACTTAGAGAAAGGGATGGAACATTCCTGCAACATAAACACATCACACTTCTGAGAGGCTAGATATCCTAACACAGCATGTCTACGTAACCTATCCTTGATGCTCCTAACATTAATGGTGAGAATAGAAATAGACGCCATAATCAATGTAAGGGAGAAAAGACAGTGTTATTCACAGACATGACTGCTCAGTTACCGCCGCCTTCCCCCTGATGGGGGAGGCTACTTCCTTCTCCTCCTCCTTGGTCCTTAATGTCCAGTGGTGGTGGTGGAGGTGGTGGGCGTGTCTCCGTCTGAACCGGCTCCTCAAGGAGGCGTTGTAGGCTGTCGAGGGTCTCCGTGTACTGCAGCTCTGGGATAAATGATGTCCCACATTCTAGAGCTTCTCGGATGAGCTCGTCTGCTTCTGCATCGGTTACCTCTGCAGGGGAGGGGGAGGCTGCTTTTTGTGCCTTTTTGCTCTGCTGAACCTTGGGTGGGCTTGTGTCTTCCAGTCCTGCTTCTTCACTGCTGATCTTCCGTTTCCTCTGACCGGGGTCTCGCAGTTGTTCCTCAGGGGGATTACCTGTAGCGGGGATAAGAGCCGGGAAGGGGTCCTGGGGGTGGTCTGCAGCAGTGAGGGAGAAGGTTAGATCTGCTGCAGTGGGTGAGGGGTAGAGTTCGGAGGGGAGAGAGCTGGGTGGGGGGCGGGTGCTCTTGGGGGTCAGGAAGGGTAGGGGGCAAGAGGGGTCAGGAGAGGCGGCCGGGTTTGTGGGAGGGGGAAGTGTGACAGCGGGGGTTGGGGTGGTTTTCTTACCCTTCTTTTTGCCTGGCTTACGTTTCATTTGGAGGGTCTCAGCTGGGCCTGACGCTGATAGCCCCATACTTGCTACTGCCGCGTAGCTCCTGGTCCTTTTTGGGCAGTCCTTGTACATGTGAAAGGTGTCCCCACACAGGTTGCAGGCTGTTCTCCTGGGGCAGTCCTTGGTGTCGTGGCCTGCCACCTTACATACCTTGCAGGCGGATGCCTTGCAATCCTTCCCCTGGTGCCCGAGCTGGTTGCATTTCCGGCAGTTCCTGGGTTGGTCCTGGTAGAACAGCATGCCAGCTGAGCTACCTAGGGAGAAGCACTGCGGCAGGTGTTGTAAGTTCCCAGGAGAGGATGGATCCTGTTTCAGGCGGACAATCAGGGACCATCTTCCTATCCAGAAACCGTGCTTGTCCTTTATCTGGGCCGGGTCACTCATCACCGTGCAGAATCTGCCCAGAAACGTTGAGATGTCCTTGCCAGGGGTGTGGGGATTCCTCATGGATACCGTCACCCTTCTCTCCTCTCTCTTTATTGGGCAGCTTCCTATAAATCGTGTAAAAGGAGAGTCGGGTTTGGCCGCCAGGAAATGTTCCCAGTACCTTTTGCAGATTGCCATCGTTATGAACGTGACATGGAACAGGCCTGCTGCGAGGGATTGTATGCTCAGGGTCTCCGCCGCGGTGAACCCTTGGTCCAGTACCATCTGCTTACTAAAGGTTTCTGGGTTCAAATCGGGTATCCTCCCCTCTACTTCCTTTAGCTTCAAGGCTACTGTGGTTTTCATCCACGGCTCCAGGGTGGGTGCTTCTCCATGATTTCCCCCGACTCCCTTGCTCTTCCCAGTGGAGGCGAGGGGGGTGGTCCCGGAGTTCTGGGGTTTGGACCCAGTGCCTTCTAATGCTGCAGTCTTGGCTCCCGGGGCTGCCATACTCTCTGGGCGGTGATGGGGCAAGTAGAAGTTGTGGTTAAGGGATGTTGAGCACTGAGGTTCACTCCTCCGCAGGAGCTGTTTCTGGTTACCTCAGCTTTTCCTCCGCAGGAAGCTCAACTGCCACTCTTTCTCCGCCCCTTCAGGAGATTTGCGTTGCCTAGGCTACCTTCCCCGCAGAAGGCTCCTGCTGCCTTGGCTACCCGCTGTGCAGTGGGGTACGCCGCCTTACTTTGGAATCCTCCTCCGCAGGAGGTCTAAATTCCGCCGCTTGGCGTTTTCCTCCACAGGAGATTTGCGCTGCCTAGCCGAGGCTTCCTTCTCCTCAGAAGGCCCTACCGCCTGGGCTACCCGCTCCGCAGTGGGTTGCGCTGCCTAGCTTTGGATATCTCCTCCGTAGGAGATCTTAGTTCCGCTGCTTGGCCTTCTCCTCTGTCGGAAGTTGCGCTGCCTTGGGTCCCTTCTCCGCAGAAGGCCCTACCACCTTGGCTTCCCGCTGTGCAGTGGGTTGCGCTACCTCGCCCCGGATTCTTCCTCCGCAGGAAGCCCTACTTCCGTTGCTCGGCCTTCTCCTCCGTCGGTGCCCAGTCTATGCCACCCTCTGGATTCACTGCTGGCTAGAGCCTCAAGAGTCCTTCTCCAGAATAGAATCCACTCTGTGTTGGGGAACTCCAGCAGTTTCACCAAGGTTACCTGGGGCTAATCTGTGTTGCTTTGGCTTCCTTCTCCGCAGAAGGCCCTACTACCCTAAACCTCAGCAACCCGTGATCGCATGTGTGTAGCACCGCTGTTCGGATACTGTATCTAGTCCACACCAAAAGGCCACTCTGGTTCGATCTTCCCCTAATAGCAGCAGATAGCTTAAGCCGGTTAAGGCGATGCTATAAGGCCAAGGGAAGATACTCCAAAGCACCTAAAGGCAAAGATAAGAACAGATTTGATTTAACAAAAAAGTCTTTATTTCGAAATAAACAGTTTACAGTTAAAACATATCTGCGTCGAAGCGCAGTGTCAGACATTCTTACATACTTTATATCTTGCTAGCAGTCAGTTTTGGGCACTTTGGGCTGAGACCTTTATTAGTGCCCAAGTACCAACTGCCAACCATACAAACATTAAAAGCACCCATACTTTCCCACCAAAACAACAATAATAAATAAAAGGGGGAGGGGAGGTGAGGGGGCTTTCCGACTTTTTATCTAATAGGGGTTTTGTTGATTGGGGTCAAGTCTCTGGAAGAAAAAAGGGGCGGAGGGGAGGGGGGGGGGGGGGCTGAGGGGTCTAGGGCTCAGTCCTCTTCTTCTTCACCGAGGTTGTCTATGGTGTCATAGTCTCTGAGCAGGCTGTGGACCAGCCTGCGGCAGTCTCGGATAGTGACTTGTTCCCTCCTCAACACCAAGCGATTCCTGGCGAACCATAGGGCATCCTTCACGCAGCACAGTAGGCGCCATGCGTCCTCAATTGCCCCCACTGTGTGCGTTCCGGGAAATAGTCCATACAGGATAGAGTGATATGACAGATGCTGTCTCTCAACTGAGTCTCTGAGTTCTCTTTCCAGGGCTCTCAGCAAAGCCTGTGCAAATTTGCACTGCCAGAAGAGGTGTAGAGAAGTTTCCTCCTCCACAACACACTGTGGACAATGTCTGTATCTGCACAGCCCCCTCGCATGCATGAATATCCTTAGGGGGAGGCCTCCCTGGATGGCCATCCATGCCATGTCTTTGTGTCTATTGGTCAGCCTGCCGGATGCCACCTTCTCCCATACAGTCTCTGTTGTGGCGGCTGGCAGCCCTGGAATAGACTCTGTAATGTCCTGTGCTCTGATTAGTTTGTAGATCACCTTGGGGGACCACAGTTCCGGTTTGACTCCTTCCAGATGGTGTTCCTTCACAAACTTTCTCACATCAAGGTAATACCAAGGAGTGTTCCAGTTGTAAGGGATGGAGCTGTCCCACTTGTCCCAGCCCAGCCCTCTCCAGATGGGTAGGAGGAAAAAGCGGGACATGGAGTTCCCGGCAGAGCAGTTTGCATTGTCTCTTAGCGTCCTGCGAACTCCGTTGCATACAAAGAAGGCTCGAAGCCAGGTGGGGATATCTGGAACTCCCTTGCCTCCCTTGCGGGGTTCTTTGTACATCACGGTGCGCTTCACTCTGTCCATCTTGGATCCCCAGATGAAGTGAAAAACTGCTCTTGTGATGGCTCTGCAAACAGCCATCAGAGGGGGCCACGCCTGGGCCGTGTACTGCAGAACAGGGAGGATCTCGTTCCGCAGCACTAGTTTTTTCCCTTCGATGGTAAGGTCTCTGAGGATCCACAATCCGAACTTCTGGTTCACTTTTGCCAGTCTCTCGTCCCAGCTTTTCAAGGCAGCACCCTCTCCCCCAAACCAGACCCCTAGGATCTTAATGAGGCCTGATTTGATGGGGAAGGGAAGAGGGTCTGAGGGTACATCCCACTGCCCAAACAGCATAGTCTCTGACTTCCCGCAGTTGATCTTGGCTCCTGAAGCTCTGCTGAAGTCATCACAGGTGGACTTGAGTGCTCTCACTGCATGGTGGTCGGCGCAGAAGATGGTGACGTCGTCCATGTAGATCGAGCACTTTACTTCTTTCCCTCTGGTTCCTGGTGTGGTGATCCCTCTGATCTCACGGTTCTGCCTGATGGACTCGGCGAAGAGTTCTATGCAACAGACAAAGAGGAGAGGTGAGAGAGGGCAGCCTTGCCTGACCCCTGACCTGACTAGGAAGGGTTCAGTTTTCCAGCCATTCACCAACACAGTGCTGCAGATATCACGGTACATTAGGTTTACATAGGAGCAGAACACTTCCCCCAGCCCAAACCTGCGCAGTACTCTATTCATGAACTCATGAGAGACACGATCAAAGGCTTTCTCCTGGTCCAGGCACACGAGTGCAGCCCGGACCCGGCGATCCTTGATGTAATGGATCGTGTCTCTGACGAGTGCCAGGCTGTCGGAGATCCGGCGTCCTGGGATGCCACAGGTCTGGTCAGGGTCGATGATCCCTCCTATGACCGCCTTCAGTCTGGTTGCTAAGACCTTGGCCAGGATCTTGTAGTCCACATTAAGGAGAGAGATGGGTCTCCAGTTTTTAAGGTCGCATCTCTCCCCCTTCTGTTTATACAAAATCGTGATCATACCTTCCCTGAGAGTGGGTGGTAGGCTGCCCGTCTCTGCCATCTCCTCATACAGGGCCAGCAGGTCCGGTCCAATGAGGTCCCACAGCGTTACGTATAACTCGGCTGGGAGACCGTCACTGCCCGGGGTCCTGCCTGGTCTAAAGGATCTGGCCGCAACGTGCAGCTCCCCCAGAGTCAGGGGGCCGTCTAGCACGGCTTTCCCTGTTGGGTCTACCGTCCTCGTGATACCCGAGAGGAATCTCTCGGCGGCATCACTGCACATATGCTTAGGGGAGTAGAGGTCCTTGTAGTAGTCCGTTACTACCTTCGTGACCCTCTCTTTCCCCTGTTGCATATCACCATTACCATCACGTAACTCAGACAGGGGTGTGTGGCCAGAGTGGAGTTTCCTAAAGAAGAAAGAGTTACACTTCTCCCCCTTCTCAAGATTCTCCACTTTGGAACGAAAGATGATTTGCCTGGCTTCTTCCTCAAAGTGTCTTTTCAGACCCTCCTTGGTTTCCTCCAGCTCCTCACCCACGTCCCATCCACAGAGTTGCAGGTCCAGCAGAGACTGCAACTTGCGTTGCAGTCTCTGGAAGTACCGCTTTCTGGCAGCCGCTAGGCTTCTGCCTTTTGCCTGCCAGAAACTGCGGAGCTTGACTTTAGTCTGTTCCCACCATTCCGCCATGGTATGGAACTGACTCTTGTCTATCTGCCATCCTTGGTATGCAGTGCGCAGCTCCTCCACAATTTCCCGTCTCTGCAGCAGGGTACAGTTTAGCTTCCAGGCACCCGGGCCAGGGGGAAAACCCTTTCCCAGTGTACCTTCGAGCTTTACCGCCCTGTGATCAGAGAAGAAGCAGGGAATCGTGGCAGAGTGCTCATGCTTAACTGTTCGGGATGTGAACACAAAGTCTATCCGAGAGCGCTGAGACCCATCTGGGCGGCTCCATGTATAATTAACAGAGCCATTACCCATTGAGCCCACAGCGTCCCTCATGGATGCCTCGGTGATCATTTCCCTAAGCAGTTTGGAGGTTACATCTAGCTTGGCTGCAGTCTGGGAACTGCGGCCATCTTCCTCTATTGGACAGTTGAAGTCACCTCCCATCAAGACTGTTCTGGTAGTTGCGAGTTGGGCCCGCAGGGTTTGGAGTAGTTCCAAACGCTGTCTCTTCTCCGGCGAGGAGTACACGGTGATGAACCTCACTGGTTCCCCTGCCCAGGAGCCGTCCACGACTAATAGTCGACCACAGACAAGCTCCCGGACAGAGTCCACCGTGAAGTGTCCTCCCCGGATTAGGACAGCGGTACCTGCTGACTTGCACCCGTTCCCACCAGACCAGAATGATGGTCCATGCGTCCAGTCCCTGGCCAGGTGGCGGTAGGACTTAGAGAAAGGGATGGAACATTCCTGCAACATAAACACATCACACTTCTGAGAGGCTAGATATCCTAACACAGCATGTCTACGTAACCTATCCTTGATGCTCCTAACATTAATGGTGAGAATAGAAATAGACGCCATAATCAATGTAAGGGAGAAAAGACAGTGTTATACACAGACATGACTGCTCAGTTACCGCCGCCTTCCCCCTGATGGGGGAGGCTACTTCCTTCTCCTCCTCCTTGGTCCTTAATGTCCAGTGGTGGTGGTGGAGGTGGTGGGCGTGTCTCCGTCTGAACCGGCTCCTCAAGGAGGCGTTGTAGGCTGTCTAGGGTCTCTGTGTACTGCAGCTCTGGGATGAAAGATGTCCCACATTCTAGAGCTTCTCGGATGAGCTCGTCTGCTTCTGCATCGGTTACCTCTGCAGGGGAGGGGGAGGCTGCTGTTTGTGCCTTTTTACTCTGCTGAACCTTGGGTGGGCTTGTGTCCTCCAGTCCTGCTTCTTCACTGCTGATCTTCCGTTTCCTCTGACCGGGGTCTCGCAGTTGTTCCTCAGGGGGATTACCTGTAGCGGGAATAAGAGCAGGGAAGGGGTCCTGGGGGGGGTCTGCAGCAGTGAGGGAGAAGGTTAGATCTGCTGCAGTGGGTGAGGGGTAGAGTTCGGAGGGGAGAGAGCTGGGTGGGGGGCGGGTGCTCTTGGGAGTCAGGAAGGGTAGGGGGCAAGAGGGGTCAGGAGAGGTGGCCGGGTTTTTGGGAGGGGGAAGTGAGACAGCGGGGGTTGGGGTGGTTTTCTTACCCTTCTTTTTGCCTGGCTTCCGTTTCATTTGGAGGGTCTCAGCTGGGCCTGACGCTGATAGCCCCTTACTTGCTACTGCCGCGTAGCTCCTGGTCCTTTTTGGGCAGTCCTTGTACATGTGTGAGGTGTCCCCACACAGGTTGCAGGTTGTTCTCCTGGGGCAGTCCTTGGTGTCGTGGCCTGCCACCTTACATACCTTGCAGGCGGATGCCTTGCAATCCTTCCCCTGGTGCCCGAGCTGGTTGCATTTCCGGCAGTTCCTGGGTTGGTCTTGGTAGAACAGCATGCCAGCTGAGCTACCTAGGGAGAAGCACTGCGGCAGGTGTTGTAGGTTCCCAGGAGAGGATGGATCCTGTTTCAGGCGGACAATCAGGGACCATCTTCCTATCCAGAAGCCGTGCTTGTCCTTTATCTGGGCCGGGTCACTCATCACCGTGCAGAATCTGCCTAGAAACGTTGAGATGTCCTTGCCAGGGGTGTGGGGGTTCCTCATGGATACCGTTACCCTTCTCTCCTCTCTCTTTATTGGGCAGCTTCCTATAAATCTTGTGAAAGGAGAGTCGGGTTTGGCCGCCAGGAAATGTTCCCAGTACCTTTTGCAGATTGCCATCGTTAGGAACGTGACATGGAACAGGCCTGCTGCGAGGGATTGTATGCTCAGGGTCTCCGCCGCGGTGAACCCTTGGTCCAGTACCATCTGCTTACTGAAGGTTTCTGGGTTCAAATCGGGTATCCTCCCATCTACTTCCTTCAGCTTCAAGGCCACTGTTGTTTTCATCCATGGCTCCAGGGTGGGTGCTTCTCCGTGATTTGCCCCGACTCCCTTGCTCTTCCCAGTGGAGGCGAGGGGGGTGGTCCCGGAGTTCTGGGGTTTAGACACAGTGCCTTCTACCGCCGCAGTCTTGGCTCCCGGGGCTGCCATTCTTGATACTCTCTGGGCTGTGATGGGGCAAGTAGAAATTGTGGTTAAGGGATGTTGAGCACTGAGGTTCACTCCTCCGCAGGAGCTGCTTCTGGTTACCTCAGCTTTTCCTCCGCAGGAAGCTCAACTGCCACTCTTTCTCCGCCCCTTCAGGAGATTTGCGTTGCCTAGGCTACCTTCGCCGCAGAAGGCTTCTGCTGCCTTGGCTACCCGCTGTGCAGTGGGGTACGCCGCCTTACTTTGGAATCCTCCTCCGCAGGAGGTCTAAATTCCGCCGCTTGGCGTTTTCCTCCACAGGAGATTTGCGCTTCCTAGCCAAGGCTTCCTTCTCTTCAGAAGGCCCTACCGCCTGGGCTACCCGCTCCGCAGTGGGTTGCGCTGCCTAGCTTTGGATATCTCCTCCGCAGGAGATCTTAGTTCCGCTGCTTGGCCTTCTCCTCTGTCGGAAGTTGCGCTGCCTTGGGTCCCTTCTCCGCAGAAGGCCCTACCACTTTGGCTTCCCGCTGTGCAGTGGGTTGCGCTACCTCGCCCCGGATTCTTCCTCCGCAGAAAGCCCTACTTCCGTTGCTCGGCCTTCTCCTCCGTCGGTGCCCAGTCTATGCCACCCTCTGGATTCACTGCTGGCTAGAGCCTCAAGAGTCCTTCTCCAGAATAGAATCCACTCTGTGTTGGGGAACTCCAGCAGTTTCACCAAGGTTACCTGGGGCTAGTCTGTGTTGCTTTGGCTTCCTTCTCCGCAGAAGGCCCTACTACCCTAAACCTCAGCAACCCGTGATCGCATGTGTGTAGTACCGCTGTTCGGATACTGTATCTAGTCCACACCAAAAGGCCACTCTGGTTCGATCTTCCCCTAATAGCAGCAGATAGCTTAAGCCGGTTAAGGCGATGCTATAAGGCAAAGGGAAGATACTCCAAAGCACCTGAAGGCAAAGATAAGAACAGATACTACACTTGATCTTAGCCAAAAGGCCGAGAAGCGATAACCAGAATGGGCGCCCAGCTACTCACCTGCCGTTCGCTGGCGCTTGTTCAGCTTGCGGTGAGCCTTGGCCACAGTGCCGCCTTTTCCTCATCTAGGTGTAAGCTGGCTACAAATAGCAACAGAGACAAAGTCACCAGAGCAGCAAACAACCTCTAAACCCTTGAAACCCAGCTCCCCTTCTTAATCTTGTCCATTCCTCCCCCTCCCCTCCAGACATACCTTGCACCTCTGTCTCTCCTGCTCAGCTGCTACCGCTGATAAGGTGCCTAACGAGGTTGCTGGATCACCTGGTCTGTCTGTTCCTCTTCAGCTGCAAGTAGGGTAGATAGAGCAAGCAATTAAGCACCACCTGCTGATTGCTCGCAATCACTCACTCAATAATGCAATTAAACTTTTAATTGATTCATAACCTAGATGTTGCTCAGATTTCCCTCCAAAACGTTTGTGCTGTCATTGCAAAGACCAGCATGCTGCAGGCTGCAGCAAATTTGCATAATTAATCCCGCCCACTTTTCCAACACTGATAATGCACGCTGCCAGCCAGCCAGCCAGCAATACATACTCTGACTTCTTCACAATGGATATGTACTGGACACTTTTATTCCATGAAGTGATTACACAGATTTACATGATAACAATGATTAAATAAATACATGGGATCAGGTGAACAGAATTGCATCGTGCACAGCACATGATAGAGAATAACAATCAGACTAGCGATCAATCCAAACGAAACAATAACAGTTAACAAACATTGCTACAAGTGTCCATAATTCAAGGAATGTAATGTTTTTGGTCCGTTCCGTCCAGGCTTCATTCAGGCATGGCATGCCGCAGACAGGGGGAGGCAGAGCTCGCACTTAGACAGAACAGAGAAAAAAAGCAGGGAAGGGAAGGAAGGAGAACAAGTTTGCCTTCGTTCTCGCCAAGTGAGAGTCCAGTGGCTTTTTGCTTTTTCCTTTTTGCATTTTTTGTTCAATCAATCAATCTATTTTTTAACCAGCATAAGAGAGGTGCACCGGTCCTGGAGGTACTGCAATACCAGGTCAATGCGTGGAGTGGACAGAGCAAGCTCTTCTTCCATCTCCCTGTTCCAAAAATCCATTTAATATATGGTCCCCAGATAGGGGACGTATCAGATATTAAACTGATAAGAACAGATTTGAATTAACAAAAAAGTCTTTATTTCGAAATAAACAGTTTACAGTTAAAACATATCTGCGTCGAAGCGCAGTGTCAGACATTCTTACATACTTTATATCTTGCTAGCAGTCAGTTTTGGGCACTTTGGGCTGAGACCTTTATTAGTGCCCAAGTACCAACTGCCAACCATACAAACATTAAAAGCACCCATACCTTCCCACCAAAACAACAATAATAAATAAAAGGGGGAGGGGAGGTGAGGGGGCTTTCCGACTTTTTATCTAATAGGGGTTTTGTTGATTGGGGTCAAGTCTCTGGAAGAAGAAAGGGGCGGAGGGGGGGGGGGGGGGGCTGAGGGGTCTGGGGCTCAGTCCTCTTCTTCTTCACCGAGGTTGTCTATGGTGTCATAGTCTCTGAGCAGGCTGTGGACCAGCCTGCGGCAGTCTCGGATAGTGACTTGTTCCCTCCTCAACACCAAGCGATTCCTGGCGAACCATAGGGCATCCTTCACGCAGCACAGTAGGCGCCATGCGTCCTCAATTGCCCCCACTGTGTGCGTTCCGGGAAATAGTCCATACAGGATAGAGTGATATGACAGATGCTGTCTCTCAACTGAGTCTCTGAGTTCTCTTTCCAGGGCTCTCAGCAAAGCCTGTGCAAATTTGCACTGCCAGAAGAGGTGTAGAGAAGTTTCCTCCTCCACAACACACTGCGGACAATGTCTGTATCTGCACAGCCCCCTCGCATGCATGAATGTCCTTAGGGGGAGGCCTCCCTGGATGGCCATCCATGCCATGTCTTTGTGTCTATTGGTCAGCCTGCCGGATGCCACCTTCTCCCATACAGTCTCTGTTGTGGCGGCTGGCAGCCCTGGAATAGACTCTGTAATGTCCTGTGCTCTGATTAGTTTGTAGATCACCTTGGGGGACCACAGTTCCGGTTTGACTCCTTCCAGATGGTGTTCCTTCACAAACTTTCTCACATCAAGGTAATACCAAGGAGTGTTCCAGTTGTAAGGGATGGAGCTGTCCCACTTGTCCCAGCCCAGCCCTCTCCAGATGGGTAGGAGGAAAAAGCGGGACATGGAGTTCCCGGCAGAGCAGTTTGCATTGTCTCTTAGCGTCCTGCGAACTCCGTTGCATACAAAGAAGGCTCGAAGCCAGGTGGGGATATCTGGAACTCCCTTGCCTCCCTTGCGGGGTTCTTTGTACATCACGGTGCGCTTCACTCTGTCCATCTTGGATCCCCAGATGAAGTGAAAAACTGCTCTTGTGATGGCTCTGCAAACAGCCATCAGAGGGGGCCACGCCTGGGCCGTGTACTGCAGAACAGGGAGGATCTCGTTCCGCAGCACTAGTTTTTTCCCTTCGATGGTAAGGTCTCTGAGGATCCACAATCCGAACTTCTGGTTCACTTTTGCCAGTCTCTCGTCCCAGCTTTTCAAGGCAGCACCCTCTCCCCCAAACCAGACCCCTAGAATCTTAATGAGGCCTGATTTGATGGGGAAGGGAAGAGGGTCTGAGGGTACATCCCACTGCCCAAACAGCATAGTCTCTGACTTCCCGCAGTTGATCTTGGCTCCTGAAGCTCTGCTGAAGTCATCACAGGTGGACTTGAGTGCTCTCACTGCATGGTGGTCGGCGCAGAAGATGGTGACGTCGTCCATGTAGATCGAGCACTTTACTTCTTTCCCTCTGGTTCCTGGTGTGGTGATCCCTCTGATCTCACGGTTCTGCCTGATGGACTCGGCGAAGAGTTCTATGCAACAGACAAAGAGGAGAGGTGAGAGAGGGCAGCCTTGCCTGACCCCTGACCTGACTAGGAAGGGTTCAGTTTTCCAGCCATTCACCAACACAGTGCTGCAGATATCACGGTACATTAGGTTTACATAGGAGCAGAACACTTCCCCCAGCCCAAACCTGCACAGTACTCTATCCATGAACTCATGAGAGACACGATCAAAGGCTTTCTCCTGGTCCAGGCACACGAGTGCAGCCCGGACCCGGCGATCCTTGATGTAATGGATCGTGTCTCTGACGAGTGCCAGGCTGTCGGAGATCCGGCGTCCTGGGATGCCACAGGTCTGGTCAGGGTCGATGATCCCTCCTATGACCGCCTTCAGTCTGGTTGCTAAGACCTTGGCCAGGATCTTGTAGTCCACATTAAGGAGAGAGATGGGTCTCCAGTTTTTAAGGTCGCATCTCTCCCCCTTCTGTTTATACAAAATCGTGATCATACCTTCCCTGAGAGTGGGTGGTAGGCTGCCCGTCTCTGCCATCTCCTCATACAGGGCCAGCAGGTCCGGTCCAATGAGGTCCCACAGCGTTACGTATAACTCGGCTGGGAGACCGTCACTGCCCGGGGTCCTGCCTGGTCTAAAGGATCTGGCCGCAACGTGCAGCTCCCCCAGAGTCAGGGGGCCGTCTAGCGCGGCTTTCCCTGTTGGGTCTACCGTCCTCGTGATACCCGAGAGGAATTTCTCGGCGGCATCACTGCACATATGCTTAGGGGAGTAGAGGTCCTTGTAGTAGTCCGTTACTACCTTCGTGACCCTCTCTTTCCCCTGTTGCATATCACCATTACCATCACGTAACTCAGACAGGGGTGTGTGGCCAGAGTGGAGTTTCCTAAAGAAGAAAGAGTTACACTTCTCCCCCTTCTCAAGATTCTCCACTTTGGAACGAAAGATGATTTGCCTGGCTTCTTCCTCAAAGTGTCTTTTCAGACCCTCCTTGGTTTCCTCCAGCTCCTCACCCACGTCCCATCCACAGAGTTGCAGGTCCAGCAGAGACTGCAACTTGCGTTGCAGTCTCTGGAAGTACCGCTTTCTGGCAGCCGCTAGGCCTCTGCCTTTTGCCTGCCAGAAACTGCGGAGCTTGACTTTAGTCTGTTCCCACCATTCCGCCATGGTATGGAACTGACTCTTGTCTATCTGCCATCCTTGATATGCAGTGCGCAGCTCCTCCACAATTTCCCGTCTCTGCAGCAGGGTACAGTTTAGCTTCCAGGCACCCGGGCCAGGGGGGAAACCCTTTCCCAGTGTACCTTCGAGCTTTACCGCCCTGTGATCAGAGAAGAAGCAGGGAACCGTGGCAGAGTGCTCATGCTTAACTGTTCGGGATGTGAACACAAAGTCTATCCGAGAGCGCTGAGACCCATCTGGGCGGCTCCATGTATAATTAACAGAGCCATTACCCATTGAGCCCACAGCGTCCCTCATGGATGCCTCGGTGATCATTTCCCTAAGCAGTTTGGAGGTTACATCTAGCTTGGCTGCAGTCTGGGAACTGCGGCCATCTTCCTCTATTGGACAGTTGAAGTCACCTCCCATCAAGACTGTTCTGGTAGTTGCGAGTTGGGCCCGCAGGGTTTGGAGTAGTTCCAAACGCTGTCTCTTCTCCGGCGAGGAGTACACGGTGATGAACCTCACTGGTTCCCCTGCCCAGGAGCCGTCCACGACTAATAGTCGACCACAGACAAGCTCCCGGACAGAGTCCACCGTGAAGTGTCCTCCCCGGATTAGGACAGCGGTACCTGCTGACTTGCACCCGTTCCCACCAGACCAGAATGATGGTCCATGCGTCCAGTCCCTGGCCAGGTGGCGGTAGGACTTAGAGAAAGGGATGGAACATTCCTGCAACATAAACACATCACACTTCTGAGAGGCTAGATATCCTAACACAGCATGTCTACGTAACCTATCCTTAATGCTCCTAACATTAATGGTGAGAATAGAAATAGACGCCATAATCAATGTAAGGGAGAAAAGACAGTGTTTTTCACAGACATGACTGCTCAGTTACCGCCGCCTTCCCCCTGATGGGGGAGGCTACTTCCTTCTCCTCCTCCTTGGTCCTTAATGTCCAGTGGTGGTGGTGGAGGTGGTGGGCGTGTCTCCGTCTGAACCGGCTCCTCAAGGAGGCGTTGTAGGCTGTCGAGGGTCTCTGTGTACTGCAGCTCTGGGATAAATGATGTCCCACATTCTAGAGCTTCTCGGATGAGCTCGTCTGCTTCTGCATCGGTTACCTCTGCAGGGGAGGGGGAGGCTGCTGTTTGTGCCTTTTTACTCTGCTGAACCTTGGGTGGGCTTGTGTCCTCCAGTCCTGCTTCTTCACTGCTGATCTTCCGTTTCCTCTGACCGGGGTCTCGCAGTTGTTCCTCAGGGGGATTACCTGTAGCGGGAATAAGAGCAGGGAAGGGGTCCTGGGGGGGGTCTGCAGCAGTGAGGGAGAAGGTTAGATCTGCTGCAGTGGGTGAGGGGTAGAGTTCGGAGGGGAGAGAGCTGGGTGGGGGGCGGGTGCTCTTGGGAGTCAGGAAGGGTAGGGGGCAAGAGGGGTCAGGAGAGGTGGCCGGGTTTTTGGGAGGGGGAAGTGTGACAGCGGGGGTTGGGGTGGTTTTCTTACCCTTCTTTTTGCCTGGCTTCCGTTTCATTTGGAGGGTCTCAGCTGGGCCTGACGCTGATAGCCCCTTACTTGCTACTGCCGCGTAGCTCCTGGTCCTTTTTGGGCAGTCCTTGTACATGTGTGAGGTGTCCCCACACAGGTTGCAGGTTGTTCTCCTGGGGCAGTCCTTGGTGTCATGGCCTGCCACCTTACATACCTTGCAGGCGGATGCCTTGCAATCCTTCCCCTGGTGCCCGAGCTGGTTGCATTTCCGGCAGTTCCTGGGTTGGTCTTGGTAGAACAGCATGCCAGCTGAGCTACCTAGGGAGAAGCACTGCGGCAGGTGTTGTAGGTTCCCAGGAGAGGATGGATCCTGTTTCAGGCGGACAATCAGGGACCATCTTCCTATCCAGAAGCCGTGCTTGTACTTTATCTGGGCCGAGTCACTCATCACCGTGCAGAATCTGCCTAGAAACGTTGAGATGTCCTTGCCAGGGGTGTGGGGGTTCCTCATGGATACCGTCACCCTTCTCTCCTCTCTCTTTATTGGGCAGCTTCCTATAAATCTTGTGAAAGGAGAGTCGGGTTTGGCCGCCAGGAAATGTTCCCAGTACCTTTTGCAGATTGCCATCGTTAGGAACGTGACATGGAACAGGCCTGCTGCGAGGGATTGTATGCTCAGGGTCTCCGCCGCGGTGAACCCTTGGTCCAGTACCATCTGCTTACTGAAGGTTTCTGGGTTCAAATCGGGTATCCTCCCATCTACTTCCTTCAGCTTCAAGGCCACTGTCGTTTTCATCCATGGCTCCAGGGTGGGTGCTTCTCCGTGATTTGCCCCGACTCCCTTGCTCTTCCCAGTGGAGGCGAGGGGGGTGGTCCCGGAGTTCTGGGGTTTAGACACAGTGCCTTCTACCGCCGCAGTCTTGGCTCCCGGGGCTGCCATTCTTATTACTCTCTGGGCTGTGATGGGGCAAGTAGAAATTGTGGTTAAGGGATGTTGAGCACTGAGGTTCACTCCTCCGCAGGAGCTGCTTCTGGTTACCTCAGCTTTTCCTCCGCAGGAAGCTCAACTGCCACTCTTTCTCCGCCCCTTCAGGAGATTTGCGTTGCCTAGGCTACCTTCTCCGCAGAAGGCTCCTGCTGCCTTGGCTACCCGCTGTGCAGTGGGGTACGCCGCCTTACTTTGGAATCCTCCTCCGCAGGAGGTCTAAATTCCGCCGCTTGGCGTTTTCCTCCACAGGAGATTTGCGCTTCCTAGCCAAGGCTTCCTTCTCCTCAGAAGGCCCTACCGCCTGGGCTACCCGCTCCGCAGTGGGTTGCGCTGCCTAGCTTTGGATATCTCCTCCGCAGGAGATCTTAGTTCCGCTGCTTGGCCTTCTCCTCTGTCGGAAGTTGCGCTGCCTTGGGTCCCTTCTCCGCAGAAGGCCCTACCACTTTGGCTTCCCGCTGTGCAGTGGGTTGCGCTACCTCGCCCCAGATTCTTCCTCCGCAGGAAGCCCTACTTCCGTTGCTCGGCCTTCTCCTCCGTCGGTGCCCAGTCTATGCCACCCTCTGGATTCACTGCTGGCTAGAGCCTCAAGAGTCCTTCTCCAGAATAGAATCCACTCTGTGTTGGGGAACTCCAGCAGTTTCACCAAGGTTACCTGGGGCTAGTCTGTGTTGCTTTGGCTTCCTTCTCCGCAGAAGGCCCTACTACCCTAAACCTCAGCAACCCGTGATCGCATGTGTGTAGTACCGCTGTTCGGATACTGTATCTAGTCCACACCAAAAGGCCACTCTGGTTCGATCTTCCCCTAATAGCAGCAGATAGCTTAAGCCGGTTAAGGCGATGCTATAAGGCAAAGGGAAGATACTCCAAAGCACCTAAAGGCAAAGATAAGAACAGATTTTTTTTTTTTTTTTTTTTTTTTTTCTTATCATTCAGTCACAGAGTCTTTCCTCCAGTTGAAATTCAAGGAACCTCTCAATAACATCATCATGATCTTTTGCAATAAAATAATAAAAAAGTTAAACATCACACAAAATTCACAGCAAACCAAAATCCCACCACCACCCGCAAACCACAGCAAACTACCCACCCACCAAAGAACCACACTGCAAACACATCCAACCCCGAAAAGTTATTATTAACCACACTCATACATCCATTCATACTTACCCCTTTAATTATTCTTCATATATACACGTAATAAAAATATACATCATATGGTTACAAAAACTGCACACCCCACCACCCAACTTTACCTCTACCCACCTCAGTTCTTCCATTTTAGCCTATATAAAAAACCAATGTATACATATTAATTCAATTACATTACCACAATAATTTCCTTAAGAGGCCCAAATTTTATTTTTTTTTTCAAATATTCAAAAAATACAATTACTTTACAAATAACACACCCACCACCTACCTCATCTCTACGCACACCATTTCCTCCACTTCTTAGTTTTCCACACACCCTCCGCATCCATTTCATTCTTCCTCCTGACATCCCTTAGATAATACATGTATACTTTACCTCTCACCATGCGAACACATGCATCTACAGACAAATATTCATGCTTAAACACCACCAAATTTCTCACATCCCACAATGTTTCTTTTATACATGACATCACAATCCACAACACTCTCTCTTTCTCTTTTTCCAACTTACATAAACCAAACAATAACACCTCAAACGAAAAAACAGAAATCCCAGTCAACCCAACCACAAATTTCAACAATTTTTTATTCATCTCTCTTACAAATTCACAATTCCAAAAAACATGCACTACATTTTCTCTGTTACCACATCCATCCCTCGGACACATTTCAGACCTAGCCATTCTTCTCCCATACTGCATCTCTCTTGTTGGCAAACAATTATTCACAGCCATCCATGCAACGTCACGCTGTTTATTAAAAATTTCTATCTCATCCAATCTTTTCCACACATCACTACTTTGCAAATCATTCAAACCATCAATTCTAGTCACCCTCTCCCTTTTATTTAAAATTTTAAATACTTTCCTTTTCTCACACCACTCAACACTAGAAACATTCTCCAATTCATACTTTCTAACACATACCTCAATTTTTTTATAAAACCACGGCACACTAAAACATATTGGTTTTGTCCTATCTATAACAATCAGACCAAACTTTCGTAAACCCATACTCGCAGCATACTTAAACATACAAGCAACCAAACTCTCTTTTTTACTAAGTCTCACACACAAACCCACATAATGTATTAATAAAAATTTTTCTAAATCCGGCACATTCATACCCCCATTCTTACGTTTTTTCATCACTAATGCTCGACTCAATCTTTCCATTCGACATCCCCAAAAAAATAAAAACATAATCCTTACCAATTTCCTCAAATTTTTATCCCCAATAGGGAAAACAAAATTCAAATACAAAATAATAGGTAATAAAACCGCTTTCATAATTAAAACCTTTCCTTCAAACGACAACACTCTCATACTCCACAACCCAATTTTCTGGTTAACCTTATTAATTATTTTATTCCAACTTTCTCTTCCCCTCAATTCGTCATCAAATTTTACCCCCAACACTTCAATTTCTCCTTCCACCACTGGCCATCCACACAACTCTAACTCTCTCCACTGACCAAAAGCTTTACATGCACACTTATCCCAATTTACCTTAAAACCACTTGCCAAACTAAAAATTTCCACTAACAATCTCACTCTTCTCAATCCCGCTTATGTTCTACAAATAACTGTCACATCATCCATATATCCAATTACTTTCATACTTCTAGCGCCACTACCAGGAATCTCAACACCTTTCACTACTTTATCTTTCATAATATTACGCAACAATGGTTCAATCACACAAATAAAAATAATGGGAGACAGGGGACATCCCTGTCTAACTCCGGATTCAACTTTAAAACTATCCGTCATCCATCCATTCATTTGTACGACACTCTCAACATTTTCATACAAGCATTTAATCCACATTAACAATTTCTTCGGCATTCCCATTCGATCTAAAATACTAAACATAAAATCATGTGACACTCTATCGTAAGCCTTTTCAAAATCAATCGTTGCTACAACCACCTCCTGCTTCCTCTCCTTGCAAAACCATAAAACATCTCTCAACCCAATCAAACATTCTGCAATCTGTCGTCCAGGCACTGCACAAATCTGTTCCTCACCAATCACATCCTCAATCACTCTCTTCATTCTATTCGCTATTATTTTCGCAATAATTTTATAATCTGCGTTTAGCAGAGTGATAGGTCTCCAATTTTTCAACTCACGTTTATCCCCTTTTTTAAAAATTAACACAATTATACCCTTTCTCATGGACTCAGACAACCTCCCCTCATTTAAAACGGACTTGCATACTTCTAAAAAATCATCCTCAATCACTTCCCAATACATCCGATAAAATTCAACAGGCAAACCATCACTTCCAGGCGTTTTATTTAATTTAAACTCACTAACCGTCTCACTCAATTCTTTTTTATCAACATCTTTTATCAAACCACTAACATCCGTTTCATTTACACCAGATTCAATACTTGCTAACACCTCTTCTTCCATCCTTGCGTCCCTCTTCTTTTCCTTATACAATTCTTCATAAAATTTAAAAACTTCATTTATCATTAATTCTTTCTCTTGTACCAACACACCATCCTCATTCATAATACCTTCCATAGCCTTATGACAATCATACACTTTTTTAAAAAAGAATCTTGTACATCTTTCATCGTTTTCCAAAACATTCAACTTTGCCGCAAACACAATTTTTCTCCCTTTCTCATCCAACCATTTTTTCCTGTTTTCTCTCGCTTCTTCCAATTCTTCCTCAACATCCCAGCCCAATTCTCTCAACTTACACAAATAATCAAACCGTTTTCTCCATTCATCCCAACATTCTCTTTCCATTCTAGCTTTCTTCCATCCCTTTTTCATAAAAAACTATTTAGACTTCATTTTCACCCATTCCCACCATTCGACTACACTATCAAACTTACATTTACTTTGTTTCCATTGTTTATACCTTTCACCATATTCAACCTTCATATCTTCATCCACCAGCATTCCTACATTCATCTTCCAAAATCCTCTCCCAAATTCCAAATTCACATCCATTTTCACCTTACATTCTAACACAACATGATCGGAAAAAGCGACTCTTGATGTGCGTAGAGATTCAGCGTACACACCCTGTGAAAGAAAACAAAAATCAATACGTGACTTAACTGAACCATTTTCGCTAAAAAAAGTATATACATCTTCATCACCCATAACTCCCACCGAATCCACAAGACCAAAATCCCTAACTAAATTATTCAACATATATCCTGATTTATCTAACTTATTTACTTCCTTACTCCCAATTCTATCCCCCCTCCTTATAATACAGTTGAAATCCCCCACCAAAAAAGTAGCCTCCCTCCCTGGTAACACAAACCCCAAACATTCGAAAACATTCACTCTTTCTTTTTTCTCTGCTGGTGCATATACATTTATAACCCTATATACGATTCCCCTAAACAAAAAATACACTACCAAAATTCTACCCGTCACAACTTCCAAATATTTTAACACTTTAAAATCCCAACCCTTAAATAAAACCGCCACCCCTATATTATTCCCCCCACCACACGAGTAGACTGCAGGACCATATTCCCATTTGGTAGCTATGGGACTCTCTGGTAAATTGCATTCCTGCAAACATATTACAGCCATAGCGAGTTTACACAGAAAATCAAAGATGAAAGCTCTTCTTATGGCCGCTTTGATGCTACGCACATTAAGGGAGTAGATACGAAGCATAAATCAGAGGAAAAAAACTCCTCATCATTTCACGTCTTTCTATTCAACTCTTCGAGCCTTCCACTTTCCAAAGAAAACATAGAAACTTGACCCCGTCTAGAGATGGTCCGAGAGTCAAAACCAGGTGACATTGAACCCGATGCTTCAGAATCCGACAAATTTTCAATCTCAGGGGGAGATTCCATCAATAGTGTCGGAAAATCACTAGAGAGAACACTCTTACCTATTTTCGTTTTCTTCGATAACGGAAGCATACTTGACGTGTCCTCTTCACCTGAATCCACCAGAAGTGAGGGACCAGCAACCACAGCCTCGTCTCCACATTCCATTGATTCAGCGGCCACAATTTCTTCCAGCACAGCTTTTCCGGACTGCTTTCTCCGTATGTCTTCAGCCATTAATTTAGCATGGCGCTCTTCAATCTCTTCTTTAGATCTCAGTTGAGTGCCATACGTCGGGATAAACTGGATTCTGGGTTTCTGTACCCCACTCATATCCTCAGTTTTACGGACTGCCTCAGGCACTTCTGCTCCCTTTTCAGCCTTGCTACGGGAAGGATCCCGGAGCCTATCAGGGCAATATCTGGCCATATGAGTCTTTGAGCCACAAAGGTCACACGATTATGACCCTCCCCGAAACAATTTCGGCAGCAAATACCCTTCTCGCACTCCAGGCTAGTATGCCCAAACTGATAACAGTTCCTACAATATTTTGGCTGCCCTGGGTAGTACAAGTAGCCCCTATTACCACCAATAGAAAAGTTTTGAGGCGGATGCCTTAACCCACTCACCTCCGATGGATCAGGACGCAATGTGACGAACACTTTCCTCTTCCCATTATACACCCCAAACATATTTACAAGCTTTACAGGTGTAGCCACCACCGAACAGTATCTCTGTAAAAACACCATAATCTCTTCATCAGTCACAAAGGGGTTATACATGTGAATGACCAACGGTACCTTTACTACTGGAACAAACGGGGTAAAGGTGATCCCGTGCAGCAATACATTACCCTCCGCCTGCAGCTTTCTCTCCATCATAGTTGTCACCTGGTCTTGCTCTACGAAAGTCACATCGAACACACCTCTAGCAGGAAAATCCTGGACACAGAAGAGCCACGCCCTTGGAATCTGCAGCAAACCTTCAAGAATCTCCCTCTGGATCACCTGCAAGCCAACATCACGTCTCCTTTCTTCGGACACCAAAATGCGTACAGATTTTGGAAACGAGGGGGCACCTCTCTCCATCTTCAAATCCCTTCTCGTTCCCAGTGAAAGCGCGGGTCGCCCCCCAATAGCAGCATCCAAGCCACGCCTCCACAAGGAAGACGCAGCTGGAAGGCCGAGGGGCTTGCGTTGCCAACACCGGGACCTTCTGACCAGACCAGCTTTTACACTTGATCTTAGCCAAAAGGCCGAGAAGCGATAACCAGAATGGGCGCCCAGCTACTCACCTGCCGTTCGCTGGCGCTTGTTCAGCTTGCGGTGAGCCTTGGCCACAGTGCCGCCTTTTCCTCATCTAGGTGTAAGCTGGCTACAAATAGCAACAGAGACAAAGTCACCAGAGCAGCAAACAACCTCTAAACCCTTGAAACCCAGCTCCCCTTCTTAATCTTGTCCATTCCTCCCCCTCCCCTCCAGACATACCTTGCACCTCTGTCTCTCCTGCTCAGCTGCTACCGCTGATAAGGTGCCTAACGAGGTTGCTGGATCACCTTGTCTGTCTGTTCCTCTTCAGCTGCAAGTAGGGTAGATAGAGCAAGCAATTAAGCACCACCTGCTGATTGCTCGCAATCACTCACTCAATAATGCAATTAATTAAACTTTTAATTGATTGATAACCTAGATGTTGCTCAGATTTCCCTCCAAAACGTTTGTGCTGTCATTGCAAAGACCAGCATGCTGCAGGCTGCAGCAACTTTGCATAATTAATCCCGCCCACTTTTCCAACACTGATAATGAACGCTGCCAGCCAGCCAGCCAGCCAGCAATACATACTCTGACTTCTTCACAATGGATATGTACTGGACACTTTTATTCCATGAAGTGATTACACAGATTTACATGATAACAATGAATAAATACATGGGATCAGGTGAACAGAATTGAATCGTGCACAGCACATGATAGAGAATAACAATCAGACTAGCTATCAATCCAAACGAAACAATAACAGTTAACAAACATTGCTACAAGTGTCCATAAATCAAGGAATATCATGTTTTTGGTCCGTTCCGTCCAGGCTTCATTCAGGCATGGCATGCCGCAGACAGGGGGAGGCAGAGCTCGCACTTAGACAGAACAGAGAAAAAAGCAGGGAAGGGAAGGAAGGAGAACAAGTTTGCCTTCGTTCTCTCCAAGTGAGAGTCCAGTGGCTTTTTGCTTTTCCTTTTTGCATTTTTTGTTCAATCAATCAATCTATTTTTTAACCAGCATAAGAGAGGTGCACCGGTCCTGGAGGTACTGCAATACCAGGTCAATGCGTGGAGTGGACAGAGCAAGCTCTTCTTCCATCTCCCTGTTCCAAAAATCCATTTAATATATGGTCCCCAGATAGGGGACGTATCAGATATTAAACTGATAAGAACAGATTTTTTTTTTTTTTTTTTTTTTTTCTAACCACTCAGTCACAGAGCATTTTCCTCCAGATGATTTTCAAGGAATCTCTCAAATAACATCCTCATGGTCTTTTTTCAGTAAAATTTAATAAACACAACACAGCAAAAAACACAACCAATCCCCTCACCACCCCAAAAACCACAGCAAACTCCCACACCAAAATCCCTAGAAACAAGTTATACCTACCCCATTCATCCAATCATTCATACTTACCCCATTTTGTACTTTTTACCTAAACACGCAAAAAAAGACTACATATTATTAACATAATAACCATACAACCCACCACCCAACATTACCAGTATCCACTGCTTGTTTTCCATTTAACCTGTACAAAAACCAATATATACATTAATACAATTATTTCAATACAATTTTTATCATAACACCAAACATTTTTTCCCTTTTTTTTTTTTTTTTTAAATGACATTTAATACATTTAACCAACTAAAACCTACCCACCACCTACATTGTCTCTACGCACACCATTTTTTCCACTTTTTGGTTTTCCAAAATCCTTCTGCGTCCATTTCTCCACACTTTCTCACATCTCTCAAATAATACAAATATACTTTTCCACGAACCATTCTCACACACGTATCTACTGTTAAACATTCTTTCTTAAAAATCATTAAATTTCTCGCATCCCATACCGTTTCTTTTATACATGACATCACAATCCACAAAACCCTCTCTCTTTCTTTCCCAATCTTACACATACCAAATAACAAAACTTCAAACGAAAAAACCGGAATACCGGTCAAACCCACAACAAACTTCAATAATTTATTCATCAATTCCCTCACAAACAAACAATTCCAAAAAACATGCACCACATTCTCTCTCCCCCCACACCCTTCTCTCGGACACATTTCTGACCTAGTGTCAGGATCGGGTCAGGGATCCAACACGCAGAGTACAAAGAGTAGCAGATACGTATACCGGTCCTTAGAATGGCCGGACTTAACGTAAAACTACGATAGAATGGTCAGAGACAAGCCGAGGTCGAGGGAACGAGAAGACAGGTAAGCGAGAGACAAGCCGGGTCAAGGATAACAGAAAGACAGGAGAGTAAATACCAAAGCCGGGTCAGAACCAAAAAGCAAGAGAATAACAGAGCACTGTGTGACTAGGCAGACTAGAACCACGACAGGGCAATGAGTAAATGAGAGAGCCACTGTTAAGTATCCTGGTTAGGGAGAGAAGACACGCCTCCGGCGAGTCCTGATTCGTCTCCAGAGATTTGAGTGACAGGACGTTCCGGGTTGGCGTCATGACGTCGACCTCCGGTCCTCCTGCTATAAAAGGAAGTGACTCCCTCGCGGCCGGCGTTTGCAAGACCGGGTGAACCGCGGAGACATGCCGTCCGGACGGATAAACTTCTAAGTCTCTACCTCTCTCAGAGGTAGAGGCTTCAGGTACCCTGACAGTACCCCCCCTCTCAGATACGCCCACCGGGCGGAAGGAGCCGGGGCGAGATGGAAAGCGGGAGTGAAATGCCCTGCGAAGGCGAGGAGCATGAACATCCTCTTGTGGTACCCAACTCCTCTCCTCAGGACCATAACCCTTCCAGTCAACCAAATATTGTACTCTCCCCCGGGAGACACGAGAATCAATAATGGAGTTAACCTCATACTCTTCCTGACCCTCCACCTGAACAGGGCGCGGAGGAGCGATTGTGGAGGAGAATCTGTTACAGATTAGAGGTTTCAGCAAGGACACGTGAAAGGAGTTCGGGATGCGTAAAGTAGCTGGGAGAGCTAGACGATACGCCACTGGGTTAATTCGAGTCAAGATCCTGTAGGGACCAATATAACGAGGAGCGAATTTCATGGAAGGAACTTTAAGGCGAATATTCCTAGTACTCAACCAAACTCTATCACCTGGAACGAAATTCGGAGCCGCCCTTCTACGTTTGTCAGCATGTTTCTTAACCAGCATAGAATTGTGTAGAAGAATCTGTCGAGTCTGATCCCACAACTTCCTCAAATTGGCCACATGGACATCAACCGACGGCACTCCTTGGGAAGGAGAAACCGAGGGAAGAATAGATGGATGAAAGCCATAGTTCATGAAGAAGGGGCTTGAATGCGTAGAGTCACAAACGAGATTGTTGTGCGCAAACTCCGCCCAAGGAATCAAACCGACCCAATCGTCCGGGTGTTCGGAAACAAAACAACGTAAGTACTGCTCAATCTTCTGGTTGGTTCGTTCGGCAGCTCCGTTAGACTGAGGATGATAGGCGGAAGAAAAATTCAATTTGATGCCTAATTGAGAACAGAATGATCTCCAAAAACGTGAAACAAATTGGGAGCCTCTATCAGAAGTGATCTCCGAAGGAATCCCATGCAAGCGAAAAATCTCTTTAGCAAATATCTCCGCCAATTCAGGAGAAGTCGGAAGTTTAGGCAAAGGTACGAAATGTGCCATCTTGGTAAACCTATCGACTACGGTGAGGATAACAGTGTGCCTTTTAGAAACAGGCAAATCCACAATAAAGTCCATTGCCACACAGGACCAAGGTTTATCAGGAATTTCCAGAGGTTGTAGAAGGCCACAAGGAAGCGAATGCGGTAGTTTAGTTTTAGTACAGACCTCACAAACTCCGATAAAATCCTTAATATCCTTCCGTAACGAAGGCCACCAGAAATCTTTGGAGATCAAAGAATACGTCTTGCGAACACCCGGATGACCAGCCACCTTACTCTCGTGAAGACACTGTAAGAGCTCCAGTTGGAGTTCAGGAGGAACGAAATGTCTGGAAGCAGGAGTCAGTCTAGGTGCCAGATGCTGCAAGCTCCTTATCTGCTCAAGTAGCGGAGAGTGGACTTTGAGAGTAGTGTTAGCGATAATGTTACACTTGGGTACTATAGAGGACAAAACCGGCTCAGATATGGCAGCAGGTTCATATTGGCGAGACAAGGCATCGGCTTTAGAATTCTTAGAACCTGGCCTATATGTGAGTACGTAGTTGAAGTGAGTGAGGAATATGGACCAACGAGCCTGTCTAGATGATAGTCGTTTAGCCTCTCCAATATAGGATAAGTTTTTATGATCTGTCAAAATAGTAACAGGATGCAAAGTACCCTCCAATAAATGTCTCCACTCCTTTAAGGCCATTATAACCGCTAGGAGTTCCCTGTCACCAATGTCATATCTGCTTTCAGTACCTGACAATTTTTTGGAAAAGTATCCACAAGGATGTAATGGTTTATCTACACCCAACCTTTGGGACAGAACGGCACCTATACCTGTCTCAGAAGCGTCAACTTCGAGTAGGAAAGGTAGTGTAGTATCAGGGTGAACCAAAATTGGTGCGGAAGCAAACAGCTCCTTGAGTGTCTTAAAAGCCAGAAGTGCTTCAGTAGACCAATTCTTAGTATCAGCCCCTTGTTTGGTCATGTTGGTGATGGGAGCAATGATAGAGGAGTATCCCTTAATGAAACGTCTGTAGTAATTGGAGAAACCAATAAATCTCTGGATAGCCTTGAGACCCTTAGGTAAAGGCCAATCTAATATGGATTGGAGCTTCTCCGGATCCATTTCAAACCCCTCTCCAGAAATCACGTAACCAAAAAAGGTAGTTTGGGATTGGTCAAAGCTGCATTTCTCTAATTTGCAGTATAAGCCATGCTGAAGAAGTTTGTGTAAAACCCTTCTGACTTGTCCGTGGTGAGTTTCAATATCCCTGGAATGTATAAGTATATCATCAAGGTATACAATCACACAGTCATCTTGAAACTCCCTAAGAACCTCATTAATAAGATCCTGAAATACCGCCGGGGCATTGCAGAGACCAAAAGGCATTACAGTATACTCATAGTGCCCATATCGAGTATTGAATGCAGTTTTCCACTCGTCTCCGTCGTGAATTCTCACCAAATTATAAGCACCTCTAAGGTCTAACTTAGTGAAAATCTTAGAACTTTTTAATCGATCAAAAAGCTCGGTGATCAAGGGAATCGGATATACATTTCTAATGGTTATCTTGTTAAGACCTCGGTAGTCAATGCAGGGTCTTAAAGTACCATCCTTCTTTTTAACAAAAAAAAATCCAGCCCCAGCAGGGGAGGAGGATCTTCTAATGAACCCCTTGTCTAGGTTTTCACGAATATACTCCTCTAGAACTAAGTTCTCATTCGTAGACAAAGGGTATACATGACCCCTGGGGGGCATAGTACCAGAAAGTAAATTAATTTTGCAATCAAAAGGCCTATGTGGTGGTAAGGTATCAGCCTTTCCTTTGTCAAATACTGCCTTTAAATCTTGATACAAGGACGGTATCTGTACTTTGGTAGGGTCGGTAGCGTTATTAAGTGCGTTGACACTACAGAGAGGTGACACTTTCTTTAAACAATTCTCTTGACAATCCTGACCCCACGAAACTATTTCCCCTGATCTCCAATCTATAACGGGGTTATGTCTCTTAAGCCAGGAGTATCCCAGGACTATGGGAACAGAAGGAGATGAAATGAGTAGTAGGGATATTTCCTCCTTGTGTAGAATACCAGTAGTTAAGTTAAGAGGTGTAGTCTCCCGGAAAATCACAGGCTCAACTAAAGGTCTACCATCAATGGCCTCAACAGCCAAGGGTGTCTTCCTTAACTGGGATGGGATAGTGTGTTTGGTGAGAAACTTTTGGTCGATAAAACTCTCAGCAGCGCCGGAGTCTATCAATGCCATAGTCTCTAAGGTTCCCTTTTCCCAAGTTAAAGAGACCGGTAATAGGAGTCTATGTTCTTTGTAGTTATGAGTAGAGGACAAAATCGAAACACCCAAGGTCTGTCCTCTAGAGAAACTTAGGTGCGAGCGTTTCCCGGACGACTGGGACAGCTCAAACGTACATGACCTCTGGCTCCACAATACATACACAGTCCCTCCCTTCTCCTGTACTGTCTCTCCTCCTCTGACAGACGAGTAAGACCTAACTGCATAGGTTCTGAAACCTGTGGAGTTTTGGTTTCAGAAATTTGAAATGATGGTGCTAGTCTAAAGGAAGACCCACCAGTTCTATCTCGAGTATTCTGCCTCTCCCTTAGACGTTCGTCAATACGAGAGATAAAGGAAATTAAGTCTTCCAGGTTCTCGGGAAGCTCTCTTGTCGCTACCTCATCAAGTATTACATCGGATAATCCATTTAAAAATACGTCTATATAGGCCTGTTCATTCCATTTTACTTCTGCCGCCAAAGACCTGAACTCTAGTGCGTAATCCACAAGTGTTTGGTTGTCTTGTCTAAGGCGCAACAGTAATCTGGCTGCATTGACCCTCCTGCCAGGGGGATCAAAAGTTCTTTTAAAAGCAGCTACAAAGGCATTATAGTTATAGACTAATGGATTATCATTTTCCCACAACGGATTAGCCCATCTCAGAGCTTTCTCAATGAGTAAGGTAATAATAAATCCCACTTTTGCCCTATCAGTAGGGTAGGAACGGGGCTGTAGCTCGAAATGGATACTGATCTGGTTCAAAAACCCACGACACCTCTCAGGAGAACCAGCATAACGTACAGGCGGGGTAACTCGGGAAGAAGCACCTACAGTAGCTACCTCTAGCCCTGAACCCACAGAGGAAGCAGACGTATTACGCATCTCCTCGGGTGGATTAATAGGACGTGATAGCAGCGCCTGTAGTGCTAGAGCCATCTGATCCATCCTATGATCCATGGCGTCAAACCTAGGATCAGGAGAACCAAGCTGACAATTTGTACCTGCAGGATCCATGGCCCTGTCGTAATGTCAGGATCGGGTCAGGGATCCAACACGCAGAGTACAAAGAGTAGCAGATACGTATACCGGTCCTTAGAATGGCCGGACTTAACATAAAACTACGATAGAATGGTCAGAGACAAGCCGAGGTCGAGGGAACGAGAAGACAGGTAAGCGAGAGACAAGCCGGGTCAAGGATAACAGAAAGACAGGAGAGTAAATACCAAAGCCGGGTCAGAACCAAAAGGCAAGAGAATAACAGAGCACTGTGTGACTAGGCAGACTAGAACCACGACAGGGCAATGAGTAAATGAGAGAGCCACTGTTAAGTATCCTGGTTAGGGAGAGAAGACACGCCTCCGGCGAGTCCTGATTCGTCTCCAGAGATTTGAGTGACAGGACGTTCCGGGTTGGCGTCATGACGTCGACCTCCGGTCCTCCTGCTATAAAAGGAAGTGACTCCCTCGCGGCCGGCGTTTGCAAGACCGGGTGAACCGCGAGGAACCGAGGAGACATGCCGTCCGGACGGATAAACTTCTAAGTCTCTACCTCTCTCAGAGGTAGAGGCTTCAGGTACCCTGACACCTAGCCAAATTCCTTCCATACTGTCTCTCTCTTGTTGCTAAACAATTATGCACCGCCATCCACCCAATATCTCTCTGTCTATTAACAATTTCAATTTCATCCATTTTTTTCCACACCTCTTTACTTTGCTGTTCATTCAAACCATCAATCCCACATATATTCTCATTCTCATCCAAAATCTTAAAAACCGCTTTCTTTTCACACCATACCTCGTTCGACACTTTTTGTAAACCATACTTCCTTACGCACAAATCAATTCTCTTATAAAACCACGGAACTTCAAAACAAATTGGTTTTGTTCTTGCAATCTCACACAAACCATTTTTTCTCAAACACATTCCTGCAGCATACTTCAACATACATGCGACCAAATTCTCCTTATTACATATCTTCACGCATAATCGAACATAATGAATCCATAAGAATCTTTCAACATCCGGAACACCCATACCACCATTCTTACGTTTCTTAACAACTATCTCTCTACTCAATCTCTCCATTCTACTACCCCAAAAAAACAAAAAAATTATTCTCACTAATTTCCTCAAATTCCTATTATCAATTGGAAAAACAAAATTTATATAAAGCATAATCGGTAGCAGAACCGCTTTTATAATCAAAACTTTACCCTCACACGACAACACTCTACTTGACCACAAACCAATCTTCTGATTCACCCGACTGACAACCTTATTCCAACTAGCTTTCCCTTTCAAATCATCATCAAATTTAACACCCAAAACTTCAATTTCTTCATCCACAACAGGCCAACCACATAATTCCAACTCTCGCCATCTTCCAAAAGCTCTACATGCACATTTATTCCAATTAACTCTGAAACCACTCACTAAACAAAAAATCTCCACAATCAACTTCACTCTTCTCAAACTAGCTTGCGTTCTACATACAACTGTAACATCATCCATATAACCGATAACCTTCATACATCTCGCACTACTACCCGGAATTTCTACACCTCTCACAACTTTATCATTCACAATATTTCGTAACAATGGTTCGATCACGCAAATGAAAAGTATTGGGGACAAGGGACACCCTTGTCTCACACCAGAACATACATTAAAACTATCCGTCCACCACCCATTCACTTGCACTACACTCTCAATTCCTTTATACAAACATTTAATCCAATTTACCACTTTCAAAGGCAAACCCATCCGTTCCAATATCCCAAACATAAAGTCATGCGTAACCCTATCATACGCCTTCTCAAAGTCAATCGTCGCTATAGCCACATCCATCTTTCTCTCCTTACAGAACCATAACATATCCCTCAAACCAATCAAGCTTTCCGCAATCAATCTTCCTGGCACTGCACATACTTGCTCCTCTCCCACCATCCCTTCAATCACTCTATTCAACCGATTTGCAATAAGTTTTGCCAATATTTTATAGTCCACATTCAATAAGGTTATCGGTCTCCAATTCTTCAAATCATTCTTATCACCTTTTTTATGTATCAGCACAATCACACCCTTTCTCATCGTATCAGACAGCAAACCCTCATTCAAAACCAACTTACATACCTCCAAAAAATCCTCTGCTATCACATCCCAACACATCCTATAAAATTCAACAGGCAACCCATCACTCCCAGGCGTTTTATTCATTTTAAACTGAGTCATAGTTTCAGCCAATTCAACCATATTAATATCCCTTTCTAACCATACCACATCCTCCTTACTCACCCCATTCTCAATACCACTCAATACTTCATCTTCCAGACTAATCTCTCTCTTTCACTGTATACAACCTCTCATAAAAATTCTTCACTTCATTCAACAGACCATTCCTCTCACTAACTATAACACCCTCGTCACTCAAAACTCCTTCCATCCCTTTTTTCCCTTCAAAAGCTTTCCTAAAAAAGAATCTTGTGCATTTTTCATCTTTGTCCATCACATTCAACCTAGCAGCAAACACAATCTTCCTTCCTTTTTCTTCCAAACATTTATTTCTATTTTCTCTAGCATCTCTCAACCTCAAACCCCAATTCTCTCAACTTACATAAATATTCAATCCTCCTTCTCCAATCATCCAAATTTTCACTATCCCACCTAGTTTTTTCTTTTCCTTTTTTAATAAAGAATACTTTCGTTCTTACCTTCACCCACTCCCACCATTCAAGCAAATTAGGAAAATTGTTTTTACACTTACGCCACAATCTATATTTTATACAATACTCACCTCTCACCATTTCATCCATTATCATACTTACATTCAACTTCCAATAACCTTTCCCAAAATCCATACTCACTTTCATTCTCACCTCACATTTCAGAAGGACATGATCTGAAAACGGAACCTTCTGGGTGCGCAGAGACTCTACTTGTACACCTTGTGAAATAAAACAAAAATCAATACGTGACCTAACCGTTCCCTTATCACTCCAAAAAGTAAATTTCTCATCATTCCCAATAACCCCCACCGCATCTGTATATCCTAAATCCATAATCAAATTTTTCAAAAATTTCCCAGTACTATCTAAGTTATGCTCATTCCTTGCCCCCTCCCTATCTTCCCTCCTAATTATGCAATTAAAATCCCCACATAAAAAGGTTATTACCCTCCCTGGCAAATTTAAACCCAAACATTCAAACACACACATTCTTTCCCTCTTATCAGCAGGTGCATAAATATTAATTACCCTACACACAGTGCCCCTATAAGAGAAAAAAACCACCACAACCCTCCCTGAAATAACCTCCAAAACTTTTATTACATTACACTCCCACCCTTTAAATAAAACTGCCACACCTGTATTGTTACCCCTACCACCAGAAAACACAGCGGGTCCCAAATCCCAGGTAGCTATCCGTGGAGCTTCAGACAAACAGCATTCCTGCAAACAGATAATTTGGAAAGTTATGTTTTTCAAAAAATCAAAAATTACAGCTCTTCTTGCTGCAGCCTTAATGCTTCTTACATTAAGAGAACATACTGAAATCGGAGTGAAAACCTATTCAGATAAAATATCATCTCAAGTTTCCTCATCCAATTCCACACTTGTTCTAGGGACCTGCGAAAATCCCGAAATATCCTTGAATCTGGATACTGCACGGGAATCAAAAACAGGAGAGACGGAACCTGAAGCATCCGACTCTACCAAACCACTCCCTTCAGGTGAAGATACCATCAAAATTTTAGGAAACTCCCTAGAGAGCTTCTGACTCTTCCTTTTCTTTTTAATAGCCGGAAACACCTCCTCCTCCTCCGAATCTTCAGAACCCACCTGTATAGATGAACCTGCCACATCCATACCGGGTTCAATAGGCTCTCCATACTCCATGGCTTCTGCTACAGCTGAAACTTCCACCTCCACCATACTCGCCTGTTTTTTCGCCAGATCTTCCGCCATAATTTTAGCATGAATCTCTTCATATTCCTCCCTGGACCTCAACTGGGTCCCATAGGTAAGAATAAAAGCAATTTTAGTTTTAGAAGTCTGCTTCGTCCCCGCCACCTTATCACCACCTTCATTCCCACCACCGCCAGCACCAAAATCCATAGCAAAAAGATCTTTTTGTACATTCGGGCACGTTCGTGCCATGTGACTGTCAGCACCACACAAATCACACTTCCTTCTCTCTTCACACCTTGCAGCGGTGTGCCCTTCACCAAAACAGTTCCTACACACCAAACCCTTCACACAATCCTCACTCAGGTGACCAAACTGGAAACAATTTCGGCAAAACTTGGGTTGACCCGGGTAAAAAAGGTAACCTCTATTGCCTCCAATCGAAAAGTTTTGGGGTGGATGACGAAGACCACTTGCATCAGTAGTATCCTTTTTCAAGGTAACAAAAAACTTTCGCTTACCATTAAAAACCCCAAAACAATTCACCAGTTTCACCGGCTTAGCAACCATGGAACAATACCTACTTAAAAAAGCAGAAATCTCTTCGTCAGTGACAAATGGGTTGTACATATGAACAACTAACGGAACCTTGGAAACAGGCACATATGGCAAAAAGGATACACCTTCCAACAGAACATCAGACACCTTCTGCTTACTTCTCTCCATAATGGTCGTTACCTGTTCCTGTTCCATCAGCGTAACATCATATACTCCCCTTGCAGGAAAATCCTGAATGCAAAATAAGCACTCACGAGGCAACTTCAAAAGACCTTCCAGGATTTCCTTCTGCACCGTATACAGCCCAATATTCTTCCTCTTCTCCTCAGAAATAAACAGCCGAACTGTCTTCGGATAGGCTGGCGTGCCTCGCTCCATCCTACGGGATCACTCCTCGTTTCTGCTGAAGGCGCGGGTCGCCCCCCAATAGCAGCATCAGGTCAATGTCCTCTAAAAGAAGACATAGCCTGAAGGCCGAGGGGCTTGCGTTGCCAAACAAGCAGAACCTTCTGACCAGACCAGAATAAACTGATCTTAGCCAAAAGGCCGAGAAGCGATAACCAGAATGGGCGCCCAGCTACTCACCTGCCGTTCGCTGGCGCTTGTTCAGCTTGCGGTGAGCCTTGGGCACAGTGCCGCCTTTTCCTCATCTAGGTGTAAGCTGGCTACAAATAGCAACAGAGACAAAGTCACCAGAGCAGCAAACAACCTCTAAACCCTTGAAACCCAGCTCCCCTTCTTAACCTTGTCCATTCCTCCCCCTCCCCTCCAGACATACCTTGCACCTCTGTCTCTCCTGCTCAGCTGCTACCGCTGATAAGGTGCCTAACGAGGTTGCTGGATCACCTGGTCTGGTCCTCTTCAGCTGCAAGTAGGGTAGATAGAGCAAGCAATTAAGCACCACCTGCTGATTGCTCGCAATCACTCAATAATGCAATTAATTAAACCTTTAATTGATTGATAACCTAGATGTTGCTCAGATTTCCCTCCAAAACGTTTGTGCTGTCATTGCAAAGACCAGCATGCTGCAGGCTGCATCAAATTTGCATAATTAATCCCGCCCACTTTTCCAACACTGATAATGCACGCTGCCAGCCAGCCAGCCAGCCAGCCAGCCAGCCAGCAATACATACTCTGACTTCTTCACAATGGATATGTACTGGACACTTTTATTCCATGAAGTGATTACACAGATTTACATGATAACAATGATTAAATAAATACATGGGATCAGGTGAACAGAATTGCATCGTGCACAGCACATGATAGAGAATAACAATCAGACTAGCGATCAATCCAAACGAAACAATAACAGTTAACAAACATTGCTACAAGTGTCCATAATTCAAGGAATGTCATGTTTTTGGTCCGTTCCGTCCAGGCTTCATTCAGGCATGCCATGCCGCAGACAGGGGGAGGCAGAGCTCGCACTTAGACAGAACAGAGAAAAAAGCAGGGAAGGAAGAAGGAGAACAAGTTTGCCTTCGTTCTCGCCAAGTGAGAGTCCAGTGGCTTTTTGCATTTTTTGTTCAATCAATCAATCTATTTTTTAACCAGCATAAGAGAGGTGCACCGGTCCTGGAGGTACTGCAATACCAGGTCAATGCGTGGAGTGGACAGAGCAAGCTCTTCTTCCATCTCCCTGTTCCAAAAATCCATTTAATATATGGTCCCCAGATAGGGGACGTATCAGATATTAAACTGATAAGAACAGATTTTTTTTTTTTTTTTTTTTTTTCCGAACCACTCAGTCACAGAGCATTTCCTCCAGATAACATTCAAGGAATCTCTCAGGTAACATCCTCATGATTCTTTTTCAAATAAAATTTATAATAATCACACTATAATCACAACACATCAAACCCCATCACCACCCCAGAAAAACCAAAACACAATACACCCATCAAGAACCTTCAAATTTATAAAAACAATCACACATTCCAAAACATACTTACCCCTAAATAAAGCAAATATATACATATTATATTTACATTATACACAACTTTACCACACAACCCACCACCCCGGCATTTTTTTTTTTTTTCTTTTTTTGAAAAATACATCATACCCACCCAATTAAACATAAAAATCTTCACAACCCACCACCCAGCATTACCAATACCCACCAACCATCTTCATTTAAACCCTATAAGAAAAGACACATGTATTAATAAACTTGCACTATACATAACTATTCCTCATTTTTTTTTTTTTTTTTTTTTTTTTTTTTTTAAATTAACATATTATACAGAAAACAATCAACGGACCACAATTTGCACAAAAAACCTACCCACCACCTACCAAATCTTCATGTGCACCATTTCTTCCACTTCTTGGTTTTCCACACACCTTCAGCATCCATTTCATTCTTCCTCTTCACATCTCTTAAATAATATAAGTACATTTTGCCTCTCACCATACGTACACAAGCATCAACCGATAAATCTTCGTGTTTGAAAACAATTAAATTTCTAACATCCCACAACGTTTCTTTGATACATGCCATCATCATCCACAACACTCTCTCTTTCTCTTTTTCTAACTTACACAATCCAAACAATAACACTTCAAATGAAAACACAGGTATCCCAGACAATCCTACCACCAATTTCAATAATTTTTTGTTCACTTCCCTAACAAACTCACAGTTCCATAACACATGCACTACATTCTCTCTTCCACCACACCCAGCTCTCGGACACAATTCAGACCTTGCCAATCTTCTCCCATACTGCATTTCTCTCGTAGGCAGACAATTATGGATAGCCATCCACGCCAAATCTCTCTGTCTGTTAAAAATTTCTACATCATTCATCCTTTTCCATACTTCCTTACTCTGATTCTCATTCAGTCCATCAATTCTAATTACATTCTCTCTTGCATTCAAAATTTTAAAAACCTTTCGTTTCTCACCCCATTCATTAAGTGAAACATTTTGCAATTCATACTTATTCACACAGACATCAATCTTCCGATAAAACCACGGTACCATAAAACAAACTGGCTTTGTCCTCTCAATCTCATGCAACCCATATCTTCTAAGACTCATACCCGCCGCATACTTTAACATGCAAGCAACTATACTCTCTTTCTTGCAAATCTTCACACACAAACCCACATAATGCACTAACAAAAACCTTTCCAAATCCGGCACATTCATGCCACCATTCTTCCGTAATTTATACACTTTCTCTCGGCTCAATCTTTCCATTCTGCATCCCCAAAAAAATAAAAATATAATTCTCACCAACTTCCGTAAACTTTTATCTCCAATTGGAAAAATAAAATTCACATACAATATTATTGGTAATAAAACTGATTTTATTATTAAGACCTTGCCTTCAAAAGATAACACCCTGTCACTCCACAACCCAATTTTCTGATTCACTCTATGAACAATATTGTTCCAACTTTCTTTCCCTTTTAGCTCTTCATCAAATTTCACTCCCAAAACTTCAATCTCATTTTCCACCACGGGCCAACCACACAACTCTATCTCTCTCCATTCACCAAACGTCTTGCACACACATTTATTCCAATTAACCTTAAAACCACTCGCCATACAAAAAATTTCCACCAATAATCTCACTCTTCTTAACCCTGCTTGTGATTTACATACAATAGTTACATCATCCATATACCCAATCACCTTCATACTCCTTGCATTACTACCCGGTATCTCAATTCCTTGCACAATCTTCTCATTCATAATATTTCTCAACAAAGGCTCAATCACACATATAAAAAGAATGGGGGACAGGGGACAACCCTGCCTCACCCCTGATCTTATCTTAAAACTCTCAGTCACCCATCCATTAACTTGTACTACACTTTCCACATCATTATACAAACATCTAATCCATCGCAGTAATTTATCAGGTACTCCCATTCTTTCTAACACACTAAACATAAAGTCATGCGCCACTCTATCATACGCCTTTTCAAAATCAACAGTTGCTACAGCTACTTCTTGCTTTCTTTCCAAACAATACCACAACACATCTCTCAATCCAATTAAACATTCTGCAATCTGTCTTCCCGGTACCGCACACACTTGTTCCTCCCCAATCATATCCTCAATCACCATCTTCATCCTATTTGCCATTACTTTTGCTATTATTTTAAAATCCATATTCAATAACGTAATCGGCCTCCAGTTTCTCAAATCATGCTTCACCCCTTTTTTAAATATTAAAACAATCACTCCTTTCCTCATTGATTCAGTCATTCTTCCTTCCCTCAAAACAAACTTACATACCTCCAAAAAATCTTCTTCAATCAAATTCCAACACATTCTATAAAATTCAGCAGGCAATCCATCACTCCCAGGTGTTTTATTTAATTTAAAATTACAAATAGTATCATGCAATTCCTTTTTATCCACATCTCTTACCAAAAAACTAACATCCGACTCATTTATTTTCTTATCAACATACTTCATTACATCACCTTCCAAACGTACATCTCTCATTTTTTCTTTATACAACTCACTATAAAATCCATACACTTCATTCAACATTAACCCCTTGTCACTCACAATAACTCCTTCCTCAGTCAATATACCATCCATACCTTTTTTACACTCAAAAGCTTTTTTAAAAAAGAACCTTGTACATTTTTCATCCAATTCTAACACATTCAATTTTGCTGCAAACACAATCTTCCTACCTCTCTCTTCTAAACACTTCCTCTTACATTCTCTTGCTTCTTCCAATTCATCCTCAACCTTCCATCCCAATTCTCTCAATTTACACAAATAGTCAATACGCTTTCTCCATATATCCCAACATTCTCTCTCACGTCTTGCTTTTTCCCATCCTTTCCTTATGAAGAATATTTTAGTTTTCAATTTTATCCATTCCCACCATACACTTATATCTTCAAACTTATTTTTACAATCCCTCCATCTACCATAACTTATGCAATATTCCTCTCTCACCTGCTCATCCATCAACATTTGTACATTCAACTTCCAAATACCTCTACCAAATTCCAATTTCACATTCGTTTTCCCTTTACAAACTAACATCACATGGTCTGAAAATGGAACCCTTGATGCACACAAAGATTCAGCAATAACACCTCGTGACGTAAAACAAAAATCAATACGTGACTTAACATTACCCTTATCACTAAAAAAAGTAAAAACCTCCTCCTCCCCCATAACCCCTACTGCATCTGTGAACCCAAAATCCCTAATTAAATTAAATAACATCCGACCTGATCTATCTAACTGATATCCGTCACCTGAACCTATTCTATCTTGCCTTCGAATGATACAATTAAAGTCCCCTACTAAAAACGTACCCTCCCTACCTGGCATCACCAAACCCAAACATTCAAACACAGCCACTCTCTCTTTTTTCACTGCGGGTGCATAAACATTAATAATTCTAAATACCGTACCCCTAAACAAAAAGTAAACAATCAAAACCCTCCCCGTAATAAATTCCAACACCTTAACCACCTCAAATTCCCATCCCCTAAATAAAATTGCTACACCAATATTACTACCATCACCACTCGAATAAATAGATGGGCCATATTCCCATTTTGTCCCCAAAGGTCTCTCCGCCAAGTTACATTCTTGCAAACAAACAACGGCAAGAATTAGTCTGCTCAAAAAATCAAAAATTAGAGTTCTTCTTGGAGCGGCCTTAATGCTCCTAACATTTAGGGAGACGACTGAAAACATCAGAAGAAAAAAGCTTCTTCATCATCTTCACGTCTTCTCATCTGAAAAACCTCCCCCCCCGGACTCCCGGGAGGGACTCAGAGCAAACCCATGTCTCATAGCCGACCTTGCATCAAAACACGGAGACATAGGATCCGAAGCCTCAGATCCTGACTGCTCCTCCAAATCAGACAGGGACGCCATTAACGGATTCGGGTATTCCCTCGAGAGGGTCTGTGTGTTCTTTTTTATTTTCTTAGACACCGGGGGGCTATCAACACCTACATCTTCACCAAGATCCGCCAAGAGTGAGGGGCCTGCCACCACCACTTCAGCAGCAACTCCTTCTTCCAGCTCCATACCTTCTGTCTCCGCCAACTTCTGCAGTTTTTTCACACCATCTTCGGCCATTAATTTCGCGTGTCTTTCCTCTATTTCCTCCCTGGACCTAAGCTGGGTCCCAAAGGTCGGAATAAAAGGAATCACAGGTTTTAACAGAGGCTTTTTTGCATTCCCACTGCGGTCTTTTTCCACCTCACTCACACCTTCTGCGGTATCTGTCTGGGGAGGGTCCCGCCACAACTTAGGACAAGACCTTGCCATATGGCTCCGAGAACCACACAGATCGCAACATCTCCTTTCTGCACATTCGGCAGCAGTGTGACCCTCCCCAAAACAGTTCCTACAACACTGACCTTTCACACATTCGTCGCTTAGGTGGCCGAACTGGAAACAATTCCTGCAAAACTTTGGCTGCCCTGGATAGTACAGGTAACCTCTGTTACCCCCAATTGAAAAGTTCTGGGGTGGGTGTTTAATCCCACTCGACTCTGACGGATCTGGTCTTAGTGTCACCAAAAACTTCCGTTTACCATTGTAAACCCCAAACATATTCACCAACTTAAATGGTGTACCCACCACCGAACAATATCTATTCAAAAACACCGTGATTTCTTCATCCGTAACAAAGGGGTTGTACATGTGTACAACAATCGGGACTTTCACCACAGGTACATAAGGGGTAATGGTAATCCCATTCAACAATACGTCACCCTCTTTGTGCTTCAAACGCTCCATCACCGTGGTTACTTGGTCTTGCTCCATAAAAGACACATCGTAGACACCTCTCGAGGGAAAATCCTGCACGCAGAAAAGCCAGGCTCTTGGGACCTGCAACAAGCCTTCCAACACATCCTTCTGGATCACATGAAGCCCGACAGCATTTCTCCTTTCTCCATTCACAAAAATCCGGATCGATTTAGGATACGACGGAGCACCTCTCTCCATCTTTGAATCCCTTCTCGTTCCCAGTGAAAGCGCAGGTCGCCCCCCAATAGCAGCATCCAAGCCACGCCTCCACAAGGAAGACGCAGCCGGAAGGCCGAGGGGCTTGCGTTGCCAACACCGGGACCTTCTGACCAGACCAGCTGTTACACTTGATCTTAGCCAAAAGGCCGAGAAGCGATAACCAGAATGGGCGCCCAGCTACTCACCTGCCGTTCGCTGGCGCTTGTTCAGCTTGCGGTGAGCCTTGGGCACAGTGCCGCCTTTTCCTCATCTGGGTGTAAGCTGGCTACAAATAGCAACAGAGACAAAGTCACCACAGCAGCAAACAACCTCTAAACCCTTGAAACCCAGCTCCCCTTCTTAACCTTGTCCATTCCTCCCCCTCCCCTCCAGACATACCTTGCACCTCTGTCTCTCCTGCTCAGCTGCTACCGCTGATAAGGTGCCTAACGAGGTTGCTGGATCACCTGGTCTGTCTGTTCCTCTTCAGCTGCAAGTAGGGTAGATAGAGCAAGCAATTAAGCACCACCTGCTGCTGATTGCTCGCAATCACTCAATAATGCAATTAATTAAACTTTTAATTGATTGATAACCTAGATGTTGCTCAGATTTCCCTCCAAAACGTTTGTGCTGTCATTGCAAAGACCAGCATGCTGCAGGCTGCAGCAAATTTGCATAATTAATCCCGCCCACTTTTCCAACACTGATAATGCACGCTGCCAGCCAGCCAGCCAGCCATACATACTCTGACTTCTTCACAATGGATATGTACTGGACACTTTTATTCCATGAAGTGATTACACAGATTTACATGATAACAATGATTAAATAAATACATGGGATCAGGTGAACAGAATTGCATCGTGCACAGCACATGATAGAGAATAACAATCAGACTAGCGATCAATCCAAACGAAACAATAACAGTTAACAAACATTGCTACAAGTGTCCATAATTCAAGGAATGTCATGTTTTTGGTCCGTTCCGTCCAGGCTTCATTCAGGCATGCCATGCCGCAGACAGGGGGAGGCAGAGCTCGCACTTAGACAGAACAGAGAAAAAAGCAGGGAAGGAAGGAAGAAGGAGAACAAGTTTGCCTTCGTTCTCGCCAAGTGAGAGTCCAGTGGCTTTTTGCATTTTTTGTTCAATCAAAAAATCTATTTTTTAACCAGCATAAGAGAGGTGCACCGGTCCTGGAGGTACTGCAATACCAGGTCAATGCGTGGAGTGGACAGAGCAAGCTCTTCTTCCATCTCCCTGTTCCAAAAATCCATTTAATATATGGTCCCCAGATAGGGGACGTATCAGATATTAAACTGATAAGAACAGATACTACACTTGATCTTAGCCAAAAGGCCGAGAAGCGATAACCAGAATGGGCGCCCAGCTACTCACCTGCCGTTCGCTGGCGCTTGTTCAGCTTGCGGTGAGCCTTGGGCACAGTGCCGCCTTTTCCTCATCTGGGTGTAAGCTGGCTACAAATAGCAACAGAGACAAAGTCACCACCAGAGCAGCAAACAACCTCTAAACCCTTGAAACCCAGCTCCCCTTCTTAACCTTGTCCATTCCTCCCCCTCCCCTCCAGACATACCTTGCACCTCTGTCTCTCCTGCTCAGCTGCTACCGCTGATAAGGTGCCTAACGAGGTTGCTGGATCACCTGGTCTGTCTGTTCCTCTTCAGCTGCAAGTAGGGTAGATAGAGCAAGCAATTAAGCACCACCTGCTGCTGATTGCTCGCAATCACTCAATAATGCAATTAATTAAACTTTTAATTGATTGATAACCTAGATGTTGCTCAGATTTCCCTCCAAAACGTTTGTGCTGTCATTGCAAAGACCAGCATGCTGCAGGCTGCAGCAAATTTGCATAATTAATCCCGCCCACTTTTCCAACACTGATAATGCACGCTGCCAGCCAGCCAGCCAGCCAGCCATACATACTCTGACTTCTTCACAATGGATATGTACTGGACACTTTTATTCCATGAAGTGATTACACAGATTTACATGATAACAATGATTAAATAAATACATGGGATCAGGTGAACAGAATTGCATCGTGCACAGCACATGATAGAGAATAACAATCAGACTAGCGATCAATCCAAACGAAACAATAACAGTTAACAAACATTGCTACAAGTGTCCATAATTCAAGGAATGTCATGTTTTTGGTCCCTTCCGTCCAGGCTTCATTCAGGCATGCCATGCCGCAGACAGGGGGAGGCAGAGCTCGCACTTAGACAGAACAGAGAAAAAAGCAGGGAAGGAAGGAAGAAGGAGAACAAGTTTGCCTTCGTTCTCGCCAAGTGAGAGTCCAGTGGCTTTTTGCATTTTTTGTTCAATCAAAAAATCTATTTTTTAACCAGCATAAGAGAGGTGCACCGGTCCTGGAGGTACTGCAATACCAGGTCAATGCGTGGAGTGGACAGAGCAAGCTCTTCTTCCATCTCCCTGTTCCAAAAATCCATTTAATATATGGTCCCCAGATAGGGGACGTATCAGATATTAAACTGATAAGAACAGATACTACACTTGATCTTAGCCAAAAGGCCGAGAAGCGATAACCAGAATGGGCGCCCAGCTACTCACCTGCCGTTCGCTGGCGCTTGTTCAGCTTGCGGTGAGCCTTGGGCACAGTGCCGCCTTTTCCTCATCTGGGTGTAAGCTGGCTACAAATAGCAACAGAGACAAAGTCACCACAGCAGCAAACAACCTCTAAACCCTTGAAACCCAGCTCCCCTTCTTAACCTTGTCCATTCCTCCCCCTCCCCTCCAGACATACCTTGCACCTCTGTCTCTCCTGCTCAGCTGCTACCGCTGATAAGGTGCCTAACGAGGTTGCTAGATCACCTGGTCTGTCTGTTCCTCTTCAGCTGCAAGTAGGGTAGATAGAGCAAGCAATTAAGCACCACCTGCTGCTGATTGCTCGCAATCACTCAATAATGCAATTAATTAAACTTTTAATTGATTGATAACCTAGATGTTGCTCAGATTTCCCTCCAAAACGTTTGTGCTGTCATTGCAAAGACCAGCATGCTGCAGGCTGCAGCAAATTTGCATAATTAATCCCGCCCACTTTTCCAACACTGATAATGCACGCTGCCAGCCAGCCAGCCAGCCATACATACTCTGACTTCTTCACAATGGATATGTACTGGACACTTTTATTCCATGAAGTGATTACACAGATTTACATAATAACAATGATTAAATAAATACATGGGATCAGGTGAACAGAATTGCATCGTGCACAGCACATGATAGAGAATAACAATCAGACTAGCGATCAATCCAAACGAAACAATAACAGTTAACAAACATTGCTACAAGTGTCCATAATTCAAGGAATGTCATGTTTTTGGTCCGTTCCGTCCAGGCTTCATTCAGGCATGCCATGCCGCAGACAGGGGGAGGCAGAGCTCGCACTTAGACAGAACAGAGAAAAAAGCAGGGAAGGAAGGAAGAAGGAGAACAAGTTTGCCTTCGTTCTCGCCAAGTGAGAGTCCAGTGGCTTTTTGCATTTTTTGTTCAATCAAAAAATCTATTTTTTAACCAGCATAAGAGAGGTGCACCGGTCCTGGAGGTACTGCAATACCAGGTCAATGCGTGGAGTGGACAGAGCAAGCTCTTCTTCCATCTCCCTGTTCCAAAAATCCATTTAATATATGGTCCCCAGATAGGGGACGTATCAGATATTAAACTGATAAGAACAGATTTTTTTTTTTTTTTTTTTTCCTTTTTTTCGAACCATTCAGTCACAGAGCATTTCCTCCAGATAACATTCAAGGAATCTCTCAGGTAACATCCTCATGATTCTTTTTCAAATAAAATTTATAATAATCACACTATAATCACAACACATCAAACCCCATCACCACCCCAGAAGAACCAAAACACAATACACCCATCAAGAACCTTCAAATTTATAAAAACAATCACACATTCCAGACATACTTACCCCTAAATAAAGCAAATATATACATATTATATTTACATTATACACAACTTTACCACACAACCCACCACCCCGGCATTTTTTTTTTTTTTTTTTTTGAAAAATACATCATATCCACCCAATTAAACATAAAAATCTTCACAACCCACCACCCAACATTACCAATACCCACCAACCATCTTCATTTAAACCCTATAAGAAAAGACACATGTATTAATAAACTTGCACTATACATAACTATTCCTCATTTTTTTTTTTTTTTTATATTTTTTTTTTTTTTTTTTTTTATTATTTATTATTATACAGAAAACAATCAACGGACCACAATTTGCACAAAAAACCTACCCACCACCTACCAAATCTTCATGTGCACCATTTCTTCCACTTCTTGGTTTTCCACACACCTTCAGCATCCATTTCATTCTTCCTCTTCACATCTCTTAAATAATATAAGTACATTTTGCCTCTCACCATACGTACACAAGCATCAACCGATAAATCTTCGTGTTTGAAAACAATTAAATTTCTAACATCCCACAACGTTTCTTTGATACATGCCATCATCATCCACAACACTCTCTCTTTCTCTTTTTCTAACTTACACAATCCAAACAATAACACTTCAAATGAAAACACAGGTATCCCAGACAATCCTACCACCAATTTCAATAATTTTTTGTTCACTTCCCTAACAAACTCACAGTTCCATAACACATGCACTACATTCTCTCTTCCACCACACCCAGCTCTCGGACACAATTCAGACCTTGCCAATCTTCTCCCATACTGCATTTCTCTCGTAGGCAGACAATTATGGATAGCCATCCACGCCAAATCTCTCTGTCTGTTAAAAATTTCTACATCATTCATCCTTTTCCATACTTCCTTACTCTGATTCTCATTCAGTCCATCAATTCTAATTACATTCTCTCTTGCATTCAAAATTTTAAAAACCTTTCGTTTCTCACCCCATTCATTAAGTGAAACATTTTGCAATTCATACTTATTCACACAGACATCAATCTTCCGATAAAACCACGGTACCATAAAACAAACTGGCTTTGTCCTCTCAATCTCATGCAACCCATATCTTCTAAGACTCATACCCGCCGCATACTTTAACATGCAAGCAACTATACTCTCTTTCTTGCAAATCTTCACACACAAACCCACATAATGCACTAACAAAAACCTTTCCAAATCCGGCACATTCATGCCACCATTCTTCCGTAATTTATACACTTTCTCTCGGCTCAATCTTTCCATTCTGCATCCCCAAAAAAATAAAAATATAATTCTCACCAACTTCCGTAAACTTTTATCTCCAATTGGAAAAATAAAATTTACATACAATATTATTGGTAATAAAACTGATTTTATTATTAAGACCTTGCCTTCAAAAGATAACACCCTGTCACTCCACAACCCAATTTTCTGATTCACTCTATGAACAATATTGTTCCAACTTTCTTTCCCTTTTAGCTCTTCATCAAATTTCACTCCCAAAACGTCAATCTCATTTTCCACCACGGGCCAACCACACAACTCTATCTCTCTCCATTCACCAAACGTCTTGCACACACATTTATTCCAATTAACCTTAAAACCACTCGCCATACAAAAAATTTCCACCAATAATCTCACTCTTCTTAACCCTGCTTGTGATTTACATACAATAGTTACATCATCCATATACCCAATCACCTTCATACTCCTTGCATTACTACCAGGTATCTCAATTCCTTGCACAATCTTCTCATTCATAATATTTCTCAACAAAGGCTCAATCACACATATAAAAAGAATGGGGGACAGGGGACAACCCTGCCTCACCCCTGATCTTATCTTAAAACTCTCAGTCACCCATCCATTAACTTGTACTACACTTTCCACATCATTATACAAACATCTAATCCATCGCAGTAATTTATCAGGTACTCCCATTCTTTCTAACACACTAAACATGAAGTCATGCGCCACTCTATCATACGCCTTTTCAAAATCAACAGTTGCTACAGCTACTTCTTGCTTTCTTTCCAAACAATACCACAACACATCTCTCAATCCAATTAAACATTCTGCAATCTGTCTTCCCGGTACCGCACACACTTGTTCCTCCCCAATCATATCCTCAATCACCATCTTCATCCTATTTGCCATTACTTTTGCTATTATTTTATAATCCATATTCAATAACGTAATCGGCCTCCAGTTTCTCAAATCATGCTTCACCCCTTTTTTAAATATTAAAACAATCACTCCTTTCCTCATTGAGTCAGTCATTCTTCCTTCCCTCAAAACAAACTTACATACCTCCAAAAAATCTTCTTCAATCAAATTCCAACACATTCTATAAAATTCAGCAGGCAATCCATCACTCCCAGGTGTTTTATTTAATTTAAAATTACAAATAGTATCATGCAATTCCTTTTTATCCACATCTCTTACCAAAAAACTACCTTCCGACTCATTTATTTTCTTATCAACATACTTCATTACATCACCTTCCAAACTTACATCTCTCATTTTTTCTTTATACAACTCACTATAAAATCCATACACTTCATTCAACATTAACCCCTTGTCACTCACAATAACTCCTTCCTCAGTCAATATACCATCCATACCTTTTTTACACTCAAAAGCTTTTTTAAAAAAGAACCTTGTACATTTTTCATCCATTTCTAACACATTCAATTTTGCTGCAAACACAATCTTCCTACCTCTCTCTTCTAAACACTTCCTCTTACATTCTCTTGCTTCTTCCAATTCATCCTCTACCTTCCATCCCAATTCTCTCAATTTACACAAATAGTCAATACGCTTTCTCCATATATCCCAACATTCTCTCTCACGTCTTGCTTTTTCCCATCCTTTCCTTATGAAGAATATTTTAGTTTTCAATTTTATCCATTCCCACCATACACTTATATCTTCAAACTTATTTTTACAATCCCTCCATCTACCATAACTTATGCAATATTCCTCTCTCACCTGCTCATCCATCAACATTTGTACATTCAACTTCCAAATACCTCTTCCAAATTCCAATTTCACATTCGTTTTCCCTTTACAAACTAACATCACATGGTCTGAAAATGGAACCCTTGATGCACACAAAGATTCAGCAATAACACCTCGTGACGTAAAACAAAAATCAATACGTGACTTAACATTACCCTTATCACTAAAAAAAGTAAAAACCTCCTCCTCCCCCATAACCCCTACTGCATCTGTGAACCCAAAATCCCTAATTAAATTAAATAACATCCGACCTGATCTATCTAACTGATATCCGTCACCTGAACCTATTCTATCTTGCCTTCTAATGATACAATTAAAGTCCCCTACTAAAAACGTACCCTCCCTACCTGGCATCACCAAACCCAAACATTCAAACACAGCCACTCTCTCTTTTTTCACTGCGGGTGCATAAACATTAATAATTCTAAATACCGTACCCCGAAACAAAAAGTAAACAATCAAAACCCTCCCCGTAATAAATTCCAACACCTTAACCACCTCAAATTCCCATCCCCTAAATAAAATTGCTACACCAATATTACTACCATCACCACCCGAATAAATAGATGGGCCATATTCCCATTTTGTCCCCAAAGGTCTCTCCGTCAAGTTACATTCTTGCAAACAAATAACAGCAAGAATTAGTCTGCTCAAAAAATCAAAAATTAGAGCTCTTCTTGGAGCGGCCTTAATGCTCCTAACATTTAGGGAGACGACGGAAAACATCAGAAGAAAAAAGCTTCTTCATCATCTTCACGTCTTCTCATCTGAAAAACCTCCCCCCCCGGACTCCCGGGAGGGACTCAGAGCAAACCCATGTCTCATAGCCGACCTTGCATCAAAACACGGAGACATAGGATCCGAAGCCTCAGATCCTGACTGCTCCTCCAAATCAGACAGGGACGCCATTAACGGATTCGGGTATTCCCTCGAGAGGGTCTGTGTGTTCTTTTTTATTTTCTTAGACACCGGGGGGCTATCAACACCTACATCTTCACCAAGATCCGCCAAGAGTGAGGGGCCTCCACCACCACTTCAGCAGCAACTCCTTCTTCCAGCTCCATACCTTCTGTCTCCGCCAACTTCTGCAGTTTTTTCACACCATCTTCGGCCATTAATTTCGCGTGTCTTTCCTCTATTTCCTCCCTGGACCTAAGCTGGGTCCCAAAGGTCGGAATAAAAGGAATCACAGGTTTTAACAGAGGCTTTTTTGCATTCCCACTGCGGTCTTTTTCCACCTCACTCACACCTTCTGCGGTATCTGTCTGGGGAGGGTCCCGCCACAACTTAGGACAAGACCTTGCCATATGGCTCCGAGAACCACACAGATCGCAACATCTCCTTTCTGCACATTCGGCAGCAGTGTGACCCTCCCCAAAACAGTTCCTACAACACTGACCTTTCACACATTCGTCGCTTAGGTGGCCGAACTGGAAACAATTCCTGCAAAACTTCGGCTGCCCTGGATAGTACAGGTAACCTCTGTTACCCCCAATTGAAAAGTTCTGGGGTGGGTGTTTAATCCCACTCGACTCTGACGGATCTGGTCTTAGTGTCACCAAAAACTTCCGTTTACCATTGTAAACCCCAAACATATTCACCAACTTAAATGGTGTACCCACCACCGAACAATATCTATTCAAAAACACCGTGATTTCTTCATCCGTAACAAAGGGGTTGTACATGTGTACAACAATCGGGACTTTCACCACAGGTACATAAGGGGTAATGGTAATCCCATTCAACAATACGTCACCCTCTTTGTGCTTCAAACGCTCCATCACCGTGGTTACTTGGTCTTGCTCCATAAAAGACACATCGTAGACACCTCTCGAGGGAAAATCCTGCACGCAGAAAAGCCAGGCTCTTGGGACCTGCAACAAGCCTTCCAACACATCCTTCTGGATCACATGAAGCCCGACAGCATTTCTCCTTTCTCCATTCACAAAAATCCGGATCGATTTAGGATACGACGGAGCACCTCTCTCCATCTTTGAATCCCTTCTCGTTCCCAGTGAAAGCGCAGGTCGCCCCCCAATAGCAGCATCCAAGCCACGCCTCCACAAGGAAGACGCAGCCGGAAGGCCGAGGGGCTTGCGTTGCCAACACCGGGACCTTCTGACCAGACCAGCTGTTACACTTGATCTTAGCCAAAAGGCCGAGAAGCGATAACCAGAATGGGCGCCCAGCTACTCACCTGCCGTTCGCTGGCGCTTGTTCAGCTTGCGGTGAGCCTTGGGCACAGTGCCGCCTTTTCCTCATCTGGGTGTAAGCTGGCTACAAATAGCAACAGAGACAAAGTCACCACAGCAGCAAACAACCTCTAAACCCTTGAAACCCAGCTCCCCTTCTTAACCTTGTCCATTCCTCCCCCTCCCCTCCAGACATACCTTGCACCTCTGTCTCTCCTGCTCAGCTGCTACCGCTGATAAGGTGCCTAACGAGGTTGCTGGATCACCTGGTCTGTCTGTTCCTCTTCAGCTGCAAGTAGGGTAGATAGAGCAAGCAATTAAGCACCACCTGCTGCTGATTGCTCGCAATCACTCAATAATGCAATTAATTAAACTTTTAATTGATTGATAACCTAGATGTTGCTCAGATTTCCCTCCAAAACGTTTGTGCTGTCATTGCAAAGACCAGCATGCTGCAGGCTGCAGCAAATTTGCATAATTAATCCCGCCCACTTTTCCAACACTGATAATGCACGCTGCCAGCCAGCCAGCCAGCCATACATACTCTGACTTCTTCACAATGGATATGTACTGGACACTTTTATTCCATGAAGTGATTACACAGATTTACATGATAACAATGATTAAATAAATACATGGGATCAGGTGAACAGAATTGCATCGTGCACAGCACATGATAGAGAATAACAATCAGACTAGCGATCAATCCAAACGAAACAATAACAGTTAACAAACATTGCTACAAGTGTCCATAATTCAAGGAATGTCATGTTTTTGGTCCGTTCCGTCCAGGCTTCATTCAGGCATGCCATGCCGCAGACAGGGGGAGGCAGAGCTCGCACTTAGACAGAACAGAGAAAAAAGCAGGGAAGGAAGGAAGAAGGAGAACAAGTTTGCCTTCGTTCTCGCCAAGTGAGAGTCCAGTGGCTTTTTGCATTTTTTGTTCAATCAAAAAATCTATTTTTTAACCAGCATAAGAGAGGTGCACCGGTCCTGGAGGTACTGCAATACCAGGTCAATGCGTGGAGTGGACAGAGCAAGCTCTTCTTCCATCTCCCTGTTCCAAAAATCCATTTAATATATGGTCCCCAGATAGGGGACGTATCAGATATTAAACTGATAAGAACAGATTTTTTGATTTAAAAAAAAGTCTTTATTTCGAAATAAACAGTTTACAGTTTAAAACATATCTGCGTCGAAGCGCAGTGTCATACATTCTTATATACTTTATATCTTGCTAGCAGTCAGTTTTGGGCACTTTGGGCTGAGACCTTTATTAGTGCCCAAGTACCAACTGCCAACCATACAAACATTAAAAGCACCCATACCTTCCCACCAAAACAACAATAATAAATAAAAGGGGGAGGGGAGGTGAGGGGGCTTTCCGACTTTAACTAATAGGGGTTTTGTTGATTGGGGTCAAGTCTCTGGAAGAAGAAAGGGGGCGGAGGGGGGGGGGGGGGGGGCTGAGGGGTCTAGGGCTCAGTCCTCTTCTTCTTCACCGAGGTTGTCTATGGTGTCATAGTCTCTGAGCAGGCTGTGGACCAGCCTGCGGCAGTCTCGGATAGTGACTTGTTCCCTCCTCAACACCAAGCGATTCCTGGCGAACCATAGGGCATCCTTCACGCAGCACAGTAGGCGCCATGCGTCCTCAATTGCCCCCACTGTGTGCGTTCCGGGAAATAGTCCATACAGGATAGAGTGATATGACAGATGCTGTCTCTCAACTGAGTCTCTGAGTTCTCTTTCCAGGGCTCCCAGCAAAGCCTGTGCAAATTTGCACTGCCAGAAGAGGTGTAGAGAAGTTTCCTCCTCCACAACACACTGCGGACAATGTCTGTATCTGCACAGCCCCCTCGCATGCATGAATGTCCTTAGGGGGAGGCCTCCCTGGATGGCCATCCATGCCATGTCTTTGTGTCTATTGGTCAGCCTGCCGGATGCCACCTTCTCCCATACGGTCTCTGTTGTGGCGGCTGGCAGCCCTGGAATAGACTCTGTAATGTCCTGTGCTCTGATTAGTTTGTAGATCACCTTGGGGGACCACAGTTCCGGTTTGACTCCTTCCAGATGGTGTTCCTTCACAAACTTTCTCACATCAAGGTAATACCAAGGAGTGTTCCAGTTGTAAGGGATGGAGCTGTCCCACTTGTCCCAGCCCAGCCCTCTCCAGATGGGTAGGAGGAAAAAGCGGGACATGGAGTTCCCGGCAGAGCAGTTTGCATTGTCTCTTAGCGTCCTGCGAACTCCGTTGCATACAAAGAAGGCTCGAAGCCAGGTGGGGATATCTGGAACTCCCTTGCCTCCCTTGCGGGGTTCTTTGTACATCACGGTGCGCTTCACTCTGTCCATCTTGGATCCCCAGATGAAGTGAAAAACTGCTCTTGTGATGGCTCTGCAAACAGCCATCAGAGGGGGCCACGCCTGGGCCGTGTACTGCAGAACAGGGAGGATCTCGTTCCGCAGCACTAGTTTTTTCCCTTCGATGGTAAGGTCTCTGAGGATCCACAATCCGAACTTCTGGTTCACTTTTGCCAGTCTCTCGTCCCAGCTTTTCAAGGCAGCACCCTCTCCCCCAAACCAGACCCCTAGAATCTTAATGAGGCCTGATTTGATGGGGAAGGGAAGAGGGTCTGAGGGTACATCCCACTGCCCAAATAGCATAGTCTCTGACTTCCCGCAGTTGATCTTGGCTCCTGAAGCTCTGCTGAAGTCATCACAGGTGGACTTGAGTGCTCTCACTGCATGGTGGTCAGCGCAGAAGATGGTGACGTCGTCCATGTAGATCGAGCACTTTACTTCTTTCCCTCTGGTTCCTGGTGTGGTGATCCCTCTGATCTCACGGTTCTGCCTGATGGACTCGGCGAAGAGTTCTATGCAACAGACAAAGAGGAGAGGTGAGAGAGGGCAGCCTTGCCTGACCCCTGACCTGACTAGGAAGGGTTCAGTTTTCCAGCCATTCACCAACACAGTGCTGCAGATATCACGGTACATTAGGTTTACATAGGAGCAGAACACTTCCCCCAGCCCAAACCTGCGCAGTGCTCTATTCATGAACTCATGAGAGACACGATCAAAGGCTTTCTCCTGGTCCAGGCACACGAGTGCAGCCCGGACCCGGCGATCCTTGATGTAATGGATCGTGTCTCTAACGAGTGCCAGGCTGTCGGAGATCCGGCGTCCTGGGATGCCACAGGTCTGGTCAGGGTCAATGATCCCTCCTATGACCGCCTTCAGTCTGGTTGCTAAGACCTTGGCCAGGATCTTGTAATCCACATTAAGGAGAGAGATGGGTCTCCAGTTTTTAAGGTCGCATCTCTCCCCCTTCTGTTTATACAACATCGTGATCATACCTTCCCTGAGGGTGGGTGGTAGGCTGCCCGTCTCTGCCATCTCCTCATACAGGGCCAGCAGGTCCGGTCCAATGAGGTCCCACAGCGTTACGTATAACTCGGCTGGGAGACCGTCACTGCCCGGGGTCCTGCCTGGTCTAAAGGATCTGACCGCAACGTGCAGCTCCCCCAGAGTCAGGGGGCTGTCTAGCACGGCTTTCCCTGTTGGGTCTACCGTCCTCGTGATACCCGAGAGGAATCTCTCGGCAGCATCACTGCACATATGCTTAGGGGAGTAGAGGTCCTTGTAGTAGTCCGTTACTACCTTCGTGACCCTCTCTTTCCCCTGTTGCATATCACCATTACCATCACGTAACTCAGACAGGGGTGTGTGGCCCGAGTGGAGTTTCCTAAAGAAGAAAGAGTTACACTTCTCCCCCTTCTCAAGATTCTCCACTTTGGAACGAAAGATGATTTGCCTGGCTTCTTCCTCAAAGTGTCTTTTCAGACCCTCCTTGGTTTCCTCCAGCTCCTCACCCACGTCCCATCCACAGAGTTGCAGGTCCAGCAGAGACTGCAACCTGCGTTGCAGTCTCTGGAAGTACCGCTTCCTGGCAGCCGCTAGGCCTCTGCCTTTTGCCTGCCAGAAACTGCGGAGCTTGACTTTAGTCTGTTCCCACCATTCCGCCATGGTATGGAACTGACTCTTGTCTATCTGCCATCCTTGGTATGCAGTGCGCAGCTCCTCCACAATTTCCCGTCTCTGCAGCAGGGTACAGTTTAGCTTCCAGGCACCCGGACCAGGGGGGAAACCCTTTCCCAGTGTACCTTCGAGCTTTACCGCCCTGTGATCAGAGAAAAAGCAGGGAATCGTGGCAGAGTGCTCATGCTTAACTGTTCGGGATGTGAACACAAAGTCTATCCGAGAGCGCTGAGACCCATCTGGGCGGCTCCATGTATAATTAACAGAGCCATTACCCATTGAGCCCACAGCGTCCCTCATGGATGCCTCGGTGATCATTTCCCTAAGCAGTTTGGAGGTTACATCTAGCTTGGCTGCAGTCTGGGAACTGCGGCCATCTTCCTCTATTGGACAGTTGAAGTCACCTCCCATCAAGACTGCTCTGGTAGTTGCGAGTTGGGCCCGCAGGGTTTGGAGAAGTTCCAAACGCTGTCTCTTCTCCGGCGAGGAGTACACGGTGATGAACCTGACTGGTTCCCCTGCCCAGGAGCCGTCCACGACTAATAGTCGACCACAGACAAGCTCCCGGACAGAGTCCACCGTGAAGTGTCCTCCCCGGATTAGGACAGCGGTACCTGCTGACTTGCACCCGTTCCCACCAGACCAGAATGACGGTCCGTGCGTCCAGTCCCTGGCCAGGTGGCGGTAGGACTTAGAGAAAGGGATGGAACATTCCTGCAACATAAACACATCACACTTCTGAGAGGCTAGATATCCTAACACAGCATGTCTACGTAACCTATCCTTGATGCTCCTAACATTAATGGTGAGAATAGAAATAGACGCCATAATCAATGTAAGGGAGAAAAGACAGTGTTATTCACAGACATGACTGCTCAGTTACCGCCGCCTTCCCCCTGATGGGGGAGGCTACTTCCTTCTCCTCCTCCTTGGTCCTTAATGTCCAGTGGTGGTGGTGGAGGTGGTGGGCGTGTCTCCGTCTGAACCGGCTCCTCAAGGAGGCGTTGTAGGCTGTCGAGGGTCTCCGTGTACTGCAGCTCTGGGATAAATGATGTCCCACATTCTAGAGCTTCTCGGATGAGCTCGTCTGCTTCTGCATCGGTTACCTCTGCAGGGGAGGGGGAGGCTGCTTTTTGTGCCTTTTTGCTCTGCTGAACCTTGGGTGGGCTTGTGTCTTCCAGTCCTGCTTCTTCACTGCTGATCTTCCGTTTCCTCTGACCGGGGTCTCGCAGTTGTTCCTCAGGGGGATTACCTGTAGCGGGGATAAGAGCCGGGAAGGGGTCCTGGGGGTGGTCTGCAGCAGTGAGGGAGAAGGTTAGATCTGCTGCAGTGGGTGAGGGGTAGAGTTCGGAGGGGAGAGAGCTGGGTGGGGGGCGGGTGCTCTTGGGGGTCAGGAAGGGTAGGGGGCAAGAAGGGTCAGGAGAGGCGGCCGGGTTTGTGGGAGGGGGAAGTGTGACAGCGGGGGTTGGGGTGGTTTTCTTACCCTTCTTTTTGCCTGGCTTACGTTTCATTTGGAGGGTCTCAGCTGGGCCTGACGCTGATAGCCCCATACTTGCTACTGCCGCGTAGCTCCTGGTCCTTTTTGGGCAGTCCTTGTACATGTGAAAGGTGTCCCCACACAGGTTGCAGGCTGTTCTCCTGGGGCAGTCCTTGGTGTCGTGGCCTGCCACCTTACATACCTTGCAGGCGGATGCCTTGCAATCCTTCCCCTGGTGCCCGAGCTGGTTGCATTTCCGGCAGTTCCTGGGTTGGTCCTGGTAGAACAGCATGCCAGCTGAGCTACCTAGGGAGAAGCACTGCGGCAGGTGTTGTAAGTTCCCAGGAGAGGATGGGTCCTGTTTCAGGCGGACAATCAGGGACCATCTTCCTATCCAGAAACCGTGCTTGTCCTTTATCTGGGCCGGGTCACTCATCACCGTGCAGAATCTGCCCAGAAACGTTGAAATGTCCTTGCCAGGGGTGTGGGGATTCCTCATGGATACCGTCACCCTTCTCTCCTCTCTCTTTATTGGGCAGCTTCCTATAAATCGTGTAAAAGGAGAGTCGGGTTTGGCCGCCAGGAAATGTTCCCAGTACCTTTTGCAGATTGCCATCGTTATGAACGTGACATGGAACAGGCCTGCTGCGAGGGATTGTATGCTCAGGGTCTCCGCCGCGGTGAACCCTTGGTCCAGTACCATCTGCTTACTAAAGGTTTCTGGGTTCAAATCGGGTATCCTCCCCTCTACTTCCTTTAGCTTCAAGGCTACTGTGGTTTTCATCCACGGCTCCAGGGTGGGTGCTTCTCCATGATTTCCCCCGACTCCCTTGCTCTTCCCAGTGGAGGCGAGGGGGGTGGTCCCGGAGTTCTGGGGTTTGGACCCAGTGCCTTCTAATGCTGCAGTCTTGGCTCCCGGGGCTGCCATACTCTCTGGGCGGTGATGGGGCAAGTAGAAGTTGTGGTTAAGGGATGTTGAGCACTGAGGTTCACTCCTCCGCAGGAGCTGTTTCTGGTTACCTCAGCTTTTCCTCCGCAGGAAGCTTAACTGCCACTCTTTCTCCGCCCCTTCAGGAGATTTGCGTTGCCTAGGCTACCTTCCCCGCAGAAGGCTCCTGCTGCCTTGGCTACCCGCTGTGCAGTGGGGTACGCCGCCTTACTTTGGAATCCTCCTCCGCAGGAGGTCTAAATTCCGCCGCTTGGCGTTTTCCTCCACAGGAGATTTGCGCTGCCTAGCCGAGGCTTCCTTCTCCTCAGAAGGCCCTACCGCCTGGGCTACCCGCTCCGCAGTGGGTTGCGCTGCCTAGCTTTGGATATCTCCTCCGTAGGAGATCTTAGTTCCGCTGCTTGGCCTTCTCCTCTGTCGGAAGTTGCGCTGCCTTGGGTCCCTTCTCCGCAGAAGGCACTACCACCTTGGCTTCCCGCTGTGCAGTGGGTTGCGCTACCTCGCCCCGGATTCTTCCTCCGCAGGAAGCCCTACTTCCGTTGCTCGGCCTTCTCCTCCGTCGGTGCCCAGTCTATGCCACCCTCTGGATTCACTGCTGGCTAGAGCCTCAAGAGTCCTTCTCCAGAATAGAATCCACTCTGTGTTGGGGAACTCCAGCAGTTTCACCAAGGTTACCTGGGGCTAATCTGTGTTGCTTTGGCTTCCTTCTCCGCAGAAGGCCCTACTACCCTAAACCTCAGCAACCCGTGATCGCATGTGTGTAGCACCGCTGTTCGGATACTGTATCTAGTCCACACCTAGAGGCCACTCTGGTTCGATCTTCCCCTAATAGCAGCAGATAGCTTAAGCCAGTTAAGGCGATGCTATAAGGCCAAGGGAAGATACTCCAAAGCACCTAAAGGCAAAGATAAGAACAGATTTTTGATTTAACAAAAAAGTCTTTATTTCGAAATAAACAGTTTACAGTTAAAACATATCTGCGTCGAAGCGCAGTGTCAGACATTCTTACATACTTTATATCTTGCTAGCAGTCAGTTTTGGGCACTTTGGGCTGAGACCTTTATTAGTGCCCAAGTACCAACTGCCAACCATACAAACATTAAAAGCACCCATACTTTCCCACCAAAACAACAATAATAAATAAAAGGGGGAGGGGAGGTGAGGGGGCTTTCCGACTTTTTATCTAATAGGGGTTTTGTTGATTGGGGTCAAGTCTCTGGAAGAAGAAAGGGGCGGAGGGGGGGGGGGGGGGGCTGAGGGGTCTAGGGCTCAGTCCTCTTCTTCTTCACCGAGGTTGTCTATGGTGTCATAGTCTCTGAGCAGGCTGTGGACCAGCCTGCGGCAGTCTCGGATAGTGACTTGTTCCCTCCTCAACACCAAGCGATTCCTGGCGAACCATAGGGCATCCTTCACGCAGCACAGTAGGCGCCATGCGTCCTCAATTGCCCCCACTGTGTGCGTTCCGGGAAATAGTCCATACAGGATAGAGTGATATGACAGATGCTGTCTCTCAACTGAGTCTCTGAGTTCTCTTTCCAGGGCTCTCAGCAAAGCCTGTGCAAATTTGCACTGCCAGAAGAGGTGTAGAGAAGTTTCCTCCTCCACAACACACTGTGGACAATGTCTGTATCTGCACAGCCCCCTCGCATGCATGAATGTCCTTAGGGGGAGGCCTCCCTGGATGGCCATCCATGCCATGTCTTTGTGTCTATTGGTCAGCCTGCCGGATGCCACCTTCTCCCATACAGTCTCTGTTGTGGCGGCTGGCAGCCCTGGAATAGACTCTGTAATGTCCTGTGCTCTTATTAGTTTGTAGATCACCTTGGGGGACCACAGTTCCGGTTTGACTCCTTCCAGATGGTGTTCCTTCACAAACTTTCTCACATCAAGGTAATACCAAGGAGTGTTCCAGTTGTAAGGGATGGAGCTGTCCCACTTGTCCCAGCCCAGCCCTCTCCAGATGGGTAGGAGGAAAAAGCGGGACATGGAGTTCCCGGCAGAGCAGTTTGCATTGTCTCTTAGCGTCCTGCGAACTCCGTTGCATACAAAGAAGGCTCGAAGCCAGGTGGGGATATCTGGAACTCCCTTGCCTCCCTTGCGGGGTTCTTTGTACATCACGGTGCGCTTCACTCTGTCCATCTTGGATCCCCAGATGAAGTGAAAAACTGCTCTTGTGATGGCTCTGCAAACAGCCATCAGAGGGGGCCACGCCTGGGCCGTGTACTGCAGAACAGGGAGGATCTCGTTCCGCAGCACTAGTTTTTTCCCTTCGATGGTAAGGTCTCTGAGGATCCACAATCCGAACTTCTGGTTCACTTTTGCCAGTCTCTCGTCCCAGCTTTTCAAGGCAGCACCCTCTCCCCCAAACCAGACCCCTAGGATCTTAATGAGGCCTGATTTGATGGGGAAGGGAAGAGGGTCTGAGGGTACATCCCACTGCCCAAACAGCATAGTCTCTGACTTCCCGCAGTTGATCTTGGCTCCTGAAGCTCTGCTGAAGTCATCACAGGTGGACTTGAGTGCTCTCACTGCATGGTGGTCGGCGCAGAAGATGGTGACGTCGTCCATGTAGATCGAGCACTTTACTTCTTTCCCTCTGGTTCCTGGTGTGGTGATCCCTCTGATCTCACGGTTCTGCCTGATGGACTCGGCGAAGAGTTCTATGCAACAGACAAAGAGGAGAGGTGAGAGAGGGCAGCCTTGCCTGACCCCTGACCTGACTAGGAAGGGTTCAGTTTTCCAGCCATTCACCAACACAGTGCTGCAGATATCACGGTACATTAGGTTTACATAGGAGCAGAACACTTCCCCCAGCCCAAACCTGCGCAGTACTCTATTCATGAACTCATGAGAGACACGATCAAAGGCTTTCTCCTGGTCCAGGCACACGAGTGCAGCCCGGACCCGGCGATCCTTGATGTAATGGATCGTGTCTCTGACGAGTGCCAGGCTGTCGGAGATCCGGCGTCCTGGGATGCCACAGGTCTGGTCAGGGTCGATGATCCCTCCTATGACCGCCTTCAGTCTGGTTGCTAAGACCTTGGCCAGGATCTTGTAATCCACATTAAGGAGAGAGATGGGTCTCCAGTTTTTAAGGTCGCATCTCTCCCCCTTCTGTTTATACAAAATCGTGATCATACCTTCCCTGAGAGTGGGTGGTAGGCTGCCCGTCTCTGCCATCTCCTCATACAGGGCCAGCAGGTCCGGTCCAATGAGGTCCCACAGCGTTACGTATAACTCGGCTGGGAGACCGTCACTGCCCGGGGTCCTGCCTGGTCTAAAGGATCTGACCGCAACGTGCAGCTCCCCCAGAGTCAGGGGGCCGTCTAGCACGGCTTTCCCTGTTGGGTCTACCGTCCTCGTGATACCCGAGAGGAATCTCTCGGCGGCATCACTGCACATATGCTTAGGGGAGTAGAGGTCCTTGTAGTAGTCCGTTACTACCTTCGTGACCTTCTCTTTCCCCTGTTGCATATCACCATTACCATCACGTAACTCAGACAGGGGTGTGTGGCCAGAGTGGAGTTTCCTAAAGAAGAAGGAGTTGCACTTCTCCCCCTTCTCAAGATTCTCCACTTTGGAACGAAAGATGATTTGCCTGGCTTCTTCCTCAAAGTGTCTTTTCAGACCCTCCTTGGTTTCCTCCAGCTCCTCACCCACGTCCCATCCACAGAGTTGCAGGTCCAGCAGAGACTGCAACCTGCGTTGCAGTCTCTGGAAGTACCGCTTCCTGGCAGCCGCTAGGCCTCTGCCTTTTGCCTGCCAGAAACTGCGGAGCTTGACTTTAGTCTGTTCCCACCATTCCGCCATGGTATGGAACTGACTCTTGTCTATCTGCCATCCTTGGTATGCAGTGCGCAGCTCCTCCACAATTTCCCGTCTCTGCAGCAGGGTACAGTTTAGCTTCCAGGCACCCGGGCCAGGGGGGAAACCCTTTCCCAGTGTACCTTCGAGCTTTACCGCCCTGTGATCAGAGAAGAAGCAGGGAATCGTGGCAGAGTGCTCATGCTTAACTGTTCGGGATGTGAACACAAAGTCTATCCGAGAGCGCTGAGACCCATCTGGGCGGCTCCATGTATAATTAACAGAGCCATTACCCATTGAGCCCACAGCGTCCTTCATGGATGCCTCGGTGATCATTTCCCTAAGCAGTTTGGAGGTTACATCTAGCTTGGCTGCAGTCTGGGAACTGCGGCCATCTTCCTCTATTGGACAGTTGAAGTCACCTCCCATCAAGACTGCTCTGGTAGTTGCGAGTTGGGCCCGCAGGGTTTGGAGTAGTTCCAAACGCTGTCTCTTCTCCGGCGAGGAGTACACGGTGATGAACCTCACTGGTTCCCCTGCCCAGGAGCCATCCACGACTAATAGTCGACCACAGACAAGCTCCCGGACAGAGTCCACCGTGAAGTGTCCTCCCCGGATTAGGACAGCGGTACCTGCTGACTTGCACCCGTTCCCACCAGACCAGAATGATGGTCCATGCGTCCAGTCCCTGGCCAGGTGGCGGTAGGACTTAGAGAAAGGGATGGAACATTCCTGCAACATAAACACATCACACTTCTGAGAGGCTAGATATCCTAACACAGCATGTCTACGTAACCTATCCTTGATGCTCCTAACATTAATGGTGAGAATAGAAATAGACGCCATAATCAATGTAAGGGAGAAAAGACAGTGTTATTCACAGACATGACTGCTCAGTTACCGCCGCCTTCCCCCTGATGGGGGAGGCTACTTCCTTCTCCTCCTCCTTGGTCCTTAATGTCCAGTGGTGGTGGTGGAGGTGGTGGGCGTGTCTCCGTCTGAACCGGCTCCTCAAGGAGGCGTTGTAGGCTGTCGAGGGTCTCTGTGTACTGCAGCTCTGGGATAAATGATGTCCCACATTCTAGAGCTTCTCGGATGAGCTCGTCTGCTTCTGCATCGGTTACCTCTGCAGGGGAGGGGGAGGCTGCTTTTTGTGCCTTTTTGCTCTGCTGAACCTTGGGTGGGCTTGTGTCTTCCAGTCCTGCTTCTTCACTGCTGATCTTCCGTTTCCTCTGACCGGGGTCTCGCAGTTGTTCCTCAGGGGGATTACCTGTAGCGGGAATAAGAGCAGGGAAGGGGTCCTGGGGGGGGTCTGCAGCAGTGAGGGAGAAGGTTAGATCTGCTGCAGTGGGTGAGGGGTAGAGTTCGGAGGGGAGAGAGCTGGGTGGGGGGCGGGTGCTCTTGGGAGTCAGGAAGGGTAGGGGGCAAGAGGGGTCAGGAGAGGTGGCCGGGTTTTTGGGAGGGGGAAGTGTGATATATTTTAATATATGGTCCCCAGATAGGGGACGTATCAGATATTAAACTGATAAGAACAGATACTACACTTGATCTTAGCCAAAAGGCCGAGAAGCGATAACCAGAATGGGCGCCCAGCTACTCACCTGCCGTTCGCTGGCGCTTGTTCAGCTTGCGGTGAGCCTTGGGCACAGTGCCGCCTTTTCCTCATCTGGGTGTAAGCTGGCTACAAATAGCAACAGAGACAAAGTCACCACAGCAGCAAACAACCTCTAAACCCTTGAAACCCAGCTCCCCTTCTTAACCTTGTCCATTCCTCCCCCTCCCCTCCAGACATACCTTGCACCTCTGTCTCTCCTGCTCAGCTGCTACCGCTGATAAGGTGCCTAACGAGGTTGCTGGATCACCTGGTCTGTCTGTTCCTCTTCAGCTGCAAGTAGGGTAGATAGAGCAAGCAATTAAGCACCACCTGCTGCTGATTGCTCGCAATCACTCAATAATGCAATTAATTAAACTTTCAATTGATTGATAACCTAGATGTTGCTCAGATTTCCCTCCAAAACGTTTGTGCTGTCATTGCAAAGACCAGCATGCTGCAGGCTGCAGCAAATTTGCATAATTAATCCCGCCCACTTTTCCAACACTGATAATGCACGCTGCCAGCCAGCCAGCCAGCCATACATACTCTGACTTCTTCACAATGGATATGTACTGGACACTTTTATTCCATGAAGTGATTACACAGATTTACATGATAACAATGATTAAATAAATACATGGGATCAGGTGAACAGAATTGCATCGTGCACAGCACATGATAGAGAATAACAATCAGACTAGCGATCAATCCAAACGAAACAATAACAGTTAACAAACATTGCTACAAGTGTCCATAATTCAAGGAATGTCATGTTTTTGGTCCGTTCCGTCCAGGCTTCATTCAGGCATGCCATGCCGCAGACAGGGGGAGGCAGAGCTCGCACTTAGACAGAACAGAGAAAAAAGCAGGGAAGGAAGGAAGAAGGAAGGAGAACAAGTTTGCCTTCGTTCTCGCCAAGTGAGAGTCCAGTGGCTTTTTGCATTTTTTGTTCAATCAAAAAATCTATTTTTTAACCAGCATAAGAGAGGTGCACCGGTCCTGGAGGTACTGCAATACCAGGTCAATGCGTGGAGTGGACAGAGCAAGCTCTTCTTCCATCTCCCTGTTCCAAAAATCCATTTAATATATGGTCCCCAGATAGGGGACGTATCAGATATTAAACTGATAAGAACAGATTTTTTGATTTAACAAAAAAGTCTTTATTTCGAAATAAACAGTTTACAGTTAAAACATATCTGCGTCGAAGCGCAGTGTCAGACATTCTTACATACTTTATGTTACGGTACCACCTTCCGAGCTCCAGACACAGTCGTTAGTCACTTGTATTCCCGGTTCCCCCAATAACGAGACCAAGCTCCATTATGAGGGTAAAACATGAACTGAGGACTGGATCAGCCAGCCTGCCTTTTATTTGCATTTCACACACACAGGCCACACCCAAGGGGAGGCATAAAATAACCACTGGCATCGATGTTACATCCCACACATTCCCTCCCCTTGGTGTGACACATAATCCTATTATACATACAGTTTGAAATATACTTTTATATAACTTTCATAACTTCAAATCCATCCATCAGGTTCACATAAGAGACACATATTCAGATTCAGCATACTGAAAACATAACCATTCTCAAAAATCACATCAATCCCTTCAGTGAATAAAAAGTTACGCGAAAGTCCGTTTATGACCGACCGCAGGTACCTTTTCTTGCCCAAAATAGTTCCCTGGATTCGGGCTGTGCGGTCGGTCACTTGCTGGCCTAAAAATGGCTAAGTCCCGTTCGAGGTGGGTCGGTACTTCGACTTTCGTTGAACTGTCGAAGTATCGTCGATAGTACGGGTCGGCGGGTTCGAAGTTAAAATGGCCGCCGCCACGTGGTCCTTTGTCCGATGTCGGCCACCTCGAGGACTTTGGTAGCTTGGGCGTTTCATTAGTTTCCGCTGTACTTGAATGTCTTTTATACAAAGTCACAACCCTTCGCATAATCTCTCAGGGACCATAAGTATTGGGCAAATCAGACGAACCCAAATAGGTTTAGTCCCGACGGATGGGTCTGTCACATGGCTCCCTCCTTGTGGAACACTCCGGCAGACCCGGCTTGACCCTGTGGCGGGTCAACTTGGGGATGACCGGACTTAGGGAGGATAGGGACGTCTGTTTGCCGGGATAACCCATCCGCATTCCCATTCTGCTTACCGGGCCGGTAGCTGATAGTGAAATTGTAAGGCTGCAATGCCAAACTCCACCTCAGCAGTCTGCCATTGTCCCCAGAGACCCGGTTAAGCCAGACAAGGGGGTTGTGGTCTGTTACGAGAGAAAATTCTTGTCCGTATAGGTAAGGGCTCAGTTTCTTCAGTGCCCAGACCAGGGCTAAACACTCTTTCTCTACTGCCGCATAACTCACTTCTCGAGGTAGTAACTTTCTGCTGAGATATGCGACAGGGTGCTCTCCTCCATCCTCCCCGACCTGGCTCAGCACAGCCCCCAGTCCATACATGGAAGCGTCTGTGTGGACAAGAAAACGTTTGTTAGGGACTGGGGCAGCCAGGACAGGGGCATTCACAAGAGCCTGCTTCAGGGCCCGAAACGCGGCTTCACAAGCTGGAGACCACAGGACCTGCCTAGGTAAGTTCTTCTTAGTCAGGTCAGTCAGGGGCTTGGCAATCGTGCTATAGTCGGGGACAAAACGTCGATAATACCCTGCTGTCCCTAGGAAAGCAAGCACTTGGGTCTTGGTGATAGGTGTGGGCCAGTTAGCTACCGCTTCCACCTTAGCAGGTTCGGGCCTCTGGCTCCCACAACCCACCCGGTGACCCAAGTACTGTACTTCTGCCATGCCTAAATGGCACTTGTCTGGTTTCAGAGTCAGGCCGGCGGCCCGAATCTTGTCCAGCACTACCCCTACGTGTACTAGGTGGTCTTCCCAAGACTCACTGTAGACCGCGATGTCGTCCAGGTAGGCACATGCAAATCCCTGGAAGCCATCGAGGAGCCTATCCACCATACGCTGGAAGGTAGCCGGAGCATTCTTCATCCCGAATGGCATAACCTTAAACTGGTATAGGCCAAACGGGGTGACGAAGGCCGACTTGGGGATAGCATCCTCGGCCAGGGGGATCTGCCAGTACCCTTTACATAGGTCAATGGTGGTCAGATAGCGCCCCCTGGCAATGCGGTCTAGTAACTCGTCTATCCGGGGCATCGGGTAGGCGTCAGTGGTAGTCCGCTCGTTGAGCCGCCTGTAATCCACACAGAACCGGGTGGTCCCATCCTTCTTGGGTACTAGGACTACGGGCGACGCCCACGGACTATCTGAGTGCTCAATAACCCCCAGCCGGGTCATCTCCTGTATCTCCTTCCGCATTCCTTCTCGGACTGCTTCCGGGATACGGTATGGGGGTTGTCGTAGGGGGTTCTGTCCGGGTGTCTCGACTTTGTGTATAGCTAGGTTGGTGTACCCGGGTTCTTGGGAGAACGTCGCCTGCTTCTCCCACAGAAGCTGTCTGGCCTGGGTTTTCTCGGCCGGGCTTAGTCGGTCACCTAACTGTACGAGGCTAGTAAGGTCGGTCTGGGGATCCCTTTCTAACAGGTCAGGTAAAGGTAAGTTCTCTGGGTCGTCAGTAGCTGGGGCACAAACTGCTGCAACATCCTCGGGTCGTTCCTGATACTCCTTGAGCATGTTCACATGAAAGGATCGTTGTACCCTTTCATCCGAACAGCTGGCTATAAGATAGGTAGTATCGCATACCTGAGCTAACACCTTGTACGGGCCCTGCCAAGATGCTTGCATCTTGTTTGCCTTCACAGGTTTGAGCACTAGGACCTTCTGCCCAACCTGGAAGACCCGCTGTCGAGCGCCCCGATCGTACCATCGCTTCTGTCTCCCCTGGGCCGCCCGGAGATTTTCCCTTACCATCAGGGATAGTTTCTCCATGCGGTCCCGGAGTTCCAGAACATATGGTACTATGGGGGTCCCTTCTTGCTCCGTCTCCCCCTCCCAGTGTCCTCTAATGAGATCTAGGGGTCCACGAACCCTTCTCCCATAGAGTAACTCAAAGGGGGAGAACCCAGTTGATTCCTGGGGCACCTCTCTGTATGCAAATAGCAGATGAGGCAGGAATCGCTCCCAGTCTCTGCAAGAGTCAGTAAAGGTCCTCAGCATCTGTTTGAGGGTACCATTAAATCGCTCGCAGAGACCGTTAGTCTGTGGATGATAGGGTGAACTAAGTAGCGGGTTGATGCCGCACACCTTCCACAGCTGCTGGGTGAGCACAGCGGTAAATTGGGTTCCCTGATCAGAGAGGATCTCCTGAGGGAACCCGACCCTAGTAAAGACTTTAACCAGGGCATCAGCAACCGTCTCTGCCTCTATATTAGACAGCGCTACTGCTTCTGGGTAACGGGTGGCGTAGTCTACCACAGTAAGAATATATTTCTTACCGGATGGACTAGCCCTGGCCAGTGGACCCACAATGTCAACGGCTATGCGGGAAAAGGGCTCTCCAATGATAGGCATCGGCTGTAGCCTAGCTTTTGGATGATCTCCCCGCTTACCTACCCGTTGACAAGTGTCGCACGTGCTACAATACATCCGCACATCTCGGTTAAAATTGGGCCAGAAAAAGTTTTGGGTGATTCTATGAGCTGTGCGGTGGGAACCTAGATGACCTGCTAACGGCACGTCATGCCCAATCCGCAGAATCTCCTGCCGATACTTTGCAGGTACTACCAGTTGTCGTTTCTGCGGAGGGGCATTCGGTTTCGGGGAAGGTTTCGGGATCCTGTACAGCCTATCCCCCACCCACTCGTAGTGTTCTCCACCTACTCCTTCTTCCCCAGCGTCGGCCCTGGCTCTGTACTTGGCTAACGTCGGGTCCTCCCTAGTTTCCTTCCCGTACATTTCTGGGGTATCCCAGCCGAACGGGGCCTGGTCTAAGGTACAAGTCGGGGTAGAGAGTCTTACCTGGGTCTCAACAGCAGGTGGGCCGGCCTCAGTGGCACGGGTCTGGGCACGGGTCGTAACAGCGTCCACTGCAGCGGGGCCCATGGGAGCAAAGGCCGAAACCAGGGGGGCCAAGTCGTTGCCAAGAAGAACATCAGCGGGTAAATCCTTAATGACCCCCACATTCACGTGTCTAGCGCCCACTCCCCAATCCAAATGTACCCGGGCCACGGGTAGACGAAATACTGCACCCCCGGCTACTCGTACTGCCACGGTATCCCCGGTATGTTGAGCTTCGGACACTAGGTGCTTTTGGAGCAAAGTCAGGGTTGCACCAGTGTCTCGTAGCCCACTGGCTTCCTTCCCGTTGACCTTTACACTCTGTCTGTGGTGTTGTCGATTGTCCTGGTGGGCAGCCTGAACAGGGTCCGCCTCATGTAATATGCCCCAGCATTCCTCTTCCTCTACACAGTGGACTGCTGGGAGAGGTGCTGGGGAAGGGGCCCCCGTGGGTTTCCTCCAGGACTGGTTCCTGTTGGCACGGTTCATCGGGCACTCCTGTCGCCGGTGCCCTAGCTGATTGCACAGGAAGCACCGAAGGGGTTCAGAGTATTCTCGGGCGTTAAACCGGGGTGGACGTTGGTATTGGGCAGCTGGAGGGGGTGCGGATGGTCTGTTTATGGGGGGCTGATACGTGGCAGCGGCTGGTTGGTATTCCGCTCGGGCTGTGGCCTTGGTGATGGAATTGTCCAGTCTGCGAGCGTCAGTGTACTCATCGGCCAAGCGAGCCGCCTCGTGTAGAGTGGAAGGCTTACGGTCTCGTACCCACTCTCTGACCCCTGTCGGCAATTTGTCGAAACAATGTTCCAATAGAAACATCTGCAGCACCTCTTCTCCCGACACCGCCTGGCATCCTGCCATCCAGTGGGCGGCTGTGCGATGTACCTTGCAGGCCCATTCCACGTATGAGTCCCCAGTGGTCTTTGCAGTGTCCCGGAACCTCCTCCGGTATGCCTCGGGTGTAACGGCATACCGGGCAAGTAAAGCTTCCCTGACGGTAACATAATCCCCGATCTCCTCATCCGGAATAGCCCGAAAAGCGTCGTTGGCCCGGCCGGATAACTTGCCGGACAGTATAGCAACCCAGTCTGCCGGGGGTACCTTGTGCAGGGCACATTGCCGCTCAAAATCCGCAAGGTACCCGTCAATCTCTCCTTCGGTCTCACTGAAGGCTTTGAAGGCCGCAAATGGCACTTTCTGTTTGTCCCCCGGGTTTGCTGTGACTGGGGCCGCTGCAGTACCGTTTTGGCGTAGCAGGCTGGCCTCCACAGCGGCTTGAACCTGGGTGATGATCTCTACGGAGGGGTTGGGGCCATAATGGGCCAGCCGAATTCTTACCGCCCGGTCAAATCTTGCCTCCTCGGGGGTTCTGTCGTCGGGGCTGGGTCCATTGGCTCCCTCTGCCGCTGGTACTCCATCCATTTCCAGCAATAAAGCAATAATGTCCCTCTTCTTGAGGTTACTGGCCTGTCCGCCCCTTTGTTCCAATAAGTCTTTTAAGGTAGCTCTTCTCAGGTTTTGGTATTGTAGTTCCATTTTATTCTTGGTCGTAGCGGTTTCTTTGGGCGTTGAAGATCATCCCGTCGCTTGCCACCAGTTGTTACGGTACCACCTTCCGAGCTCCAGACACAGTCGTTAGTCACTTGTATTCCCGGTTCCCCCAATAACGAGACCAAGCTCCATTATGAGGGTAAAACATGAACTGAGGACTGGATCAGCCAGCCTGCCTTTTATTTGCATTTCACACACACAGGCCACACCCAAGGGGAGGCATAAAATAACCACTGGCATCGATGTTACATCCCACACATTCCCTCCCCTTGGTGTGACACATAATCCTATTATACATACAGTTTGAAATATACTTTTATATAACTTTCATAACTTCAAATCCATCCATCAGGTTCACATAAGAGACACATATTCAGATTCAGCATACTGAAAACATAACCATTCTCAAAAATCACATCAATCCCTTCAGTGAATAAAAAGTTACGCGAAAGTCCGTTTATGACCGACCGCAGGTACCTTTTCTTGCCCAAAATAGTTCCCTGGATTCGGGCTGTGCGGTCGGTCACTTGCTGGCCTAAAAATGGCTAAGTCCCGTTCGAGGTGGGTCGGTACTTCGACTTTCGTTGAACTGTCGAAGTATCGTCGATAGTACGGGTCGGCGGGTTCGAAGTTAAAATGGCCGCCGCCACGTGGTCCTTTGTCCGATGTCGGCCACCTCGAGGACTTTGGTAGCTTGGGCGTTTCATTAGTTTCCGCTGTACTTGAATGTCTTTTATACAAAGTCACAACCCTTCGCATAATCTCTCAGGGACCATAAGTATTGGGCAAATCAGACGAACCCAAATAGGTTTAGTCCCGACGGATGGGTCTGTCACACTTTATATCTTGCTAGCAGTCAGTTTTGGGCACTTTGGGCTGAGACCTTTATTAGTGCCCAAGTACCAACTGCCAACCATACAAACATTAAAAGCACCCATACTTTCCCACCAAAACAAGAACAGATACTACACTTGATCTTAGCCAAAAGGCCGAGAAGCGATAACCAGAATGGGCGCCCAGCTACTCACCTGCCGTTCGCTGGCGCTTGTTCAGCTTGCGGTGAGCCTTGGGCACAGTGCCGCCTTTTCCTCATCTAGGTGTAAGCTGGCTACAAATAGCAACAGAGACAAAGTCACCAGAGCAGCAAACAACCTCTAAACCCTTGAAACCCAGCTCCCCTTCTTATCCTTGTCCATTCCTCCCCCTCCCCTCCAGACATACCTTGCACCTCTGTCTCTCCTGCTCAGCTGCTACCGCTGATAAGGTGCCTAACGAGGTTGCTGGATCACCTGGTCTGTCTGGTCCTCTTCAGCTGCAAGTAGGGTAGATAGAGCAAGCAATTAAGCACCACCTGCTGATTGCTCGCGATCACTCAATAATGCAATTAATTAAACCTTTCTTTAATTGATTGATAACCTAGATGTTGCTCAGATTTCCCTCCAAAACGTTTGTGCTGTCATTGCAAAGACCAGCATGCAGCAGGCTGCAGCAAATTTGCATAATTAATCCCGCCCACTTTTCCAACACTGATAATGCACGCAGCCAGCCAGCCAGCCAGCCAGCCATACTCTGACTTCTTCACAATGGATATGTACTGGACACTTTTATTCCATGAAGTGATTACACAGATTTACATGATAACAATGATTAAATAAATACATGGGATCAGGTGAACAGAATTGCATCGTGCACAGCACATGATAGAGAATAACAATCAGACTAGCGATCAATCCAAACGAAACAATAACAGTTAACAAACATTGCTACAAGTGTCCATAATTCAAGGAATGTCATGTTTTTGGTCCGTTCCGTCCAGGCTTCATTCAGGCATGCCATGCCGCAGACAGGGGGAGGCAGAGCTCGCACTTAGACAGAACAGAGAAAAAAGCAGGGAAGGAAGAAGGAGAACAAGTTTGCCTTCGTTCTCGCCAAGTGAGAGTCCAGTGGCTTTTTGCATTTTTTGTTCAATCAAAAAATCTATTTTTTAACCAGCATAAGAGAGGTGCACCGGTCCTGGAGGTACTGCAATACCAGGTCAATGCGTGGAGTGGACAGAGCAAGCTCTTCTTCCATCTCCCTGTTCCAAAAATCCATTTAATATATGGTCCCCAGATAGGGGACGTATCAGATATTAAACTGATAAGAACAGATTTTTTTTTTTTTTCTTTTTTTCTAACCACTCAGTCACAGAGCTTTTCCTCCAGTTGAAATTCAAGGAACCTCTCAATAACATCATCATGATCTTTGCAATAAAATAATAATAAGAAATAAACATCACATAAATCACAAAAACAACAATTCCCACCACCCTCAAACCACAGCAAACCACCCACCCACCCATCGAAAAAACCCCCACTGCAAACACATTTAAAACAAAAATTCTTAACCACAGACATTCTTACCTTCCTACTTACCCCATATATTTAGCAATCAAATAAACATCATAGTTCATTGATAAACCCACACACCCCTCCACCCAACATTACCTATACCCACCTCTGTTCTTCCATTTTAACCTACATGAAAATCAAATGGTACAGATTAATTCAATCAAAAATCATTAATATTTACATACTAAACCCATTTTTTTTTTCCTTTTTCATATATTTACATATTTACTTCAATTTCTAATTAACACATAAATATATACATAACTTTGTCAATAATCACCCACCACCCTCCATTTCTTATACAACTTTTTTACCTTCCTATTAAATCACACAAACCCACCACCTGCTTCCTCTCTACGCACACCATTTTTTCCATTTTTTTGTTTTCCAAATACCTTCAGCATCCATTTCACCAAACTTTCTCACATCTCTCAAATAATATAAATACATTTTACCTTTAATCATTCGTACACACGCATCCCTTGTTAAACATTCTTTTTTGAAAACTATTAAATTCCTTACATCCCACACTGTCTCTTTTATACAAGCCATTAACATCCACAAAATTCTCTCCTTCACACCCTCAATCTTACCCTCACCAAACATCAAAACTTCATAAGAAAAAACAGAAATACCAGTCAATCCTACTACCATCTTCAATAATTTTCCCATCAATTCTCTAACAAACACACAATTCCAAAAAACATGTACAACATTCTCTCTCCCTCCACAACCTTCCCTCGGACACATTTCAGACCTCGCTAACCTCCTTCCATACTGTACCTCTCTCGTTGCCAAACAATTATGCACTGCCATCCACGCTATATCCCTCTGTCTATTACCTATTTCTATCTCATTTATCCTCTTCCACACTCTTATACTCTGATTTTCATTCAAACCGTCAATACCAATTACAGTTTCCTTCCCGTCCAAAATTTTAAAAACCTTTTTCTTGTCACACCATTCCTCACAGGAAACATTCTGCAAACCATACTTACACATACAAACTTCAATCCTCTTATAAAACCAGGGTAAAATTAAACACAATGGTTTAGTCCGTTCCACCACACACAAACCATACTTTCTCAAACTCATTCCGGCTGCATATTTCAACATACACGCAATCACATTGTCTTTTTTACTAATTCTAATACACATTCGAACATAATGAATTAATAAAAATCTACTCACATCCGGAACATTCATACCCCCATTTTTGCGTTGTTTTACCACTTTCACTCTTTCCAATCTTTCCATTCTACTCCCCCAGAAAAACAAAAAAATTATTCTATTCAACTTTCTTAAACTCTTATCATTAATAGGAAAAACAAAATTTAAATATAACATAATAGGTAACAGGATTGCTTTAATAATTAATACCTTGCCTTCAAACGATAACACTCTATCATTCCACAAGCCAATCTTCTGATTCACACGACAAACTACTCTATTCCAACTCTCTTTCCCTTTTAATTCCTCATCGTATTTAACTCCCAACACTTCAATCTCGTTCTCAACCACTGGCCATCCACATAACTCTAACTCACTCCATCTCCCAAAAGCTTTACAAGCACATTTATCCCAATTTACTCTGAACCCACTAGTCATACAAAACACTTCCACTAACAATTTCACTCTCCGTAAACCAGCTTGCGTTCTACATATAACAGTTACGTCATCCATGTACCCGATCACTTTCAAACTCCTCGCATTGCTCCCTGGAACTTCAACACCCCTCACCACTTTGTCATTCATAATACTACGTAATAAAGGTTCAATCACGCAAATAAAAAGCACCGGCGACAAGGGGCAACCTTGTCTCACTCCTGAATGCACACAAAAGCTTTTTGTCATCCATCCATTTACTTGCACCACACTCTCAATCCCCTCATATAAACATTTGATCCAATTTATCACTTTCATCGGCAAACCCATTCTATCTAAAATCTCAAACATAAACTCATGCGCAACTCTATCATACGCTTTTTCAAAATCTATTGTTGCAATCGCCACTTCAATTTTCCTTTCCTTACAGAACCACAATACATCTCTCAAAACAATCAAACTCTCTGCAATCTGTCTACCAGGCACAGCACACACTTGCTCCTCTCCCACCATACTTACAATCACTCCTTTCATTCTATTAGCAATCACCTTCGCTATGATTTTGTAATCAACATTTAACAGTGTTATCGGCCTCCAATTTCTCAAGTCGCTCCTTTCACCTTTTTTATAAATTAACACAATTACTCCCTTTCTCATAGATCCAGACAGCATACCATGACTTAAAACCAACTTACATACTTCAACAAAATCTTCCTCAATTACCTCCCAAAACATCCGATAAAATTCAACAGATAAACCATCACTCCCTGGAGTTTTATTACATTTAAACTGAGAAATAGTATCAATTATCTCCTTTTTATTCACGTCTCTTTCTAACCACCTCACATCATCTTCACTCAATCTACTCTCAATACCATTCAACACTTCCTCTTCTAAACTAACATTTCGCTTTTTTTCCCCATATAAATGCTTATAAAACCTTCTTACTTCATTCAACATTTCCTCCTTACTTTGAACTAACTCACCTTCCTCATTCAAAACTCCATCCATCCCTTTTCTACATTCATACGCTTTTTTAAAAAAGAATCTCGTGCATTTCTCATCATTTTCCATTACCTTCAACTTAGCTGCAAAAACAATCTTTCTACCTAAAGCTTCCAAACATTTTCCTCTATTCTCTCTTGCCTCCTTCAATTCATCATCCACTTCCCATCCACCTTCTCTCAATTTACACAGATAGTCTATCCTTCTTCGAAATTTATCCAAACACTCACTTTCTTGCCTTGCTATCATACAACCTTTATTTTGAAAAAAATATTTTGTTTCTCTTTTCACCCATTCCCACCATTCAATCAAATTCTTAAAGTTATTCTTACATTTCCTCCATACTGCATACTTTCTACTATATTCCATTCTTACATTTTCATCCACCAGCATACTAACATTCAATTTCCAAAACCCTCTGCCAAAAACTAATTTTTCATCCAACCTCACCTTGCATCCCAATAACATATGGTCTGAAAAAGAAACACTCCATGTGCGTAGAGATTCCACCTTAACACCCTGCGAAATAAAACAAAAGTCTATACGAGATCTTACTGAACCTTTATCACTCACAAACGTAAATTTTTCATCATCCCCTATCACCCCTATCGTGTCTATAAGTCCAAAATCCTTGATTAGGTTTTTTAACATTTTCCCTGTACTATCTAATTTATACCCGTCACCCAAACCTACCCTATCTTCCTTCCTAATGATACAATTAAAATCCCCACACAAAAATGTGATTTCCCTCCCTGGCAACACCAACCCCAAACACTCAAAAACCTCCAATCTTTCATTCTTATTAACTGGTGCGTACACATTTATTAACCTATACTCAATACCTCTATACAGAAAATAAACTATTAATACCCTCCCTGAAACAATTTCTAGTGTCTTCAAAATAGTAAATTCCCACCCCTTAAATAACACCGCCACACCAATATTTTTACCCACACCAAAAGAAAAAAAACTTGGACCCTTTTCCCATTTAGAAATTATTGGTTTATCTGTCAGCCCACATTCTTGTAGACAGATGATCTGAAAAGTTAGTTTTCTCAAAAAATCAAAAACAACAGCTCTTCTCACTGCAGACTTAATACTCCTCACATTGAGGGTGGCTACTTGGAACATAGATCAGAGGTTATACAACCTCATCATATCACGTTCCATCATCTGATCCACAGCTTCCTTCTTGGTCTACATTGAAACCAGTAATGTCAAACAAACGTGACACCGCTTGGGAATCAAAAACCGGTGAATATGACCCAGAAACTTCAGACTCAGACCGCTCTCCAAACTCAGGGGAAGAAACCACCATTAGCTTTGGAAAGTCTTCAGTATGAAGCTCTTTGCCTTTTCTTTTTTGCTTCTTTGAAGCAGGAACCATTTTACTGGTACCCTCTTCATCCTCAGCTGCTATATCTAGGGGGCCTGCTATTTCTTCTTCCATTGCAACTGGTTCCACCGCTTCCACTGCCTCGCCTACAAGTGCAACCTTATTTTCTTCCTTCTCTTTCTTTTTAACCAAGTCTGCTGCCATAATTTCTGCATGTCTTTCTTCATGCTCCTGTCTGGACCGTAATTGTGTGCCAAAGGTTGGGATAAACGGAATCTGCACTTTTTTCCCATCGCTCATACTTGTACTTGCAGACTCCGTTTGACGTGACCCGTCTGCAGGCCCTGCCCAGGGGGGACCCTTCGTCAAATCCGGGCAGAATCTAGCCATATGGCGCTCAGACCCGCATAAATCACATTTCCGCCTTTCAGCACATTCTGACGCAGTATGTCCCTCCCCAAAGCAATTCCTGCAGCACATACCTTTAGCACATTCCACCATCACGTGTCCAAACTGAAAACAATTTCTACAAAATTTTGGTTGTCCAGGGTAGAACAAATAACCTCGGTTCCCTCCAATTGAAAAGTTCTGAGGCGGATGTTTCAAACCACCCGTCTCAGAAGGATCTGTTCGTAAAACAACAAAAAATTTTCTTTTGCCATTATACACACCGAAGGTGTTAACTAACTTCACTGGGTTAGACACCTGTGAACAGTACCTACTTAGAAAGGTCTTTATCTCCTCATCGGTAACAAAGGGGTTGTACATATGCACGCACATAGGTATCCTTGATACCGGAACAAAAGGAATAAACTTGATACCTTTCAGTATATCCTCTTCTATCTTCAAATTCAGCCTCTCCATGACAGTAGACACGTGAACTTGCTCCGTAAAGGTAACGTCATATATGCCTCGGGCCTGGAAGTCCTGTACGCAGAACAACCAAGCCCTCGGCACTCCCAACAGCTCCTCCAGGATTTCACGTTGAACAACGTATAAACCTACCTCGTTCCTTCTCTCCGCAACCACAAAAACCCTGATGGTCTTAGGAATCGAGGGGCCGCCTCCCTCCATCGCAGATCGCCTCCCGTTTCCGGAGTCAGCGCGGATCGCCCCCCAATAGCAGCATCCAGACCGTGTCCCCACTGGGAGAACACAGTCCGGAAGGCCGAGGGGCTAGCGTTGCCGATCCTCCGGAACCTTCTGGTAAGTCAAGAATAAACTTGATCTTAGCCAAAAGGCCGAGAAGCGATAACCAGAATGGGCGCCCAGCTACTCACCTGCCGTTCGCTGGCGCTTGTTCAGCTTGCGGTGAGCCTTGGCCACAGTGCCGCCTTTTCCTCATCTAGGTGTAAGCTGGCTACAAATAGCAACAGAGACAAAGTCACCAGAGCAGCAAACAACCTCTAAACCCTTGAAACCCAGCTCCCCTTCTTATCCTTGTCCATTCCTCCCCCTCCCCTCCAGACATACCTTGCACCTCTGTCTCTCCTGCTCAGCTGCTACCGCTGATAAGGTGCCTAACGAGGTTGCTGGATCACCTGGTCTGGTCCTCTTCAGCTGCAAGTAGGGTAGATAGAGCAAGCAATTAAGCACCACCTGCTGATTGCTCGCAATCACTCAATAATGCAATTAATTAAACCTTTCTTTAATTGATTGATAACCTAGATGTTGCTCAGATTTCCCTCCAAAACGTTTGTGCTGTCATTGCAAAGACCAGCATGCTGCAGGCTGCAGCAAATTTGCATAATTAATCCCGCCCACTTTTCCAACACTGATAATGCACGCTGCCAGCCAGCCAGCCAGCCAGCCAGCCAGCCAGCAATACATACTCTGACTTCTTCACAATGGATATGTACTGGACACTTTTATTCCATGAAGTGATTACACAGATTTACATGATAACAATGATTAAATAAATACATGGGATCAGGTGAACAGAATTGCATCGTGCACAGCACATGATAGAGAATAACAATCAGACTAGCGATCAATCCAAACGAAACAATAACAGTTAACAAACATTGCTACAAGTGTCCATAATTCAAGGAATGTCATGTTTTTGGTCCGTTCCGTCCAGGCTTCTTTCAGGCATGCCATGCCGCAGACAGGGGGAGGCAGAGCTCGCACTTAGACAGAACAGAGAAAAAAGCAGGGAAGGGAAGGAAGGAGAACAAGTTTGCCTTCGTTCTCGCCAAGTGAGAGTCCAGTGGCTTGCTTTTCCTTTTTGCATTTTTTGTTCAATCAATCAATCTATTTTTTAACCAGAATAAGAGAGGTGCACCGGTCCTGGAGGTACTGCAATACCAGGTCAATGCGTGGAGTGGACAGAGCAAGCTCTTCTTCCATCTCCCTGTTCCAAAAATCCATTTAATATATGGTCCCCAGATAGGGGACGTATCAGATATTAAACTGATAAGAACAGATTTTTTTTTTTTTTTTTTTTTTTTTTTTTATTTAACCACTCAGTCACAGAGCTTTTCCTCCAGTTGAAATTCAAGGAACCTCTCAATAACATCATCATGATCTTTGCAATAAAATAATAATAAGAAATAAACATCACATAAATCACAAAAACAACAATTCCCACCACCCTCAAACCACAGCAAACCACCCACCCACCCATCGAAAAAACCCCCACTGCAAACACATTTAAAACAAAAATTCTTAACCACAGACATTCTTACCTTCCTACTTACCCCATATATTTAGCAATCAAATAAACATCATAGTCCATTGATAAACCCACACACCCCTCCACCCAACATTACCTATACCCACCTCTGTTCTTCCATTTTAACCTACATGAAAATCAAATGGTACAGATTAATTCAATCAAAAATCATTAATATTTACATACTAAACCCATTTTTTTTTTTTCCTTTTTCATATATTAACATATTTACTTCAATTTCTAATTAACACATAAATATATACATAACTTTGTCAATAATCACCCACCACCCTCCATTTCTTATACAACTTTTTTACCTTCCTATTAAATCACACAAACCCACCACCTGCTTCCTCTCTACGCACACCATTTTTTCCATTTTTTTGTTTTCCAAATACCTTCAGCATCCATTTCACCAAACTTTCTCACATCTCTCAAATAATATAAATACATTTTACCTTTAATCATTCGTACACACGCATCCCTTGTTAAACATTCTTTTTTGAAAACTATTAAATTCCTTACATCCCACACTGTCTCTTTTATACAAGCCATTAACATCCACAAAATTCTCTCCTTCACACCCTCAATCTTACCCTCAACAAACATCAAAACTTCATAAGAAAAAACAGAAATACCAGTCAATCCTACTACCATCTTCAATAATTTTTCCATCAATTCTCTAACAAACACACAATTCCAAAAAACATGTACAACATTCTCTCTCCCTCCACAACCTTCCCTCGGACACATTTCAGACCTCGCTAACCTCCTTCCATACTGTACCTCTCTCGTTGCCAAACAATTATGCACTGCCATCCACGCTATATCCCTCTGTCTATTACCTATTTCTATCTCATTTATCCTCTTCCACACTCTTATACTCTGATTTTCATTCAAACCGTCAATACCAATTACAGTTTCCTTCCCGTCCAAAATTTTAAAAACCTTTTTCTTGTCACACCATTCCTCACTGGAAACATTCTGCAAACCATACTTACACATACAAACTTCAATCCTCTTATAAAACCAGGGTAAAATTAAACACAATGGTTTAGTCCGTTCCACCACACACAAACCATACTTTCTCAAACTCATTCCGGCTGCATATTTCAACATACACGCAATCACATTGTCTTTTTTACTAATTCTAATACACATTCGAACATAATGAATTAATAAAAATCTACTCACATCCGGAACATTCATACCCCCATTTTTGCGTTGTTTTACCACTTTCACTCTTTCCAATCTTTCCATTCTACTCCCCCAGAAAAACAAAAAAATTATTCTATTCAACTTTCTTAAACTCTTATCATTAATAGGAAAAACAAAATTTAAATATAACATAATAGGTAACAGGATTGCTTTAATAATTAATACCTTGCCTTCAAACGATAACACTCTATCATTCCACAAGCCAATCTTCTGATTCACACGACAAACTACTCTATTCCAACTCTCTTTCCCTTTTAATTCCTCATCGTATTTAACTCCCAACACTTCAATCTCGTTCTCAACCACTGGCCATCCACATAACTCTAACTCACTCCATCTCCCAAAAGCTTTACAAGCACATTTATCCCAATTTACTCTGAACCCACTAGTCATACAAAACACTTCCACTAACAATTTCACTCTCCGTAAACCAGCTTGCGTTCTACATATAACAGTTACGTCATCCATGTACCCGATCACTTTCAAACTCCTCGCATTGCTCCCTGGAACTTCAACACCCCTCACCACTTTGTCATTCATAATACTACGTAATAAAGGTTCAATCACGCAAATAAAAAGCACCGGCGACAAGGGGCAACCTTGTCTCACTCCTGAATGCACACAAAAGCTTTTTGTCATCCATCCATTTACTTGCACCACACTCTCAATCCCCTCATATAAACATTTGATCCAATTTATCACTTTCATCGGCAAACCCATTCTATCTAAAATCTCAAACATAAACTCATGCGCAACTCTATCATACGCTTTTTCAAAATCTATTGTTGCAATCGCCACTTCAATTTTCCTTTCCTTACAGAACCACAATACATCTCTCAAAACAATCAAACTCTCTGCAATCTGTCTACCAGGCACAGCACACACTTGCTCCTCTCCCACCATACTTACAATCACTCCTTTCATTCTATTAGCAATCACCTTCGCTATGATTTTGTAATCAACATTTAACAGTGTTATCGGCCTCCAATTTCTCAAGTCGCTCCTTTCACCTTTTTTATAAATTAACACAATTACTCCCTTTCTCATAGATCCAGACAGCATACCATGACTTAAAACCAACTTACATACTTCAACAAAATCTTCCTCAATTACCTCCCAAAACATCCGATAAAATTCAACAGATAAACCATCACTCCCTGGAGTTTTATTACATTTAAACTGAGAAATAGTATCAATTATCTCCTTTTTATTCACGTCTCTTTCTAACCACCTCACATCATCTTCACTCAATCTACTCTCAATACCATTCAACACTTCCTCTTCTAAACTAACATTTCGCTTTTTTCCCCCATATAAATGCTTATAAAACCTTCTTACTTCATTCAACATTTCCTCCTTACTTTGAACTAACTCACCTTCCTCATTCAAAACTCCATCCATCCCTTTTCTACATTCATACGCTTTTTTAAAAAAGAATCTCGTGCATTTCTCATCATTTTCCATTACCTTCAACTTAGCTGCAAAAACAATCTTTCTACCTAAAGCTTCCAAACATTTTCCTCTATTCTCTCTTGCCTCCTTTAATTCATCATCCACTTCCCATCCACCTTCTCTCAATTTACACAGATAGTCTATCCTTCTTCGAAATTTATCCAAACACTCACTTTCTTGCCTTGCTATCATACAACCTTTATTTTGAAAAAAATATTTTGTTTCTCTTTTCACCCATTCCCACCATTCAATCAAATTCTTAAAGTTATTCTTACATTTCCTCCATACTGCATACTTTCTACTATATTCCATTCTTACATTTTCATCCACCAGCATACTAACATTCAATTTCCAAAACCCTCTGCCAAAAACTAATTTTTCATCCAACCTCACCTTACATCCCAATAACATATGGTCTGAAAAAGAAACACTCCATGTGCGTAGAGATTCCACCTTAACACCCTGCGAAATAAAACAAAAGTCTATACGAGATCTTACTGAACCTTTATCACTCACAAACGTAAATTTTTCATCATCCCCTATCACCCCTATCGTGTCTATAAGTCCAAAATCCTTGATTAGGTTTTTTAACATTTTCCCTGTACTATCTAATTTATACCCGTCACCCAAACCTACCCTATCTTCCTTCCTAATGATACAATTAAAATCCCCACACAAAAATGTGATTTCCCTCCCTGGCAACACCAACCCCAAACACTCAAAAACCTCCAATCTTTCATTCTTATTAACTGGTGCGTACACATTTATTAACCTATACTCAATACCTCTATACAGAAAATAAACTATTAATACCCTCCCTGAAACAATTTCTAGTGTCTTCAAAATAGTAAATTCCCACCCCTTAAATAACACCGCCACACCAATATTTTTACCCACACCAAAAGAAAAAAAACTTGGACCCTTTTCCCATTTAGAAATTATTGGTTTATCTGTCAGCCCACATTCTTGTAGACAGATGATCTGAAAAGTTAGTTTTCTCAAAAAATCAAAAACAACAGCTCTTCTCACTGCAGACTTAATACTCCTCACATTGAGGGTGGCTACTTGGAACATAGATCAGAGGTTATACAACCTCATCATATCACGTTCCATCATCTGATCCACAGCTTCCTTCTTGGTCTACATTGAAACCAGTAATGTCAAACAAACGTGACACCGCTTGGGAATCAAAAACCGGTGAATATGACCCAGAAACTTCAGACTCAGACCGCTCTCCAAACTCAGGGGAAGAAACCACCATTAGCTTTGGAAAGTCTTCAGTATGAAGCTCTTTGCCTTTTCTTTTTTGCTTCTTTGAAGCAGGAACCATTTTACTGGTACCCTCTTCATCCTCAGCTGCTATATCTAGGGGGCCTGCTATTTCTTCTTCCATTGCAACTGGTTCCACCGCTTCCACTGCCTCGCCTACAAGTGCAACCTTATTTTCTTCCTTCTCTTTCTTTTTAACCAAGTCTGCTGCCATAATTTCTGCATGTCTTTCTTCATGCTCCTGTCTGGACCGTAATTGTGTGCCAAAGGTTGGGATAAACGGAATCTGCACTTTTTTCCCATCGCTCATACTTGTACTTGCAGACTCCGTTTGACGTGACCCGTCTGCAGGCCCTGCCCAGGGGGGACCCTTCGTCAAATCCGGGCAGAATCTAGCCATATGGCGCTCAGACCCGCATAAATCACATTTCCGCCTTTCAGCACATTCTGACGCAGTATGTCCCTCCCCAAAGCAATTCCTGCAGCACATACCTTTAGCACATTCCACCATCACGTGTCCAAACTGAAAACAATTTCTACAAAATTTTGGTTGTCCAGGGTAGAACAAATAACCTCGGTTCCCTCCAATTGAAAAGTTCTGAGGCGGATGTTTCAAACCACCCGTCTCAGAAGGATCTGTTCGTAAAACAACAAAAAATTTTCTTTTGCCATTATACACACCGAAGGTGTTAGACACCTGTGAACAGTACCTACTTAGAAAGGTCTTTATCTCCTCATCGGTAACAAAGGGGTTGTACATATGCACGCACATAGGTATCCTTGATACCGGAACAAAAGGAATAAACTTGATACCTTTCAGTATATCCTCTTCTATCTTCAAATTCAGCCTCTCCATGACAGTAGACACGTGAACTTGCTCCGTAAAGGTAACGTCATATATGCCTCGGGCCTGGAAGTCCTGTACGCAGAACAACCAAGCCCTCGGCACTCCCAACAGCTCCTCCAGGATTTCACGTTGAACAACGTATAAACCTACCTCGTTCCTTCTCTCCGCAACCACAAAAACCCTGATGGTCTTAGGAATCGAGGGGCCGCCTCCCTCCATCGCAGATCGCCTCCCGTTTCCGGAGTCAGCGCGGATCGCCCCCCAATAGCAGCATCCAGACCGTGTCCCCACTGGGAGAACACAGTCCGGAAGGCCGAGGGGCTAGCGTTGCCGATCCTCCGGAACCTTCTGGTAAGTCAAGAATAAACTTGATCTTAGCCAAAAGGCCGAGAAGCGATAACCAGAATGGGCGCCCAGCTACTCACCTGCCGTTCGCTGGCGCTTGTTCAGCTTGCGGTGAGCCTTGGCCACAGTGCCGCCTTTTCCTCATCTAGGTGTAAGCTGGCTACAAATAGCAACAGAGACAAAGTCACCAGAGCAGCAAACAACCTCTAAACCCTTGAAACCCAGCTCCCCTTCTTATCCTTGTCCATTCCTCCCCCTCCCCTCCAGACATACCTTGCACCTCTGTCTCTCCTGCTCAGCTGCTACCGCTGATAAGGTGCCTAACGAGGTTGCTGGATCACCTGGTCTGGTCCTCTTCAGCTGCAAGTAGGGTAGATAGAGCAAGCAATTAAGCACCACCTGCTGATTGCTCGCAATCACTCAATAATGCAATTAATTAAACCTTTCTTTAATTGATTGATAACCTAGATGTTGCTCAGATTTCCCTCCAAAACGTTTGTGCTGTCATTGCAAAGACCAGCATGCTGCAGGCTGCAGCAAATTTGCATAATTAATCCCGCCCACTTTTCCAACACTGATAATGCACGCTGCCAGCCAGCCAGCCAGCCAGCCAGCCAGCCAGCCAGCCAGCAATACATACTCTGACTTCTTCACAATGGATATGTACTGGACACTTTTATTCCATGAAGTGATTACACAGATTTACATGATAACAATGATTAAATAAATACATGGGATCAGGTGAACAGAATTGCATCGTGCACAGCACATGATAGAGAATAACAATCAGACTAGCGATCAATCCAAACGAAACAATAACAGTTAACAAACATTGCTACAAGTGTCCATAATTCAAGGAATGTCATGTTTTTGGTCCGTTCCGTCCAGGCTTCTTTCAGGCATGCCATGCCGCAGACAGGGGGAGGCAGAGCTCGCACTTAGACAGAACAGAGAAAAAAGCAGGGAAGGGAAGGAAGGAGAACAAGTTTGCCTTCGTTCTCGCCAAGTGAGAGTCCAGTGGCTTGCTTTTCCTTTTTGCATTTTTTGTTCAATCAATCAATCTATTTTTTAACCAGAATAAGAGAGGTGCACCGGTCCTGGAGGTACTGCAATACCAGGTCAATGCGTGGAGTGGACAGAGCAAGCTCTTCTTCCATCTCCCTGTTCCAAAAATCCATTTAATATATGGTCCCCAGATAGGGGACGTATCAGATATTAAACTGATAAGAACAGATACTACACTTGATCTTAGCCAAAAGGCCGAGAAGCGATAACCAGAATGGGCGCCCAGCTACTCACCTGCCGTTCGCTGGCGCTTGTTCAGCTTGCGGTGAGCCTTGGCCACAGTGCCGCCTTTTCCTCATCTAGGTGTAAGCTGGCTACAAATAGCAACAGAGACAAAGTCACCAGAGCAGCAAACAACCTCTAAACCCTTGAAACCCAGCTCCCCTTCTTATCCTTGTCCATTCCTCCCCCTCCCCTCCAGACATACCTTGCACCTCTGTCTCTCCTGCTCAGCTGCTACCGCTGATAAGGTGCCTAACGAGGTTGCTGGATCACCTGGTCTGGTCCTCTTCAGCTGCAAGTAGGGTAGATAGAGCAAGCAATTAAGCACCACCTGCTGATTGCTCGCAATCACTCAATAATGCAATTAATTAAACCTTTCTTTAATTGATTGATAACCTAGATGTTGCTCAGATTTCCCTCCAAAACGTTTGTGCTGTCATTGCAAAGACCAGCATGCTGCAGGCTGCAGCAAATTTGCATAATTAATCCCGCCCACTTTTCCAACACTGATAATGCACGCTGCCAGCCAGCCAGCCAGCCAGCCAGCCAGCAATACATACTCTGACTTCTTCACAATGGATATGTACTGGACACTTTTATTCCATGAAGTGATTACACAGATTTACATGATAACAATGATTAAATAAATACATGGGATCAGGTGAACAGAATTGCATCGTGCACAGCACATGATAGAGAATAACAATCAGACTAGCGATCAATCCAAACGAAACAATAACAGTTAACAAACATTGCTACAAGTGTCCATAATTCAAGGAATGTCATGTTTTTGGTCCGTTCCGTCCAGGCTTCTTTCAGGCATGCCATGCCGCAGACAGGGGGAGGCAGAGCTCGCACTTAGACAGAACAGAGAAAAAAGCAGGGAAGGGAAGGAAGGAGAACAAGTTTGCCTTCGTTCTCGCCAAGTGAGAGTCCAGTGGCTTGCTTTTCCTTTTTGCATTTTTTGTTCAATCAATCAATCTATTTTTTAACCAGAATAAGAGAGGTGCACCGGTCCTGGAGGTACTGCAATACCAGGTCAATGCGTGGAGTGGACAGAGCAAGCTCTTCTTCCATCTCCCTGTTCCAAAAATCCATTTAATATATGGTCCCCAGATAGGGGACGTATCAGATATTAAACTGATAAGAACAGATTTTTTTTTTTTTTTTTTTTTTAACCACTCAGTCACAGAGCATTTCCTCCAGATGATATTCAAGGAATCTCTCAGATAACATCCTCATGGTCTTTTTCAGTAAAATTTAATAACAAACACAACACAGCAATAACCACAACAAACCCATCACCACCCCATAAACCACAGCAAACCCCCACACCAAAATCACTGCAAAACAATATATACCTACCCCATTCATCCAATCATTCATACTTACCCCATTTTTTTTTTTTTTAAACATAATGTATCATTAAACTTAGAACAAAATTAATACACAATTTTTTACAATTATATAAAAAAACACAACACCCCCACCACCCACTCATTACCTCTTCCCTCCATTAAATATTTTCTTCCTTCCTAAACCAAATCAAATACATATTTATTAACACATAAATACAACAACCCTTTCACCAAAATTTTTTTTTTTTTTTTTTTTTTTTTTATATAAACATAATGTATCATTAAACTTAGAACAAAATTAATACGCAATTTTTTACAATTATATAAAAAAACACAACACCCCCACCACCCACTCATTACCTCTTCCCTCCATTAAATATTTTCTTCCTTCCTAAACCAAATCAAATACATATTTATTAACACATAAATACAACAACCCTTTCACCAAAATTTTTTTTTTTTTTTTTAATTTTTTTTTTTTTTTTTCAACCACTTAATTTACTTAAAAAATACCCACCACCATCTTGCTATGCACACCATTTTTTCCACTTAACAGTTTTCCATATTCCTTCTGCATCCAATTCACCTTTTCTCCTTACATCCATTAAGTAATACAAATACATTCTCCCCCTAATCATCCTTACACATCCATCCACTGAAATACACTCATTTTTATAAATTAACAGATTTCTTACATCCCAAATCACTTCTTTTATACACGCCATCATCAACCACAACACTTTCTCCTTTTCCTTCTCTACTTGACATAACCCAAATAATAATACCTCAAAAGAAAAAATTTTAATACCTGACACACCTACTACCAACTTCAAACATTTCCTCATCACTTCTCTCACAAAAGCACAATTCCATAACATATGTACCACATTTTCACGATCGCCACATCCTTCCCTCGGACACACTTCAGATCTCGCAAGTCTTCTTCCATACTGAAACTCTCTTGTAGGTAACACATTATGTACAGCCATCCATGCCACATCTCTCTGTCTATTTAAAATTCCTTGTTCATTCATCCTCTTCCATACTTTTTTACTCTCACCAACCGTCAATCCATCAATTCCCAATAACTCTTCCTTATCTTGTAATATTAAAAAAACCTTTTTCTTTGTACACCAATCATCTATTGATACATTCATCAATTCATATTTTATCATACATTCCTCAATTTTCTTGTAAAACCACGGTATAATAAAACGATAAGGTTTAGTCCTAACCAATTCATATAATCCATATTTCCTCAACACCATTCCTGCCTCATACTTTAACATACATGCTATCATACTTTCTTTTAAACTAATTTTCACACACATTCTTACATATTGTATTAATAAAATTTGTTCTAAATTTGGTACACCCATTCCTCCATTCTCTCTCTTTCTCATTACTTTTTCCCTGCTCAATCTCTCCATTCTGCTACCCCCAAAAAATAAGAATATTATCCTAACTAACTTTCTTAAACATCCATACCTTACTGGAAATATAAAATTTATATACAACATTATTGGGATTAAAACTGCCTTTATAATTAAAACTTTCCCTTCAAAAGATAAAATTCTTTCATTCCAATACCCAATCTTCTGATTTACTCTATTTACCACTCTATTCCAACTCTCCTTCCCTTTCAACTCCTCATCAAACATTACACCCAATATTTTTATTTCATTCTCCACTATAGGCCATCCACTCAACTCTAATTCTCTCCACCTACCAAACGTCTTACATGCACATTTATTCCAATTTACCTTAAAACCACTCGCCATACAAAAGATCTCTACCAATAATTTAATCCGTCTTAACCCTGCTTGAGATTTGCAAACCACAGTCACGTCATCCATATAACCAATCACTTTCAATCTCCTCGCACCACTACCTGGGATTTCCACACCTTTCACCATCTTCTCATCTCTTATACTTTGAAGTAGCGGTTCAATCACGCATATAAACAAAATAGGGGACAAAGGACAACCCTGTCGCACCCCGGATTTTACTTTAAAAGCATCAGTCACCCATCCATTCACCTGTACTACACTTTCAATATTCACATACATACATTTTATCCACTCTAATAATTTACAAGGCACTCCCATTCTTTCCAATATATTAAACATAAAATCATGCGCTACCCTATCATAAGCTTTCTCAAAATCAATCGTAGCAACCGCTACTTCTTGTTTTCTTTCCATACAATCAAATAAAACATCTCTTAAACCTATCATACACTCCGCAATCTGTCTCCCAGGTACTGCACATATTTGCTCTTCTCCAATCATATCTTCAATCACATTCTTCATTCTGTTTGCAATTATTTTTGCTAAAATTTTATAATCAGAATTCAGCAGGGTTATCGGTCTCCAATTTTTTAAATCATTTTTTTCACCTTTTTTAAAAATTAAAACAATCATACCTTTCTTCATTGATTCAGCCAATTCACCCCTATGCAACACACATTTACACATTTCCACAAAATCATCTTCAATCACTTCCCAACACATTCTATAAAATTCTATTGGTAGTCCATCCATTCCCGGTGTTTTGTTCAATTTAAAATTATTAATCGTATCTCTTACTTCTTTTTTATCAATCTCTTTTACCAACCCACAAACATCTTCTTCTCTAATTCCTTTTTCAATTTTCTTTAAAAAAATCATTCTCCAAACCTCTATCTCTTACTTTCAAATCATACAAATTTTCATAAAACATTTGAACCTCCTTTAACATAGGACCATTTTCTTTCAATAAAACACCATCCTTATCTAAAATACCATCCATACATCTCCGCCCATCATATGCTTTTCTGGAAAAAAACCTTGTACACTTCTCATCATTTTCTATTACCTCCATTCTCGCAGCAAACACTATTTTTCTTCCCTTTTCCTCTAAACATTTTTTCTTTTTTTCTCTTGCTTCTTCTAAATCCTCTTTCACATCCCATCCCAAATCTCTCAATTTACATAAATAATCTATTCTTTTTATCCACTCATCAAAACATTCTCTCTCTCTCTTTGCACGTTCCCATCCTTTCCTTTTAAAAAATTGCTTTGTTTTAAATTTAACCCATTCCCACCATTCAATCAAACTGACAAAATTATCTTTACATTCCTTCCACTTCTTATAATTTAAAAAATAACATTCTCTCACTTCATCATCCATTAGCATACTCACATTTAATTTCCATGTACCTTTTCCAAATTCCATTCTCTCATCCACTTGTACTTTACATTCTAACATTACGTGATCTGAAAACGATACCTTGTGCATAGCAAGACTTTCAGCCACAACACCCTGTGAAGTAAAACAAAAATCAATACGTGATTTCACACTTCCTTTGTCACAATAATATGTAAATACCTCATTACTCTTTGCTACATCCACCATATCCTTCAAACCAAAATCCCTAATCATATTTTTTAACATTTTCCCAGTTTTATCCAAATTATATTCCTGTCCTTGTCCCACCCTATCCTCCCTCCTAATTATACAATTAAAGTCCCCTATCAGAAACATCACTTCCCTCCCTGGTAAATACACCCTCAAACATTCAAACACATTCATTCTATCATTTCTATTTACTGGTGAATATACATTGCAAACCTTAAACATAATACCCCTAAACAAAAAATAAACAATTAAAACCCTCCCAGACACGACTTCACACACCTTAACAATATCAAAATCCCTCCCTTTAAACAGAATAGCCACCCCTTCATTTTTACCTACACCATAAGAAAAAAAAGCAGGGCCCAAAACCCACTTTGCCAGATGTGGCTTTTCACTTAGGCAACATTCCTGCAAGCAAAAAACATTACAATTAATTTTATGCAAAAAATCAAAAATAAATGCTCGCCTTGTTGCAGTTTTTATGCTCCGTACATTAAGGGAACATATCACAAACATGAGTCAGAGGAAATATTCCTCATCACGCCTCACGTACCCTCATCCGAAACTTTCTGTTTTTCATGTCTCAACGAGACACCAGGCTCTTTAGTAAGTTTCGACTGACTCGGAGTCTTACCAACCAGGGAGACTGAAACTGAAGCTTCAGACTGCGTAGCTTCACTCCCGTCCGATGACAGTTCCATAAGCAATTTAGGAAATCCTTCTGAGGACTTCTGGCTCTTCCTCCTTTTCTTTGTAGCCCTATTGACTTTTAGCTCATCCTCACCTGAATCAACTATATCGGTTGGACCTGTCACCACTTCCATAGCCTCAGCAATCTCCACGTTTTCCGCAGCTAGAATAGCTTCATCCTTTTTAGCTTCTTTTTTCGCAGCATCCTCAGCCATAATCTTTGCATGGCGATCCTCTATTTCTTCTATTGACCTAACTTGTGTACCATACGTAGGTATAAATGGAATCCGGATCTTGGTTTTAACCGCTGAGGTCTTCCCTGTACCCTCAACACCAACACTACCACCAACACCAACACTTTCAGCTCCCTCTACCTGAGGAGGGTCCTGTTTCAACAAATTAGGACAAGTCCTAGCCATGTGCCTTTCAGAGCCACAAAGATCGCACTTTCTGCGCTCTGCACACTCGGATGCCGTATGTCCTTCGCCATAACAGTTACGACAACACATTCCTTTTTGGCATTCTTCTGACAAATGCCCAAACTGAAAACAGTTTCGGCAGTATTTAGGCTGCCCCGGGTAAAAAAGATACCCTCTATTCCCCCCAATTGAGAAATTTTGGGGGGGGTGCTTTAACCTACTTAGTTCAGAGCTATCAGGTCTCAACGCCACAAAAAATTTCCTCTTCCCATTATATACACCAAACATATTTACAAGGCATAATGGTTTGGACACAGTTGAACAGTACCTGCTCAGAAACAGCATGATTTCTTCGTCCGTCACGAAAGGATTGTACATATGTACTACCAAAGGGATTTTCGCAATTGGGACATAAGGAAGAAAAGTAATACCTTCCAGTATAGGCTCCATCGCTTTCTGTCTGTACCTTTCCATCAGCGTAGTTACCTGCTCCTGCTCGAAAAATGAGACATCATAAATACCTCTAGCTGGAAAATCTTGTACACAAAACAGCCAGTCACGAGATATCTTCAAAAGGTCTTCCAGGATTTCTTTCTGAACAGTGTACAGGCTCACATCCCTTCTCCTTTCCTCCGCTACGAATACTCGGACGGACTTAGGGTAAGATGGCGCCCCTCTCTCCATCCTCGGGGATCACCTCTCGTTTCCAGCACCCGGCTCAGGTCGTCCCCCAATAGCAGCAGCCGGACTGCGTCCTCCAAAGGAAGACACAGCCGGAAGGCCGAGGGACTAGCGTCACCAGGCACCGGAACCTTCTGACCAGACCAGCTGTTACACTTGATCTTAGCCAAAAGGCCGAGAAGCGATAACCAGAATGGGCGCCCAGCTACTCACCTGCCGTTCGCTGGCGCTTGTTCAGCTTGCGGTGAGCCTTGGGCACAGTGCCGCCTTTTCCTCATCTAGGTGTAAGCTGGCTACAAATAGCAACAGAGACAAAGTCACCACAGCAGCAAACAACCTCTAAGCCCTTGAAACCCAGCTCCCCTTCTTAACCTTGTCCATTCCTCCCCTCCCCTCCAGACATACCTTGCACCTCTGTCTCTCCAGCTCAGCTGCTACCGCTGATAAGGTGCCTAACGAGGTTGCTGGATCACCTGGTCTGTTCCTCTTCAGCTGCAAGTAGGGTAGATAGAGCAAGCAATTAAGCACCACCTGCTGATTGCTCGCAATCACTCAATAATGCAATTAATTAAACCTTTAATTGATAACCTAGATGTTGCTCAGATTTCCCTCCAAAACGTTTGTGCTGTCATTGCAAAGACCAGCATGCTGCAGGCTGCAGCAAATTTGCATAATTAATCCCGCCCACTTTTCCAACACTGATAATGCACGCTGCCAGCCAGCCAGCCAGCCATACATACTCTGACTTCTTCACAATGGATATGTACTGGACACTTTTATTCCAGTAAGTGATTACACAGATTTACACGATAACAATGATTAAATACATGGGATCAATCAGGTGAACAGAATTGAATCATGCACAGCACATGATAGATAATAACAATCAGACTAGCGATCAATCCAAACGAAACAATAACAAACATTGCTACAAGTGTCCATAATTCAAGGAATGTAATGTTTTTGGTCCGTTCCGTCCAGGCTTCATTCAGGCATGCCATGCCGCAGACAGGGGGAGGCAGAGCTCGCACTTAGACAGAACAGAGAAAAAACATAAATTTTACTTACCGAAAATTTCTTTTTCCTGAAGATTAGAGGCAGTGCTTATACCACAGGGATATCCAATCTGGAGGGAAAAAACAGGCAGGCAAATCTCCAAACATTTTAATCCCTCCCCTAATTACCTCCTTTCCCATAAGTAGCAGCTCCTCCTGATCATCCCCAGACAATACATAAGCCAAATAGCTGCAAAATTACTTAGTTTATTAGAAAAAAGGGGCGGGAATTGTAGCACTGCCTCTAATCTTCAGGAAAAAGAAATTTTCGGTAAGTAAAATTTATGTTTTTCCTTTCAGATTAGAGGCAGTGCTTATACCACAGGGATATAATAAAGCAGATCCAGAGGGCGGGTTCATTTCACTACTGCTTGAAGCACCTTGCGCCCAAAAGCTGCATCCTCCGAGGCCAGTATGTCCAACTTGTAGTGTTTTGAGAAAGTATGGAGCGAGGACCACGTAGCCGCTGAACAAATCTGAGAAGGAGAAGCAGCTGCTCGCAGAGCCCAGGACGTCGAAACAGATCTAGTAGAATGGGCTTTTAACGGGCCTGCATGATCCATGCCATTCTTGGAATACGCCAACTGAATACAATCCTTCAGCCATCTAGCCAGAGAACTTTTCGAAACCTTCATGCCTTTTCTTGGGCCCTTGAATAATACAAAAATACTGTTATCCTTCCTGAAGGATTCTGTTGCTTTTAGATATTGCAAAAGACATCTCTTTACGTCTAGGCAGTGAAATTTGCTTTCCAAGGCATTAGATGGATTCTGACAAAAAGTTGGTAAGACCACTTCCTGGTTAACATTTGAAACAGAAAAAACTTTCGGGCTGAATGAAGGATCGAGCTTTAGAACCACCTTGTCCTGATGAAAAACTAAAAAAGGAAAATTTGCCCGAAGAGCTTGGATCTCACATACTCTTTTAGCAGATGTAATAGCCACCAAAAAAACAATTTTCAATGAAACGAGCTTTAGGGAAGCTTCCTCCAATGGTTCAAAGGGCGGCTCACAAAGCGCGGAAAGGACTAAGTTTAGATCCCAGGGAGGACAGGTTTCCCTAACATAGGGCACCAAACGAGTCAGAGCTCTGAAGAACCTAGAAATCAGAACATTTGAGGCCAGGCATCTGAGGGAGAAGAAACTGATAGCAGAAACTTGTAATTTCAACGATGCAGGTTTAAGGCCTTTTGCAAATCCCATCTGAAGGAAGCTTAGGATCTTCTGAATGGACGCGGAAACCGGGTTGACTTTAAACCTACAACACCACTGACAAAATATCTTCCAAATTCTAGTGTAGATCTTAGACGTCGATTCCTTGTTAGTTGCCAACAGGATCTTAATCACTTCAGGATCCAGACCTTTGCTCTCTAAAATCTGGAATTCAGAAACCAAGCCGTCAACTGGAATTTCCGAAGGGTCGGAAGAGGCACCAAGGCGTCCTCTAGAATTTCTCCTGAAAGCGGCAACTTCCAAAAGGTGGCCCCCGGAAAGTTCAGGAGAACCGAGAACCAACTTCTCCTCGGCCACCATGGAAGGATTAGGATAATTCTTACATTTTCCAGCCTTACTTTTTGAAGTATTCTGGGAATAAGCACTACTGGCGGAAAGATATAAGCCAGGTTGAACTTCCATGGAACTGACAGGGCATCTATGAAATCCGGCCTGTCCGCTGGATTTAGGGAAGCAAACCGTCTTGTCTTCCTGTTCATTCTGGATGCCATCAGGTCTATCTCTGGAACACCGAAGCGGTCTGTGATGAAATTGAAAGTTCTGCATGACAGGGACCAATCTGCTTGTTTCAAATGATGCCTGCTCAGGGCATCTGCCACCACATTGAATTTTCCTAAAATGTGAACTGCAGAGATGGACATAAGGTGCACTTCTGCCCACAGCATGATCATTGAACACAGGCTTTCTAATCTTGTTGATCTCGTACCTCCCTGTTTGTTCAAATATGCCACTGTCGTACGATTGTCTGAACGAATTTGAATATGTCGCTTTTTGATGAGAAACTGAAACGCCAAGAGTGCCATCCATACGGCCTTTAATTCCCTGAAGTTCGAGGAACTTCTCATATCCTTCACTTGCCAGGACCCCTGCTTCTTTATGTCTCCCAGATGGGCCCCCCAGCCCAGCGCAGAGGCGTCTGTTGTTATGATAGTGAAGGACTTCATCCGGAATGACAGACCCTCGTGGAGGAAACGAGAAGATGTCCACCACTGCAGACTTTTTAAAGTTAGATTGTTGAACCTCATCAGCCCATCTAGGCCGAGTTCCTGTCGATTCCAGACTAGCAGAATGTTTCTTTGTAGAGGTCTCATTCTGGCTTTTGCCCAACCGACTGCCGGAATTGAGGCTGTAAACAGACCCAGCAAGCACATGGCTTCTCTGATTGAAAACACTCTTTTTACTCTGAGATTCCGGATTAACCGCTTGATCTTTAGTTTCTTTTCTTCTGGCAGAAATAACTTCATTGCGATAGAATCCAAAATTAGACCCAAGAACTGGATCCTTTGAACTGGCACTAGTTCCGATTTGTTGAAATTTATTAGCCAGCCATGCTTTTCCAGCGATTTGATGGCTGTCCCCAGATCTAACTGTAGTTGAACCTGGGACTCTGCAATCAACAGCCAGTCGTCCAAATATGGAATGACAGCGATGCCCATACCTCTTAGAAAAGCTGAAACGACTACTAGAAGCTTTGTGAAAACTCTGGGCGCTGATGATAGGCCGAAAGGCAGTGCTCTGAATTGGTAATGTTTGGTTACCGATTGGCAGCACACCGCAAACCGTAGAAAACTTTTGCTGGATTCCGCTATGGGTACATGAAGATAGGCATCTTTCAAATCCAGGGACGCAAACCAACTCTTTGGGTGAATAAGCAGAGCCGCTGATTTCACTGATTCCATGAGGAATTTCTTTTTGATAATCCGCTTGTTTACGGCTTTTAGATCTAGAATAGGTCTGAACGAACCATCCGGTTTTGGCACCAAGAAAAGTCTTGAATAGGTGCCTTGATGTCTTTCCTTCATAGGAACTTCTTCCACCACTCTTTTTAGTAACAGAGTTGACACTTCTCGCATCAGAGAGAGTTCCATATCTAGAGACTGAACCCTGGAACATAGAAACATGTTTATAGGGGCTTGTGATAATTCTAGAGCGTATCCGTGCTCTATCACTGTAAGGACCCAGCGATCTGATGTTGTCTCTTTCCAGTGCTCTAGGAAGTGACTCAACCTTCCACCCACCGGCCTGGCGTCATAATTTTTTATTTCTCTTGGCAGTAAACCTTTCCTTCTTCCTATAATCAAAGGCTCTTTGCTGTTGACCCCTGAAATAGTTTCTACGAAAGGAACTTCTGAATGAAGGACGTGTCTCTGCGTGACGGCTTCTAGACTGCTTCCTATATGATACTGGTAAAGCTTTCCTTCCTTCCTTCATCTGTTTCAACAGCTCATCCAGCTTAGAACCGAAAAGTCTTCCTGGTTCAAAAGGTAGTTCACACAGAGAATTTTTAGATGCCGCATCTGCAGACCAATTTCTAAGCCAAAGCGCTCTCCTGGCGACTGTTGAGATACCAATATTCTTGGCCGACAATTTCAGGCTTTCTGTAGAAGCATCCACTAAAAAATCAGACGCCATCTTGATATTTTTTAATAGCTTTAACGGGTCTTCCTTAGCTTCTCCCGTATATACCTTTTCTAGTTCTTCCAACCAAAGTTTTTGGGCCTTGGCAACGGATGACCCCGTAATCAAGGCTTTAGCTTGGGCTGCAGAAGAGATGAACAACTTCTTTAAAGAGGAGTCCATGCGTTTATCCATGACATCCTTGAGCCCGCTTGAATCTCCAATTGGTAAAGTAGTCTTTTTACCTATTTGAGCAATAGGGACGTCCACTACAGGGACCGTATCCAGCTTGCAGTCTTGCTCTGATTCTATGGAAAAAAGAGTTTTAAAATGCTTAGACAGAAACGGCTTGTGACTAGGGAACTTCCATTCTTTCAAAATCAATTCCTTAGTCTGTGGGTGAAAAGGAAACACTTTGGACTTTTTCCCCGTTACCCCAAAATCAAAGATGCACTGCACTTCTTTAATCAATTTCCCAATGGCTTCATCTGGGAAGGCAAATTCCTCATCTGAGGAATCACTGCCTGAATTATCTTCATACTCAGAACCACTAGTTCCCGAACTAGTATCAGATGTTTCCCAAGATCTGTCTTTTCTTAGCATGCTTTACCATCTGAGAATCCTGGGCAACAGAAGCCTGGACTGACTGTAATGCAGCTGACTGCATATCCACAAATGTTTGCTGCATACTTTGCTGCAACCAGCTGAGAAAAGTGGACATTTCTGTTCTCTTTGCTTCCTCTGAAGCTTCTTTTGAACACACTGAGCAAAGTTTCTTTTTACAACCATCAGGCATAGGTTGGCCACACACAGAACACATTAAATGCTTGGTTTTAGATGCACATTTCCCCTTCTCAGCAACTTTATCCATACTTTCCGGATTAGACATACTGGAAAACAAGAAAACAAGAAAGGGGAAAATAATCAAAATTTTCTCCTTACGGATTCAGGCTAAGAACCATTTAAAATGAAAACTTAACAGTCTTACCTTAAATGGCCTGAGAGTGTGTTGGAGGGCAGGTGAGAAACACACTTCACAACCGATCTGAGAGCTCCTGGCAAACAGAGGTTGCTGCTGGTACATGCTCATATAAGTCCTGTAACCAAACGGAAACGTCCAGTTCGAATTTGGCGCCTGAATCCAGGTTCGCATTGCGCATGTGCATAGCGCTCTGCGACTCCCTGGTGGAACGCAACGCAACCTGTGTGTGCGTTCCACCGACAGGACCTCCCAGCCGACGCACGCCTGCGTCCTTCGTCATACCGGCACCTGGCACGGCAAAAGACGGCAACATAAATTTTGAGTGACCACGCCGGCCGGCGTGTTGAACGCTACTTACCGGACATCAAGGAAGCAGAGCCTCCAGAGCCTCAGCCCTTCTCACCTACTTCCTGGAGAACCTTCCTGTCTAACCTCCCCTGCCGAAGGCAGGCAAAGAACGGGGATGATCAGGAGGAGCTGCTACTTATGGGAAAGGAGGTAATTAGGGGAGGGATTAAAATGTTTGGAGATTTGCCTGCCTGTTTTTTCCCTCCAGATTGGATATCCCTGTGGTATAAGCACTGCCTCTAATCTGAAAGGAAAAAGCAGGGAAGGAAGGAGAACAAGTTTGCCTTCGTTCTCACACACCAAGTGAGAGTCCAGTGGCTTGCTTTTTTTTCTTTTCCCTTTTGCATTCGTTTTTTGTTTGTTTGTTCCATCTATTTTTTAACCAGCATAAGAGAGGTGCACCGGTCCTGGAGGTACTGCAATACCAGGTCAATGCGTGGAGTGGACAGAGCAAGCTCTTCTTCCATCTCCCTGTTCCAAAAATCCATTTAATATATGGTCCCCAGATAGGGGACGTATCAGATATTAAACTGATAAGAACAGATTTTATTTTATTTATTTTTTTTAACCATTCAGTCACAGAGCTTTTCCTCCAGTTGACATTCAAGGAATCTCTCAAATAACATCCTCATGGTCTTTTTCAATAAAAATATTTATATTAATCACAGCAAAACTCAACACAAACCCACCACCTTCCCACCAAAACACAGCAAACCACCCACCAAAAAAATTACTATTATTCCTAATACACTCATCCATCCAGTCATACTTACCCCTTTTAACACAAAATAATAATCTTTTTTTTTTTTTTTTTCATATAAATATACACAATGTTTACAATCACGTTACACCACCGCCCACCATTACCAATTCCCTCCAAAGTCTTGTTCTTCAAACCTGAAGAAAAACACAAGAGTTAGATATAACACTATACAATTCTTCATGAAAAACATTTGTCAATAATTATATACATAACAAGTTTATTCCCATCATATTTATCACAAAAAAATCTCCAACTCACCCACCACCATTTCAATTATGTACACCATTTCCGCCATTTCTTTGTTTTCCCACACTCCTTCTGCATCTATTTCCCCCTTTTTCCTAACATCCATTAAATAATATAAATACATTTTACCTCTAATCATTCTAACACATCCATCCACATTCACACATTCCTTTTTAAATATCATCAAATTTCTTACATCCCATAATACCTCCTTAACACATCCCATCATTAACCATAGCACTCTCTCTTTTTCTTTCTCAAGCTTGCAAATACCAAATAATAAAACTTCAAAAGAAAAAATTGAAATACCACTTATTCCTACAACCATTTTCAATAACTTTTTCATCACTTCCCTCACAAAACCACAGTTCCATAACGCATGCACCACATTCTCTCTCCCCCCACACCCTTCTCTTGGACACACATCAGATCTCGCCAAACACCTATCATGCTGAAATTCTCTTGTCGGTAAAATATTATGTACACTCATCCATGCAACATCCCTCTGTCTATTAACCATTTCTTTATCATTCAATTTTTTCCACACTCCCACACTCTGAACTTCAGTCAAACCATCTATCCAAATACCAACTTCTCTACTTTTCAGAATACGAAAAACTTTCCTTTTTTCACACCATTCACCTTTATTCACATTCTCCAACTCATATTTCTTTACACATACTTCAATTCTTTTATAAAACCAGGGCACATTAAAACAAATCGGTTTTTTCTTATCAATCACAAACAATCCATATTTTCTCAAAATCATCCCAGCCGCATATCTTGTCATACACGCAATCACATTCTCATTCGTACTAATTAAAATACACAATCTTACATAATGACACAATAAAAACATCTCTAAATCAGGCATATTCAATCCACCATTCTCTTTTTTTCATTACCTTTACTCTATTTAACTTCTCCATTCGACTCCCCCAAAAAAACAAAAAAATTAATCTAACCAATTTTCTTAAACATTTGTCTTGTACCGGAAAGACCAAGTTCAAGTACAAAATAATAGGAAATAAAATAGCTTTTATAATTAAAACTTTTCCTTCAAATGATAAAACCCTAACATTCCACAAACCTATTTTCTGATTCACTCTATTCACAATTCTGTCCCAACTCTCTCTTCCTTTCAACTCCAGATCAAACTTAACACCCAAAACTTCAATCGCACCATCCACAACATTCCAACCACATAATTCCAATTCTTTCCACTGACCGAAAGCCTTACACGCACATTTCTCCCAATTTACTTTAAAACCACTCGCCAAACAAAAAATGTCAATCAACAATTTCACTCTTCTTAATGCTGCTTGCGTACTACAAATCACGGTCACATCATCCATATATCCAATAACTTTCAAACTTCTTGCATCACTCCCAGGAATCTCCACACCTCTCACAATCTTATCCTTACGTATACTTTTTAACAACGGTTCAATCACGCAAATAAAAAGAATGGGGGACAAAGGACATCCCTGTCTCACCCCAGACTGAACTTTAAAACCATCAGTTAGCCATCCATTCACCTGAACCCTACTTTCAATACCATCATAAAAACATTTAATCCATTTCAACAATCTAAGTGGGAATCCCATTCTCTCCAAAACTTTCAACATAAAATCATGCGATACTCTATCATAGGCTTTCTCAAAGTCCACAGTCAACACAGCCACCTCCTGCATTCTATCCATACTATACCACAATGCATCTCTTAATCCAATCAAACTTTCCGCTATACGTCTTCCAGGCACTGCACACACTTGCTCGTCACCTATTACATTTTCAATCACACCTTTCATTCTATTTGCAATCAGTTTCGTTAAAATTTTATAATCCATATTTAACAAAGTGATAGGTCTCCAGTTTGTCAAATCATTTTTATTCCCTTTTTTAAAAATTAAAACAATTATTCCCCTTTTCATAGACTCTGACATCTCACATTGATTCAACACATACTGACATACCTCCAAAAATTCATCCCCAATCATCTCCCAACTCCACCTATAAAATTCACTCGGCAACCCATCACTCCCTGGAGTTTTATTTAACCTAAAATTATTAATCGTATCCCATACTTCCTTTTTTGAAATATCATGCACCAATCCACTAACATCCATGTCATTTATTCCTTTCTCAATCTCATTCAAAAAATCTCTTTCAAGCACAAAATCTCTTTGTTTTTCTGCATACAACTTACTGTAAAACCCTTTCACCTCATCTAATAATTCACTCCTGTCTTCCACCAATATTCCCTTATCATTTAAAATTCCATCCATACCTTTTTTACCTTCAAAAGCTTTCTTAAAAAAATACCTAGAACACTTTTCATCATTATCCACAACATGCAATCTAGCAGCAAACACTATCTTTCTCCCTTTTTCATCCAAGCTCTCCTTATACCTATTTCTTGCGTTTTCCGATTCACTCTCCACATCCCAACCCAACTCTCTTAACTTTAATAAATAATCAATTCTCTGGCGCCATAAATCAAGACAATCTCTCTCCATACTCGCCCTTTCATATCCTTGTGAAATAAAAAAGCGTTTTGTCCTTTGCTTCACCCATTCCCACCATTCAAGCACATTTTTAAAACGTATTTTCTTTTCTTTCCATTCTTCAAATCTTTTACAATATTTTTTCTTCACCTCCTCTTCATCCAATAAACTAACATTCAATTTCCAACTGCCTTTACCAAACTCTTTTACCCCAATCATACTCAACTTACACTCCAACATAACATGATCAGAAAAGGTGACTTTATGTAAACTTAACCCATCTAATTGTACCCCTCGTGACACAAAACAATAATCAATTCTTGATTTAACTGATCCCTTATCACTATAAAACGTGAAAAGATCTGAATCCCCAGCGACTTCAACAGTATCAATAAACCCAAATTCCTTAACCAAATTATTCAATATTCTCCCAGATCTATCTAACTTATATTCATTTCCCACCCCTACTCTATCCTCCCTTCTAATTATACAATTAAAATCCCCCATTAGAAAAGTTACCTCCCTCCCCGGCAAAACCACTTCCAAACATTCAAAAACATTCACTCTTTCTTTCCTATCCACCGGTGCATACACATTTATCACTCTACACATAATACCCCTATACAAAAAGAAAACAATCAAAACCCTACCTGACACAACCTCAATCACCTTAACAATTTCATATTCCCATCCTTTAAACAAAACCGCCACCCCAATATTTTTCCCCACACCAAATGAATAAAAAGCTGGACCGCAATCCCATTTTATAAGATTTGGTTTTTCATTCAAATTACATTCTTGTAAACAAATCAAAATAAATGTTAACTTTCTTAAATAATCAAACAAAACAGCTCTTTTAGCAGCTGATTTGATACTCCGAACATTTAAAGATAATATTGAAACCATGAATCAGAGGTCAACACATTACCTCATCACACTCACGTCCCAACATCCGAACCAGCAGAGTCTCCTGGGTCTAAATTAAACCCCGAAATGTCTACCAACCGAGACACTGCCGAAGCGTCAAAGATCGGAGATCCACACCCTGAGGTCTCAGATCCTGACAAACCCTCAGGAGATGCTACCATCAGAACTTTCGGAAAATCCCCTGAAGGAACATGCTGACTCTTCTTCTTCCTTTTGGCCCCAGGTACAAAATTTGCAGAATCATCTTCAGTAGATTCTTGCTCATTCTGAGATTCTTCCCCTACTTCTGAAAGAATCTCCCCACACTCCATTTCTTCTATTGCTACAGTGGCCTCATCTTCCTCATTCAATTTTTTCTTAGCACGGTCAGCAGCCATAATTCTGGCATGCCTTTCCTCATGCTCTTCTCTTGACCTTAGTTGAGTACCGAATGTTGGAATAAACGGGGTTCTTATTTTCCCTTCCCCTATGGAAGTACTGGCAATTTCTACAGATTGTGGAGTAGTAACCTCAGTTACCTGCCCAGAATCTTGCTTCAGGTCAGGACACACTCTAGCCATATGCTTATCAGATCCGCATAAATCACACTTCCTACGTTCTGCGCATTCCCTAGCAGTGTGCCCCTCTCCAAAGCAGTTCCTACAGCAGAAACCTTTTTCACAATCTTTACTCAAATGCCCAAATTGATAACAATTCCTGCAGTACATTGGTTGTCCAGGGTAAAATAAATAACCCCTGTTCCCCCCAATAGAAAAATTTTGGGGGGGGGGGTGCCTCACACCACTCACCTCTGTGCAATCCGGTCTCAAAATCACAAAAAACTTCCTTTTACCATTGTAGACATCATAACTATTTACAAGTTTAACAGGTTTTGACACAAAAGAACAGTACCTGTTTAGAAAAACCATTATTTCCTCATCTGACACGAAGGGGTTAAACATGTGAACACACAACGGGATCCGGGAAACAGACACATAAGGGACAAAGGTAATACCTTCCAAAAGAACGTCCTGCTCTTTCTGTTTGTACCTTTCCATTATTGTTGTCAAGTGCACCTGCTCCGTCACCGTGATGTCAAACATACCCCGTGTCTGGAAGTCCTGCACGCAAAAAAGCCACTCCTTGGGAATTTTCAGCAAACCTTCGATGATCTCCTTCTGAACAGTATACAAGCCGACGCTTATCCTCTTCTCCGCTGAAACATACAACCGAACAGTCTTCGGGTAGGTTGGCGCTCCACGCTCCATCCTGGGATCCCTTCTCGTTTCCAGCACCCGGCTAAGGTCGCCCCCCAATAGCAGCAGCCGGACTGTGTCCTCCTAGGAAGACACAGCCGGAAGGCCGAGGGACTAGCGTCACCAGGTACCGGAACCTCCTGACCAGACCAGCTGTTACACTTGATCTTAGCCAAAAGGCCGAGAAGCGATAACCAGAATGGGCGCCCAGCTACTCACCTGCCGTTCGCTGGCGCTTGTTCAGCTTGCGGTGAGCCTTGGGCACAGTGCCGCCTTTTCCTCATCTAGGTGTAAGCTGGCTACAAATAGCAACAGAGACAAAGTCACCACAGCAGCAAACAACCTCTAAGCCCTTGAAACCCAGCTCCCCTTCTTAACCTTGTCCATTCCTCCCCTCCCCTCCAGACATACCTTGCACCTCTGTCTCTCCAGCTCAGCTGCTACCGCTGATAAGGTGCCTAACGAGGTTGCTGGATCACCTGGTCTGTTCCTCTTCAGCTGCAAGTAGGGTAGATAGAGCAAGCAATTAAGCACCACCTGCTGATTGCTCGCAATCACTCAATAATGCAATTAATTAAACCTTTAATTGATTGATAACCTAGATGTTGCTCAGATTTCCCTCCAAAACGTTTGTGCTGTCATTGCAAAGACCAGCATGCTGCAGGCTGCAGCAAATTTGCATAATTAATCCCGCCCACTTTTCCAACACTGATAATGCACGCTGCCAGCCAGCCAGCCAGCCAGCAATACATACTCTGACTTCTTCACAATGGATATGTACTGGACACTTTTATTCCATGAAGTGATTACACAGATTTACACGATAACAATGATTAAATACATGGGATCAATCAGGTGAACAGAATTGAATCGTGCACAGCACATGATAGATAATAACAATCAGACTAGCGATCAATCCAAACGAAACAATAACAGTTAACAAACATTGCTACAAGTGTCCATAATTCAAGGAATGTAATGTTTTTGGTCCGTTCCGTCCAGGCTTCATTCAGGCATGCCATGCCGCAGACAGGGGGAGGCAGAGCTCGCACTTAGACAGAACAGAGAAAAAAGCAGGGAAGGAAGGAGAACAAGTTTGCCTTCGTTCTCACACACCAAGTGAGAGTCCAGTGGCTTGCTTTTTTTTCTTTTCCCTTTTGCATTCGTTTTTTGTTTGTTTGTTCCATCTATTTTTTAACCAGCATAAGGGAGGTGCACCGGTCCTGGAGGTACTGCAATACCAGGTCAATGCGTGGAGTGGACAGAGCAAGCTCTTCTTCCATCTCCCTGTTCCAAAAATCCATTTAATATATGGTCCCCAGATAGGGGACGTATCAGATATTAAACTGATAAGAACAGATTTGATTTAACAAAAAAGTCTTTATTTCGAAATAAACAGTTTACAGTTGAAAACATTAGTGTAACAAAAAAGTTGAATCCACCTGTGAGGATGGGTCCAGAACGTAGGAACCGTCTCACTGGTGGACGAACACCTTGGTGGACACTCCAGTGGTGTCCTGGGGCATGACCCCTACTGACTAGAAAACAAACAAAATACTCAAAGAGCTGGAATAATCCAGACTGGCTGAGTATATACTGGATATGAATCGATAGATATGTACAGTATAATAGAGATAATTAAATAATAAATATGTAAAAAAGTGAAAAAATCCGTGAAAACTTGCCTTAATGGCTCACCTCTATAAAGGTTAATAAACCCTATTACCTATACAACTCTGAAATAACGACTGACTACTGACTTTATTAGGCTAAAACAAAAGGTCAAGTCCAGAGTTAGGAGTGTATAGAGTAAGTGTATGTCAGATAGCTGACATGATATCTCGGGAATAGGTCACTACGAAGAACCTCAATGGTTCCTATATGCTATGTGAATGGTTTAAGGCTCTTGTCCTAAACAGGTCTGTGTATAGACAGTTATTATCACTGTAGATAAGGGAGTCATAAACCAACACGGCATATGGACACTGTATAGCTACTATCCTGTATAGGTTGGTAGACGAATCTAGTATTCAGGAGGGAATACGATATATCCCCCCCAAGAAACCCTAGTGCTAGATAACTGTAACACCAAACAAATAATGGTTACAGTGTATACAGGTTTATACCCCAGTTAAGTCTGTGGGAATTCCACTATATAGACTCTTATGCAGTGGCCAGTATGACTGGTTAAATGCTCTTGTCCTGTAAAGGTCTTGGTATAGACAGTAGTAGCACTGTAGAAAAGATGAGTCATTGACCAGTGCGGCAAATGGGGCAGTGAGTAGCTATTGTCCTGGGTATATTGATTAGATAGATCTAGCATTTAGCAGGGAGTTTAGGATATCCCCCAAAGTCTAGTGCCAGGTAAACTGTAACCCCAATCAATAATGGTTACAAGTATATCTAATGTAGACCCCAGTCCAGTCTGTGGGAATTTAATCTCAATAGACTGTTACGTAGTGACCAAAGAGAGAGGTGAAAAGACAGAGATTAAAGTGACTCCATGTGTAGAACCATACTTAGAATGTTGGTTGCCTACACATGGTGATAGATAGTCCTAAGTGGAAATAAAGTAAATGAAAAAGGAGCCCATAGAGCCCGACGCGCGTTTCGGTGCTTTCTTAGATGCACCTTCGTCAGGGGCTGATAGGAGACTGTTCCTAGTCTCCTTTTGTATGTAGTCTAAACCCAATAACTTCAGAAATGTCCAATCAGAAAGCTGATATCTGGCGCCAAAATAACTATTAGGCATATGCTAATGATCTGGACTAAGCCAGCCAATCATTGCCCTGTATTCTGACGTTTATCTGGGACCATTAGGCAAAGTATGTGCCGAAAGTAAATTAAGAGCACTGCTTCGCTAGCCCTAACAGTGGCTCAGGAGACTGTAGCAAGTTGTATGGCTACATTTTATATGTGTGGATCAGGAGTGCCTGTTCCGATGTTGCACGGCAATGTTTAACAGATTTAGCCGTGTTGATACTGCGTGTCGAGTCCCACGTGGGCATATGTAAATAGGCTATTCTGAATCAGCCTATCATATGTCTCAAAATCCGACATGTCTTTATCCGGAATTTAACCGGCTCCTTCATTCTTACATACTTTATATCTTGCTAGCAGTCAGTTTTGGGCACTTTGGGCTGAGACCTTTATTAGTGCCCAAGTACCAACTGCCAACCATACAAACATTAAAAGCACCCATACCTTCCCACCAAAACAACAATAATAAATAAAAGGGGGAGGGGAGGTGGGCTTTCCGACTCTTTATCCAATAGGGGTTTTGTTGATTGGGGTCAAGTCTCTGGAAGAAGAAAGGGGCGGAGGGGGGGGGGCTGAGGGGTCTTGGACTCAGTCCTCTTCTTCTTCGCCGAGGTTATCTATGGTGTCATAGTCTCTGAGCAGGCTGTGGACCAGCCTGCGGCAGTCTCGGATAGTGACTTGTTCCCTCCTCAACACCAAGCGATTCCTCGCGAACCATAGGGCATCCTTCACGCAGCACAGTAGGCGCCATGCGTCCTCAATTGCCCCCACTGTGTGCGTTCCGGGAAATAGTCCATACAGGATAGAGTGATATGACAGATGCTGTCTCTCAACTGAGTCTCTGAGTTCTCTTTCCAGGGCTCCCAGCAAAGCCTGTGCAAATTTACACTGCCAGAAGAGGTGTAGAGAAGTTTCCTCCTCCACAACACACTGCGGACAATGTCTGTATCTGCACAGCCCCCTCGCATGCATGAATGTCCTTAGGGGGAGGCCTCCCTGGATGGCCATCCATGCCATGTCTTTGTGTCTATTGGTCAGCCTGCCGGATGCCACCTTCTCCCATACAGTCTCTGTTGTGGCGGCTGGCAGCCCTGGAATAGACTCTGTAATGTCCTGTGCTCTGATTAGTTTGTAGATCACCTTGGGGGACCACAGTTCCGGTTTGACTCCTTCCAGATGGTGTTCCTTCACAAACTTTCTCACATCAAGGTAATACCAAGGAGTGTTCCAGTTGTAAGGGATGGAGCTGTCCCACTTGTCCCAGCCCAGCCCTCTCCAGATGGGTAGGAGGAAAAAGCGGGACATGGAGTTCCCGGCAGAGCAGTTTACATTGTCTCTTAGCGTCCTGCGAACTCCGTTGCATACAAAGAAGGCTCGAAGCCAGGTGGGGATATCTGGAACTCCCTTGCCTCCCTTGCGGGGTTCTCTGTACATTACGGTGCGCTTCACTCTGTCCATCTTGGATCCCCAGATGAAGTGAAAAACTGCTCTTGTGATGGCTCTGCAAACAGCCATCAGAGGGGGCCACGCCTGGGCCGTGTACTGCAGAACAGGGAGGATCTCGTTCCGCAGCACTAGTTTTTTCCCTTCGATGGTAAGGTCTCTGAGGATCCACAATCCGAACTTCTGGTTCACTTTTGCCAGTCTCTCGTCCCAGCTTTTCAAGGCAGCACCCTCTCCCCCAAACCAGACCCCTAGAATCTTAATGAGGCCTGATTTGATGGGGAAGGGAAGAGGGTCTGAGGGTACATCCCACTGCCCAAACAGCATAGTCTCTGACTTCCCGCAGTTGATCTTGGCTCCTGAAGCTCTGCTGAAGTCATCACAGGTGGACTTGAGTGCTCTCACTGCATGGTGGTCGGCGCAGAAGATGGTGACGTCGTCCATGTAGATCGAGCACTTTACTTCTTTCCCTCTGGTTCCTGGTGTGGTGATCCCTCTGATCTCACGGTTCTGCCTGATGGACTCGGCGAAGAGTTCTATGCAACAGACAAAGAGGAGAGGTGAGAGAGGGCAGCCTTGCCTGACCCCTGACCTGACTAGGAAGGGTTCAGTTTTCCAGCCATTCACCAACACAGTGCTGCAGATATCACGGTACATTAGGTTTACATAGGAGCAGAACACTTCCCCCAGCCCAAACCTGCGCAGTACTCTATTCATGAACTCGTGAGAGACACGATCAAAGGCTTTCTCCTGGTCCAGGCACACGAGTGCAGCCCGGACCCGGCGATCCTTGATGTAATGGATCGTGTCTCTGACGAGTGCCAGGCTGTCGGAGATCCGGCGTCCTGGGATGCCACAGGTCTGGTCAGGGTCGATGATCCCTCCTATGACCGCCTTCAGTCTGGTTGCTAAGACCTTGGCCAGGATCTTGTAGTCCACATTAAGGAGAGAGATGGGTCTCCAGTTTTTAAGGTCGCATCTCTCCCCCTTCTGTTTATACAAAATCGTGATCATACCTTCCCTGAGAGTGGGTGGTAGGCTGCCCGTCTCTGCCATCTCCTCATACAGGGCCAGCAGGTCCGGTCCAATGAGGTCCCACAGCGTTACGTATAACTCGGCTGGGAGACCGTCACTGCCCGGGGTCCTGCCTGGTCTAAAGGATCTGGCCGCAACATGCAGCTCCCCCAGAGTCAGGGGGCCGTCTAGCACGGCTTTCCCTGTTGGGTCTACCGTCCTCGTGATACCCGAGAGGAATCTCTCGGCGGCATCGCTGCACATATGCTTAGGGGAGTAGAGGTCCTTGTAGTAGTCCGTTACTACCTTCGTGACCCTCTCTTTCCCCTGTTGCATATCACCATTACCATCACGTAACTCAGACAGGGGTGTGTGGCCAGAGTGGAGTTTCCTAAAGAAGAAAGAGTTACACTTCTCCCCCTTCTCAAGATTCTCCACTTTGGAACGAAAGATGATTTGCCTGGCTTCTTCCTCAAAGTGTCTTTTCAGACCCTCCTTGGTTTCCTCCAGCTCCTCACCCACGTCCCATCCACAGAGTTGCAGGTCCAGCAGAGACTGCAACTTGCGTTGCAGTCTCTGGAAGTACCGCTTTCTGGCAGCCGCTAGGCCTCTGCCTTTTGCCTGCCAGAAACTGCGGAGCTTGACTTTAGTCTGTTCCCACCATTCCGCCATGGTATGGAACTGACTCTTGTCTATCTGCCATCCTTGGTATGCAGTGCGCAGCTCCTCCACAATTTCCCGTCTCTGCAGCAGGGTACAGTTTAGCTTCCAGGCACCCGGGCCAGGGGGGAAACCCTTTCCCAGTGTACCTTCGAGCTTTACCGCCCTGTGATCAGAGAAGAAGCAGGGAATCGTGGCAGAGTGCTCATGCTTAACTGTTCGGGATGTGAACACAAAGTCTATCCGAGAGCGCTGAGACCCATCTGGGCGGCTCCATGTATAATTAACAGAGCCATTACCCATTGAGCCCACAGCGTCCCTCATGGATGCCTCGGTGATCATTTCCCTAAGCAGTTTGGAGGTTACATCTAGCTTGGCTGCAGTCTGGGAACTGCGGCCATCTTCCTCTATTGGACAGTTGAAGTCACCTCCCATCAAGACTGTTCTGGTAGTTGCGAGTTGGGCCCGCAGGGTTTGGAGTAGTTCCAAACGCTGTCTCTTCTCCGGCGAGGAGTACACGGTGATGAACCTCACTGGTTCCCCTGCCCAGGAGCCGTCCACGACTAATAGTCGACCACAGACAAGCTCCCGGACAGAGTCCACCGTGAAGTGTCCTCCCCGGATTAGGACAGCGGTACCTGCTGACTTGCACCCGTTCCCACCAGACCAGAATGATGGTCCATGCGTCCAGTCCCTGGCCAGGTGGCGGTAGGACTTAGAGAAAGGGATGGAACATTCCTGCAACATAAACACATCACACTTCTGAGAGGCTAGATATCCTAACACAGCATGTCTACGTAACCTATCCTTGATGCTCCTAACATTAATGGTGAGAATAGAAATAGACGCCATAATCAATGTAAGGGAGAAAAGACAGTGTTATTCACAGACATGACTGCTCAGTTACCGCCGCCTTCCCCCTGATGGGGGAGGCTACTTCCTTCTCCTCCTCCTTGGTCCTTAATGTCCAGTGGTGGTGGTGGAGGTGGTGGGCGTGTCTCCGTCTGAACCGGCTCCTCAAGGAGGCGTTGTAGGCTGTCTAGGGTCTCTGTGTACTGCAGCTCTGGGATGAAAGATGTCCCACATTCTAGAGCTTCTCGGATGAGCTCGTCTGCTTCTGCATCGGTTACCTCTGCAGGGGAGGGGGAGGCTGCTGTTTGTGCCTTTTTACTCTGCTGAACCTTGGGTGGGCTTGTGTCCTCCAGTCCTGCTTCTTCACTGCTGATCTTCCGTTTCCTCTGACCGGGGTCTCGCAGTTGTTCCTCAGGGGGATTACCTGTAGCGGGAATAAGAGCAGGGAAGGGGTCCTGGGGGGGGGGTCTGCAGCAGTGAGGGAGAAGGTTAGATCTGCTGCAGTGGGTGAGGGGTAGAGTTCGGAGGGGAGAGAGCTGGGTGGGGGGCGGGTGCTCTTGGGAGTCAGGAAGGGTAGGGGGCAAGAGGGGTCAGGAGAGGTGGCCGGGTTTTTGGGAGGGGGAAGTGAGACAGCGGGGGTTGGGGTGGTTTTCTTACCCTTCTTTTTGCCTGGCTTCCGTTTCATTTGGAGGGTCTCAGCTGGGCCTGACGCTGATAGCCAAAGTCACCAGAGCAGCAAACAACCTCTAAACCCTTGAAACCCAGCTCCCCTTCTTAATCTTGTCCATTCCTCCCCCTCCCCTCCAGACATACCTTGCACCTCTGTCTCTCTCTCCTGCTCAGCTGCTACCGCTGATAAGGTGCCTAACGAGGTTGCTGGATCACCTGGTCTGGTCCTCTTCAGCTGCAAGTAGGTAGGTAGATAGAGCAAGCAATTAAGCACCACCTGCTGATTGCTCGCAATCACTCAATAATGCAATTAATTAAACTTTTAATTGATTGATAACCTAGATGTTGCTCAGATTTCCCTCCAAAACGTTTGTGCTGTCATTGCAAAGACCAGCATGCTGCAGGCTGCAGCAAATTTGCATAATTAATCCCGCCCACTTTTCCAACACTGATAATGCACGCTGCCAGCCAGCCAGCCAGCCAGCCAGCCAGCCAGCCAGCAATACATACTCTGACTTCTTCACAATGGATATGTACTGGGCACTTTTATTCCATGAAGTGATTACACAGATTTACATGATAACAATGATTAAATAAATACATGGGATCAGGTGAACAGAATTGAATCGTGCACAGCACATGATAGAGAATAACAATCAGACTAGCGATCAATCCAAACGAAACAATAACAGTTAACAAACATTGCTACAAGTGTCCATAATTCAAGGAATGTAATGTTTTTGGTCCGTTCCGTCCAGGCTTCATTCAGGCATGCCATGCCGCAGACAGGGGGAGGCAGAGCTCGCACTTAGACAGAACAGAGAAAAAAGCAGGGAAGGAAGGAAGGAAGAAGGAGAACAAGTTTGCCTTCGTTCTCGCCAAGTGAGAGTCCAGTGGCTTTTTGCATTTTTTGTTCAATCAATCAATCTATTTTTTAACCAGCATAAGAGAGGTGCACCGGTCCTGGAGGTACTGCAATACCAGGTCAATGCGTGGAGTGGACAGAGCAAGCTCTTCTTCCATCTCCCTGTTCCAAAAATCCATTTAATATATGGTCCCCAGATAGGGGACGTATCAGATATTAAACTGATAAGAACAGATTTTTTTTTTTTTTTTTTTCTTATAACCACTCAGTCACAGAGCATTTTCCTCCAGATGATTTTCAAGGAATCTCTCAGATAACATCCTCATGGTCTTTTTCAGTAAAATTTAATAATAAACACAACACAGCAATAAACCAACAAACCCCCACCACCACCCCAAAAACCACAGCACACCCCACACCAAAATCACTATAAAAATTTCATACCTACCCCATTCATCCTTTCATTCATACTTACCCCTATGTTATTCCTTTAAACACACGAAAATATCTACACATTATTAACATAATTAACATAATAACCATACAACCCACCACCCACCATTACCAATATCCACCGCTTGTTTTCCATCAAACCTGAATAAAACCGAACATATGCATTAATCCAATATTTAAACACAGTTTTTATCTCAACACAAATTTTTTTTTTTTTTTTATATTATATACAAATATTTCTACATAACCCAACACCCAACACAACCCCCCACCATACCAATACCCACCATTACTCTTCCATTACCCTCCACCCTCCATTAAGATTTTCTTCTTGAACCTATTCAAAAAATACAAAATATACATATTATTTACATCAAAACAAAACCATTCCTACCCACCATCTTTTCTAATAACATAATACAATAATTAGTTACAAAAAACCTTTCCTCATTTCACGTAATACCTCATTAACCATAAAATATAAAAAAACAAACAAAAAACACCACCTACCACCACCCATCTTACTATGCACACCATTTTTTCCATTTTTTTGTCTTCCATGCACCCTCTGCATCCAATTCACCCTTTCGTCTTACATCCATCAAATAGTACAAATACAATCTTCCTCGAATCATTCTCACACAACCATCCACAGAAATACTTTCTTTCTTAAATATCAATAAATTCCTTACATCCCAAATAACCTCTTTAATACATCCCATCATCAACCATAACACTCTCTCTTTTTCTTTTTCTATCTTACATATACCAAACATTAACACTTCAAACGTAAATACCTGTATTCCAGACAACCCTATAACCAATTTCAACAATTTCTTTAAAACCTCCCGAACAAAATCACAGTTCCACAACATATGCACAATATTTTCTCTTCCACCACATCCATCCCTCGGACACAGATCAGATCTTACCAGCCTTCTTCCATACTGAAATTCTCGCGTTTTCAAAACATTATGTATACTCATCCATGCAACATCTCTCTGTCTATTTAGAATTTCTCTTCCATTCAATCTCTTCCATACATCTTTACTTTGTCCAATTGTCAACCCATCAATCCCCAACATTTCTTCTCTATTTTTTATAATATTAAAAACTTTCTTCTTCTCACACCATTCATCTTTTGACACATTCTCCAACTCATATTTCTTTATACATACTTCAATCTTTTCATAAAACCACGGTGCATTTAAACAAACAGGTTTCTTTCTATCCAAAACATACAATCCATATCTTCTTAATACCATTCCAGCCTCGTATTTCAACATACATGCAATCATACTATCTTTTAAACTTAATTTCAAACACACTCTTACATACTGTATTAATAAAAACTGTTCTAAATCTGGAACACCCATACCACCATTCTCTCTCATCTTCATCACTTTCTCTCTATTCAAACTTTCCATCCTACTCCCCCAAAAAAATAAAAACATTATTCTGACTAACTTTCTCAAACTCTTATTATCTACAGGAAACACATAATTTAAATACAATATTATTGGGATTAAAACTGCCTTTATAATTAAAACCTTTCCTTCAAATGATAAAACTCTCTCATTCCAAAATCCAATCTTCTGATTCACTCGATTTACTACTTTCTTCCAACTTTCTTTCCCTTTTAAACCATCATCAAACTTCACCCCTAACACTTCAATTTCATTCTCAACCACTGGCCATCCACACAATTCCAACTCTCTCCATCTACCAAACGATTTACATGCACATTTACTCCAATTCACTTTAAAACCACTTGCCATACAAAAAATCTCAACCAATAATTTAACCCGCCTCAACCCTGCTTGTGTTTTACAAATCACAGTCACATCATCCATATAGCCAATTACTTTCAAACTCCTCGCACCACTACCTGGGATCTCCACTCCTCTCACCATTTTATCATTCCTTATACTCTGAAGTAGCGGTTCAATCACACATATAAAAAGTACAGGGGACAGAGGGCACCCCTGTCTAACTCCAGACATTACTTGAAAGGCATCAGTCATCCACCCATTCACTTGAACTACACTCTCAATATCTTTATACATACACTTAATCCATTCCAATAATTTACTAGGCACACCCATTCTTTCTAATACCTTAAACATAAAATCATGCGCTACTCTATCATATGCCTTTTCAAAATCAATCGTAGCAACCGCTACTTCTTGTTTTCTCTCCATACAATCAAATAAAACATCTCTCAACCCAATCAAGCTTTCTGCAATCTGTCTCCCAGGTACTGCACATATTTGCTCTTCACCAATCATATCTTCAATCACCCCTTTCATTCTATTCGCAATTAACTTCGCTAAAATCTTATAATCTACATTTAAAAGGGTAATTGGTCTCCAATTTTTTATATCATTCTTATCACCTTTTTTAAAAATTAACACAATCACACCTTTTTTCATAGATTCAGACAACTCACCCATACTCAAAACATACTTACATACTTCTACAAAATCATCCCCAATCACTTCCCAACACATCCTATAAAATTCCACTGGTAATCCATCACAGCCCGGTGTTTTATTTAATTTCAAATTCATCATTGTATCACTCACTTCTTTTTTCCCAATCTCTCTTATTAATCCATCCACATCTTCTCTTTTTACACCCTTTTCAATTTTTTCCAATAATTCATTCTCTAAACACCTATCCCTTTCACGCTCAGCATACAATTTCCCATAAAAAGTTTCAATTTCTTTCAACATTTGCTCTTTATCATTCATTAAGACCCCATCTTCACTTACAATCCCTTCTATACTTTTTCTACATTCATACGCCTTTCTAAAAAAATATCTTGTACACTTTTCATCTTTCTCCAACACATCCATTCTTGCAGCAAACACAATCTTCCGACCTCTTTCTTCCAAACACTTCTTCTTTTCATCCCTCGCCATTTCCAACTCTTCTTTAACATCCCATCCTAAATCACGCAATTTACACAAATAATCTATTCTCTTTCTCCAACCATCAAAACATTCTCTCTCTTTTTTAGCTTTAGCCCAACCTCTTTTAATAAAATATTCTTTTGTTTTAATCTTTATCCACTCCCACCAATCAATTACTCTAATAAAATCATTTTTACATTCTCTCCACCTTTTATACATTAAAAAATAATCTTCTTTTACAACCTCATCCATCAACATACTTACATTCATCTTCCATACTCCTTTTCCAAATTCCAATTTTTCATCCATTCTTACCGTACATTCTAACATCACATGGTCTGAAAAACATACCTTGTGCATAGTAAGATTATCTGCTATAACACCCTGTGAAACAAAACAAAAGTCGATCCGTGATTTCACATTTCCTTTATCACTAAAAAATTAATACACCTCCCTATCTTTTGCTACCGTCACCATATCCGTATACCCAAATTCTTTAATCATTTTATTTAATTTTCTCCCCGTTCCATCTAATTCATACTCTACCCCTTGGCCCACCCTATCCTCCCTCCTTATTATACAATTAAAATCTCCCACCAAAAAACTTAAATCCCTTCCCGGTAAATACATTTCCAAACACTCTAAAACATCCATTCTTTCCCTCCTATTTACAGGTGCATACATATTTATAACCCTATACCTCGTGCCCCTATACAAAAATCTTATAATCAACAACCTCCCCGAAACCACTTCCAAAACATCAATTATTTCAACATCCCACCCTCTAAATACAATTGCAACCCCTTCATTCTTCCCACCACCAAATGAAAAAAAAGCAGGTCCGATATTCCACTTAGCCTCCTGCGGTTTGAAACTTAAACCAATTTCCTGTAAACAAAACAGAGTACATGTTATGGTCTTCAACAAATCAAAAACCATAGCTCTCCTTGTTACACTTTTTATACTTCTCACATTAAGTGAGCCTATAGAAATCATTGATCAGAGTTTCCTCATCATTTCACGTGCCTTCATCAGACTCCTCACTTCTGTCCGTGGACTGTATCCCAGGAATCTTAACCATAGTTCCAGAGGCTGCGCCACCAGACGTCTCTGCCTCTGAAACCCCCTCAAGCTCTTTCAAACCTTTTGAAAGTTCTTTAGAAAGCTTCCTACTTTTCCTCCTTTTTTTTAAAGGGCCAGCTTTCATCTCTTCCTCATCAGAGATTACCGAAGTCGAAGGGGTTTCTTCCACCTCCATAATAACTCCTTCTTCAGCAGCTACTCCTTCTTCTTCCTCCACCTGCTGTGCTGCTTTTTTCTCCTGGTCTTCCGCCATTATTCTGGCATGTTCCCTCTCAATCTCTTCTTGGGTTTTTATTTTTGTACCAAACGTAGGTATAAGGGGATTCTTACCTTTCCCATCAGTCTCCTTATTCCAGGCTTTTCTGCTACATCAGCTCCATCCAGCCCCACTGTAGCTTCACCTCCAGTTTCCTCACGCTGTAAGTTGGGACATGTTCTAGCCATGTGTCTTTCCGATCCACAAAGGTCACACTTCCTCCGTTCGTCACACTCAGCTGCAGTGTGACCCTCACCAAAACAGTTTCGGCAACACATCCCTTTATCACATGTGTCTGCCAAATGTCCGAACTGAAAACAGTTACGGCAAAACATTGGCTGCCCTGGATAAAATAAATATCCTCTATTGCCACCAATAGAGAAATTCTGGGGCGGATGTTTCAGCCCGCTGAACTCCGTTGGATCCGATCTCAAAGAAACAAAAAACTTTCTTTTGCCATTATAAACACCATACATATTTAGCAGTTTCAATGGCTTTGATACATTAGAACAATACCTACTTAGAAAGGCCATAATTTCTTCGTCAGAGACGAAGGGATTATACATATGCACCACCAACGGGATTTTAGACACAGGCACATAAGGGATAAAAGTCATACCTTGAAGAATAGGCTCAGATTCTTTCTGCTGCTTTCTTCCCATTACTGTATTTACCTGGTCCTGTTCCACGAAGGTGATGTCATATATCCCCCTGGCAGGAAAATCCTGGACACAAAAAAGCCAATCACGAGGCACTTTCAGCAACCGCTCCAGTACTTCTTTTTGCACGGTGAATAATGACACAGCTCTCCTCCTCTCCTCAGACACCACAACTCGAATGCTCTTCGGATAGGCAGGCGCACCACGCTCCATCCTGGGATCACCTCTCGTTTCCAGTACCCGGCTCAGGTCGTCCCCCAATAGCAGCAGCCGGACTGTGTCCTCCAAGGAAGACACAGCCGGAAGGCCGAGGGACTAGCGTCACCAGGCACCGGAACCTTCTGACCAGACCAGCTGTTACACTTGATCTTAGCCAAAAGGCCGAGAAGCGATAACCAGAATGGGCGCCCAGCTACTCACCTGCCGTTCGCTGGCGCTTGTTCAGCTTGCGGTGAGCCTTGGGCTCCCCCCTCCCCTCCAGACATACCTTGCACCTCTGTCTCTCCTGCTCAGCTGCTACCGCTGATAAGGTGCCTAATCACCTGGTCTGGTCCTCTTCAGCTGCAAGTAGGGTAGATAGAGCAAGCAATTAAGCACCACCTGCTGATTGCTCGCAATCACTCAATAATGCAATTAATTAAACTTTTAATTGATTGATAACCTAGATGTTGCTCAGATTTCCCTCCAAAACGTTTGTGCTGTCATTGCAAAGACCAGCATGCTGCAGGCTGTAGCAAATTTGCATAATTAATCCCGCCCACTTTTCCAACACTGATAATGCACGCTGCCAGCCAGCCAGCCAGCCAGCAATACATACTCTGACTTCTTCACAATGGATATGTACTGGACACTTTTATTCCATGAAGTGATTACACAGATTTACATGATAACAATGAATAAATACATGGGATCAGGTGAACAGAATTGAATCGTGCACAGCACATGATAGAGAATAACAATCAGACTAGCTATCAATCCAAACGAAACAATAACAGTTAACAAACATTGCTACAAGTGTCCATAATTCAAGGAATGTCATGTTTTTGGTCCGTTCCGTCCAGGCTTCATTCAGGCATGCCATGCCGCAGACAGGGGGAGGCAGAGCTCGCACTTAGACAGAACAGAGAAAAAAGCAGGGAAGGAAGAAGGAGAACAAGTTTGCCTTCGTTCTCGCCAAGTGAGAGTCCAGTGGCTTTTTGCATTTTTTGTTCAATCAATCAATCTATTTTTTAACCAGCATAAGAGAGGTGCACCGGTCCTGGAGGTACTGCAATACCAGGTCAATGCGTGGAGTGGACAGAGCAAGCTCTTCTTCCATCTCCCTGTTCCAAAAATCCATTTAATATATGGTCCCTAGATAGGGGACGTATCAGATATTAAACTGATAAGAACAGATTTTTTTTTTTTTTTTTTAAACCACTCAGTCACAGAGCATTTTCCTCCAGATGATTTTCAAGGAATCTCTCAAATAACATCCTCATGGTCTTTTTTCAGTAAAATTTAATAATAAACACAACACAGCAATAACACAACCAAACCCCACCACCACCCCAAAAACCACAGCAAACCCCCACACCAAAATCACTGTAAACGTTTTATACCTACCCCATTCATCCTTTCATTCATACTTACCCCTTTGTTTTTCCTTTAAACACACAAAAATATCTACATATTAACATAATAACGATACAACCCACCACCCAACATTACCAATATCGACTGCTTGTTTTCCATTAAACCTGAATAAAACCAACATGTACATTAATACAATTTTTAAACACCTTTTTTATCATAACACAATTTTTTCTTATATTACAAACACCTTTGAATACTGAAATCCCACCACCTATACTGTTCCTACTTGCACCATTTCTTCCATTTTTTCGTTTTCCATACTCCCTCTGCATCCAACTCTCCATTTTTCTTCACATCTCTTAAATAATACAGAAATAGCTTTCCTCTAACCATTCTTACACAATCATCCACTGACAAACTTTCCTTCCTAAACACTACCAAATTTCTTACATCCCACATAGTTTCTTTAATACACGCCATTATAATCCATAACACTCTCTCCCTTTGTTTCTCTAACCTACATATCCCAAACATCAATACTTCAAACGAAAACACTGATATCCCAGTCAATCCCACTACCAACTTCAACAACTTTTGCAACACCTCTCTCACAAAACCACAATTCCAAAACACGTGTACAACATTCTCTCTTCCCCCACAACCTTCTCTTGGACACATTTCTGATCTCACCAAACTTCTTTCATACTGCTTCTCTCTCGTTGCCAAACAATTATGTACAGCCATCCATGCCACATCTCTCTGTTTATTTAAAATTTCTATTTCATCCAATCTTTTCCATACACTTTTACTCATTTGTTCAGTCAGCCCATCTATTCCAATCACACTCTCTTTTTCATCCAATAATTTAAACACTTTTCTCTTTTCACTCCACTCCTCCCAAGATACATTCTGCAATTCATACTTTTTAACACACACATCAATCTTTTTATAAAACCACGGGGTATTAAAACATACAGGCTTCGTTTGATCCATCTCATGCAATCCATATCTTCTTAAACTCATACCCGCTGCATACCTCAACATACATGCTATCACATTTACTTTTTTAGAAATCCTAACACACATCCTCACGTAATGAATCATTAAAAACTTTTCCAAATCTGGCACATTCATACCTCCATTTATTCTTTTCTTAACAACTTTCTCCCTACACAATCTCTCCATTCTACTGCTCCAAAAAAACAAAAAAAATATTCTAGTCAATTTCCTTATATTTTTATTATCGGGGGGGAAAACACAACTCAAATATAACATAACAGGAATCAGCACAGCCTTAATTATCAACACTTTCCCTTCAAGAGACAGAATCCTTTCACTCCACAATCCAATCTTTTGATTCACACGGCTAACAACTTTCTTCCAACTTTCTTTCCCTTTCAACTCATCCTCAAATATTACACCTAAAACTTCAATACCATTTTCTTCCACCGGCCAACCACATAACTCCAATTCTCTCCATTTACCAAACGCCATACATTTGCATTTATTCCAATTCACCTTAAACCCACTAACCATACAAAATAATTCTACTAATAATTTAACCCTTCTCAAACTCGCTTGTGTTCTACATACAACAGTCACGTCATCCATATAGCCAATCACTTTCATACATCTACCACTGCTTCCAGGAATCTCAACCCCTCTCACAACTTTATCATTAACTATACTACGCAACAACGGCTCTATTACACATATAAAGAGTATTGGGGACAAGGGACAACCCTGTCTAACTCCAGAATGTACTCTAAAACTTTCCGTTATCCAACCATTAACTTGCACAACACTCACTATCTCTCTATACATACTTCTTATCCAGCTCAACAATTTCCCAGGCAAACCCATTCTTTCTAATACTTTAAACATAAACTCATGCGCTACTCTATCATACGCTTTCTCAAAATCAATCGTTGCAATTGCCACCTCAATCTTTCTTTCCTTACAATACCATAAAACATCTCGTACACCTATCAAACTTTCCGCAATCTGTCTACCAGGCACCGCACACACTTGCTCCTCACCTACCATTCCTTCAATCACTCTTTTTATCCTATTTGCTACTAATTTTGCAATTATCTTATAATCTGCATTCAATAATGTGATTGGCCTCCAATTACCCAACTCATACTTGTCACCTTTCTTAAAAATCAAAACAATTATTCCTTTTTTCATTGATTCCGACATCACACCTTCACTTAAAACAACCTTACACACTTCTAAAAAATCATCCGCAATCACTTCCCAAAACGTTCTATAAAATTCTACAGGCAAACCATCACACCCTGGCGTTTTATTCAATTTAAAATTATAAATAGTTTCATACACTTCCACCTTATTCACATCTCTCGTTAACCACTCACCATCCTCTACACTCACTCCTTCCTCAATACATTCCAACACTTCATTTTCTAAACTCACATTTCTTTCTTTTTCCGTATATAAATCCTTATAAAACTCAGCCACTTCACTTAAAACCATACCTTTCTCATTTACTACAACCCCTTCTCTACTCATAATACCATCCATCCCCTTTCTACATTCATACGCTTTTTTAAAAAAGAACCTAGTACACTTTTCATCATTCTCTAACACGTTCAATTTTGCAGCAAACACAATCTTTCTACCTCTTTCTTCAAAACATTTATTTCTAGATTCTCTCGCATTCTTCAATTCATCCTCCACCTCCCATCCTAATTCTCTCAATTTACATAAATAGTCAATCCTTTTTCTCCACTCATCCAGGCATTCTCTCTCCGCTCTAGCTTTCTCCCATCCTTTCTTTGTAAAAAATTCTTTTGTTTTCCACTTAACCCATTCCCACCATTCAATTATATTTTTAAACCTATTTTTACCTTTCATCCAAAATTCATACATCTTACAATACTCTTTCTTCACATCCTCATCCATTAACATACTCACATTCAATTTCCAAAATCCTTTCCCAAATTCCATTCTTGCGTCCAGTCTCACCTCACATTCCAACATCACGTGATCAGAAAAATTCACTCTTTGTGTCCGTAGAAACTCAACCTTCACCCCCTGTGAAATAAAACAGAAATCAATCCTAGATTTAACCGAACCCTTATCACTATAAAACGTAAACTTATCATGTTCCCCTATATACCCCACCGCATCTACCAAACCATAATCTTTTACCAAATGCATTAACTTTTTCCCTGTTTTATCCAATTTATACCCCTCACCCACCCCCTCCCTATCTTCTTTACACAAAATACAATTAAAATCCCCACACAAGACAGTAACCTCCCTCCCAGGCAAAACCAATCCTAAACATTCAAACACTTCCATTCTTTCATTTTTATCAACAGGTGCATAAACATTTATTATTCTACCCACTGTACCCCTATATTCAAAATACACCATTAACACCCTCCCTGATACCACCTCTATAGACTTCAAAATACTAAACCCCCACCCTTTAAACAAAATTGCCACACCAGTGTTTTTTGTTATTCCCAATGAATACACGGATGGTCCCTTATCCCACTGAAATGATACAGGCTTTTCCATCAGGCAGCATTCCTGTAAGCAAAGAATATGAAACGTTAATTTGCCTAAAAAGTCAAAAATAACCGCCCTCCTTGTTGCAGCCTTTATACTTCTGGTATTCAAAGAAATAACACGGAACATTGATCAGGGGTTTTTAACCCTCATCATCTCACGTCCCTTCACCATGTTCTGAGCTACTGTCATGGCCTACTTGAAACCCAGCACCCTCCAACTCTGTTGAAACCGTCTGAGTCACCATCATTGGGGAACAAGATCCCGATACATCCGACTCAGACCAGTCTCCACCTACAAGGGAAGAAGCTAACAAAATCTTCGGAAAGTCAACAGGATCCAACTCCTTACCTTTCCTCTTACCTTTCCGCTTTTTTGCCGCTGGAACTATTTTTTTGGGCTCACTAGCCCCTACTTCCATTAAATTTGAAGGACCTGCCATTTCAGCTTCCATGACTTCTGGCTCTGTACTCCTTACCTCTGTCTCTGGAACCACTTCAAGTGACTCCTTCTTATCAGCCTTTTTCAATAATTCCGCAGCCACAATACTTGCATGCCTCTCTTCATGCTCATGCTGGGTTCTCAGTTGTGTACCGAAAGTCGGAATAAAAGACAACCTAGTCTTCTGTACAGTTTTTCTTTCCACAGGAACTTCAACAGTTTCTGTTTGTTCAGGCCCCGCTACAGTCACCGCCGGAGGGGGACCCTGCTGCAAATTCGGGCAGAACTTTGCCATATGACGCTCCGACCCACACAGGTCACATTTGCGCCTTTCAGCGCACTCTGCAGCAGTATGTCCCTCCCCGAAGCAGTTCCTGCAGCACATACCCTTTGAACATTCAACACTCACGTGACCAAACTGGTAGCAATTACGACAGAACTTTGGCTGTCCAGGGTAGAACAGGTATCCCCTGTTCCCCCCGATTGAGAAATTCTGAGGAGGGTGTTTCAAACCACTTACCTCTGAGGTATCTTGACGTAGCATGACAAAGAATTTTCGCTTCCTGTTATACACCCCATAAGCATTGATCAGTTTCACTGGTTTCGACACTGAAGAACAATACCTACTCAAGAAAATCATTATTTCCTCGTCCGAGACAAACGGGTTGTACATATGTACACATAAAGGAATTCTGGAAACTGGCACAAATGGTACAAACGTAATGCCTTCCAATATTTTCTCACCTCCCTTTACCTTCATACGTTCCATCACCGTAGTAACGTGATCTTGTTCAGTAAAAGTAATATCGTAAATACCTCTCGTTTGAAAATCCTGGACGCAGAACATCCACTCTCTCGGCACTTTCAATAAATTCTCCAAGATCTCCCTCTGTATCATACATAAACCAACCGATATCCTCTTCTCAGCCGCAACATAAATACGGATGGTTTTAGGAAAAGACGGACCTCCTCTCTCCATCGTTGGTCGCTTCCCGTTCCCAGAGTCAGCGCGGATCGCCCCCCAATAGCAGCATCCAGACCGTGTCCCCACTGGGAGAACACCGTCCGGAAGGCCGAGGGGCTAGCGTTGCCGATCCTCTGGGACCTCCTGACTAGACCAGCTTTTACACTTGATCTTAGCCAAAAGGCCGAGAAGCGATAACCAGAATGGGCGCCCAGCTACTCACCTGCCGTTCGCTGGCGCTTGTTCAGCTTGCGGTGAGCCTTGGGCACAGTGCCGCCTTTTCCTCATCTAGGTGTAAGCTGGCTACAAATAGCAACAGAGACAAAGTCACCAGAGCAGCAAACAACCTCTAAACCCTTGAAACCCAGCTCCCCTTCTTAATCTTGTCCATTCCTCCCCCTCCAGACATACCTTGCACCTCTGTCTCTCCTGCTCAGCTGCTACCGCTGATAAGGTGCCTAACGAGGTTGCTGGATCACCTGGTCTGGTCCTCTTCAGCTGCAAGTAGGGTAGATAGAGCAAGCAATTAAGCACCACCTGCTGATTGCTCGCAATCACTCAATAATGCAATTAATTAAACTTTTAATTGATTGATAACCTAGATGTTGCTCAGATTTCCCTCCAAAACGTTTGTGCTGTCATTGCAAAGACCAGCATGCTGCAGGCTGCAGCAAATTTGCATAATTAATCCCGCCCACTTTTCCAACACTGATAATGCACGCTGTCAGCCAGCCAGCCAGCCAGCAATACATACTCTGACTTCTTCACAATGGATATGTACTGGACACTTTTATTCCATGAAGTGATTACACAGATTTACATGATAACAATGAATAAATACATGGGATCAGGTGAACAGAATTGAATCGTGCACAGCACATGATAGAGAATAACAATCAGACTAGCTATCAATCCAAACGAAACAATAACAGTTAACAAACATTGCTACAAGTGTCCATAATTCAAGGAATGTAATGTTTTTGGTCCGTTCCGTCCAGGCTTCATTCAGGCATGCCATGCCGCAGACAGGGGGAGGCAGAGCTCGCACTTAGACAGAACAGAGAAAAAAAAAGCAGGGAAGGGAAGGAAGGAGAACAAGTTTGCCTTCGTTCTCGCCAAGTGAGAGTCCAGTGGCTTTTTGCATTTTTTGTTCAATCAATCAATCTATTTTTTAACCAGCATAAGAGAGGTGCACCGGTCCTGGAGGTACTGCAATACCAGGTCAATGCGTGGAGTGGACAGAGCAAGCTCTTCTTCCATCTCCCTGTTCCAAAAATCCATTTAATATATGGTCCCCAGATAGGGGACGTATCAGATATTAAACTGATAAGAACAGATTTTTTTTTTTTTTTTAACCACTCAGTCACAGAGCATTTCCTCCAGATGGCTTTCAAGGAATCTCTCAGGTAACATCCTCATGGTCATTTTCAATAAAAATAATTTTTTATAAACACATCACATCAAATCACAGCAAATCCCATCACCACCCCCAAATCCACAGCAAAACACCCACCAAAAAAACTCACTGCAAATTATACATCCTAAACACATTCATACCTCCAACCATACTATATAATGCATTTTTTTTTTTCTTCAATTATACAAACCACAACACACCCACCACCCACTCTTTACCTCTTCCCACCATTTATTAATTTCTTCTTCCTAAACAAAATCAAACACATATTATTAACATATACAATTATACATTTCAAAATATACGTAATAATATTTTTTTTATTTTTTTTTTTTCAATTATACAAACCACAACACACTCTTTACCTCTTCCCACCATTTATTAATTTCTTCTTCCTAAACAAAATCAAACACATATTATTAACATATACAATTATACATTTCAAAATATACGTAATATTTATTTTTTTTTTTTTCCTTTCTCTTTTTTCTCCAACTTTTTTCATTAATCTACCACCACCAATTCATATATACCCCACCACCTAGCTTACTATGAACACCATTTTTTCCATTTTTTTGTCTTCCATACACCTTCCGCATCCAATTCACCCTTCTTTCTCACATCCATTAAGTAATAAACATACATCCTTCCTCTAATCATTCTCACACAACCATCCACAGAAACACTTTCATGTTTAAAAATTAACAAATTCCTCACGTTCCACATTACTTCTTTTATACACCCCATCATCAACCATAACACTCTCTCTTTTTCTTTGTCAATCTTACATATACCAAACACTAACACCCCAAAACAAAAAAATCTGAATTCCAGTTAATCCAACCACCAATTTCAACAACTTCTTCATCACCTCCCTCACAAAATCACAGTTCCAAAACAAATGCACAACGTTCTCTCTACCTCCGCATCCCTCTCTAGGACACACATCCGACCTTGCAATCCTCCTTCCATACTGAAATTCTCTCGTCTGCAACACGTCATGTATTGCCATCCATGCCACATCTCTTTGTTTATTCACTATATCTTTCCCATTCATTCTCTTCCATACTTCCTTACTCTGTTCCACAGTTATTCCATCAATATTAATCATTTCTTCTTTCTCCCTCAATAAATGAAAAACCTTTTTCTTTGTACACCAATCCTCCTTCGAAACATTCTCCAACTCATATTTTTTAACGCACACTTCAATCTTTTTATAGAACCATGGAGTACTAAAGCAAACTGGTTTCATCCGATCCAATTCATACAAACCACATTTTCTTAAACTCATACCAGCCTCATATTTCATCATACATGCTATCACACTTTCTTTTAAACTAATATTTACACATAATCTCACATACTGTATCAATAGAAACTGTTCTAAATCTGGTACTTCCATTCCTCCATTCACACTTAATTTTCTTACTTTGTCCCTACTTAATCTTTCCATACGACTACTCCAAAAAAACAAAAAAATTATTCGATTCAATTTCCTCAAACATTTATTCTGAATAGGAAAAATAAAATTCACATACAACATAATCGGTATTAAAACCGCCTTTATTATTAAAACCTTCCCAGCAAATGACAACCTTCTTTCATTCCACCACCCAATCTTCTGATTAACCTTATGTACAACATTATTCCAACTTTCCTTCCCTTTCAATCCTTCATCAAATTTCACACCTAAAACTTTGATATCATCCTCTACTACCGGCCACCCACACAATTCTAATTCTCTCCATTCACCAAAAGCCTTACACGCACATTTATCCCAATTAACTTTAAAACCACTTGCCATACAAAAAATTCCCACCAATACTTTTACTCTTCGTAACCCTGCTTGATTTTTGCACACCACAGTCACATCATCCATATATCCAATAACTTTCAAACTTCTCGCACCACTACCTGGAATTTCAACACCTCTCACCATTTTGTCATTTCTAATACTCACCAATAAAGGTTCAATTACGCAAATAAACAATATAGGGGACAGGGGACACCCCTGTCTAACCCCAGATTTTATTTTAAAACTATCAGTCGTCCAGCCATTTATTTGTACCACACTCTCAATATTTACATACATACACTTTATCCAAAATAAAAGTTTATCAGGCACTCTCATTTTATTCAAAACCTCAAACATAAACTCATGCTCTACTCTATCATACGCTTTCTCAAAATCAATCGTCGCAACTGCCACTCCTTGCTTTCGCTCCATACAATCCCATATTACATCTCTCACTGCTATCAAACTTCCTGCAATCTGCCTCCCAGGTACTGCACACGCCTGCTCTTCACCAATCATATCTTCAATCACACCTCTCATTCGATTTGCAATTAACTTAGCTAAAATTTTATAATCTGAATTAAGCAGAGTTATTGGTCTCCAATTTTTTAATTCATCCTTACTACCTTTTTTAAAAATTAAAACAATCACACCTTTTTTCATTGACTCACTCATTTCTCCCTTTTTTAACACACATTTACACACTTCTAAAAAATCATCCTCTATCACTTCCCAACACATTCTATAAAACTCAATCGGCAGTCCATCACAACCCGGCGACTTATTCAACTTAAATTGTCCAATTGTATCACTCAACTCCTTCTTCCCTATCTCTTTAATTAGATCACTTTCATCCTCTCTTCTCACACCTGCTTCAATGTTTTCTAACAACTCAGTCCCCAAGCGCACATTCCTCTCTTTTCTTTCATATAAATTACCATAAAATTTCTCTATTTCAGCCAACATTGATACCTTATCTTGTAAAAAAAAACCATTTTCATTTAAAATTCCATCCATACATTTCTTACCCTCATATGCTTTTCTAAAAAAGAATCTTGTACACTTTTCGTCATTTTCAACCACATTCATTCTGGCAGCAAACACCACCTTTCTTCCTCGTTCTTCTAAACACTTTCTCCGATTTTCCCTTGCTTCCTCTAATTCCACTGTCACATCCCATCCCAACTATCTCAATTTACACAAATAATCAATCCTTTTCCTCCATACATCAAACCATACCCTCTCATTCTTCGCTTTTTCCTTACCATACCTAATAAAAAACACTTTTGTTTGCAACTTAACCCATTCCCACCATTTCGTTATACAATCAAACTTTATCTTACATTCTCTCCATCTTTTAAAAATCATACAATATTTTTCTTTCACTTCTTCATCCATTAACATTTTCACATTCATTTTCCATATGCCTTTACCAAACTTCATACTCACATCCAATCGAACTTTACACTCTAACACCACATGATCCGAAAATGGAACACCGTTCATAGTAAGCTCTTCCGCATCAATCCCCTGTGAAACAAAACAATAATCAATACGTGATTTCACCGTGCCTTTATCACTATAAAAGGTAAAAACTTCATTACTCCCAACAACTGACACCATATCCTTATACCCAAAATCTCTTATCATATTCAATAAACACTTCCCAGTTATATCCAATTTATAACCCTCCCCACTCCCCACTCTATCCTCCCGTCTTATAATGCAATTAAAATCTCCTATCAAAAAAGTGCCCATTCTCCCTGGTAAATACATACCCAAACACTCAAAAACCTCCATTCTCTCACTCCTATTTACAGGTGCATACATGTTAAAGATCCTAAACAATGTGCCCCCAAATAAAAAGGTGACCATTAAAACCCTCCCTGTCACAATCTCCACACTTTCCACTACTTCACACTCCCACCCCCTAAACAAAACCGCCACCCCCAAATTACCATCTCCACAAGAGTAACAAGCTGGTCCCAAGTCCCATTTAACTGTCTGTGGTTTGTCCTTAAGGCAACACTCCTGTAAACAAAAACAAGTAAAATTCATGTTTTCAAGAAATTTAAATACCATAGCTCTCCTAACAACTGACTGCAGGCTTCTTACATTAAGAGAGCATATGGTAAACATTTAATCAGAGGAATTTCCTCATCATCAATCACGTCCCATCCTCAGACTCACTTCTACTCTCCGGTTCTTTTTGTGAAAAACCGGAGATACTGCTCAGTCTTGATACAGCGCTTATATCAAAAACAGGTGACGCCGACCCGGAACCCTCTGACTCAGATATTTCTCCTACCTCCAAAGGCGCCTCCAGCAGGATCTTAGGCATTTCTTTCGATAATTTTCTACTCTTACGCTTCTTTTTTGAGGCCGGTGCGACTTTCTCACTTTCATCCTCTGCAGAATCTACCTTTGTTGTAGATTCAATCATAGCCACACCAACTTCCATGGCCTCACCACTTTCCATTACCTCAGCTGCTTCAATTCCTTCTTCATTATCCTCCTTACTTCCAATTTTCTCTTTTTTCTTTTTTGCTTCCTCTGCCATTATTTTTTCATATCTTTCCAAATGCTCTTCTCTCGTACGCAAAGACTCATAGGACGGGATAAACGGAATTTTCATTTTTATACTGGGTTTAACACCATGCCCCTTATCTGTTTCTTCACCCGTATTATCAGCACCTTCACTTCTCCATTCTTTATACAGATTAGGGCATGTTCGGGCCATGTGTCTATCTGACCCACATAGGTCGCACTTTCTTTTTTCCGCGCATTCCGCGGCAGTGTGACCTTCACAAAAGCAGTTACGACAACACCTACCTTTGTCACATTCTTCGCTCAAATGTCCAAACTGGTAACAATTACGGCAATACCTAGGTTGCCCCGGGTAGTACAAATACCCTCTGTTACCCCCGATGGAAAAATTTTGTGGTGGGTGTTTTAACCCACTCAATTCTGCCGTATCCGGCTTTAACACAACAAAGAATTTCCGCTTACCATTGTAGATACCAAAGTTATTCACCTGTTTCAGTGGTTTAGAAACCACTGAACAGTACCTACTTAAAAACAACATAATTTCTTCGTCTGAAACAAACGGGTTATAAAGGTGTACGACCATAGGAACCCTAGACACCGGCACGTAAGGAATAAAAGAGATACCTTCCAGAAGTTTATCATCCTTCTTCTGTATACTCCTCTCCATAATAGTCGTGATATGGTCTTGTTCCTCGCAGGTAATGTCGTACACCCCTCGTGACGGAAAATCTTGAACACAATAGAGCCACTCACGAGGAATCTTCAATAAGCCATCCAGAATCTCTTTCTGTATATCATACAGACTCACAGCTTTCCTCCTCTCCTCCGCCACGACCAGCCGAACTGTCCTAGGATACGAAGGCGCTCCTCTCTCCATGATTGACCGCTTCCCGTTTCTGGAGTCAGCGCAGATCGCCCCCCAATAGCAGCATCCAGACCGTGTCCCCACTGGGAGAACACAGCCTGGAAGGCCGAGGGGCTAGCGTTGCCGATCCACCAGAACCTCCTGACTAGACCAGTTTTTACACTTGATCTTAGCCAAAAGGCCGAGAAGCGATAACCAGAATGGGCGCCCAGCTACTCACCTGCCGTTCGCTGGCGCTTGTTCAGCTTGCGGTGAGCCTTGGGCACAGTGCTGCCGCCTTTTCCTCATCTAGGTGTAAGCTGGCTACAAATAGCAACAGAGACAAAGTCACCAGAGCAGCAAACAACCTCTAAACCCTTGAAACCCAGCTCCCCTTCTTAACCTTGTCCATTCCTCCCCCTCCCCTCCAGACATACCTTGCACCTCTGTCTCTCCTGCTCAGCTGCTACCGCTGATAAGGTGCCTAACGAGTTTGCTGGATCACCTGGTCTGGTCCTCTTCAGCTGCAAGTAGGGTAGATAGAGCAAGCAATTAAGCACCACCTGCTGATTGCTCGCAATCACTCAATAATGCAATTAATTAAACTTTTAATTGATTGATAACCTAGATGTTGCTCAGATTTCCCTCCAAAACGTTTGTGCTGTCATTGCAAAGACCAGCATGCTGCAGGCTGCAGCAAATTTGCATAATTAATCCCGCCCACTTTTCCAACACTGATAATGCACGCTGCCAGCCAGCCAGCCAGCCAGCCAGCCAGCCAGCCAGCAAGCAAGCAAGCAATACATACTCTGACTTCTTCACAATGGATATGTACTGGGCACTTTTATTCCATGAAGTGATTACACAGATTTACATGATAACAATGATTAAATACATGGGATCAGGTGAACAGAATTGAATCGTGCACAGCACATGATAGAGAATAACAATCAGACTAGCGATCAATCCAAACGAAACAATAACAGTTAACAAACATTGCTACAAGTGTCCATAATTCAAGGAATGTCATGTTTTTGGTCCGTTCCGTCCAGGCTTCATTCAGGCATGCCATGCCGCAGACAGGGGGAGGCAGAGCTCGCACTTAGACAGAACAGAGAAAAAAGCAGGGAAGGAAGGAAGGAAGAAGGAGAACAAGTTTGCCTTCGTTCTCGCCAAGTGAGAGTCCAGTGGCTTTTTGCATTTTTTGTTCAATCAATCAATCAATCTATTTTTTAACCAGCATAAGAGAGGTGCACCGGTCCTGGAGGTACTGCAATACCAGGTCAATGCGTGGAGTGGACAGAGCAAGCTCTTCTTCCATCTCCCTGTTCCAAAAATCCATTTAATATATGGTCCCCAGATAGGGGACGTATCAGATATTAAACTGATAAGAACAGATTTTTTTTTTTTATTTTTTTTTCGAACCATTCAGTCATAGAGCATTTCCTCCAGATAAAGTTCAAGGAATCTCTCAGGTAACATCCTCATGATTCTTTTCAATAAAATTTTATAAATATTTACATCACAGCAAAACCCCAGCAAAACCACAGCAAAACCCCTCCACCTCCCTTTAAAACACCACCACAACCCACCACCCAACACACCAAAAAAGGCACAGCAAATTACTTACCCCAACCTCATATATCGCAGTCATCCCTTCATTCATACTTACCCCAACATAGTAATACAAATTTCATTTACTTTTCTACAATATTTACATTTCTACAATATTTACATTATTTTCATTCTACACAATTAAACCTCATTTAAACCACATAACCCCCCACCCTACCTTACCGATACCCATCACTTATCCTCTATTACCCCTCCACCCACCAATAAAATTATCTTCACAAACCTAGGAAAATTTAAAAATAAACATGTTATTCACATAAAAAGAATGCCATCTCTCCCACTTTTGATATAATTTTTTTTCTTTTTTTTTTTTTCACTAAACTCAATAATTGAAACAAAACCCCCAAAAATCCCAAATTTACGCACACCATTTATTCCATTTTTTCGTCTTCCATACACCTTCCGCGTCCATTTCTCCATTTTTCCGAACATCTCTCAAATAATACAAATATACTTTCCCTCTAACCATACGTACACATGCATCAACCGTTAAACATTCATGTCTAAAAACTAACAAATTACGAACATCCCACAACGACTCTTTTATACATGCCATAATTGTCCACAACACTCTCTCACTTTTCTTCTCTATTGAACACATACCAAATAACAATACATCAAATGAAAATACAGAAATCCCAGTCAAACCTATTACCAATTTCAACAATCTTTTCAACACTTCTCTCACAAAACCACAATTCCAGAAGACATGCACCACATTCTCTCTATCTCCACACCCTTCCCTCGGACACATCTCTGTTCTCCCTAATCTTCTTCCATACTGTACCTCTCTTGTAGCCAGACAATTGTGTATCGCCATCCATGCTATATCCTTTTGCCTATTCAAAATTTCTATATCACTCAATCTCTTCCATACTTCCTTACTCATATTTTCAGTCAATCCATCAATCCTTAACACAGTTTCTCTGTCATTCAAAATTTTAAAAACTTTTTTCTTCTCACACCAATCCTCCCACTTCACATTCTGAACTTCATACTTCTTTAAACACACCTCAATCTTTCTGTAAAACCACGGAATATTAAAACACAAAGGTTTCATTCGATCAAACTCATGCAAACCATACCTCCTCAAACACATCCCAGCTGCATACTTCAACATACATGCAATCAAACTATCCTTTTTACAAATCCTAACACACATTCTTACATAATGCACCATTAAAAATCTTTCCACATCCGGAACATTCATACCCCCATTCTCTCGTAATTTCACTACTTTCTCTCTACTCAATCTCTCCATGCGACTACTCCAAAAAAATAAAAAAATTATCCTAATCAATTTCCTCAAACTCTTCTCATCCGGGGGGAACACAAAACTCAAATACAACATAACAGGGATCAAAACAGATTTTATTATCAAAACTTTACCTTCAAACGACAAAATCCTTACACTCCACAATCCAATCTTTTGATTCACTCTATTAACAACTTTCTTCCAACTTTCTTTCCCTTTCAAATCCTCATCAAACTTCACTCCCAAAACCTCAATCTCATATTCGGCAACCGGCCATCCACACAACTCCAATTCCCTCCATTCACCAAAAGCCTTACACTTACATTTATCCCAATTAACTCGAAATCCACTCGCCATACAAAAAAATTCCACTATCAATTTCACCCTCCTCAAGCCCGCCTGTGATCTACATACAACCGTGACATCATCCATATACCCAATTACTTTCATGCATCTTCCACCACTCCCAGGAATCTCAACCCCTTTCACAATCTTATCATTCATTAAGTTACGCAACAAAGGTTCAATAACACAGATAAAAATAACAGGAGATAAAGGACAGCCCTGTCTAACTCCCGAACATACCTTAAAACTATCAGTAAACCATCCATTAACTTGCACAACACTTTCAATATCTCTATACATACACTTTATCCAATTTATCATTTGCCCAGGCAATCCCATTCTCTCTAAAACACGAAACATAAATTCATGCGCTACCCTATCATATGCTTTCTCAAAATCTATTGTTGCAATCGCTACCTCTATCTTCCTTTCTTTACAAAACCACAGCACATCTCTCACACCAATCAAACTTTCCGCTATTTGTCTGCCAGGAACCGCACAAACTTGCTCGTCACCTACCATACTTTCAATCACTCTTTTCATTCTATTAGCAATCATCTTAGCAACAATCTTATAGTCAACATTCAGCAACGTAATAGGCCTCCAATTACCCAAATCATACTTATCACCCTTCTTAAAAATCAAAACAATCACACCTTTCTTCATTGAATCAGACATCACACCTTTTTCCAACACATACTTACAAACATCCAAAAAATCATCCCCTATAATCTCCCAACACATTCTATAAAATTCCACAGGCAAACCGTCACTCCCAGGTGTTTTATTCAACTTAAATTCAAAAACAGTTTCATACAACTCCTTCTTATTCAATTCCCTCACTAACCAACTAACATCCTCCTTACTTACACCATTCTCAAGTTTATCAAACATCTCCTCTTCCAAACTCTCATCACGCCTTTTTTCCGTGTACAAGTTCTCATAAAATGTTTTAACCTCATTCAAAATCTCATTTTTACCATGCAGCACTTCCCCACTCTCATTCAACACACCCTCCATACCTTTTCTACACTCATACGCTTTCTTAAAAAAATATCTCGTACACTTTTCATCACACTCCAAAACATTCAATTTTGCTGCAAATACAATTTTTCTACCTTTCTCTTCCAAACATTTACGCCTCATTTCTCTTGCATCCTCAAGTTCAATTTCAACATCCCAACCTAATTCTTTCAATTTACTCAAGTAATCAAATCTTTTCCTCCAATCATCCCAAACCTCTCTCTCCATTCGAGCCTTCTTCCAACTTTCTCTCATAAAAAATACTTTTGTATTTTCCTTCACCCATTCCCACCATCGTAATACACAATCAAAACTTGCTTTACATTTACACCAACATTCATACTGTTTACTATACTCCATTCTCACTTTTTCATCCTTTAACATGCTCACATTTAATTTCCAACTACTTTTTCCATATTCCATGTTTACATTCATCCTTACCTCACATACCAAAAGCGCATGGTCCGAAAAAGCCACTCTCTGTGTACGTAAAGACTCTAACTTAAACCCCTGTGATAAAAAACAAAAATCAATGCGAGATCTTACAGTACCCTTATCGCTATAAAAAGTAAACTTATCATAATTACCAATAACCTCCACCGCATCAGTTAAACCAAAATCCTTAACTAAATTGTTCAAAACCTTACCCGTACTATCTAACTTATACCCATCACCAACCCCCATCCTATCCTCCCTCCTTATTATACAGTTGAAATCCCCACACAAAATAGTTAAATCCCTCCCTGGTAAATTTAACCCTACACATTCAAACACATCCATTCTCTCTTTTTTATCTACTGGTGCATAAACATTTAATATCCTACACAAAACACCCCTAAACAAAAAACAAATCAATAAAACTCTCCCTGAAACTAATTCTAACACCTTCACAATATCAAATTCCCACCCCCTAAACAATATAGCTACACCAATATTTTTCCCCACCCCAAAAGAATAAAAGGACGGACCCAAATCCCACTTAATACCAATTGGCTCATCCTGTAAATGACATTCTTGTAGGCAAATAATATGAAATGAAATTTTACAAAGGAAATCAAAAATCATCGCTCTCCTAACATTAGATTTTAAACTCCCTACATTAAGAGAGGCGACTTTAAACATAAATCAGGGGTAATTAACCCTCATCATATCATGTCCCTTCATCGGACTCAGTAGTCTCTAAGACCCTAGAGAAACCAGATATGTCAAACAATCTTGACACCGCCTGGACGTCAAAGACAGGAGAAGCAGGTCCCGAAGTTTCTGACTCTGACCTCTCCCCAGGCTCCGGAGAGGAATCCATTAAAACATTTGGATATTCTCTAGACAGAACTTCTTTACTATTTCTCTTTAATCTTTTTGACTGAGGGGCATCTTTAACCTCCAACTCACTAGATACACTAGCCGAAGATGGACTAGCTTCCAATTCCACAACAGAACTTGACTCACCACACTCCATAACTTCTGCTGCACTCTGGGCTTCTTCTTTCTCTTTTTCAGCTCTCTTCTTAGCATCTTCACGCATAATGTTTGCGTGTCGTTCTTCATGCTCGGCTAAAGAACGCAATTGCGTGCCATACGATGGGATAAATGCGACCCTAGGCGCTTGCAAAGCCTTCTTACCTGCATCCTCCAGAACTGCTTCCTTCAGTTCCAGGTTTATTGCGTCCACTGCCCGGGCAGCACCTACCAACAAACTTGGACATAATTTAGCCATATGGTACTCAGACCCACAAAGATCACACTTACGTTTTTCTGAACACTCATAGGCCGTATGCCCCTCACCAAAGCAGTTTCTGCAGCACATACCCTTTTTGCAATCCTTAGTCACATGCCCGAACTGGAAGCAGTTTCTACAATACATAGGTTGACCTGGATAGAAAAGATATCCCCTGTTTCCCCCAAGGGAAAAATTCTGCGGAGGGTGTCTCACACCACTCACCTCCGTTGCATCTGGGCGAAGAACAACAAAAAATTTTCTTTTCCCATTGTATACTCCAAATTGATTGACCAGCTTAACCGGCTTGGACACCTGTACACAATACCTGCTTAGAAAAATTGAAATTTCATCGTCACTAACAAATGGGTTATACATATGTACAACAAGCGGAACCCGGGACACAGGTACATATGGCAAGAACGTCATACCTGCCAATAAAACATTACCATCTTTTTCTTTTAGCCTTTCCATCACAGTAGTAACGCAGAACTGATCCGTAAATGTAATGTCGTACATACCCCGGGTCTGGAAATCCTGTATGCAAAATAACCATTCCCGAGGTACCTTCAGCAGACCATCCAGAATCTCCTTCTGCACCGTATAAAGGCCAACTTCACTCCGTCTCTCCTCCGCCACCAACAGCCGAACTGTCTTCGGATACGAGGGGGCACCTCTCTCCATCGCTGATCGCCTCTCGTTCCCGGAGTCAGCGCAGATCGCCCCCCAATAGCAGCATCCAGACCGTGTCCCCACTGGGAGAACACAGTCCGGAAGGCCGAGGGGCTAGCGTTGCCGATCCTCCGGGGCCTCCCGACTAGACCAGCTTTTACACTTGATCTTAGCCAAAAGGCCGAGAAGCGATAACCAGAATGGGCGCCCAGCTACTCACCTGCCGTTCGCTGGCGCTTGTTCAGCTTGCGGTGAGCCTTGGGCACAGTGCTGCCGCCTTTTCCTCATCTAGGTGTAAACTGGCTACAAATAGCAACAGAGACAAAGTCACCAGAGCAGCAAACAACCTCTAAACCCTTGAAACCCAGCTCCCCTTCTTAATCTTGTCCATTCCTCCCCCTCCCCTCCAGACATACCTTGCACCTCTGTCTCTCCTGCTCAGCTGCTACCGCTGATAAGGTGCCTAACGAGGTTGCTGGATCACCTGGTCTGGTCCTCTTCAGCTGCAAGTAGGTAGGTAGATAGAGCAAGCAATTAAGCACCACCTGCTGATTGCTCGCAATCACTCAATAATGCAATTAATTAAACTTTTAATTGATTGATAACCTAGATGTTGCTCAGATTTCCCTCCAAAACGTTTGTGCTGTCATTGCAAAGACCAGCATGCTGCAGGCTGCAGCAAATTTGCATAATTAATCCCGCCCACTTTTCCAACACTGATAATGCACGCTGCCAGCCAGCCAGCCAGCCAGCAATACATACTCTGACTTCTTCACAATGGATATGTACTGGGCACTTTTATTCCATGAAGTGATTACACAGATTTACATGATAACAATGATTAAATACATGGGATCAGGTGAACAGAATTGAATCGTGCACAGCACATGATAGAGAATAACAATCAGACTAGCGATCAATCCAAACGAAACAATAACAGTTAACAAACATTGCTACAAGTGTCCATAATTCAAGGAATGTCATGTTTTTGGTCCGTTCCGTCCAGGCTTCATTCAGGCATGCCATGCCGCAGACAGGGGGAGGCAGAGCTCGCACTTAGACAGAACAGAGAAAAAAGCAGGGAAGGAAGGAAGGAAGAAGGAGAACAAGTTTGCCTTCGTTCTCGCCAAGTGAGAGTCCAGTGGCTTTTTGCATTTTTTGTTCAATCAATCAATCTATTTTTTAACCAGCATAAGAGAGGTGCACCGGTCCTGGAGGTACTGCAATACCAGGTCAATGCGTGGAGTGGACAGAGCAAGCTCTTCTTCCATCTCCCTGTTCCAAAAATCCATTTAATATATGGTCCCCAGATAGGGGACGTATCAGATATTAAACTGATAAGAACAGATTTTTTTTTTTTTATTATTTTTTTTTTTCTTTTCTCTTTGGAACCACTCAGTCACAGAGCATTTCCTCCAGATGCAATTCAAGGAATCTCTTCAAGTAACATCCTCATGATTCTTTTATTATAAAACACTCGTGAACACATCAAATTTTCAAAAGTCAATCCCCATCACCTTCCCACAAACCACAGCAAATCCCCCACCAAAAAATCACTGCAAACTATATCTCTTATCTCATTCATCCATCCATGCATACTTACCCCAAGAAATATATATAGAATTTTTTTTTTTTTTTTTTTTTTTCCACTTCATAATATTTACACAAATATAATAAAATCACACAACCCACCACCCAATAGTTTCAATACCCACCATATGTCTTTCATATACCCCTACAAAATATAAACATTAATTTAGAATTTTACAATTTTTCAAAAATCAAACAGCATACTTTTAACACATCCCCATTGTTATAAACATAAATATATTTTTCCATTACAAACCAAATTACTTACAACAACATTTCTTAAATATCATAACCCCCTTACCTACCCTCCACCCAACTTACTATGCACACCATTTCTTCCATTTTTTGGTCTTCCATATCCCTTCCGCATCAATTTCACCCTTTTTCCTCACATCCATTAAATAATACAAATACAGTCGTCCTCTAATCATTCTCACGCACCCATCCAATGATATAAGTTCTTTTTTATAAATTAACAAATTTCTCACATCCCATATCACTTCCTTTATACACCCGACTAACAACCATAACACTCTCTCTTTTTCCTTTTCAATCCTACATATCCCAAACAACAACACCTCAAAAGAAAAAACTTGTATACCAGACAAACCTACAACTAACTTCAATAACTTTCTCATTACTTCTCTCACAAACTCACAATTCCACATCATATGTACAACATTCTCTCTCCCACCACATCCGATTCTTGGACACACATCTGACCGAGCCAAACTTCTCCCATGCTGAAATTCTCTCGTAGGCAATACATTATGAATTGCCATCCACGCCACATCCCTTTGTCTATTCACACATTCTATTACATCCATTCTCTTCCATACTTCTTTACTTTTCACACTTGTCAGTCCATCTATTTCAATCATAACTTCTCTATCTTTCAAAATTTTAAAAACTTTCTTTTTTTCCAACCAATCATCCTTTGATACAGCCTCTAGTTCATATTTACTAACACACACCTCAATCTTCTTATAAAACCATGGAGTATAAAAACACACCGGTTTAGTTCTATCTATATCATACCACTCAAACTTCCTTAAAATCATACTTGCTTGATATTTCACCATACATGCAATCTTACTATCTGTCTGACTCAATTTCACACACATTCTTACATATTGTATTAATAAAAACTGTTCAAGATCAGGTACCCCCATTCCACCATTCTCTCTCTTTTTTACTACTTTCTCTCTACCCAATCTTTCCATCCTACTTCCCCAGAAAATTAAGAAAACAATTCTTACTAATTTTCTCAAACTCCTATAATCAACTGGAAAAACAAAATTTAAATATAACATAATTGGGATTAAAACCGCTTTCACAATCAAAACTTTCCCTTCAAATGATAAAATTCTTTCATTCCAAAACCCTATCTTTTGGTTCACCTTACTCACTACTCTGTTCCAACTTTCTTTCCCTTTCATATCCTCATCAAACATTACTCCCAAAATCATAATTGCATCCTCCTTCACAGGCCATCCACACATTTCCAATTCCTTCCATCTTCCAAATGCCTTGCATACACATTTATTCCAATTTACTTTAAACCCGCTCCCCATACAAAAAATATCGACCAATAATTTAATTCTTCTCAACCCTGCTTGAGTTCTACACACCACTGTCACATCGTCCATATACCCAATCACTTTCAATCTCCTCGCACCACTACCTGGGATTTCCACACCTTTCACCATCTTATCTTTACTTATGCTTAGAAGCAGCGGTTCAATCGTACAAATAAAAAGAATGGGGGACAAAGGACATCCCTGTCTCACCCCGCAATGTAAATAAAAGGCCTCAGTCATCCATCCATTCACCTGTACCACACTTTCAATATCCACATACAAGCATTTAATCCAATTTAATAATTTACACGGTACACCCATTCTCTCCAAGATTTTAAACATAAATTCATGTGCTACCCTATCGTACGCCTTCTCAAAGTCAATCGTAGCCACCGCTACTTCTTGCTTTCTCTCAATACAATCATATAAAACATCTCTTACACCTATCAAACTCTCAGCAATCTGTCTCCCAGGTACTGCACAAATTTGCTCCTCTCCAACCATATCTTCAATCACCCACCTCATTCTATTTGCAATCAATTTAGCTAAAATTTTATAATCCGAATTTAACAGGGTAATTGGTCTCCAATTTTTTAGTTCCAATTTATTTCCCTTTTTAAAAATTAAAACAATCACACCTTTTTTCATTGATACAGTCATCTCACCCTTACGCAGAACACATTTACACACTTCTAAAAAATCATTCTCAATCATCTCCCAACACATCCTATAAAACTCTATCGGCAAACCATCACTTCCTGGTGTTTTATTTAATTTAAAATCTTTAATTGTATCCCACAACTCTTTTTTATCTATTTCTTTGTCTAAATTTCCTTTGTCTTCCTCTTTAATACCCCTATCAATTTTCCCTAACAATTCTTTTTCCAAACTTACATCTCTATCTTTACATGCATACAAATTTTCGTAAAACAATTTCACCTCCTGTAACATTAAATCCTTATCATTTACCACCATTCCTTCTTCATTTAAAACACCATCCATACTTTTTTTACATTCAAACACTTTTTTAAAGAAAAACCTTGTACACTTCTCATCCTGTTCCAAAGCATTCAATTTTGCTGCAAATACTATCTTTCTCCCCCTTTCATCCAACAACTTTTTCTTATTATCCCTTGCTTCCTCTAACTCAGCCTTTACATCATACCCCAACTCACGCAATTTACATAAATAATCCACTCTTTTCCTCCATTCATCAAAATTTTCTCTTTCCCTCTTAGCTCTTTCATACCCACACTTTATAAAGAAACTTTTCGTATTCCCTTTTACCCATTCCCACCATTCGGTTATACAAGAAAAATTATCCTTACACTCACTCCATTTTTTATACATTGAAAAATATCTTTCTCTCATCTCATCATCCATCAGCATTTTAACATTCAATTTCCAAACACCTTTTCCAAACTTCATTTTCATATCCACTCTCACCTTACATTCCAAAATTACATGGTCCGAAAATGGTACCTTGTGCATAGCAAGTTGCACCGCTGTGATCCCTTGTGAAATAAAACAAAAGTCAATTCTTGATTTCACCGTGCCTTTGTCACTAAAAAACGAAAAAACCTCACTACCCTTTGTGACCTCCACCATATCTTTATACCCAAAATCTCGTACAATATTTTTTAAACTCCGTCCTGTACTATCTAATTTATAAGTATCCCCACTCCCCACCCTATCTTCCTTTCTTATAATACAATTAAAATCCCCAAGTAAAAAAGTGAATTCCCTCCCAGGTAAATACAATTTCAAACATTCAAACATCTCCATTCTCTCTGCCCTATTCACCGGTGCATAAACATTAAATACTCTAAATAAAGTGCCCCTAAATAAAAAGTAAAAAATCAAAAGTCTCCCTGTTACAACCTCTAACACCTTAACTATTTCAAAATCCCACCCTCTAAACAAAACCGCCACCCCCAAATTTTTACCAATACCACTTGAAAAAATTGTTGGACCCAGATCCCATCTAGCCACTTGTGGATTAAAGTCAAGACAGCATTCCTGCAAACAAATGAGAGTAAAGGTCAAATTCTTTAAAAAGTCAAATACCATTGCTCTTCTATTGGCAGTCTTAATGCTTCTAACGTTTAGAGAGAAAACAGACACCATCTCAGAGGATAAAACCTCATCACCAATCACGTCTCGTCATCATACTTATCTCCCCTCCCAGGGTCTTGAGAGAACCCAGAGATATCGATCAACCGAAAGACTGCCTGAGTGTCAAAAAGTGGAGAAGCCGGACTTGACATCTCCGAGTCTGACCTAACTCCAACCTCAGGTGAGGACCCCAAAAACCCCTTAGGGAACTCACGAGACAGTTCCTGGCTTCGTCTTTTCATCCTCTTTGTAGCAGGAATATTTTTTCCATCATACTCTTCCTCTGACTCCTCCATAGTGGAAGGTCCTGCTACAACTTTCTCCACTTCCACACTCTCAGCACAATCCATTACCTCGCCCACCACCTTAGCCTCGACATTCTCTCTTGCATTCTTTTTTTCCTCCTCCTCAGCCATAATCCTAGCATGTCTCTCTTGGTGTTCTTCAACTGATCTCAATTGGGTTCCATAAGAAGGAATAAATGGCAACCTAGTCTTGGTTACCGGACTCACACCAACTTCCTTCTCAATTGGATTCTCACAAGGAGGCACCAATTGTACGTTTGGACATGTGCGCGCCATATGCCTATCTGAACCACAAAGGTCACACTTACGACGCTCCGCACACTCAGCCGCCGTGTGACCTTCGCCAAAGCAATTACGGCAACACATGCCCTTCTCACACTCTTCACTCGTGTGCCCAAATTGAAAACAGTTCCTACAATACCTGGGTTGTCCAGGGTAGAACAGATACCCTCTGTTGCCCCCTATAGAGAAGTTTTGCGGGGGGTGTTTCAACCCACTTACCTCATCAGAGTCAGCTTTTAAAATGACAAAAAATTTGCGCTTACCGTTATAAGTGCCAAACCTGTTTACCAACTTCACGGGCTTTGATACAGTGGAGCAATAACGGTGTAGAAAAGCTGCAATCTCTTCATCCGGAACAAACGGATTAAACATGTGCACCACCAAGGGAATTCTGGACACTGGGACGTATGGAAGGAAGGATACACCTTCCAGTAGAGTTTCCCCCTCCTTCTGATGCCTTCTCTCCATTATCGTCGTCACCTGTTCCTGCTCTTTCAGCGTAATATCATAAACGCCTCTCCCTGGAAAATCCTGGACACAAAAGAGCCATTCCCTCGGTACCTTCAGTAACTCCTCCATGATCTCCTTCTGCACAGTGTAGAGACTCACAGCTCTCCGCTTCTCCTCGGCTACAACCACACGAATGGTTCGCTGGTAGGACGGCGCACCACGCTCCATCCTCGGGATCCCTTCTCGTTTCCAGCACCAGGCTCAGGTCGCCCCCCAATAGCAGCAGCCGGACTGTGTCCTCCAAGGAAGACACAGCCGGAAGGCCGAGGGACTAGCGTCACCAGGCACCGGAACCTTCTGACCAGACCAGCTGTTACACTTGATCTTAGCCAAAAGGCCGAGAAGCGATAACCAGAATGGGCGCCCAGCTACTCACCTGCCGTTCGCTGGCGCTTGTTCAGCTTGCGGTGAGCCTTGGGCACAGTGCTGCCGCCTTTTCCTCATCTAGGTGTAAGCTGGCTACAAATAGCAACAGAGACAAAGTCACCAGAGCAGCAAACAACCTCTAAACCCTTGAAACCCAGCTCCCCTTCTTAATCTTGTCCATTCCTCCCCCTCCCCTCCAGACATACCTTGCACCTCTGTCTCTCTCTCCTGCTCAGCTGCTACCGCTGATAAGGTGCCTAACGAGGTTGCTGGATCACCTGGTCTGGTCCTCTTCAGCTGCAAGTAGGTAGGTAGATAGAGCAAGCAATTAAGCACCACCTGCTGATTGCTCGCAATCACTCAATAATGCAATTAATTAAACTTTTAATTGATTGATAACCTAGATGTTGCTCAGATTTCCCTCCAAAACGTTTGTGCTGTCATTGCAAAGACCAGCATGCTGCAGGCTGCAGCAAATTTGCATAATTAATCCCGCCCACTTTTCCAACACTGATAATGCACGCTGCCAGCCAGCCAGCCAGCCAGCCAGCCAGCCAGCCAGCCAGCAAGCAAGCAAGCAAGCAATACATACTCTGACTTCTTCACAATGGATATGTACTGGGCACTTTTATTCCATGAAGTGATTACACAGACTTACATGATAACAATGATTAAATACATGGGATCAGGTGAACAGAATTGAATCGTGCACAGCACATGATAGAGAATAACAATCAGACTAGCGATCAATCCAAACGAAACAATAACAGTTAACAAACATTGCTACAAGTGTCCATAATTCAAGGAATGTCATGTTTTTGGTCCGTTCCGTCCAGGCTTCATTCAGGCATGCCATGCCGCAGACAGGGGGAGGCAGAGCTCGCACTTAGACAGAACAGAGAAAAAAAAAGGGAAGGAAGGAAGGAAGAAGGAGAACAAGTTTGCCTTCGTTCTCGCCAAGTGAGAGTCCAGTGGCTTTTTGCATTTTTTGTTCAATCAATCAATCAATCTATTTTTTTAACCAGCATAAGAGAGGTGCACCGGTCCTGGAGGTACTGCAATACCAGGTCAATGCGTGGAGTGGACAGAGCAAGCTCTTCTTCCATCTCCCTGTTCCAAAAATCCATTTAATATATGGTCCCCAGATAGGGGACGTATCAGATATTAAACTGATAAGAACAGATTTTTTTTTTAATTTTTTTTTTATTTTTGAACCACTCAGTCACAGAGTATTTCCTCCAGATAATATTCAAGGAATCTCACAAGTAACATCCTCATGATTCTTTATCAATAAAATTTAATAATACATCACATAATAATACACGTCAAACCCCACCACCATCCCAAACCACAGCAAACCACCCAATCCAATCCACAGCAAATAATAATACCTACCACATACTTTCTTCCATTCATACTTACCCCCATTGTTATTTACAACAAGGAAAAGGCCACCCCACATTTTAGCAATTATAAACCAAAAAACACCCACCACCCACACATTACCTCAACCCACCATAAAAAGTTTGATTACTGTTAGAAAAAAGAAGAAAAGAACACACATTAATTACTTAACAGTTTTCATTAAACTTCTACGCCATCATTAAACTTCAATATTAACATTTTTTATTTTTATCAAAAAAAAACCAATACCAGAAATTACACAAGAATTACCTCCACCTACCTCGTCTCTACGTACACCATCTTTTCCACTTCTTTGTCTTCCACACCCCTTCCGCATCTAACTCCCCATTTTTTCTTACGTCCCTTAAATAGTACAAAAACACCTTCCCTCTAATCATTCTCACACATGCATCCACAGACAAACATTCATTCTTAAACACCATTAAATTTCTAACATCCCACACAACTTCCTTTATACAGGCCATCAAAATCCACAATACCTTTTCTCTTACTTTTTCCAACTTACACAATCCAAATACCAACACTTCATACGAAAATACAGGAATCCCAGTCAAACCTACCACTAACTTCAAACACCTTTTCATTACATCTCTCACAAAATCACAATTCCAAAACACATGCACGATATTCTCTCTCGCCCCACAGCCTTGCCTCGGACACATTTCTGATCGTACAAGCCTTCTCCCATACTGAAATTCTCTCGTCGCCAAACAATTATGTATAACCATCCATGCAATATCTCTCTGTCTATTTAACATCTCAATTTCATCCATTCTTTTCCAAACTTCTCTACTCAAATTTTCATTCAACCCATCAATAACTATCACCTCCTCCCTATCATTCAATATTTTAAACACTTTCTTCTTCTCACACCATTCATCAATCGAAAATTTCTGCAATTCATACTTTTGAATACAAACAACAATTTTTTTATAAAACCACGGCCCATCCAAACAAACTGGCTTCGTCCTCTCCAAAACAAATAACCCAAACCTTCTCAAACTCATCCCCGCCGCATACTTCAACATACATGCTACCAAGCTTCCCTTCATACTGATTTTAATACACATCCTCACATAGTGGATCAACAAAAATCTTTCTACATTTGGTACATCCATACCTCCATTTACTCTTTTCTTTACCACTTTCTCTCTCCCCAATCTCTCCATTCTGCTACCCCAAAAAAATAAAAAAACAATCCTACACAATTTTCTCAAATTTTTGTCAGATGGTAAAAACACAAAGCTCAAATACAAAATAATTGGCAACAACACTGCCTTAATTATTAGCACCTTACCCCCAAAAGACAACACTCTATCATTCCATAACCCAATCTTCTGATTCACTCGACAAACCACTTTCTTCCAGCTTTCTTTCCCTTTTAAATCATCCCCAAACTTCACACCTAAAACATCAATATCATTTTCCACCATCGGCCACCCACACAATTCCAGTTCTCTCCAACTCCCAAAAGCCTTACAAGCACATTTACCCCAGTTCACTCTGAATCCACTTGCCATACAGAAAATCTCTACTAACAATTTCACTCTCCTCAAACTTGCTTGTGTCTTACAAATCACCGTAACGTCATCCATATAGCCAATCACTTTCATACACCTTGCACCACTGCCCGGAATTTCAATCCCTTTCACAACTTTATCATTCCTAATACTTCTCAACAAAGGTTCAATCACACAAATAAACAGAATCGGGGACAAGGGACATCCCTGTCTCACTCCCCAGCACACTTTAAAACTCTCAGTCAGCCATCCGTTAACTAGTACTACACTTTCAATATCTTCATACATACATTTTATCCATTTCATCAATTTCATTGGTATACCCATCCTTTCCAAAATCTTAAACATAAACTCATGTGCCACCCTGTCATATGCTTTTTCAAAATCTATCGTTGCAATCGCTACCTCTTGTTTCCTCTCCTTACAATACCAAATAACATCTCTCAATCCTATCAAACACTCCGAAATTTGTCTCCCAGGCACAGCACACACTTGCTCCTCACCCACCAACCCTTCAATCACTCTTTTAATCCTATTCGCAATCACTTTAGCAATAATTTTATAATCAACATTCAACAAAGTAATCGGTCTCCAATTCTTTAAATCACACCTATCCCCTTTCTTAAAAATCAATACAATCACCCCCTTTCTCATCGATTCAGTCATACCACCTCCATTTAAAACCACATTACACACTTCCACAAAATCATCCGCCAACACTTCCCAACACATCCTGTAAAACTCAATCGGCAAACCATCACACCCAGGCGTCTTATTCAATTTAAATTGGAAAATAGTTTCAAACAATTCAATTTTATTCATACCTCTTTCTAACCAACTTACATCCTCATCATTCACACCATTCTCAATACCACACAATACATCTTTTTCCAGACCCACATCTCTAACCTTCTCCTTATACAATTCTTCATAAAAAAGTTTTACTTCTTTCAACAAAGCATTCTTATCATTCACCACACACCCATCCTCTTTCATTATTCCTTCAACACCTTTTCTACCATCATACACCTTTTTAAAAAAGAACCTCGAACACTTCTCATCATACTCCAATACATTCAACTTTGCAGCAAACACTATCTTTCTACCTCTTTCTTCCAACCATCTACGTCTATTATCTCTAGCATCCTCTAGCTCCTTTTCGACTTCCCAACCCAACTCTCTCAGCTTACATAAATAATCAATCCTTTTTCTCCATACATCCCAACATACTCTTTCCTGTCTCGCTTTTTCCCACCCTTTTTTCATAAAAAACATACGAGTCTTAATTTTCATCCATTCCCACCAATCCAAAACACTATCAAATTTATTTTTACATTCCTTCCAATAACTATACAGTTTCACATATTCATCCTTCACATCCTCATCTTTCAAAATACTTACATTTAATTTCCAAAATCCCTTACCATATTCCATTTGTACTCCCATTCTCACCTCACATTCCAAGAGCACATGATCCGAAAAAGGAACTTTTAGTGTACGTAGAGACTTGGCCTGCGCACCCTGTGAAATAAAACAATAATCAATCCGAGACCTCACAGTGCCCTTATCACTAAAAAAAGTAAACTTATCACAGTCCCCCAATACATCTATCGCATCAACAAACCTAAAATCCCTAATCATATCAATCAAAAATCTCCCCGTTTTATCTAATTTATAACCATCACCCACACCCATCCTATCCCCCCTTCTAATAATACAATTGAAATTCCCACACAAAAAGGTCAATTCCCTCCCAGGCAGCATAAATTTCAAACATTCAAACACATTCATTCTGTCATTTTTATCTACAGGTGCATACATATTAATAATCCTACACACAGTGCCCCTATACCTAAAATAAACCATTAACACCCTCCCAGAAACAATTTCAACCACCCTCAAAATATCATACTCCCACCCTCTAAATAAAATCACTACCCCAATATTTTTACCTACACCACAAGAATAAACTGACGGTCCCAAATCCCACTTTGTGCTTAAAGGTTTATCACCCAAATTACATTCTTGTAAAACAACTAAATTAAAGACTAATGTCGCCAAAAAATCAAAAACAAAAGCTCTTCTTACAGCAGATTTTATGCTTCTCACATTTAGAGAAGCAATACGAAAAAGATTACTCAGAGGTACAAAACCTCATCATCTCACGTCCCTTCATCGGAACAATAACTGCTTTCCTGCTCCTGAGAAAAGCCCGAAATGTCAAAAAGCCTTGAAACAGCCGCCGTATCAAAGATAGGAGAATAAGGCCCCGAAGTCTCTGACTCAGAACGTTCCCCCACCTCAGGAGAAGAAACTGCCAAAGGCCTCTGGCATTCACCAGACACCTCTGTCTTTTTTCTTTTTGCTACTGGTACTTTTTCATACCCACCGGTGACCCCAGAAGTGGAGGCATCCGACTCTTTCAAACCCACCACCGGCACCTCTTCACACTCCATCACCTCAGCCACAACTTCAACTTTTGCACTTTCCTGCTTGGCTGCTTTCAAAGCAGCTTCCTTCATAATTTTTGCATGTCTTTCCTCATGCTCTTCCACCGGACGTAATTGCGTGCCAAACGAGGGAATAAAAGGCACTCTTACCTTTTCAGCAATTTTCACCTCAGGCTTACGTTGCACATCTTTACCTTCTGCAGGCTCTGCCACGGGAGGATCTAAACGGACACTCGAACACCATCTTGCTAAATGGCGGTCTGAACCACATAAGTCACATTTGCGCCTCTCAGCACATTCAAATGCCGTATGACCCTCCCCAAAACAATTCCTACAACATACGCCCTTACTGCAACTTTCACTAAGATGCCCGAACTGGAAACAGTTCCTGCAATATAAGGGCTGTCCATCCATTCACCTGTACCACACTTTCAATATCCACATACAAGCATTTAATCCAATTTAATAATTTACACGGTACACCCATTCTCTCCAAGATTTTAAACATAAATTCATGTGCTACCCTATCGTACGCCTTCTCAAAGTCAATCGTAGCCACCGCTACTTCTTGCTTTCTCTCAATACAATCATATAAAACATCTCTTACACCTATCAAACTCTCAGCAATCTGTCTCCCAGGTACTGCACAAATTTGCTCCTCTCCAACCATATCTTCAATCACCCACCTCATTCTATTTGCAATCAATTTAGCTAAAATTTTATAATCCGAATTTAACAGGGTAATTGGTCTCCAATTTTTTAGTTCCAATTTATTTCCCTTTTTAAAAATTAAAACAATCACACCTTTTTTCATTGATACAGTCATCTCACCCTTACGCAGAACACATTTACACACTTCTAAAAAATCATTCTCAATCATCTCCCAACACATCCTATAAAACTCTATCGGCAAACCATCACTTCCTGGTGTTTTATTTAATTTAAAATCTTTAATTGTATCCCACAACTCTTTTTTATCTATTTCTTTGTACAACTTTCTCCACTTCCACACTCTCAGCACAATCCATTACCTCGCCCACCACCTTAGCCTCGACATTCTCTCTTGCATTCTTTTTTTCCTCCTCCTCAGCCATAATCCTAGCATGTCTCTCTTGGTGTTCTTCAACTGATCTCAATTGGGTTCCATAAGAAGGAATAAATGGCAACCTAGTCTTGGTTACCGGACTCACACCAACTTCCTTCTCAATTGGATTCTCACAAGGAGGCACCAATTGTACGTTTGGACATGTGCGCGCCATATGCCTATCTGAACCACAAAGGTCACACTTACGACGCTCCGCACACTCAGCCGCCGTGTGACCTTCGCCAAAGCAATTACGGCAACACATGCCCTTCTCACACTCTTCACTCGTGTGCCCAAATTGAAAACAGTTCCTACAATACCTGGGTTGTCCAGGGTAGAACAGATACCCTCTGTTGCCCCCTATAGAGAAGTTTTGCGGGGGGTGTTTCAACCCACTTACCTCATCAGAGTCAGCTTTTAAAATGACAAAAAATTTGCGCTTACCGTTATAAGTGCCAAACCTGTTTACCAACTTCACGGGCTTTGATACAGTGGAGCAATAACGGTGTAGAAAAGCTGCAATCTCTTCATCCGGAACAAACGGATTAAACATGTGCACCACCAAGGGAATTCTGGACACTGGGACGTATGGAAGGAAGGATACACCTTCCAGTAGAGTTTCCCCCTCCTTCTGATGCCTTCTCTCCATTATCGTCGTCACCTGTTCCTGCTCTTTCAGCGTAATATCATAAACGCCTCTCCCTGGAAAATCCTGGACACAAAAGAGCCATTCCCTCGGTACCTTCAGTAACTCCTCCATGATCTCCTTCTGCACAGTGTAGAGACTCACAGCTCTCCGCTTCTCCTCGGCTACAACCACACGAATGGTTCGCTGGTAGGACGGCGCACCACGCTCCATCCTCGGGATCCCTTCTCGTTTCCAGCACCAGGCTCAGGTCGCCCCCCAATAGCAGCAGCCGGACTGTGTCCTCCAAGGAAGACACAGCCGGAAGGCCGAGGGACTAGCGTCACCAGGCACCGGAACCTTCTGACCAGACCAGCTGTTACACTTGATCTTAGCCAAAAGGCCGAGAAGCGATAACCAGAATGGGCGCCCAGCTACTCACCTGCCGTTCGCTGGCGCTTGTTCAGCTTGCGGTGAGCCTTGGGCACAGTGCTGCCGCCTTTTCCTCATCTAGGTGTAAGCTGGCTACAAATAGCAACAGAGACAAAGTCACCAGAGCAGCAAACAACCTCTAAACCCTTGAAACCCAGCTCCCCTTCTTAATCTTGTCCATTCCTCCCCCTCCCCTCCAGACATACCTTGCACCTCTGTCTCTCTCTCCTGCTCAGCTGCTACCGCTGATAAGGTGCCTAACGAGGTTGCTGGATCACCTGGTCTGGTCCTCTTCAGCTGCAAGTAGGTAGGTAGATAGAGCAAGCAATTAAGCACCACCTGCTGATTGCTCGCAATCACTCAATAATGCAATTAATTAAACTTTTAATTGATTGATAACCTAGATGTTGCTCAGATTTCCCTCCAAAACGTTTGTGCTGTCATTGCAAAGACCAGCATGCTGCAGGCTGCAGCAAATTTGCATAATTAATCCCGCCCACTTTTCCAACACTGATAATGCACGCTGCCAGCCAGCCAGCCAGCCAGCCAGCAAGCAAGCAAGCAAGCAAGCAATACATACTCTGACTTCTTCACAATGGATATGTACTGGGCACTTTTATTCCATGAAGTGATTACACAGACTTACATGATAACAATGATTAAATACATGGGATCAGGTGAACAGAATTGAATCGTGCACAGCACATGATAGAGAATAACAATCAGACTAGCGATCAATCCAAACGAAACAATAACAGTTAACAAACATTGCTACAAGTGTCCATAATTCAAGGAATGTCATGTTTTTGGTCCGTTCCGTCCAGGCTTCATTCAGGCATGCCATGCCGCAGACAGGGGGAGGCAGAGCTCGCACTTAGACAGAACAGAGAAAAAAGCAGGGAAGGAAGGAAGGAAGAAGGAGAACAAGTTTGCCTTCGTTCTCGCCAAGTGAGAGTCCAGTGGATTTTTGCATTTTTTGTTCAATCAATCAATCAATCTATTTTTTAACCAGCATAAGAGAGGTGCACCGGTCCTGGAGGTACTGCAATACCAGGTCAATGCGTGGAGTGGACAGAGCAAGCTCTTCTTCCATCTCCCTGTTCCAAAAATCCATTTAATATATGGTCCCCAGATAGGGGACGTATCAGATATTAAACTGATAAGAACAGATTTTTTTTTTTATTTTTTTTTTATTTTTGAACCACTCAGTCACAGAGTATTTCCTCCAGATAATATTCAAGGAATCTCACAAGTAACATCCTCATGATTCTTTATCAATAAAATTTAATAATACATCACATAATAATACACGTCAAACCCCACCACCATCCCAAACCACAGCAAACCACCCAATCCAATCCACAGCAAATAATAATACCTACCACATACTTTCTTCCATTCATACTTACCCCCATTGTTATTTACAACAAGGAAAAGGCCACCCCACATTTTAGCAATTATAAACCAAAAAACACCCACCACCCACACATTACCTCAACCCACCATAAAAAGTTTGATTACTGTTAGAAAAAAGAAGAAAAGAACACACATTAATTACTTAACAGTTTTCATTAAACTTCTACGCCATCATTAAACTTCAATATTAACATTTTTTATTTTTATCAAAAAAAAACCAATACCAGAAATTACACAAGAATTACCTCCACCTACCTCGTCTCTACGTACACCATCTTTTCCACTTCTTTGTCTTCCACACCCCTTCCGCATCTAACTCCCCATTTTTTCTTACGTCCCTTAAATAGTACAAAAACACCTTCCCTCTAATCATTCTCACACATGCATCCACAGACAAACATTCATTCTTAAACACCATTAAATTTCTAACATCCCACACAACTTCCTTTATACAGGCCATCAAAATCCACAATACCTTTTCTCTTACTTTTTCCAACTTACACAATCCAAATACCAACACTTCATACGAAAATACAGGAATCCCAGTCAAACCTACCACTAACTTCAAACACCTTTTCATTACATCTCTCACAAAATCACAATTCCAAAACACATGCACGATATTCTCTCTCGCCCCACAGCCTTGCCTCGGACACATTTCTGATCGTACAAGCCTTCTCCCATACTGAAATTCTCTCGTCGCCAAACAATTATGTATAACCATCCATGCAATATCTCTCTGTCTATTTAACATCTCAATTTCATCCATTCTTTTCCAAACTTCTCTACTCAAATTTTCATTCAACCCATCAATAACTATCACCTCCTCCCTATCATTCAATATTTTAAACACTTTCTTCTTCTCACACCATTCATCAATCGAAAATTTCTGCAATTCATACTTTTGAATACAAACAACAATTTTTTTATAAAACCACGGCCCATCCAAACAAACTGGCTTCGTCCTCTCCAAAACAAATAACCCAAACCTTCTCAAACTCATCCCCGCCGCATACTTCAACATACATGCTACCAAGCTTCCCTTCATACTGATTTTAATACACATCCTCACATAGTGGATCAACAAAAATCTTTCTACATTTGGTACATCCATACCTCCATTTACTCTTTTCTTTACCACTTTCTCTCTCCCCAATCTCTCCATTCTGCTACCCCAAAAAAATAAAAAAACAATCCTACACAATTTTCTCAAATTTTTGTCAGATGGTAAAAACACAAAGCTCAAATACAAAATAATTGGCAACAACACTGCCTTAATTATTAGCACCTTACCCCCAAAAGACAACACTCTATCATTCCATAACCCAATCTTCTGATTCACTCGACAAACCACTTTCTTCCAGCTTTCTTTCCCTTTTAAATCATCCCCAAACTTCACACCTAAAACATCAATATCATTTTCCACCATCGGCCACCCACACAATTCCAGTTCTCTCCAACTCCCAAAAGCCTTACAAGCACATTTACCCCAGTTCACTCTGAATCCACTTGCCATACAGAAAATCTCTACTAACAATTTCACTCTCCTCAAACTTGCTTGTGTCTTACAAATCACCGTAACGTCATCCATATAGCCAATCACTTTCATACACCTTGCACCACTGCCCGGAATTTCAATCCCTTTCACAACTTTATCATTCCTAATACTTCTCAACAAAGGTTCAATCACACAAATAAACAGAATCGGGGACAAGGGACATCCCTGTCTCACTCCCCAGCACACTTTAAAACTCTCAGTCAGCCATCCGTTAACTAGTACTACACTTTCAATATCTTCATACATACATTTTATCCATTTCATCAATTTCATTGGTATACCCATCCTTTCCAAAATCTTAAACATAAACTCATGTGCCACCCTGTCATATGCTTTTTCAAAATCTATCGTTGCAATCGCTACCTCTTGTTTCCTCTCCTTACAATACCAAATAACATCTCTCAATCCTATCAAACACTCCGAAATTTGTCTCCCAGGCACAGCACACACTTGCTCCTCACCCACCAACCCTTCAATCACTCTTTTAATCCTATTCGCAATCACTTTAGCAATAATTTTATAATCAACATTCAACAAAGTAATCGGTCTCCAATTCTTTAAATCACACCTATCCCCTTTCTTAAAAATCAATACAATCACCCCCTTTCTCATCGATTCAGTCATACCACCTCCATTTAAAACCACATTACACACTTCCACAAAATCATCCGCCAACACTTCCCAACACATCCTGTAAAACTCAATCGGCAAACCATCACACCCAGGCGTCTTATTCAATTTAAATTGGAAAATAGTTTCAAACAATTCAATTTTATTCATACCTCTTTCTAACCAACTTACATCCTCATCATTCACACCATTCTCAATACCACACAATACATCTTTTTCCAGACCCACATCTCTAACCTTCTCCTTATACAATTCTTCATAAAAAAGTTTTACTTCTTTCAACAAAGCATTCTTATCATTCACCACACACCCATCCTCTTTCATTATTCCTTCAACACCTTTTCTACCATCATACACCTTTTTAAAAAAGAACCTCGAACACTTCTCATCATACTCCAATACATTCAACTTTGCAGCAAACACTATCTTTCTACCTCTTTCTTCCAACCATCTACGTCTATTATCTCTAGCATCCTCTAGCTCCTTTTCGACTTCCCAACCCAACTCTCTCAGCTTACATAAATAATCAATCCTTTTTCTCCATACATCCCAACATACTCTTTCCTGTCTCGCTTTTTCCCACCCTTTTTTCATAAAAAACATACGAGTCTTAATTTTCATCCATTCCCACCAATCCAAAACACTATCAAATTTATTTTTACATTCCTTCCAATAACTATACAGTTTCACATATTCATCCTTCACATCCTCATCTTTCAAAATACTTACATTTAATTTCCAAAATCCCTTACCATATTCCATTTGTACTCCCATTCTCACCTCACATTCCAAGAGCACATGATCCGAAAAAGGAACTTTTAGTGTACGTAGAGACTTGGCCTGCGCACCCTGTGAAATAAAACAATAATCAATCCGAGACCTCACAGTGCCCTTATCACTAAAAAAAGTAAACTTATCACAGTCCCCCAATACATCTATCGCATCAACAAACCTAAAATCCCTAATCATATCAATCAAAAATCTCCCCGTTTTATCTAATTTATAACCATCACCCACACCCATCCTATCCCCCCTTCTAATAATACAATTGAAATTCCCACACAAAAAGGTCAATTCCCTCCCAGGCAGCATAAATTTCAAACATTCAAACACATTCATTCTGTCATTTTTATCTACAGGTGCATACATATTAATAATCCTACACACAGTGCCCCTATACCTAAAATAAACCATTAACACCCTCCCAGAAACAATTTCAACCACCCTCAAAATATCATACTCCCACCCTCTAAATAAAATCACTACCCCAATATTTTTACCTACACCACAAGAATAAACTGACGGTCCCAAATCCCACTTTGTGCTTAAAGGTTTATCACCCAAATTACATTCTTGTAAAACAACTAAATTAAAGACTAATGTCGCCAAAAAATCAAAAACAAAAGCTCTTCTTACAGCAGATTTTATGCTTCTCACATTTAGAGAAGCAATACGAAAAAGATTACTCAGAGGTACAAAACCTCATCATCTCACGTCCCTTCATCGGAACAATAACTGCTTTCCTGCTCCTGAGAAAAGCCCGAAATGTCAAAAAGCCTTGAAACAGCCGCCGTATCAAAGATAGGAGAATAAGGCCCCGAAGTCTCTGACTCAGAACGTTCCCCCACCTCAGGAGAAGAAACTGCCAAAGGCCTCTGGCATTCACCAGACACCTCTGTCTTTTTTCTTTTTGCTACTGGTACTTTTTCATACCCACCGGTGACCCCAGAAGTGGAGGCATCCGACTCTTTCAAACCCACCACCGGCACCTCTTCACACTCCATCACCTCAGCCACAACTTCAACTTTTGCACTTTCCTGCTTGGCTGCTTTCAAAGCAGCTTCCTTCATAATTTTTGCATGTCTTTCCTCATGCTCTTCCACCGGACGTAATTGCGTGCCAAACGAGGGAATAAAAGGCACTCTTACCTTTTCAGCAATTTTCACCTCAGGCTTACGTTGCACATCTTTACCTTCTGCAGGCTCTGCCACGGGAGGATCTAAACGGACACTCGAACACCATCTTGCTAAATGGCGGTCTGAACCACATAAGTCACATTTGCGCCTCTCAGCACATTCAAATGCCGTATGACCCTCCCCAAAACAATTCCTACAACATACGCCCTTACTGCAACTTTCACTAAGATGCCCGAACTGGAAACAGTTCCTGCAATATAAGGGCTGTCCAGGGTAAAACAAATACCCCCTATTTCCCCCAAGAGAGAAATTTTGCGGGGGATGTTTCACTCCACTCACCTCCGTAGAATCAGCCTTCAGGACAACAAAAAACTTCCGCTTACCGTTATAGACTCCATATGCGTTTAGCAACTTAACCGGCTTTGACACGGATGAACAGTACCTGCTTAGGAACACAAAAAGCTCTTCATCACTTACAAACGGGTTGTACATGTGAATACAGAGTGGAATCCTAGTCACAGGCACATAAGGCACAAAGGTAATACCATTCAAAAGATTATCACCTTCCTTCTGCCTCTTCCGCTCCATAATGGTAGTAACTTGCTCCTGTTCCATAAGAGTAACATCAAACATACCTCGGGTCTGAAAATCCTGCACACAAAATAGCCATTCCCGAGGTACCTTCAGCAGACCTTCCAAGATTTCTCTCTGGACAGAAAACAAGCCAACATCCTTCCGTCTCTCCTCCGCCACCAAGATCCTCAAAGTCTTCGGGTAAGAGGGGCCACCTCGCTCCATTGTAGATCACTTCCCGTTTCCCGTGGTGGTTCAGGTCGCCCCCCAATAGCAGCAGCCGGACTGTGTCCTCCAAGGAAGACACAGCCGGAAGGCCGAGGGGCTTGCGTCACCAACCAACAGGAACCTTCTGACCAGACCAGCTTTTACACTTGATCTTAGCCAAAAGGCCGAGAAGCGATAACCAGAATGGGCGCCCAGCTACTCACCTGCCGTTCGCTGGCGCTTGTTCAGCTTGCGGTGAGCCTTGGGCACAGTGCTGCCGCCTTTTCCTCATCTAGGTGTAAGCTGGCTACAAATAGCAACAGAGACAAAGTCACCAGAGCAGCAAACAACCTCTAAACCCTTGAAACCCAGCTCCCCTTCTTAATCTTGTCCATTCCTCCCCCTCCCCTCCAGACATACCTTGCACCTCTGTCTCTCTCTCCTGCTCAGCTGCTACCGCTGATAAGGTGCCTAACGAGGTTGCTGGATCACCTGGTCTGGTCCTCTTCAGCTGCAAGTAGGTAGGTAGATAGAGCAAGCAATTAAGCACCACCTGCTGATTGCTCGCAATCACTCAATAATGCAATTAATTAAACTTTTAATTGATTGATAACCTAGATGTTGCTCAGATTTCCCTCCAAAACGTTTGTGCTGTCATTGCAAAGACCAGCATGCTGCAGGCTGCAGCAAATTTGCATAATTAATCCCGCCCACTTTTCCAACACTGATAATGCACGCTGCCAGCCAGCCAGCCAGCCAGCAAGCAAGCAAGCAATACATACTCTGACTTCTTCACAATGGATATGTACTGGGCACTTTTATTCCATGAAGTGATTACACAGATTTACATGATAACAATGATTAAATAAATACATGGGATCAGGTGAACAGAATTGAATCGTGCACAGCACATGATAGAGAATAACAATCAGACTAGCGATCAATCCAAACGAAACAATAACAGTTAACAAACATTGCTACAAGTGTCCATAATTCAAGGAATGTCATGTTTTTGGTCCGTTCCGTCCAGGCTTCATTCAGGCATGCCATGTCGCAGACAGGGGGAGGCAGAGCTCGCACTTAGACAGAACAGAGAAAAAAGCAGGGAAGGAAGGAAGAAGGAGAACAAGTTTGCCTTCGTTCTCGCCAAGTGAGAGTCCAGTGGCTTTTTGCATTTTTTGTTCAATCAATCAATCAATCTATTTTTTAACCAGCATAAGAGAGGTGCACCGGTCCTGGAGGTACTGCAATACCAGGTCAATGCGTGGAGTGGACAGAGCAAGCTCTTCTTCCATCTCCCGGTTCCAAAAATCCATTTAATATATGGTCCCCAGATAGGGGACGTATCAGATATTAAACTGATAAGAACAGATTTTTTTTTTTTTTTTTTTTTTTCGAACCATTCAGTCATAGAGCATTTCCTCCAGATAAAGTTCAAGGAATCTCTCAGGTAACATCCTCATGATTCTTTTCAATAAAATTTTATAAATATTTACATCACAGCAAAACCCCAGCAAAACCACAGCAAAACCCCTCCACCTCCCTTTAAAACACCACCACAACCCACCACCCAACACACCAAAAAAGGCACAGCAAATTACTTACCCCAACCTCATATATCGCAGTCATCCCTTCATTCATACTTACCCCAACATAGTAATACAAATTTCATTTACTTTTCTACAATATTTACATTTCTACAATATTTACATTATTTTCATTCTACACAATTAAACCTCATTTAAACCACATAACCCCCCACCCTACCTTACCGATACCCATCACTTATCCTCTATTACCCCTCCACCCACCAATAAAATTATCTTCACAAACCTAGGAAAATTTAAAAATAAACATGTTATTCACATAAAAAGAATGCCATCTCTCCCACTTTTGATATAATTTTTTTTCTTTTTTTTTTTTCACTAAACTCAATAATTGAAACAAAACCCCAAAAAATCCCAAATTTACGCACACCATTTATTCCATTTTTTCGTCTTCCATACACCTTCCGCGTCCATTTCTCCATTTTTCCGAACATCTCTCAAATAATACAAATATACTTTCCCTCTAACCATACGTACACATGCATCAACCGTTAAACATTCATGTCTAAAAACTAACAAATTACGAACATCCCACAACGACTCTTTTATACATGCCATAATTGTCCACAACACTCTCTCACTTTTCTTCTCTATTGAACACATACCAAATAACAATACATCAAATGAAAATACAGAAATCCCAGTCAAACCTATTACCAATTTCAACAATCTTTTCAACACTTCTCTCACAAAACCACAATTCCAGAAGACATGCACCACATTCTCTCTATCTCCACACCCTTCCCTCGGACACATCTCTGTTCTCCCTAATCTTCTTCCATACTGTACCTCTCTTGTAGCCAGACAATTGTGTATCGCCATCCATGCTATATCCTTTTGCCTATTCAAAATTTCTATATCACTCAATCTCTTCCATACTTCCTTACTCATATTTTCAGTCAATCCATCAATCCTTAACACAGTTTCTCTGTCATTCAAAATTTTAAAAACTTTTTTCTTCTCACACCAATCCTCCCACTTCACATTCTGAACTTCATACTTCTTTAAACACACCTCAATCTTTCTGTAAAACCACGGAATATTAAAACACAAAGGTTTCATTCGATCAAACTCATGCAAACCATACCTCCTCAAACACATCCCAGCTGCATACTTCAACATACATGCAATCAAACTATCCTTTTTACAAATCCTAACACACATTCTTACATAATGCACCATTAAAAATCTTTCCACATCCGGAACATTCATACCCCCATTCTCTCGTAATTTCACTACTTTCTCTCTACTCAATCTCTCCATGCGACTACTCCAAAAAAATAAAAAAATTATCCTAATCAATTTCCTCAAACTCTTCTCATCCGGGGGGAACACAAAACTCAAATACAACATAACAGGGATCAAAACAGATTTTATTATCAAAACTTTACCTTCAAACGACAAAATCCTTACACTCCACAATCCAATCTTTTGATTCACTCTATTAACAACTTTCTTCCAACTTTCTTTCCCTTTCAAATCCTCATCAAACTTCACTCCCAAAACCTCAATCTCATATTCGGCAACCGGCCATCCACACAACTCCAATTCCCTCCATTCACCAAAAGCCTTACACTTACATTTATCCCAATTAACTCGAAATCCACTCGCCATACAAAAAAATTCCACTATCAATTTCACCCTCCTCAAGCCCGCCTGTGATCTACATACAACCGTGACATCATCCATATACCCAATTACTTTCATGCATCTTCCACCACTCCCAGGAATCTCAACCCCTTTCACAATCTTATCATTCATTAAGTTACGCAACAAAGGTTCAATAACACAGATAAAAATAACAGGAGATAAAGGACAGCCCTGTCTAACTCCCGAACATACCTTAAAACTATCAGTAAACCATCCATTAACTTGCACAACACTTTCAATATCTCTATACATACACTTTATCCAATTTATCATTTGCCCAGGCAATCCCATTCTCTCTAAAACACGAAACATAAATTCATGCGCTACCCTATCATATGCTTTCTCAAAATCTATTGTTGCAATCGCTACCTCTATCTTCCTTTCTTTACAAAACCACAGCACATCTCTCACACCAATCAAACTTTCCGCTATTTGTCTGCCAGGAACCGCACAAACTTGCTCGTCACCTACCATACTTTCAATCACTCTTTTCATTCTATTAGCAATCATCTTAGCAACAATCTTATAGTCAACATTCAGCAACGTAATAGGCCTCCAATTACCCAAATCATACTTATCACCCTTCTTAAAAATCAAAACAATCACACCTTTCTTCATTGAATCAGACATCACACCTTTTTCCAACACATACTTACAAACATCCAAAAAATCATCCCCTATAATCTCCCAACACATTCTATAAAATTCCACAGGCAAACCGTCACTCCCAGGTGTTTTATTCAACTTAAATTCAAAAACAGTTTCATACAACTCCTTCTTATTCAATTCCCTCACTAACCAACTAACATCCTCCTTACTTACACCATTCTCAAGTTTATCAAACATCTCCTCTTCCAAACTCTCATCACGCCTTTTTTCCGTGTACAAGTTCTCATAAAATGTTTTAACCTCATTCAAAATCTCATTTTTACCATGCAGCACTTCCCCACTCTCATTCAACACACCCTCCATACCTTTTCTACACTCATACGCTTTCTTAAAAAAATATCTCGTACACTTTTCATCACACTCCAAAACATTCAATTTTGCTGCAAATACAATTTTTCTACCTTTCTCTTCCAAACATTTACGCCTCATTTCTCTTGCATCCTCAAGTTCAATTTCAACATCCCAACCTAATTCTTTCAATTTACTCAAGTAATCAAATCTTTTCCTCCAATCATCCCAAACCTCTCTCTCCATTCGAGCCTTCTTCCAACTTTCTCTCATAAAAAATACTTTTGTATTTTCCTTCACCCATTCCCACCATCGTAATACACAATCAAAACTTGCTTTACATTTACACCAACATTCATACTGTTTACTATACTCCATTCTCACTTTTTCATCCTTTAACATGCTCACATTTAATTTCCAACTACTTTTTCCATATTCCATGTTTACATTCATCCTTACCTCACATACCAAAAGCGCATGGTCCGAAAAAGCCACTCTCTGTGTACGTAAAGACTCTAACTTAAACCCCTGTGATAAAAAACAAAAATCAATGCGAGATCTTACAGTACCCTTATCGCTATAAAAAGTAAACTTATCATAATTACCAATAACCTCCACCGCATCAGTTAAACCAAAATCCTTAACTAAATTGTTCAAAACCTTACCCGTACCATCTAACTTATACCCATCACCAACCCCAATCCTATCCTCCCTCCTTATTATACAGTTGAAATCCCCACACAAAATAGTTAAATCCCTCCCTGGTAAATTTAACCCTACACATTCAAACACATCCATTCTCTCTTTTTTATCTACTGGTGCATAAACATTTAATATCCTACACAAAACACCCCTAAACAAAAAACAAATCAATAAAACTCTCCCTGAAACTAATTCTAACACCTTCACAATATCAAATTCCCACCCCCTAAACAATATAGCTACACCAATATTTTTCCCCACCCCAAAATAATAAAAGGACGGACCCAAATCCCACTTAATACCAATTGGCTCATCCTGTAAATGACATTCTTGTAGGCAAATAATATGAAATGAAATTTTACAAAGGAAATCAAAAATCATCGCTCTCCTAACATTAGATTTTAAACTCCCTACATTAAGAGAGGCGACTTTAAACATAAATCAGGGGTAATTAACCCTCATCATATCATGTCCCTTCATCGGACTCAGTAGTCTCTAAGACCCTAGAGAAACCAGATATGTCAAACAATCTTGACACCGCCTGGACGTCAAAGACAGGAGAAGCAGGTCCCGAAGTTTCTGACTCTGACCTCTCCCCAGGCTCCGGAGAGGAATCCATTAAAACATTTGGATATTCTCTAGACAGAACTTCTTTACTATTTCTCTTTAATCTTTTTGACTGAGGGGCATCTTTAACCTCCAACTCACTAGATACACTAGCCGAAGATGGACTAGCTTCCAATTCCACAACAGAACTTGACTCACCACACTCCATAACTTCTGCTGCACTCTGGGCTTCTTCTTTCTCTTTTTCAGCTCTCTTCTTAGCATCTTCACGCATAATGTTTGCATGTCGTTCTTCATGCTCGGCTAAAGAACGCAATTGCGTGCCATACGATGGGATAAATGCGACCCTAGGCGCTTGCAAAGCCTTCTTACCTGCATCCTCCAGAACTGCTTCCTTCAGTTCCAGGTTTATTGCGTCCACTGCCCGGGCAGCACCTACCAACAAACTTGGACATAATTTAGCCATATGGTACTCAGACCCACAAAGATCACACTTACGTTTTTCTGAACACTCATAGGCCGTATGCCCCTCACCAAAGCAGTTTCTGCAGCACATACCCTTTTTGCAATCCTTACTCACATGCCCGAACTGGAAGCAGTTTCTACAATACATAGGTTGACCTGGATAGAAAAGATATCCCCTGTTTCCCCCAAGGGAAAAATTCTGCGGAGGGTGTCTCACACCACTCACCTCCGTTGCATCTGGGCGAAGAACAACAAAAAATTTTCTTTTCCCATTGTATACTCCAAATTGATTGACCAGCTTAACCGGCTTGGACACCTGTACACAATACCTGCTTAGAAAAATTGAAATTTCATCGTCACTAACAAATGGGTTATACATATGTACAACAAGCGGAACCCGGGACACAGGTACATATGGCAAGAACGTCATACCTGCCAATAAAACATTACCATCTTTTTCTTTTAGCCTTTCCATCACAGTAGTAACGCAGAACTGATCCGTAAATGTAATGTCGTACATACCCCGGGTCTGGAAATCCTGTATGCAAAATAACCATACCCGAGGTACCTTCAGCAGACCATCCAGAATCTCCTTCTGCACCGTATAAAGGCCAACTTCACTCCGTCTCTCCTCCGCCACCAACAGCCGAACTGTCTTCGGATACGAGGGGGCACCTCTCTCCATCGCTGATCGCCTCTCGTTCCCGGAGTCAGCGCAGATCGCCCCCCAATAGCAGCATCCAGACCGTGTCCCCACTGGGAGAACACAGTCCGGAAGGCCGAGGGGCTAGCGTTGCCGATCCTCCGGGGCCTCCCGACTAGACCAGCTTTTACACTTGATCTTAGCCAAAAGGCCGAGAAGCGATAACCAGAATGGGCGCCCAGCTACTCACCTGCCGTTCGCTGGCGCTTGTTCAGCTTGCGGTGAGCCTTGGGCACAGTGCTGCCGCCTTTTCCTCATCTAGGTGTAAGCTGGCTACAAATAGCAACAGAGACAAAGTCACCAGAGCAGCAAACAACCTCTAAACCCTTGAAACCCAGCTCCCCTTCTTAATCTTGTCCATTCCTCCCCCTCCCCTCCAGACATACCTTGCACCTCTGTCTCTCTCTCCTGCTCAGCTGCTACCGCTGATAAGGTGCCTAACGAGGTTGCTGGATCACCTGGTCTGGTCCTCTTCAGCTGCAAGTAGGTAGGTAGATAGAGCAAGCAATTAAGCACCACCTGCTGATTGCTCGCAATCACTCAATAATGCAATTAATTAAACTTTTAATTGATTGATAACCTAGATGTTGCTCAGATTTCCCTCCAAAACGTTTGTGCTGTCATTGCAAAGACCAGCATGCTGCAGGCTGCAGCAAATTTGCATAATTAATCCCGCCCACTTTTCCAACACTGATAATGCACGCTGCCAGCCAGCCAGCCAGCCAGCCAGCCAGCCAGCCAGCAATACATACTCTGACTTCTTCACAATGGATATGTACTGGGCACTTTTATTCCATGAAGTGATTACACAGATTTACATGATAACAATGATTAAATAAATACATGGGATCAGGTGAACAGAATTGAATCGTGCACAGCACATGATAGAGAATAACAATCAGACTAGCGATCAATCCAAACGAAACAATAACAGTTAACAAACATTGCTACAAGTGTCCATAATTCAAGGAATGTCATGTTTTTGGTCCGTTCCGTCCAGGCTTCATTCAGGCATGCCATGCCGCAGACAGGGGGAGGCAGAGCTCGCACTTAGACAGAACAGAGAAAAAAGCAGGGAAGGAAGGAAGGAAGAAGGAGAACAAGTTTGCCTTCGTTCTCGCCAAGTGAGAGTCCAGTGGCTTTTTGCATTTTTTGTTCAATCAAAAAATCTATTTTTTAACCAGCATAAGAGAGGTGCACCGGTCCTGGAGGTACTGCAATACCAGGTCAATGCGTGGAGTGGACAGAGCAAGCTCTTCTTCCATCTCCCTGTTCCAAAAATCCATTTAATATATGGTCCCCAGATAGGGGACGTATCAGATATTAAACTGATAAGAACAGATACTACACTTGATCTTAGCCAAAAGGCCGAGAAGCGATAACCAGAATGGGCGCCCAGCTACTCACCTGCCGTTCGCTGGCGCTTGTTCAGCTTGCGGTGAGCCTTGGGCACAGTGCCGCCTTTTCCTCATCTAGGTGTAAGCAGGCTACAAATAGCAACAGAGACAAAGTCACCAGAGCAGCAAACAACCTCTAAACCCTTGAAACCCAGCTCCCCTTCTTAACCTTGTCCATTCCTCCCCCTCCCCTCCAGACATACCTTGCACCTCTGTCTCTCCTGCTCAGCTGCTACCGCTGATAAGGTGCCTAACGAGGTTGCTGGATCACCTGGTCGGGTCCTCTTCAGCTGCAAGTAGGGTAGATAGAGCAAGCAATTAAGCACCACCTGCTGCTGATTGCTCGCAATCACTCAATAATGCAATTAATTAAACTTTTAATTGATTGATAACCTAGATGTTGCTCAGATTTCCCTCCAAAACGTTTGTGCTGTCATTGCAAAGACCAGCATGCTGCAGGCTGCAGCAAATTTGCATAATTAATCCCGCCCACTTTTCCAACACTGATAATGCACGCTGCCAGCCAGCCAGCCAGCCAGCCAGCCAGCCAGCCAGCCAGCCAGCCAGCCAGCAATACATACTCTGACTTCTTCACAATGGATATGTACTGGACACTTTTATTCCATGAAGTGATTACACAGATTTACATGATAACAATGATTAAATAAATACATGGGATCAGGTGAAAAGAATTGCATCGTGCACAGCACATGATAGAGAATAACAATCAGACTAGCGATCAATCCAAACGAAACAATAACAGTTAACAAACATTGCTACAAGTGTCCATAATTCAAGGAATGTCATGTTTTTGGTCCGTTCCGTCCAGGCTTCATTCAGGCATGCCATGCCGCAGACAGGGGGAGGCAGAGCTCGCACTTAGACAGAACAGAGAAAAAAGCAGGGAAGGAAGGAAGGAAGAAGGAGAACAAGTTTGCCTTCGTTCTCGCCAAGTGAGAGTCCAGTGGCTTTTTGCATTTTTTGTTCAATCAAAAAATCTATTTTTTAACCAGCATAAGAGAGGTGCACCGGTCCTGGAGGTACTGCAATACCAGGTCAATGCGTGGAGTGGACAGAGCAAGCTCTTCTTCCATCTCCCTGTTCCAAAAATCCATTTAATATATGGTCCCCAGATAGGGGACGTATCAGATATTAAACTGATAAGAACAGATACTACACTTGATCTTAGCCAAAAGGCCGAGAAGCGATAACCAGAATGGGCGCCCAGCTACTCACCTGCCGTTCGCTGGCGCTTGTTCAGCTTGCGGTGAGCCTTGGGCACAGTGCCGCCTTTTCCTCATCTAGGTGTAAGCAGGCTACAAATAGCAACAGAGACAAAGTCACCAGAGCAGCAAACAACCTCTAAACCCTTGAAACCCAGCTCCCCTTCTTAACCTTGTCCATTCCTCCCCCTCCCCTCCAGACATACCTTGCACCTCTGTCTCTCCTGCTCAGCTGCTACCGCTGATAAGGTGCCTAACGAGGTTGCTGGATCACCTGGTCGGGTCCTCTTCAGCTGCAAGTAGGGTAGATAGAGCAAGCAATTAAGCACCACCTGCTGCTGATTGCTCGCAATCACTCAATAATGCAATTAATTAAACTTTTAATTGATTGATAACCTAGATGTTGCTCAGATTTCCCTCCAAAACGTTTGTGCTGTCATTGCAAAGACCAGCATGCTGCAGGCTGCAGCAAATTTGCATAATTAATCCCGCCCACTTTTCCAACACTGATAATGCACGCTGCCAGCCAGCCAGCCAGCCAGCCAGCCAGCCAGCCAGCCAGCCAGCCAGCCAGCCAGCCAGCAATACATACTCTGACTTCTTCACAATGGATATGTACTGGACACTTTTATTCCATGAAGTGATTACACAGATTTACATGATAACAATGATTAAATAAATACATGGGATCAGGTGAAAAGAATTGCATCGTGCACAGCACATGATAGAGAATAACAATCAGACTAGCGATCAATCCAAACGAAACAATAACAGTTAACAAACATTGCTACAAGTGTCCATAATTCAAGGAATGTCATGTTTTTGGTCCGTTCCGTCCAGGCTTCATTCAGGCATGCCATGCCGCAGACAGGGGGAGGCAGAGCTCGCACTTAGACAGAACAGAGAAAAAAGCAGGGAAGGAAGGAAGAAGGAGAACAAGTTTGCCTTCGTTCTCGCCAAGTGAGAGTCCAGTGGCTTTTTGCATTTTTTGTTCAATCAAAAAATCTATTTTTTAACCAGCATAAGAGAGGTGCACCGGTCCTGGAGGTACTGCAATACCAGGTCAATGCGTGGAGTGGACAGAGCAAGCTCTTCTTCCATCTCCCTGTTCCAAAAATCCATTTAATATATGGTCCCCAGATAGGGGACGTATCAGATATTAAACTGATAAGAACAGATACTACACTTGATCTTAGCCAAAAGGCCGAGAAGCGATAACCAGAATGGGCGCCCAGCTACTCACCTGCCGTTCGCTGGCGCTTGTTCAGCTTGCGGTGAGCCTTGGGCACAGTGCCGCCTTTTCCTCATCTAGGTGTAAGCAGGCTACAAATAGCAACAGAGACAAAGTCACCAGAGCAGCAAACAACCTCTAAACCCTTGAAACCCAGCTCCCCTTCTTAACCTTGTCCATTCCTCCCCCTCCCCTCCAGACATACCTTGCACCTCTGTCTCTCCTGCTCAGCTGCTACCGCTGATAAGGTGCCTAACGAGGTTGCTGGATCACCTGGTCGGGTCCTCTTCAGCTGCAAGTAGGGTAGATAGAGCAAGCAATTAAGCACCACCTGCTGCTGATTGCTCGCAATCACTCAATAATGCAATTAATTAAACTTTTAATTGATTGATAACCTAGATGTTGCTCAGATTTCCCTCCAAAACGTTTGTGCTGTCATTGCAAAGACCAGCATGCTGCAGGCTGCAGCAAATTTGCATAATTAATCCCGCCCACTTTTCCAACACTGATAATGCACGCTGCCAGCCAGCCAGCCAGCCAGCCAGCCAGCCAGCCAGCCAGCCAGCCAGCCAGCAATACATACTCTGACTTCTTCACAATGGATATGTACTGGACACTTTTATTCCATGAAGTGATTACACAGATTTACATGATAACAATGATTAAATAAATACATGGGATCAGGTGAAAAGAATTGCATCGTGCACAGCACATGATAGAGAATAACAATCAGACTAGCGATCAATCCAAACGAAACAATAACAGTTAACAAACATTGCTACAAGTGTCCATAATTCAAGGAATGTCATGTTTTTGGTCCGTTCCGTCCAGGCTTCATTCAGGCATGCCATGCCGCAGACAGGGGGAGGCAGAGCTCGCACTTAGACAGAACAGAGAAAAAAGCAGGGAAGGAAGGAAGGAAGAAGGAGAACAAGTTTGCCTTCGTTCTCGCCAAGTGAGAGTCCAGTGGCTTTTTGCATTTTTTGTTCAATCAAAAAATCTATTTTTTAACCAGCATAAGAGAGGTGCACCGGTCCTGGAGGTACTGCAATACCAGGTCAATGCGTGGAGTGGACAGAGCAAGCTCTTCTTCCATCTCCCTGTTCCAAAAATCCATTTAATATATGGTCCCCAGATAGGGGACGTATCAGATATTAAACTGATAAGAACAGATACTACACTTGATCTTAGCCAAAAGGCCGAGAAGCGATAACCAGAATGGGCGCCCAGCTACTCACCTGCCGTTCGCTGGCGCTTGTTCAGCTTGCGGTGAGCCTTGGGCACAGTGCCGCCTTTTCCTCATCTAGGTGTAAGCAGGCTACAAATAGCAACAGAGACAAAGTCACCAGAGCAGCAAACAACCTCTAAACCCTTGAAACCCAGCTCCCCTTCTTAACCTTGTCCATTCCTCCCCCTCCCCTCCAGACATACCTTGCACCTCTGTCTCTCCTGCTCAGCTGCTACCGCTGATAAGGTGCCTAACGAGGTTGCTGGATCACCTGGTCGGGTCCTCTTCAGCTGCAAGTAGGGTAGATAGAGCAAGCAATTAAGCACCACCTGCTGCTGATTGCTCGCAATCACTCAATAATGCAATTAATTAAACTTTTAATTGATTGATAACCTAGATGTTGCTCAGATTTCCCTCCAAAACGTTTGTGCTGTCATTGCAAAGACCAGCATGCTGCAGGCTGCAGCAAATTTGCATAATTAATCCCGCCCACTTTTCCAACACTGATAATGCACGCTGCCAGCCAGCCAGCCAGCCAGCCAGCCAGCCAGCCAGCCAGCCAGCCAGCCAGCAATACATACTCTGACTTCTTCACAATGGATATGTACTGGACACTTTTATTCCATGAAGTGATTACACAGATTTACATGATAACAATGATTAAATAAATACATGGGATCAGGTGAAAAGAATTGCATCGTGCACAGCACATGATAGAGAATAACAATCAGACTAGCGATCAATCCAAACGAAACAATAACAGTTAACAAACATTGCTACAAGTGTCCATAATTCAAGGAATGTCATGTTTTTGGTCCGTTCCGTCCAGGCTTCATTCAGGCATGCCATGCCGCAGACAGGGGGAGGCAGAGCTCGCACTTAGACAGAACAGAGAAAAAAGCAGGGAAGGAAGGAAGGAAGAAGGAGAACAAGTTTGCCTTCGTTCTCGCCAAGTGAGAGTCCAGTGGCTTTTTGCATTTTTTGTTCAATCAAAAAATCTATTTTTTAACCAGCATAAGAGAGGTGCACCGGTCCTGGAGGTACTGCAATACCAGGTCAATGCGTGGAGTGGACAGAGCAAGCTCTTCTTCCATCTCCCTGTTCCAAAAATCCATTTAATATATGGTCCCCAGATAGGGGACGTATCAGATATTAAACTGATAAGAACAGATACTACACTTGATCTTAGCCAAAAGGCCGAGAAGCGATAACCAGAATGGGCGCCCAGCTACTCACCTGCCGTTCGCTGGCGCTTGTTCAGCTTGCGGTGAGCCTTGGGCACAGTGCCGCCTTTTCCTCATCTAGGTGTAAGCAGGCTACAAATAGCAACAGAGACAAAGTCACCAGAGCAGCAAACAACCTCTAAACCCTTGAAACCCAGCTCCCCTTCTTAACCTTGTCCATTCCTCCCCCTCCCCTCCAGACATACCTTGCACCTCTGTCTCTCCTGCTCAGCTGCTACCGCTGATAAGGTGCCTAACGAGGTTGCTGGATCACCTGGTCGGGTCCTCTTCAGCTGCAAGTAGGGTAGATAGAGCAAGCAATTAAGCACCACCTGCTGCTGATTGCTCGCAATCACTCAATAATGCAATTAATTAAACTTTTAATTGATTGATAACCTAGATGTTGCTCAGATTTCCCTCCAAAACGTTTGTGCTGTCATTGCAAAGACCAGCATGCTGCAGGCTGCAGCAAATTTGCATAATTAATCCCGCCCACTTTTCCAACACTGATAATGCACGCTGCCAGCCAGCCAGCCAGCCAGCCAGCCAGCCAGCCAGCCAGCCAGCCAGCCAGCAATACATACTCTGACTTCTTCACAATGGATATGTACTGGACACTTTTATTCCATGAAGTGATTACACAGATTTACATGATAACAATGATTAAATAAATACATGGGATCAGGTGAAAAGAATTGCATCGTGCACAGCACATGATAGAGAATAACAATCAGACTAGCGATCAATCCAAACGAAACAATAACAGTTAACAAACATTGCTACAAGTGTCCATAATTCAAGGAATGTCATGTTTTTGGTCCGTTCCGTCCAGGCTTCATTCAGGCATGCCATGCCGCAGACAGGGGGAGGCAGAGCTCGCACTTAGACAGAACAGAGAAAAAAGCAGGGAAGGAAGGAAGGAAGAAGGAGAACAAGTTTGCCTTCGTTCTCGCCAAGTGAGAGTCCAGTGGCTTTTTGCATTTTTTGTTCAATCAAAAAATCTATTTTTTAACCAGCATAAGAGAGGTGCACCGGTCCTGGAGGTACTGCAATACCAGGTCAATGCGTGGAGTGGACAGAGCAAGCTCTTCTTCCATCTCCCTGTTCCAAAAATCCATTTAATATATGGTCCCCAGATAGGGGACGTATCAGATATTAAACTGATAAGAACAGATACTACACTTGATCTTAGCCAAAAGGCCGAGAAGCGATAACCAGAATGGGCGCCCAGCTACTCACCTGCCGTTCGCTGGCGCTTGTTCAGCTTGCGGTGAGCCTTGGGCACAGTGCCGCCTTTTCCTCATCTAGGTGTAAGCAGGCTACAAATAGCAACAGAGACAAAGTCACCAGAGCAGCAAACAACCTCTAAACCCTTGAAACCCAGCTCCCCTTCTTAACCTTGTCCATTCCTCCCCCTCCCCTCCAGACATACCTTGCACCTCTGTCTCTCCTGCTCAGCTGCTACCGCTGATAAGGTGCCTAACGAGGTTGCTGGATCACCTGGTCGGGTCCTCTTCAGCTGCAAGTAGGGTAGATAGAGCAAGCAATTAAGCACCACCTGCTGCTGATTGCTCGCAATCACTCAATAATGCAATTAATTAAACTTTTAATTGATTGATAACCTAGATGTTGCTCAGATTTCCCTCCAAAACGTTTGTGCTGTCATTGCAAAGACCAGCATGCTGCAGGCTGCAGCAAATTTGCATAATTAATCCCGCCCACTTTTCCAACACTGATAATGCACGCTGCCAGCCAGCCAGCCAGCCAGCCAGCCAGCCAGCCAGCCAGCCAGCCAGCCAGCAATACATACTCTGACTTCTTCACAATGGATATGTACTGGACACTTTTATTCCATGAAGTGATTACACAGATTTACATGATAACAATGATTAAATAAATACATGGGATCAGGTGAAAAGAATTGCATCGTGCACAGCACATGATAGAGAATAACAATCAGACTAGCGATCAATCCAAACGAAACAATAACAGTTAACAAACATTGCTACAAGTGTCCATAATTCAAGGAATGTCATGTTTTTGGTCCGTTCCGTCCAGGCTTCATTCAGGCATGCCATGCCGCAGACAGGGGGAGGCAGAGCTCGCACTTAGACAGAACAGAGAAAAAAGCAGGGAAGGAAGGAAGGAAGAAGGAGAACAAGTTTGCCTTCGTTCTCGCCAAGTGAGAGTCCAGTGGCTTTTTGCATTTTTTGTTCAATCAAAAAATCTATTTTTTAACCAGCATAAGAGAGGTGCACCGGTCCTGGAGGTACTGCAATACCAGGTCAATGCGTGGAGTGGACAGAGCAAGCTCTTCTTCCATCTCCCTGTTCCAAAAATCCATTTAATATATGGTCCCCAGATAGGGGACGTATCAGATATTAAACTGATAAGAACAGATACTACACTTGATCTTAGCCAAAAGGCCGAGAAGCGATAACCAGAATGGGCGCCCAGCTACTCACCTGCCGTTCGCTGGCGCTTGTTCAGCTTGCGGTGAGCCTTGGGCACAGTGCCGCCTTTTCCTCATCTAGGTGTAAGCAGGCTACAAATAGCAACAGAGACAAAGTCACCAGAGCAGCAAACAACCTCTAAACCCTTGAAACCCAGCTCCCCTTCTTAACCTTGTCCATTCCTCCCCCTCCCCTCCAGACATACCTTGCACCTCTGTCTCTCCTGCTCAGCTGCTACCGCTGATAAGGTGCCTAACGAGGTTGCTGGATCACCTGGTCGGGTCCTCTTCAGCTGCAAGTAGGGTAGATAGAGCAAGCAATTAAGCACCACCTGCTGCTGATTGCTCGCAATCACTCAATAATGCAATTAATTAAACTTTTAATTGATTGATAACCTAGATGTTGCTCAGATTTCCCTCCAAAACGTTTGTGCTGTCATTGCAAAGACCAGCATGCTGCAGGCTGCAGCAAATTTGCATAATTAATCCCGCCCACTTTTCCAACACTGATAATGCACGCTGCCAGCCAGCCAGCCAGCCAGCCAGCCAGCCAGCCAGCCAGCCAGCCAGCCAGCCAGCAATACATACTCTGACTTCTTCACAATGGATATGTACTGGACACTTTTATTCCATGAAGTGATTACACAGATTTACATGATAACAATGATTAAATAAATACATGGGATCAGGTGAAAAGAATTGCATCGTGCACAGCACATGATAGAGAATAACAATCAGACTAGCGATCAATCCAAACGAAACAATAACAGTTAACAAACATTGCTACAAGTGTCCATAATTCAAGGAATGTCATGTTTTTGGTCCGTTCCGTCCAGGCTTCATTCAGGCATGCCATGCCGCAGACAGGGGGAGGCAGAGCTCGCACTTAGACAGAACAGAGAAAAAAGCAGGGAAGGAAGGAAGGAAGAAGGAGAACAAGTTTGCCTTCGTTCTCGCCAAGTGAGAGTCCAGTGGCTTTTTGCATTTTTTGTTCAATCAAAAAATCTATTTTTTAACCAGCATAAGAGAGGTGCACCGGTCCTGGAGGTACTGCAATACCAGGTCAATGCGTGGAGTGGACAGAGCAAGCTCTTCTTCCATCTCCCTGTTCCAAAAATCCATTTAATATATGGTCCCCAGATAGGGGACGTATCAGATATTAAACTGATAAGAACAGATACTACACTTGATCTTAGCCAAAAGGCCGAGAAGCGATAACCAGAATGGGCGCCCAGCTACTCACCTGCCGTTCGCTGGCGCTTGTTCAGCTTGCGGTGAGCCTTGGGCACAGTGCCGCCTTTTCCTCATCTAGGTGTAAGCAGGCTACAAATAGCAACAGAGACAAAGTCACCAGAGCAGCAAACAACCTCTAAACCCTTGAAACCCAGCTCCCCTTCTTAACCTTGTCCATTCCTCCCCCTCCCCTCCAGACATACCTTGCACCTCTGTCTCTCCTGCTCAGCTGCTACCGCTGATAAGGTGCCTAACGAGGTTGCTGGATCACCTGGTCGGGTCCTCTTCAGCTGCAAGTAGGGTAGATAGAGCAAGCAATTAAGCACCACCTGCTGCTGATTGCTCGCAATCACTCAATAATGCAATTAATTAAACTTTTAATTGATTGATAACCTAGATGTTGCTCAGATTTCCCTCCAAAACGTTTGTGCTGTCATTGCAAAGACCAGCATGCTGCAGGCTGCAGCAAATTTGCATAATTAATCCCGCCCACTTTTCCAACACTGATAATGCACGCTGCCAGCCAGCCAGCCAGCCAGCCAGCCAGCCAGCCAGCCAGCCAGCAATACATACTCTGACTTCTTCACAATGGATATGTACTGGACACTTTTATTCCATGAAGTGATTACACAGATTTACATGATAACAATGATTAAATAAATACATGGGATCAGGTGAAAAGAATTGCATCGTGCACAGCACATGATAGAGAATAACAATCAGACTAGCGATCAATCCAAACGAAACAATAACAGTTAACAAACATTGCTACAAGTGTCCATAATTCAAGGAATGTCATGTTTTTGGTCCGTTCCGTCCAGGCTTCATTCAGGCATGCCATGCCGCAGACAGGGGGAGGCAGAGCTCGCACTTAGACAGAACAGAGAAAAAAGCAGGGAAGGAAGGAAGAAGGAGAACAAGTTTGCCTTCGTTCTCGCCAAGTGAGAGTCCAGTGGCTTTTTGCATTTTTTGTTCAATCAAAAAATCTATTTTTTAACCAGCATAAGAGAGGTGCACCGGTCCTGGAGGTACTGCAATACCAGGTCAATGCGTGGAGTGGACAGAGCAAGCTCTTCTTCCATCTCCCTGTTCCAAAAATCCATTTAATATATGGTCCCCAGATAGGGGACGTATCAGATATTAAACTGATAAGAACAGATTTTTTTTTTTTTTTTTTTCGAACCACTCAGTCACAGAGCATTTCCTCCAGATGACATTCAAGGAATCTCTCAGGTAACATCCTTATGATTCTTTTCAATAAAATATTATAATAATCACAACACACAAAAAAACAACAATTCCCATCACCTTCCCCACAACCCACAGCAAACCACCCACTTCAAAAACACATCAAAGTTAGAGATCCTAAACCAATCATCCTACCATTCATACTTACCCCATTTTTTTTTTTTTTTTTTTTTTTTTAAAGAAAACACACAGTATATATACGGTACTTCAAAAACATACCCTAAAAAACGCCACACAATCCACCACCCAATAACACCAATACCCACCAATTCATCTTATTAGCCCTCAACCCACCAATTTTGCTTGTCTTCGTTTCCTGAATAAAACAAAACATACATTAACAAAAATACAGCATAACCCTTTTTTTCCTTTTTTTTTTCCCTTTTTTTTTTTATTCTCTTCAAAAATAACAAAAACCAAACTACAAACTCTACCCACCACCCATCATTCCTATGCACACCATTTTTTCCATTTTTTTGTCTTCCAAAAACCTTCCGCATCTAACTCACCTTTTTTCCTTACATCCAATAAATAATACAAATACATTTTCCCACGAATCATTCTCAAACATCCATCAACTCCTATACCATCATTCTTAAATACTAACAAATTCCTCACATCCCATAATACTTCTTTTACACAACACATCATCAACCATAACACTCTCTCTCTTTCTTTATCAATTTTACACACTCCATATAATAAAACTTCAAACGTAAAAACTTGTACACCACTCAAACAAACAAACATCTTCAACAATTTCTTCAAAACATCCCTCACAAAACAACAATTCCAAAACATATGAACCACATTTTCACAACATCCACACCCAACCCTCGGACACATTTCAACTCTCGCTAAACTCCTTCCATGTAAAAATTCCCTCGTAGGTAATACATTATGTACTGCCATCCACGCTATATCTCTCTGTCTATTTACCACCTCAATACCATTCATTCTCTTCCAAACTTCTTTGCTCTGATCCATACTCAATCCAACAATTCCCAACATTTCTTCTTTACCTCGTATTAGTTTAAACACTCTTTTTTTCTCACACCATTCATCTTTTGACACATTCACTAAGTCATACTTTTTCACACATACCTCAATCTTCCTATAAAACCAAGGTATATTAAAACAATAAGGTTTCATTCGATCTAATTCATGTAAACCATACTTTCTCAGAATCATTCCTGCCTCATATTTTAACATACACCCTATCATATTTTCTTGTAAACTAATTTTCACACACATCCTAACATAATGCACTAACAAAAATTGCTCCAGATCTGGCATACCCATACCTCCATTCTCTCTCTTTTTCATAACTTTTTCTCTGCACAATCTCTCCATCCTTCCACCCCAAAAAAACAAAAACATAATCCTAACTAACTTCCGTAGTCTTTTATGATCTATAGGAAAAATAAAATTAAGATACAACATAATAGGAATTAAAACTGCTTTAATAATTAAAATCTTTCCCTCCATTGATAAAATCCTTTCATTCCAAAATCCAATCTTCTGATTCACTCTATTCACAACCTTTACCCAACTCTGTTTTCCTTTTAATTCCTCATCAAAACTCACCCCTAATACGTCAACCCCATCCGTCACCACTGGCCACCCACACAATTCAATCTCTCTCCAGTCACCAAAGGCCTTACATGCACATTTATCCCAATTCACTTTAAAACCACTCGCCAAACAAAACAATTCAACTAATAATTTAATTCTCCTTAAACCCGCTAGATTCTTGCAAACAACAGTCACGTCATCCATATAACCCAACACTTTCAAACTTCTCGCACCACTACCTGGGATTTCCACACCTCTCACCAATTTATCCTTCCTTATACTCTTCAACAATGGTTCTATCACACAAATAAAAAGAATTGGAGACAGGGGGCACCCCTGCCTCACCCCAGAGCCTACTTTAAACACATCAGTCCACCAACCATTCACTTGTACCACACTACTAATATTTGCATACATACATTTTATCCAATTTAATAATTTACTAGGTATTCCCATTCTATCCAAAACTTTAAACATAAAACCATGCGCTACCCTATCATACGCCTTTTCAAAATCAATCGTCGCAATCGCTACTCCTTGCTTTCTTTCCATACAATCCCACAACACATCTCTCAAACATATCAAATTCTCCGCAATTTGTCTCCCAGGTACTGCACATACTTGCTCTTCACCAATCATATCTCCAATCACATCTTTCATCCTATTTGCAATAATTTTGGCTAAAATTTTATAATCCGAATTAAGTAAAGTTATTGGTCTCCAATTTTTCAAATCTTGTTTATCACCTTTTTTAAAAATTAAAACAATCACTCCTCTCTTCATTGATTCAGTCAATTCTCCCTTACATAAAACCATTTTACATACATCCAAGAAATCATCTCCAATCACTTCCCAAAACAATCTATAAAATTCAATTGGCAACCCATCACATCCAGGCGTTTTATTTAGTTTAAAATTATCAATCGTACTACGTAATTCATTCTTATCTATCACTCTTACCAGGCTATATTCATCCTCCTTCCTCACACCTCTCTCTACTTTTTCCAACAAATCATTCTCCAAACTCACATCCCTTTCCCTATCAGTGTATAACTTTTGATAAAAGCCTTTGACTTCATTTAACATTAAATCTTTTCCCGTTAACAAAACCCCATCCTCATTCAAAATACCATCCATACCTTGCTTTCCCTTATACACCTTCTTGAAAAAAAACCTCGTACACTTTTCATCTTTATCAAAAACATTCATCCTGGCAGCAAATACAATCTTCCTACCTTTTTCATCCAAACATTTCTTCCTTTCTTCCCTTGCTGTCTCTATCTCCTCATTCACTTCCCACCCCAACTCTCTCAACTTACATAAATAATCAATCCTTTTCCTAATGCTCTCAAAACATTCTCTCTCTCTCTTAGCTTTCGCTCTGCCTTTACAAATAAAAAATTCCTTTGTTTTTTCTTTCACCCATTCCCACCAATCAAGTATACATGCAAACTCATTTTTACGTTCTCTCCACCTCTTATACATCACCAAATAATTCTCTTTTATTTCTTCATCTTCTAACATACTCACATTCATCTTCCAACAGCCTTTTCCATACTCCATGCGCACCTCCATACGAACTCTTCCTTCCAACATCACATGGTCAGAAAACGGGACTTTGTGCATAAGAAGACATTCTACCACAACACCCTGTGAAACAAAACAATAATCAATTCGTGATTTCACAGTCCCCTTATCACTAAAATACGTATACACCTCTTTATCTCCTGTGACTTTCACCATATCAATGTAATCAAAATCCCTAATCAAATTACCCAACATCCTACCTGATCTGTCTAATTTACAGTCGTCACTATTACCCACCCTGTCCTCCCTCCGTATAATACAATTAAAATCCCCTATAAGAAAAGTGAACTCCCTTCCCGGCAAATACATACTCAGACACTCAAACACATCCACCCTTTCATTCCTATTAACCGGTGCATACATATTAAAAATCCTAAACCTTGTGCCCCTAAATAAAACATTAACCAACAACACCCTCCCTGACACTATTTCAATTACATCAATAATTTCAAATTCCCACCCCTTAAATAGAATCGCAACACCTAAGTTTTTCCCATCACCACAAGAAAAAACTATTGGTCCTAAATTCCAGGAATATGACTGTGGCACCTCCTTCAAACAACATTCCTGCAGGCAACAAAAGGAGAAATTAACATTTTTTAAATACTCAAAAATCAAAACTCTCCGTTTTGCTGAAAAAATACTTCTCACATTTAGTGAGCAGAAATTAAACATGAATCAGAGGGGAAACAACCTCATCACACTTCACGTGCCACTGTCCGTATCAACAAACTTTTCAGAGCTTTGAGAGTATCCCGAAATCCCAACCAGTCTCGACACGTCCCTCGTGTCAAACAAAGGTGCTGCAGAACTAGAAGTATCACCCTCAGAGCCGGACACCCTTCCTGGAGACACCTCCCTCAGCACCTTCTGGAATTCCTTAGATAATTTACGGCTCCTCCTACGCACCTTTTTTGCAGCATGAACCGTTTTTTCCTGTTCCTCACTTTCCGAATCTACAGTCGAAGGACCAGCCACCACATTTTCCACCACTTTTTCCACCTCCATCGACTCACCTTCAACCATACTCTCAGAAACAAACACCAACTCATCACTGGCTTTCTTTTTTGCCAGGTCCTCAGCCATAATCTGAGCATGACGAGCTTCATGCTCCTCTTTTGATTTCAAACCAGTACCAAATGTGGGAATGAAAGGAATCCTGACTTTCTCTCCAGCTATCTTCTTTTCCTCATTTTCACCCACCACCGTGCTCTCAGAAACCTTCACCCAAGAAAAATCATGCTGTACATTTGGACATGACCTGGCCATATGCCTCTCAGAACCACACAGGTCACAACGCTTCTTTTCAGCACATTCCGACGCTGTGTGGCCTTCACTGAAACAATTTCTACAACACTGGCCCTTATCGCATTCATCGCTAGTATGTCCAAATTGAAAACAATTTCGGCAGTACTTGGGCTGACCGGGATAAAACAAGTAACCCCTATTACCTCCGATTGAGAAGTTTTGGGGCGGGTGTACCAACCCATTTATACCGGTTGCATCTGCCTTTAAGACGACAAAAAACTTACGTTTGCCGTTGTATACACCAAACATGTTCACTTGTTTGAAGGGCTTGGAAACGGACGAGCAATACCGATTCAAGAAGGCCGTAATTTCTTCGTCGCTAACAAAGGGGTTAAACATATGTACAATTAGGGGTAGTCTAGACATTGAAACGTGCGGTACAAAAGTAATACCTTCCAGCAGGAACTCTGTCGCCTTCTGTCTTTCACGTTCCATCACCGTAGCCAGTTGTTCTTGGGTCATAAACGTGACGTCGTACATTCCCCTCGCCGGGAAATCTTGGATGCAGAACAACCACTCCCTGGGGACCTTCAACAAACCTTCCAATATCTCCTTCTGGACTGTATGCAAACTCACGGACCTTTTCTTTTCATCAGCAACGTACAACCGCACAGTACGTGGATAAGAGGGCGCTATTCTCTCCATCCTGGATCCCTCCTCGTTCCTAGTGGCAGATCAGGTCGCCCCCCAATAGCAGCAACCGGACTGCGCCTCCCAAAGGAAGACACAGCCGGAAGGCCGAGGGACTAGCGTCTCTACACACCAGGACCTTCTGACCAGACCAGCTGTTACACTTGATCTTAGCCAAAAGGCCGAGAAGCGATAACCAGAATGGGCGCCCAGCTACTCACCTGCCGTTCGCTGGCGCTTGTTCAGCTTGCGGTGAGCCTTGGGCACAGTGCCGCCTTTTCCTCATCTAGGTGTAAGCAGGCTACAAATAGCAACAGAGACAAAGTCACCAGAGCAGCAAACAACCTCTAAACCCTTGAAACCCAGCTCCCCTTCTTAACCTTGTCCATTCCTCCCCCTCCCCTCCAGACATACCTTGCACCTCTGTCTCTCCTGCTCAGCTGCTACCGCTGATAAGGTGCCTAACGAGGTTGCTGGATCACCTGGTCGGGTCCTCTTCAGCTGCAAGTAGGGTAGATAGAGCAAGCAATTAAGCACCACCTGCTGCTGATTGCTCGCAATCACTCAATAATGCAATTAATTAAACTTTTAATTGATTGATAACCTAGATGTTGCTCAGATTTCCCTCCAAAACGTTTGTGCTGTCATTGCAAAGACCAGCATGCTGCAGGCTGCAGCAAATTTGCATAATTAATCCCGCCCACTTTTCCAACACTGATAATGCACGCTGCCAGCCAGCCAGCCAGCCAGCCAGCCAGCCAGCCAGCCAGCCAGCCAGCCAGCAATACATACTCTGACTTCTTCACAATGGATATGTACTGGACACTTTTATTCCATGAAGTGATTACACAGATTTACATGATAACAATGATTAAATAAATACATGGGATCAGGTGAAAAGAATTGCATCGTGCACAGCACATGATAGAGAATAACAATCAGACTAGCGATCAATCCAAACGAAACAATAACAGTTAACAAACATTGCTACAAGTGTCCATAATTCAAGGAATGTCATGTTTTTGGTCCGTTCCGTCCAGGCTTCATTCAGGCATGCCATGCCGCAGACAGGGGGAGGCAGAGCTCGCACTTAGACAGAACAGAGAAAAAAGCAGGGAAGGAAGGAAGGAAGAAGGAGAACAAGTTTGCCTTCGTTCTCGCCAAGTGAGAGTCCAGTGGCTTTTTGCATTTTTTGTTCAATCAAAAAATCTATTTTTTAACCAGCATAAGAGAGGTGCACCGGTCCTGGAGGTACTGCAATACCAGGTCAATGCGTGGAGTGGACAGAGCAAGCTCTTCTTCCATCTCCCTGTTCCAAAAATCCATTTAATATATGGTCCCCAGATAGGGGACGTATCAGATATTAAACTGATAAGAACAGATACTACACTTGATCTTAGCCAAAAGGCCGAGAAGCGATAACCAGAATGGGCGCCCAGCTACTCACCTGCCGTTCGCTGGCGCTTGTTCAGCTTGCGGTGAGCCTTGGGCACAGTGCCGCCTTTTCCTCATCTAGGTGTAAGCAGGCTACAAATAGCAACAGAGACAAAGTCACCAGAGCAGCAAACAACCTCTAAACCCTTGAAACCCAGCTCCCCTTCTTAACCTTGTCCATTCCTCCCCCTCCCCTCCAGACATACCTTGCACCTCTGTCTCTCCTGCTCAGCTGCTACCGCTGATAAGGTGCCTAACGAGGTTGCTGGATCACCTGGTCGGGTCCTCTTCAGCTGCAAGTAGGGTAGATAGAGCAAGCAATTAAGCACCACCTGCTGCTGATTGCTCGCAATCACTCAATAATGCAATTAATTAAACTTTTAATTGATTGATAACCTAGATGTTGCTCAGATTTCCCTCCAAAACGTTTGTGCTGTCATTGCAAAGACCAGCATGCTGCAGGCTGCAGCAAATTTGCATAATTAATCCCGCCCACTTTTCCAACACTGATAATGCACGCTGCCAGCCAGCCAGCCAGCCAGCCAGCCAGCCAGCCAGCCAGCCAGCCAGCCAGCAATACATACTCTGACTTCTTCACAATGGATATGTACTGGACACTTTTATTCCATGAAGTGATTACACAGATTTACATGATAACAATGATTAAATAAATACATGGGATCAGGTGAAAAGAATTGCATCGTGCACAGCACATGATAGAGAATAACAATCAGACTAGCGATCAATCCAAACGAAACAATAACAGTTAACAAACATTGCTACAAGTGTCCATAATTCAAGGAATGTCATGTTTTTGGTCCGTTCCGTCCAGGCTTCATTCAGGCATGCCATGCCGCAGACAGGGGGAGGCAGAGCTCGCACTTAGACAGAACAGAGAAAAAAGCAGGGAAGGAAGGAAGGAAGAAGGAGAACAAGTTTGCCTTCGTTCTCGCCAAGTGAGAGTCCAGTGGCTTTTTGCATTTTTTGTTCAATCAAAAAATCTATTTTTTAACCAGCATAAGAGAGGTGCACCGGTCCTGGAGGTACTGCAATACCAGGTCAATGCGTGGAGTGGACAGAGCAAGCTCTTCTTCCATCTCCCTGTTCCAAAAATCCATTTAATATATGGTCCCCAGATAGGGGACGTATCAGATATTAAACTGATAAGAACAGATACTACACTTGATCTTAGCCAAAAGGCCGAGAAGCGATAACCAGAATGGGCGCCCAGCTACTCACCTGCCGTTCGCTGGCGCTTGTTCAGCTTGCGGTGAGCCTTGGGCACAGTGCCGCCTTTTCCTCATCTAGGTGTAAGCAGGCTACAAATAGCAACAGAGACAAAGTCACCAGAGCAGCAAACAACCTCTAAACCCTTGAAACCCAGCTCCCCTTCTTAACCTTGTCCATTCCTCCCCCTCCCCTCCAGACATACCTTGCACCTCTGTCTCTCCTGCTCAGCTGCTACCGCTGATAAGGTGCCTAACGAGGTTGCTGGATCACCTGGTCGGGTCCTCTTCAGCTGCAAGTAGGGTAGATAGAGCAAGCAATTAAGCACCACCTGCTGCTGATTGCTCGCAATCACTCAATAATGCAATTAATTAAACTTTTAATTGATTGATAACCTAGATGTTGCTCAGATTTCCCTCCAAAACGTTTGTGCTGTCATTGCAAAGACCAGCATGCTGCAGGCTGCAGCAAATTTGCATAATTAATCCCGCCCACTTTTCCAACACTGATAATGCACGCTGCCAGCCAGCCAGCCAGCCAGCCAGCCAGCCAGCCAGCCAGCCAGCCAGCCAGCAATACATACTCTGACTTCTTCACAATGGATATGTACTGGACACTTTTATTCCATGAAGTGATTACACAGATTTACATGATAACAATGATTAAATAAATACATGGGATCAGGTGAAAAGAATTGCATCGTGCACAGCACATGATAGAGAATAACAATCAGACTAGCGATCAATCCAAACGAAACAATAACAGTTAACAAACATTGCTACAAGTGTCCATAATTCAAGGAATGTCATGTTTTTGGTCCGTTCCGTCCAGGCTTCATTCAGGCATGCCATGCCGCAGACAGGGGGAGGCAGAGCTCGCACTTAGACAGAACAGAGAAAAAAGCAGGGAAGGAAGGAAGGAAGAAGGAGAACAAGTTTGCCTTCGTTCTCGCCAAGTGAGAGTCCAGTGGCTTTTTGCATTTTTTGTTCAATCAAAAAATCTATTTTTTAACCAGCATAAGAGAGGTGCACCGGTCCTGGAGGTACTGCAATACCAGGTCAATGCGTGGAGTGGACAGAGCAAGCTCTTCTTCCATCTCCCTGTTCCAAAAATCCATTTAATATATGGTCCCCAGATAGGGGACGTATCAGATATTAAACTGATAAGAACAGATACTACACTTGATCTTAGCCAAAAGGCCGAGAAGCGATAACCAGAATGGGCGCCCAGCTACTCACCTGCCGTTCGCTGGCGCTTGTTCAGCTTGCGGTGAGCCTTGGGCACAGTGCCGCCTTTTCCTCATCTAGGTGTAAGCAGGCTACAAATAGCAACAGAGACAAAGTCACCAGAGCAGCAAACAACCTCTAAACCCTTGAAACCCAGCTCCCCTTCTTAACCTTGTCCATTCCTCCCCCTCCCCTCCAGACATACCTTGCACCTCTGTCTCTCCTGCTCAGCTGCTACCGCTGATAAGGTGCCTAACGAGGTTGCTGGATCACCTGGTCGGGTCCTCTTCAGCTGCAAGTAGGGTAGATAGAGCAAGCAATTAAGCACCACCTGCTGCTGATTGCTCGCAATCACTCAATAATGCAATTAATTAAACTTTTAATTGATTGATAACCTAGATGTTGCTCAGATTTCCCTCCAAAACGTTTGTGCTGTCATTGCAAAGACCAGCATGCTGCAGGCTGCAGCAAATTTGCATAATTAATCCCGCCCACTTTTCCAACACTGATAATGCACGCTGCCAGCCAGCCAGCCAGCCAGCCAGCCAGCCAGCCAGCCAGCCAGCCAGCCAGCAATACATACTCTGACTTCTTCACAATGGATATGTACTGGACACTTTTATTCCATGAAGTGATTACACAGATTTACATGATAACAATGATTAAATAAATACATGGGATCAGGTGAAAAGAATTGCATCGTGCACAGCACATGATAGAGAATAACAATCAGACTAGCGATCAATCCAAACGAAACAATAACAGTTAACAAACATTGCTACAAGTGTCCATAATTCAAGGAATGTCATGTTTTTGGTCCGTTCCGTCCAGGCTTCATTCAGGCATGCCATGCCGCAGACAGGGGGAGGCAGAGCTCGCACTTAGACAGAACAGAGAAAAAAGCAGGGAAGGAAGGAAGGAAGAAGGAGAACAAGTTTGCCTTCGTTCTCGCCAAGTGAGAGTCCAGTGGCTTTTTGCATTTTTTGTTCAATCAAAAAATCTATTTTTTAACCAGCATAAGAGAGGTGCACCGGTCCTGGAGGTACTGCAATACCAGGTCAATGCGTGGAGTGGACAGAGCAAGCTCTTCTTCCATCTCCCTGTTCCAAAAATCCATTTAATATATGGTCCCCAGATAGGGGACGTATCAGATATTAAACTGATAAGAACAGATACTACACTTGATCTTAGCCAAAAGGCCGAGAAGCGATAACCAGAATGGGCGCCCAGCTACTCACCTGCCGTTCGCTGGCGCTTGTTCAGCTTGCGGTGAGCCTTGGGCACAGTGCCGCCTTTTCCTCATCTAGGTGTAAGCAGGCTACAAATAGCAACAGAGACAAAGTCACCAGAGCAGCAAACAACCTCTAAACCCTTGAAACCCAGCTCCCCTTCTTAACCTTGTCCATTCCTCCCCCTCCCCTCCAGACATACCTTGCACCTCTGTCTCTCCTGCTCAGCTGCTACCGCTGATAAGGTGCCTAACGAGGTTGCTGGATCACCTGGTCGGGTCCTCTTCAGCTGCAAGTAGGGTAGATAGAGCAAGCAATTAAGCACCACCTGCTGCTGATTGCTCGCAATCACTCAATAATGCAATTAATTAAACTTTTAATTGATTGATAACCTAGATGTTGCTCAGATTTCCCTCCAAAACGTTTGTGCTGTCATTGCAAAGACCAGCATGCTGCAGGCTGCAGCAAATTTGCATAATTAATCCCGCCCACTTTTCCAACACTGATAATGCACGCTGCCAGCCAGCCAGCCAGCCAGCCAGCCAGCCAGCCAGCCAGCCAGCCAGCCAGCAATACATACTCTGACTTCTTCACAATGGATATGTACTGGACACTTTTATTCCATGAAGTGATTACACAGATTTACATGATAACAATGATTAAATAAATACATGGGATCAGGTGAAAAGAATTGCATCGTGCACAGCACATGATAGAGAATAACAATCAGACTAGCGATCAATCCAAACGAAACAATAACAGTTAACAAACATTGCTACAAGTGTCCATAATTCAAGGAATGTCATGTTTTTGGTCCGTTCCGTCCAGGCTTCATTCAGGCATGCCATGCCGCAGACAGGGGGAGGCAGAGCTCGCACTTAGACAGAACAGAGAAAAAAGCAGGGAAGGAAGGAAGGAAGAAGGAGAACAAGTTTGCCTTCGTTCTCGCCAAGTGAGAGTCCAGTGGCTTTTTGCATTTTTTGTTCAATCAAAAAATCTATTTTTTAACCAGCATAAGAGAGGTGCACCGGTCCTGGAGGTACTGCAATACCAGGTCAATGCGTGGAGTGGACAGAGCAAGCTCTTCTTCCATCTCCCTGTTCCAAAAATCCATTTAATATATGGTCCCCAGATAGGGGACGTATCAGATATTAAACTGATAAGAACAGATACTACACTTGATCTTAGCCAAAAGGCCGAGAAGCGATAACCAGAATGGGCGCCCAGCTACTCACCTGCCGTTCGCTGGCGCTTGTTCAGCTTGCGGTGAGCCTTGGGCACAGTGCCGCCTTTTCCTCATCTAGGTGTAAGCAGGCTACAAATAGCAACAGAGACAAAGTCACCAGAGCAGCAAACAACCTCTAAACCCTTGAAACCCAGCTCCCCTTCTTAACCTTGTCCATTCCTCCCCCTCCCCTCCAGACATACCTTGCACCTCTGTCTCTCCTGCTCAGCTGCTACCGCTGATAAGGTGCCTAACGAGGTTGCTGGATCACCTGGTCGGGTCCTCTTCAGCTGCAAGTAGGGTAGATAGAGCAAGCAATTAAGCACCACCTGCTGCTGATTGCTCGCAATCACTCAATAATGCAATTAATTAAACTTTTAATTGATTGATAACCTAGATGTTGCTCAGATTTCCCTCCAAAACGTTTGTGCTGTCATTGCAAAGACCAGCATGCTGCAGGCTGCAGCAAATTTGCATAATTAATCCCGCCCACTTTTCCAACACTGATAATGCACGCTGCCAGCCAGCCAGCCAGCCAGCCAGCCAGCCAGCCAGCCAGCCAGCAATACATACTCTGACTTCTTCACAATGGATATGTACTGGACACTTTTATTCCATGAAGTGATTACACAGATTTACATGATAACAATGATTAAATAAATACATGGGATCAGGTGAAAAGAATTGCATCGTGCACAGCACATGATAGAGAATAACAATCAGACTAGCGATCAATCCAAACGAAACAATAACAGTTAACAAACATTGCTACAAGTGTCCATAATTCAAGGAATGTCATGTTTTTGGTCCGTTCCGTCCAGGCTTCATTCAGGCATGCCATGCCGCAGACAGGGGGAGGCAGAGCTCGCACTTAGACAGAACAGAGAAAAAAGCAGGGAAGGAAGGAAGGAAGAAGGAGAACAAGTTTGCCTTCGTTCTCGCCAAGTGAGAGTCCAGTGGCTTTTTGCATTTTTTGTTCAATCAAAAAATCTATTTTTTAACCAGCATAAGAGAGGTGCACCGGTCCTGGAGGTACTGCAATACCAGGTCAATGCGTGGAGTGGACAGAGCAAGCTCTTCTTCCATCTCCCTGTTCCAAAAATCCATTTAATATATGGTCCCCAGATAGGGGACGTATCAGATATTAAACTGATAAGAACAGATACTACACTTGATCTTAGCCAAAAGGCCGAGAAGCGATAACCAGAATGGGCGCCCAGCTACTCACCTGCCGTTCGCTGGCGCTTGTTCAGCTTGCGGTGAGCCTTGGGCACAGTGCCGCCTTTTCCTCATCTAGGTGTAAGCAGGCTACAAATAGCAACAGAGACAAAGTCACCAGAGCAGCAAACAACCTCTAAACCCTTGAAACCCAGCTCCCCTTCTTAACCTTGTCCATTCCTCCCCCTCCCCTCCAGACATACCTTGCACCTCTGTCTCTCCTGCTCAGCTGCTACCGCTGATAAGGTGCCTAACGAGGTTGCTGGATCACCTGGTCGGGTCCTCTTCAGCTGCAAGTAGGGTAGATAGAGCAAGCAATTAAGCACCACCTGCTGCTGATTGCTCGCAATCACTCAATAATGCAATTAATTAAACTTTTAATTGATTGATAACCTAGATGTTGCTCAGATTTCCCTCCAAAACGTTTGTGCTGTCATTGCAAAGACCAGCATGCTGCAGGCTGCAGCAAATTTGCATAATTAATCCCGCCCACTTTTCCAACACTGATAATGCACGCTGCCAGCCAGCCAGCCAGCCAGCCAGCCAGCCAGCCAGCCAGCCAGCCAGCCAGCAATACATACTCTGACTTCTTCACAATGGATATGTACTGGACACTTTTATTCCATGAAGTGATTACACAGATTTACATGATAACAATGATTAAATAAATACATGGGATCAGGTGAAAAGAATTGCATCGTGCACAGCACATGATAGAGAATAACAATCAGACTAGCGATCAATCCAAACGAAACAATAACAGTTAACAAACATTGCTACAAGTGTCCATAATTCAAGGAATGTCATGTTTTTGGTCCGTTCCGTCCAGGCTTCATTCAGGCATGCCATGCCGCAGACAGGGGGAGGCAGAGCTCGCACTTAGACAGAACAGAGAAAAAAGCAGGGAAGGAAGGAAGGAAGAAGGAGAACAAGTTTGCCTTCGTTCTCGCCAAGTGAGAGTCCAGTGGCTTTTTGCATTTTTTGTTCAATCAAAAAATCTATTTTTTAACCAGCATAAGAGAGGTGCACCGGTCCTGGAGGTACTGCAATACCAGGTCAATGCGTGGAGTGGACAGAGCAAGCTCTTCTTCCATCTCCCTGTTCCAAAAATCCATTTAATATATGGTCCCCAGATAGGGGACGTATCAGATATTAAACTGATAAGAACAGATACTACACTTGATCTTAGCCAAAAGGCCGAGAAGCGATAACCAGAATGGGCGCCCAGCTACTCACCTGCCGTTCGCTGGCGCTTGTTCAGCTTGCGGTGAGCCTTGGGCACAGTGCCGCCTTTTCCTCATCTAGGTGTAAGCAGGCTACAAATAGCAACAGAGACAAAGTCACCAGAGCAGCAAACAACCTCTAAACCCTTGAAACCCAGCTCCCCTTCTTAACCTTGTCCATTCCTCCCCCTCCCCTCCAGACATACCTTGCACCTCTGTCTCTCCTGCTCAGCTGCTACCGCTGATAAGGTGCCTAACGAGGTTGCTGGATCACCTGGTCGGGTCCTCTTCAGCTGCAAGTAGGGTAGATAGAGCAAGCAATTAAGCACCACCTGCTGCTGATTGCTCGCAATCACTCAATAATGCAATTAATTAAACTTTTAATTGATTGATAACCTAGATGTTGCTCAGATTTCCCTCCAAAACGTTTGTGCTGTCATTGCAAAGACCAGCATGCTGCAGGCTGCAGCAAATTTGCATAATTAATCCCGCCCACTTTTCCAACACTGATAATGCACGCTGCCAGCCAGCCAGCCAGCCAGCCAGCCAGCCAGCCAGCCAGCCAGCCAGCCAGCCAGCAATACATACTCTGACTTCTTCACAATGGATATGTACTGGACACTTTTATTCCATGAAGTGATTACACAGATTTACATGATAACAATGATTAAATAAATACATGGGATCAGGTGAAAAGAATTGCATCGTGCACAGCACATGATAGAGAATAACAATCAGACTAGCGATCAATCCAAACGAAACAATAACAGTTAACAAACATTGCTACAAGTGTCCATAATTCAAGGAATGTCATGTTTTTGGTCCGTTCCGTCCAGGCTTCATTCAGGCATGCCATGCCGCAGACAGGGGGAGGCAGAGCTCGCACTTAGACAGAACAGAGAAAAAAGCAGGGAAGGAAGGAAGGAAGAAGGAGAACAAGTTTGCCTTCGTTCTCGCCAAGTGAGAGTCCAGTGGCTTTTTGCATTTTTTGTTCAATCAAAAAATCTATTTTTTAACCAGCATAAGAGAGGTGCACCGGTCCTGGAGGTACTGCAATACCAGGTCAATGCGTGGAGTGGACAGAGCAAGCTCTTCTTCCATCTCCCTGTTCCAAAAATCCATTTAATATATGGTCCCCAGATAGGGGACGTATCAGATATTAAACTGATAAGAACAGATACTACACTTGATCTTAGCCAAAAGGCCGAGAAGCGATAACCAGAATGGGCGCCCAGCTACTCACCTGCCGTTCGCTGGCGCTTGTTCAGCTTGCGGTGAGCCTTGGGCACAGTGCCGCCTTTTCCTCATCTAGGTGTAAGCAGGCTACAAATAGCAACAGAGACAAAGTCACCAGAGCAGCAAACAACCTCTAAACCCTTGAAACCCAGCTCCCCTTCTTAACCTTGTCCATTCCTCCCCCTCCCCTCCAGACATACCTTGCACCTCTGTCTCTCCTGCTCAGCTGCTACCGCTGATAAGGTGCCTAACGAGGTTGCTGGATCACCTGGTCGGGTCCTCTTCAGCTGCAAGTAGGGTAGATAGAGCAAGCAATTAAGCACCACCTGCTGCTGATTGCTCGCAATCACTCAATAATGCAATTAATTAAACTTTTAATTGATTGATAACCTAGATGTTGCTCAGATTTCCCTCCAAAACGTTTGTGCTGTCATTGCAAAGACCAGCATGCTGCAGGCTGCAGCAAATTTGCATAATTAATCCCGCCCACTTTTCCAACACTGATAATGCACGCTAGCCAGCCAGCCAGCCAGCCAGCCAGCCAGCCAGCCAGCCAGCAATACATACTCTGACTTCTTCACAATGGATATGTACTGGACACTTTTATTCCATGAAGTGATTACACAGATTTACATGATAACAATGATTAAATAAATACATGGGATCAGGTGAAAAGAATTGCATCGTGCACAGCACATGATAGAGAATAACAATCAGACTAGCGATCAATCCAAACGAAACAATAACAGTTAACAAACATTGCTACAAGTGTCCATAATTCAAGGAATGTCATGTTTTTGGTCCGTTCCGTCCAGGCTTCATTCAGGCATGCCATGCCGCAGACAGGGGGAGGCAGAGCTCGCACTTAGACAGAACAGAGAAAAAAGCAGGAAGGAAGGAAGGAAGAAGGAGAACAAGTTTGCCTTCGTTCTCGCCAAGTGAGAGTCCAGTGGCTTTTTGCATTTTTTGTTCAATCAAAAAATCTATTTTTTAACCAGCATAAGAGAGGTGCACCGGTCCTGGAGGTACTGCAATACCAGGTCAATGCGTGGAGTGGACAGAGCAAGCTCTTCTTCCATCTCCCTGTTCCAAAAATCCATTTAATATATGGTCCCCAGATAGGGGACGTATCAGATATTAAACTGATAAGAACAGATTTTTTGATTTAAAAAAAAGTCTTTATTTCGAAATAAACAGTTTACAGTTTAAAACATATCAGATACTACACTTGATCTTAGCCAAAAGGCCGAGAAGCGATAACCAGAATGGGCGCCCAGCTACTCACCTGCCGTTCGCTGGCGCTTGTTCAGCTTGCGGTGAGCCTTGGGCACAGTGCCGCCTTTTCCTCATCTAGGTGTAAGCAGGCTACAAATAGCAACAGAGACAAAGTCACCAGAGCAGCAAACAACCTCTAAACCCTTGAAACCCAGCTCCCCTTCTTAACCTTGTCCATTCCTCCCCCTCCCCTCCAGACATACCTTGCACCTCTGTCTCTCCTGCTCAGCTGCTACCGCTGATAAGGTGCCTAACGAGGTTGCTGGATCACCTGGTCGGGTCCTCTTCAGCTGCAAGTAGGGTAGATAGAGCAAGCAATTAAGCACCACCTGCTGCTGATTGCTCGCAATCACTCAATAATGCAATTAATTAAACTTTTAATTGATTGATAACCTAGATGTTGCTCAGATTTCCCTCCAAAACGTTTGTGCTGTCATTGCAAAGACCAGCATGCTGCAGGCTGCAGCAAATTTGCATAATTAATCCCGCCCACTTTTCCAACACTGATAATGCACGCTGCCAGCCAGCCAGCCAGCCAGCCAGCCAGCCAGCCAGCCAGCCAGCCAGCAATACATACTCTGACTTCTTCACAATGGATATGTACTGGACACTTTTATTCCATGAAGTGATTACACAGATTTACATGATAACAATGATTAAATAAATACATGGGATCAGGTGAAAAGAATTGCATCGTGCACAGCACATGATAGAGAATAACAATCAGACTAGCGATCAATCCAAACGAAACAATAACAGTTAACAAACATTGCTACAAGTGTCCATAATTCAAGGAATGTCATGTTTTTGGTCCGTTCCGTCCAGGCTTCATTCAGGCATGCCATGCCGCAGACAGGGGGAGGCAGAGCTCGCACTTAGACAGAACAGAGAAAAAAGCAGGGAAGGAAGGAAGGAAGAAGGAGAACAAGTTTGCCTTCGTTCTCGCCAAGTGAGAGTCCAGTGGCTTTTTGCATTTTTTGTTCAATCAAAAAATCTATTTTTTAACCAGCATAAGAGAGGTGCACCGGTCCTGGAGGTACTGCAATACCAGGTCAATGCGTGGAGTGGACAGAGCAAGCTCTTCTTCCATCTCCCTGTTCCAAAAATCCATTTAATATATGGTCCCCAGATAGGGGACGTATCAGATATTAAACTGATAAGAACAGATACTACACTTGATCTTAGCCAAAAGGCCGAGAAGCGATAACCAGAATGGGCGCCCAGCTACTCACCTGCCGTTCGCTGGCGCTTGTTCAGCTTGCGGTGAGCCTTGGGCACAGTGCCGCCTTTTCCTCATCTAGGTGTAAGCAGGCTACAAATAGCAACAGAGACAAAGTCACCAGAGCAGCAAACAACCTCTAAACCCTTGAAACCCAGCTCCCCTTCTTAACCTTGTCCATTCCTCCCCCTCCCCTCCAGACATACCTTGCACCTCTGTCTCTCCTGCTCAGCTGCTACCGCTGATAAGGTGCCTAACGAGGTTGCTGGATCACCTGGTCGGGTCCTCTTCAGCTGCAAGTAGGGTAGATAGAGCAAGCAATTAAGCACCACCTGCTGCTGATTGCTCGCAATCACTCAATAATGCAATTAATTAAACTTTTAATTGATTGATAACCTAGATGTTGCTCAGATTTCCCTCCAAAACGTTTGTGCTGTCATTGCAAAGACCAGCATGCTGCAGGCTGCAGCAAATTTGCATAATTAATCCCGCCCACTTTTCCAACACTGATAATGCACGCTGCCAGCCAGCCAGCCAGCCAGCCAGCCAGCCAGCCAGCCAGCCAGCCAGCCAGCCAGCAATACATACTCTGACTTCTTCACAATGGATATGTACTGGACACTTTTATTCCATGAAGTGATTACACAGATTTACATGATAACAATGATTAAATAAATACATGGGATCAGGTGAAAAGAATTGCATCGTGCACAGCACATGATAGAGAATAACAATCAGACTAGCGATCAATCCAAACGAAACAATAACAGTTAACAAACATTGCTACAAGTGTCCATAATTCAAGGAATGTCATGTTTTTGGTCCGTTCCGTCCAGGCTTCATTCAGGCATGCCATGCCGCAGACAGGGGGAGGCAGAGCTCGCACTTAGACAGAACAGAGAAAAAAGCAGGGAAGGAAGGAAGGAAGAAGGAGAACAAGTTTGCCTTCGTTCTCGCCAAGTGAGAGTCCAGTGGCTTTTTGCATTTTTTGTTCAATCAAAAAATCTATTTTTTAACCAGCATAAGAGAGGTGCACCGGTCCTGGAGGTACTGCAATACCAGGTCAATGCGTGGAGTGGACAGAGCAAGCTCTTCTTCCATCTCCCTGTTCCAAAAATCCATTTAATATATGGTCCCCAGATAGGGGACGTATCAGATATTAAACTGATAAGAACAGATACTACACTTGATCTTAGCCAAAAGGCCGAGAAGCGATAACCAGAATGGGCGCCCAGCTACTCACCTGCCGTTCGCTGGCGCTTGTTCAGCTTGCGGTGAGCCTTGGGCACAGTGCCGCCTTTTCCTCATCTAGGTGTAAGCAGGCTACAAATAGCAACAGAGACAAAGTCACCAGAGCAGCAAACAACCTCTAAACCCTTGAAACCCAGCTCCCCTTCTTAACCTTGTCCATTCCTCCCCCTCCCCTCCAGACATACCTTGCACCTCTGTCTCTCCTGCTCAGCTGCTACCGCTGATAAGGTGCCTAACGAGGTTGCTGGATCACCTGGTCGGGTCCTCTTCAGCTGCAAGTAGGGTAGATAGAGCAAGCAATTAAGCACCACCTGCTGCTGATTGCTCGCAATCACTCAATAATGCAATTAATTAAACTTTTAATTGATTGATAACCTAGATGTTGCTCAGATTTCCCTCCAAAACGTTTGTGCTGTCATTGCAAAGACCAGCATGCTGCAGGCTGCAGCAAATTTGCATAATTAATCCCGCCCACTTTTCCAACACTGATAATGCACGCTGCCAGCCAGCCAGCCAGCCAGCCAGCCAGCCAGCCAGCCAGCCAGCCAGCAATACATACTCTGACTTCTTCACAATGGATATGTACTGGACACTTTTATTCCATGAAGTGATTACACAGATTTACATGATAACAATGATTAAATAAATACATGGGATCAGGTGAAAAGAATTGCATCGTGCACAGCACATGATAGAGAATAACAATCAGACTAGCGATCAATCCAAACGAAACAATAACAGTTAACAAACATTGCTACAAGTGTCCATAATTCAAGGAATGTCATGTTTTTGGTCCGTTCCGTCCAGGCTTCATTCAGGCATGCCATGCCGCAGACAGGGGGAGGCAGAGCTCGCACTTAGACAGAACAGAGAAAAAAGCAGGGAAGGAAGGAAGGAAGAAGGAGAACAAGTTTGCCTTCGTTCTCGCCAAGTGAGAGTCCAGTGGCTTTTTGCATTTTTTGTTCAATCAAAAAATCTATTTTTTAACCAGCATAAGAGAGGTGCACCGGTCCTGGAGGTACTGCAATACCAGGTCAATGCGTGGAGTGGACAGAGCAAGCTCTTCTTCCATCTCCCTGTTCCAAAAATCCATTTAATATATGGTCCCCAGATAGGGGACGTATCAGATATTAAACTGATAAGAACAGATACTACACTTGATCTTAGCCAAAAGGCCGAGAAGCGATAACCAGAATGGGCGCCCAGCTACTCACCTGCCGTTCGCTGGCGCTTGTTCAGCTTGCGGTGAGCCTTGGGCACAGTGCCGCCTTTTCCTCATCTAGGTGTAAGCAGGCTACAAATAGCAACAGAGACAAAGTCACCAGAGCAGCAAACAACCTCTAAACCCTTGAAACCCAGCTCCCCTTCTTAACCTTGTCCATTCCTCCCCCTCCCCTCCAGACATACCTTGCACCTCTGTCTCTCCTGCTCAGCTGCTACCGCTGATAAGGTGCCTAACGAGGTTGCTGGATCACCTGGTCGGGTCCTCTTCAGCTGCAAGTAGGGTAGATAGAGCAAGCAATTAAGCACCACCTGCTGCTGATTGCTCGCAATCACTCAATAATGCAATTAATTAAACTTTTAATTGATTGATAACCTAGATGTTGCTCAGATTTCCCTCCAAAACGTTTGTGCTGTCATTGCAAAGACCAGCATGCTGCAGGCTGCAGCAAATTTGCATAATTAATCCCGCCCACTTTTCCAACACTGATAATGCACGCTGCCAGCCAGCCAGCCAGCCAGCCAGCCAGCCAGCCAGCCAGCCAGCCAGCCAGCAATACATACTCTGACTTCTTCACAATGGATATGTACTGGACACTTTTATTCCATGAAGTGATTACACAGATTTACATGATAACAATGATTAAATAAATACATGGGATCAGGTGAAAAGAATTGCATCGTGCACAGCACATGATAGAGAATAACAATCAGACTAGCGATCAATCCAAACGAAACAATAACAGTTAACAAACATTGCTACAAGTGTCCATAATTCAAGGAATGTCATGTTTTTGGTCCGTTCCGTCCAGGCTTCATTCAGGCATGCCATGCCGCAGACAGGGGGAGGCAGAGCTCGCACTTAGACAGAACAGAGAAAAAAGCAGGGAAGGAAGGAAGGAAGAAGGAGAACAAGTTTGCCTTCGTTCTCGCCAAGTGAGAGTCCAGTGGCTTTTTGCATTTTTTGTTCAATCAAAAAATCTATTTTTTAACCAGCATAAGAGAGGTGCACCGGTCCTGGAGGTACTGCAATACCAGGTCAATGCGTGGAGTGGACAGAGCAAGCTCTTCTTCCATCTCCCTGTTCCAAAAATCCATTTAATATATGGTCCCCAGATAGGGGACGTATCAGATATTAAACTGATAAGAACAGATACTACACTTGATCTTAGCCAAAAGGCCGAGAAGCGATAACCAGAATGGGCGCCCAGCTACTCACCTGCCGTTCGCTGGCGCTTGTTCAGCTTGCGGTGAGCCTTGGGCACAGTGCCGCCTTTTCCTCATCTAGGTGTAAGCAGGCTACAAATAGCAACAGAGACAAAGTCACCAGAGCAGCAAACAACCTCTAAACCCTTGAAACCCAGCTCCCCTTCTTAACCTTGTCCATTCCTCCCCCTCCCCTCCAGACATACCTTGCACCTCTGTCTCTCCTGCTCAGCTGCTACCGCTGATAAGGTGCCTAACGAGGTTGCTGGATCACCTGGTCGGGTCCTCTTCAGCTGCAAGTAGGGTAGATAGAGCAAGCAATTAAGCACCACCTGCTGCTGATTGCTCGCAATCACTCAATAATGCAATTAATTAAACTTTTAATTGATTGATAACCTAGATGTTGCTCAGATTTCCCTCCAAAACGTTTGTGCTGTCATTGCAAAGACCAGCATGCTGCAGGCTGCAGCAAATTTGCATAATTAATCCCGCCCACTTTTCCAACACTGATAATGCACGCTGCCAGCCAGCCAGCCAGCCAGCCAGCCAGCCAGCCAGCCAGCCAGCCAGCCAGCAATACATACTCTGACTTCTTCACAATGGATATGTACTGGACACTTTTATTCCATGAAGTGATTACACAGATTTACATGATAACAATGATTAAATAAATACATGGGATCAGGTGAAAAGAATTGCATCGTGCACAGCACATGATAGAGAATAACAATCAGACTAGCGATCAATCCAAACGAAACAATAACAGTTAACAAACATTGCTACAAGTGTCCATAATTCAAGGAATGTCATGTTTTTGGTCCGTTCCGTCCAGGCTTCATTCAGGCATGCCATGCCGCAGACAGGGGGAGGCAGAGCTCGCACTTAGACAGAACAGAGAAAAAAGCAGGGAAGGAAGGAAGGAAGAAGGAGAACAAGTTTGCCTTCGTTCTCGCCAAGTGAGAGTCCAGTGGCTTTTTGCATTTTTTGTTCAATCAAAAAATCTATTTTTTAACCAGCATAAGAGAGGTGCACCGGTCCTGGAGGTACTGCAATACCAGGTCAATGCGTGGAGTGGACAGAGCAAGCTCTTCTTCCATCTCCCTGTTCCAAAAATCCATTTAATATATGGTCCCCAGATAGGGGACGTATCAGATATTAAACTGATAAGAACAGATACTACACTTGATCTTAGCCAAAAGGCCGAGAAGCGATAACCAGAATGGGCGCCCAGCTACTCACCTGCCGTTCGCTGGCGCTTGTTCAGCTTGCGGTGAGCCTTGGGCACAGTGCCGCCTTTTCCTCATCTAGGTGTAAGCAGGCTACAAATAGCAACAGAGACAAAGTCACCAGAGCAGCAAACAACCTCTAAACCCTTGAAACCCAGCTCCCCTTCTTAACCTTGTCCATTCCTCCCCCTCCCCTCCAGACATACCTTGCACCTCTGTCTCTCCTGCTCAGCTGCTACCGCTGATAAGGTGCCTAACGAGGTTGCTGGATCACCTGGTCGGGTCCTCTTCAGCTGCAAGTAGGGTAGATAGAGCAAGCAATTAAGCACCACCTGCTGCTGATTGCTCGCAATCACTCAATAATGCAATTAATTAAACTTTTAATTGATTGATAACCTAGATGTTGCTCAGATTTCCCTCCAAAACGTTTGTGCTGTCATTGCAAAGACCAGCATGCTGCAGGCTGCAGCAAATTTGCATAATTAATCCCGCCCACTTTTCCAACACTGATAATGCACGCTGCCAGCCAGCCAGCCAGCCAGCCAGCCAGCCAGCCAGCCAGCCAGCAATACATACTCTGACTTCTTCACAATGGATATGTACTGGACACTTTTATTCCATGAAGTGATTACACAGATTTACATGATAACAATGATTAAATAAATACATGGGATCAGGTGAAAAGAATTGCATCGTGCACAGCACATGATAGAGAATAACAATCAGACTAGCGATCAATCCAAACGAAACAATAACAGTTAACAAACATTGCTACAAGTGTCCATAATTCAAGGAATGTCATGTTTTTGGTCCGTTCCGTCCAGGCTTCATTCAGGCATGCCATGCCGCAGACAGGGGGAGGCAGAGCTCGCACTTAGACAGAACAGAGAAAAAAGCAGGGAAGGAAGGAAGGAAGAAGGAGAACAAGTTTGCCTTCGTTCTCGCCAAGTGAGAGTCCAGTGGCTTTTTGCATTTTTTGTTCAATCAAAAAATCTATTTTTTAACCAGCATAAGAGAGGTGCACCGGTCCTGGAGGTACTGCAATACCAGGTCAATGCGTGGAGTGGACAGAGCAAGCTCTTCTTCCATCTCCCTGTTCCAAAAATCCATTTAATATATGGTCCCCAGATAGGGGACGTATCAGATATTAAACTGATAAGAACAGATACTACACTTGATCTTAGCCAAAAGGCCGAGAAGCGATAACCAGAATGGGCGCCCAGCTACTCACCTGCCGTTCGCTGGCGCTTGTTCAGCTTGCGGTGAGCCTTGGGCACAGTGCCGCCTTTTCCTCATCTAGGTGTAAGCAGGCTACAAATAGCAACAGAGACAAAGTCACCAGAGCAGCAAACAACCTCTAAACCCTTGAAACCCAGCTCCCCTTCTTAACCTTGTCCATTCCTCCCCCTCCCCTCCAGACATACCTTGCACCTCTGTCTCTCCTGCTCAGCTGCTACCGCTGATAAGGTGCCTAACGAGGTTGCTGGATCACCTGGTCGGGTCCTCTTCAGCTGCAAGTAGGGTAGATAGAGCAAGCAATTAAGCACCACCTGCTGCTGATTGCTCGCAATCACTCAATAATGCAATTAATTAAACTTTTAATTGATTGATAACCTAGATGTTGCTCAGATTTCCCTCCAAAACGTTTGTGCTGTCATTGCAAAGACCAGCATGCTGCAGGCTGCAGCAAATTTGCATAATTAATCCCGCCCACTTTTCCAACACTGATAATGCACGCTGCCAGCCAGCCAGCCAGCCAGCCAGCCAGCCAGCCAGCCAGCCAGCCAGCCAGCAATACATACTCTGACTTCTTCACAATGGATATGTACTGGACACTTTTATTCCATGAAGTGATTACACAGATTTACATGATAACAATGATTAAATAAATACATGGGATCAGGTGAAAAGAATTGCATCGTGCACAGCACATGATAGAGAATAACAATCAGACTAGCGATCAATCCAAACGAAACAATAACAGTTAACAAACATTGCTACAAGTGTCCATAATTCAAGGAATGTCATGTTTTTGGTCCGTTCCGTCCAGGCTTCATTCAGGCATGCCATGCCGCAGACAGGGGGAGGCAGAGCTCGCACTTAGACAGAACAGAGAAAAAAGCAGGGAAGGAAGGAAGGAAGAAGGAGAACAAGTTTGCCTTCGTTCTCGCCAAGTGAGAGTCCAGTGGCTTTTTGCATTTTTTGTTCAATCAAAAAATCTATTTTTTAACCAGCATAAGAGAGGTGCACCGGTCCTGGAGGTACTGCAATACCAGGTCAATGCGTGGAGTGGACAGAGCAAGCTCTTCTTCCATCTCCCTGTTCCAAAAATCCATTTAATATATGGTCCCCAGATAGGGGACGTATCAGATATTAAACTGATAAGAACAGATACTACACTTGATCTTAGCCAAAAGGCCGAGAAGCGATAACCAGAATGGGCGCCCAGCTACTCACCTGCCGTTCGCTGGCGCTTGTTCAGCTTGCGGTGAGCCTTGGGCACAGTGCCGCCTTTTCCTCATCTAGGTGTAAGCAGGCTACAAATAGCAACAGAGACAAAGTCACCAGAGCAGCAAACAACCTCTAAACCCTTGAAACCCAGCTCCCCTTCTTAACCTTGTCCATTCCTCCCCCTCCCCTCCAGACATACCTTGCACCTCTGTCTCTCCTGCTCAGCTGCTACCGCTGATAAGGTGCCTAACGAGGTTGCTGGATCACCTGGTCGGGTCCTCTTCAGCTGCAAGTAGGGTAGATAGAGCAAGCAATTAAGCACCACCTGCTGCTGATTGCTCGCAATCACTCAATAATGCAATTAATTAAACTTTTAATTGATTGATAACCTAGATGTTGCTCAGATTTCCCTCCAAAACGTTTGTGCTGTCATTGCAAAGACCAGCATGCTGCAGGCTGCAGCAAATTTGCATAATTAATCCCGCCCACTTTTCCAACACTGATAATGCACGCTGCCAGCCAGCCAGCCAGCCAGCCAGCCAGCCAGCCAGCCAGCCAGCCAGCCAGCAATACATACTCTGACTTCTTCACAATGGATATGTACTGGACACTTTTATTCCATGAAGTGATTACACAGATTTACATGATAACAATGATTAAATAAATACATGGGATCAGGTGAAAAGAATTGCATCGTGCACAGCACATGATAGAGAATAACAATCAGACTAGCGATCAATCCAAACGAAACAATAACAGTTAACAAACATTGCTACAAGTGTCCATAATTCAAGGAATGTCATGTTTTTGGTCCGTTCCGTCCAGGCTTCATTCAGGCATGCCATGCCGCAGACAGGGGGAGGCAGAGCTCGCACTTAGACAGAACAGAGAAAAAAGCAGGGAAGGAAGGAAGGAAGAAGGAGAACAAGTTTGCCTTCGTTCTCGCCAAGTGAGAGTCCAGTGGCTTTTTGCATTTTTTGTTCAATCAAAAAATCTATTTTTTAACCAGCATAAGAGAGGTGCACCGGTCCTGGAGGTACTGCAATACCAGGTCAATGCGTGGAGTGGACAGAGCAAGCTCTTCTTCCATCTCCCTGTTCCAAAAATCCATTTAATATATGGTCCCCAGATAGGGGACGTATCAGATATTAAACTGATAAGAACAGATACTACACTTGATCTTAGCCAAAAGGCCGAGAAGCGATAACCAGAATGGGCGCCCAGCTACTCACCTGCCGTTCGCTGGCGCTTGTTCAGCTTGCGGTGAGCCTTGGGCACAGTGCCGCCTTTTCCTCATCTAGGTGTAAGCAGGCTACAAATAGCAACAGAGACAAAGTCACCAGAGCAGCAAACAACCTCTAAACCCTTGAAACCCAGCTCCCCTTCTTAACCTTGTCCATTCCTCCCCCTCCCCTCCAGACATACCTTGCACCTCTGTCTCTCCTGCTCAGCTGCTACCGCTGATAAGGTGCCTAACGAGGTTGCTGGATCACCTGGTCGGGTCCTCTTCAGCTGCAAGTAGGGTAGATAGAGCAAGCAATTAAGCACCACCTGCTGCTGATTGCTCGCAATCACTCAATAATGCAATTAATTAAACTTTTAATTGATTGATAACCTAGATGTTGCTCAGATTTCCCTCCAAAACGTTTGTGCTGTCATTGCAAAGACCAGCATGCTGCAGGCTGCAGCAAATTTGCATAATTAATCCCGCCCACTTTTCCAACACTGATAATGCACGCTGCCAGCCAGCCAGCCAGCCAGCCAGCCAGCCAGCCAGCCAGCCAGCCAGCCAGCAATACATACTCTGACTTCTTCACAATGGATATGTACTGGACACTTTTATTCCATGAAGTGATTACACAGATTTACATGATAACAATGATTAAATAAATACATGGGATCAGGTGAAAAGAATTGCATCGTGCACAGCACATGATAGAGAATAACAATCAGACTAGCGATCAATCCAAACGAAACAATAACAGTTAACAAACATTGCTACAAGTGTCCATAATTCAAGGAATGTCATGTTTTTGGTCCGTTCCGTCCAGGCTTCATTCAGGCATGCCATGCCGCAGACAGGGGGAGGCAGAGCTCGCACTTAGACAGAACAGAGAAAAAAGCAGGGAAGGAAGGAAGGAAGAAGGAGAACAAGTTTGCCTTCGTTCTCGCCAAGTGAGAGTCCAGTGGCTTTTTGCATTTTTTGTTCAATCAAAAAATCTATTTTTTAACCAGCATAAGAGAGGTGCACCGGTCCTGGAGGTACTGCAATACCAGGTCAATGCGTGGAGTGGACAGAGCAAGCTCTTCTTCCATCTCCCTGTTCCAAAAATCCATTTAATATATGGTCCCCAGATAGGGGACGTATCAGATATTAAACTGATAAGAACAGATACTACACTTGATCTTAGCCAAAAGGCCGAGAAGCGATAACCAGAATGGGCGCCCAGCTACTCACCTGCCGTTCGCTGGCGCTTGTTCAGCTTGCGGTGAGCCTTGGGCACAGTGCCGCCTTTTCCTCATCTAGGTGTAAGCAGGCTACAAATAGCAACAGAGACAAAGTCACCAGAGCAGCAAACAACCTCTAAACCCTTGAAACCCAGCTCCCCTTCTTAACCTTGTCCATTCCTCCCCCTCCCCTCCAGACATACCTTGCACCTCTGTCTCTCCTGCTCAGCTGCTACCGCTGATAAGGTGCCTAACGAGGTTGCTGGATCACCTGGTCGGGTCCTCTTCAGCTGCAAGTAGGGTAGATAGAGCAAGCAATTAAGCACCACCTGCTGCTGATTGCTCGCAATCACTCAATAATGCAATTAATTAAACTTTTAATTGATTGATAACCTAGATGTTGCTCAGATTTCCCTCCAAAACGTTTGTGCTGTCATTGCAAAGACCAGCATGCTGCAGGCTGCAGCAAATTTGCATAATTAATCCCGCCCACTTTTCCAACACTGATAATGCACGCTGCCAGCCAGCCAGCCAGCCAGCCAGCCAGCCAGCCAGCCAGCCAGCCAGCCAGCAATACATACTCTGACTTCTTCACAATGGATATGTACTGGACACTTTTATTCCATGAAGTGATTACACAGATTTACATGATAACAATGATTAAATAAATACATGGGATCAGGTGAAAAGAATTGCATCGTGCACAGCACATGATAGAGAATAACAATCAGACTAGCGATCAATCCAAACGAAACAATAACAGTTAACAAACATTGCTACAAGTGTCCATAATTCAAGGAATGTCATGTTTTTGGTCCGTTCCGTCCAGGCTTCATTCAGGCATGCCATGCCGCAGACAGGGGGAGGCAGAGCTCGCACTTAGACAGAACAGAGAAAAAAGCAGGGAAGGAAGGAAGGAAGAAGGAGAACAAGTTTGCCTTCGTTCTCGCCAAGTGAGAGTCCAGTGGCTTTTTGCATTTTTTGTTCAATCAAAAAATCTATTTTTTAACCAGCATAAGAGAGGTGCACCGGTCCTGGAGGTACTGCAATACCAGGTCAATGCGTGGAGTGGACAGAGCAAGCTCTTCTTCCATCTCCCTGTTCCAAAAATCCATTTAATATATGGTCCCCAGATAGGGGACGTATCAGATATTAAACTGATAAGAACAGATACTACACTTGATCTTAGCCAAAAGGCCGAGAAGCGATAACCAGAATGGGCGCCCAGCTACTCACCTGCCGTTCGCTGGCGCTTGTTCAGCTTGCGGTGAGCCTTGGGCACAGTGCCGCCTTTTCCTCATCTAGGTGTAAGCAGGCTACAAATAGCAACAGAGACAAAGTCACCAGAGCAGCAAACAACCTCTAAACCCTTGAAACCCAGCTCCCCTTCTTAACCTTGTCCATTCCTCCCCCTCCCCTCCAGACATACCTTGCACCTCTGTCTCTCCTGCTCAGCTGCTACCGCTGATAAGGTGCCTAACGAGGTTGCTGGATCACCTGGTCGGGTCCTCTTCAGCTGCAAGTAGGGTAGATAGAGCAAGCAATTAAGCACCACCTGCTGCTGATTGCTCGCAATCACTCAATAATGCAATTAATTAAACTTTTAATTGATTGATAACCTAGATGTTGCTCAGATTTCCCTCCAAAACGTTTGTGCTGTCATTGCAAAGACCAGCATGCTGCAGGCTGCAGCAAATTTGCATAATTAATCCCGCCCACTTTTCCAACACTGATAATGCACGCTGCCAGCCAGCCAGCCAGCCAGCCAGCCAGCCAGCCAGCCAGCCAGCCAGCCAGCAATACATACTCTGACTTCTTCACAATGGATATGTACTGGACACTTTTATTCCATGAAGTGATTACACAGATTTACATGATAACAATGATTAAATAAATACATGGGATCAGGTGAAAAGAATTGCATCGTGCACAGCACATGATAGAGAATAACAATCAGACTAGCGATCAATCCAAACGAAACAATAACAGTTAACAAACATTGCTACAAGTGTCCATAATTCAAGGAATGTCATGTTTTTGGTCCGTTCCGTCCAGGCTTCATTCAGGCATGCCATGCCGCAGACAGGGGGAGGCAGAGCTCGCACTTAGACAGAACAGAGAAAAAAGCAGGGAAGGAAGGAAGAAGGAGAACAAGTTTGCCTTCGTTCTCGCCAAGTGAGAGTCCAGTGGCTTTTTGCATTTTTTGTTCAATCAAAAAATCTATTTTTTAACCAGCATAAGAGAGGTGCACCGGTCCTGGAGGTACTGCAATACCAGGTCAATGCGTGGAGTGGACAGAGCAAGCTCTTCTTCCATCTCCCTGTTCCAAAAATCCATTTAATATATGGTCCCCAGATAGGGGACGTATCAGATATTAAACTGATAAGAACAGATTTTTTTTTTTTTTTTTTTTTTTTTAAACCACTCAGTCACAGAGCATTTTCCTCCAGATGATATTCAAGGAATCTCTCAGATAACATCCTCATGGTCTTTTTCAGTAAAATTTAATAATAAACACAACACAGCAATAAACCAACAAAACCCCACCACCACCCCAAAAACCACAGCAAACCCCCACACCAAAATCACTACAAAAATTAATACCTACCCCATTCATCCTTTCATTCATACTTACCCCTATGTTATTCCTTTAAACACACAAAAACATCTACACATTATTAACATAATAACCATACAACCCACCACCCACCATTACCAATATCCACCGCTTGTTTTCCATCAAACCTAAATAAAAACCAACATATGCATTAATCCAATTTTTAAACACCGTTTTTCCTCAACACAAATTTTTTTTTTTTTTTTTTTTTCTTCTTCTTTAATATACAAATATTTCCACATAACCCAACACCCAACACAACCCCCCACCATACCAATACCCACCATTACTCTTCCATTACCCTCCACCCTCCATTAAGATTTTCTTCTTGAACCTATTCAAAAAATACAAAATATACATATTATTTACATCAAAACAAATCCATCCCTACCCACCATCTTTTCTGATAACATAATACAATAATTAGTTACAAAAAACCTTTCCTCATTTCACGTAATACCTCATTAACCATTAATTATATAAAATATAAAAAAACAAACAAAAAACACCACCTACCACCACCCATCTTACTATGCACACCATTTTTTCCATTTTTTTGTCTTCCATACACCCTCAGCATCCAATTCACCCTTTCGTCTTACATCCATCAAATAGTACAAATACAATCTTCCTCGAATCATTCTCACACAACCATCCACAGAAATACTTTCTTTCTTAAATATCAATAAATTCCTTACATCCCAAATAACCTCTTTAATACATCCCATCATCAACCATAACACTCTCTCTTTTTCTTTTTCTATCTTACATATACCAAACATTAACACTTCAAACGTAAATACCTGTATTCCAGACAACCCTATAACCAATTTCAACAATTTCTTTAAAACCTCCCGAACAAAATCACAGTTCCACAACATATGCACAATATTTTCTCTTCCACCACATCCATCCCTCGGACACACATCAGATCTTACCAGCCTTCTTCCATACTGAAATTCTCGCGTTTTCAAAACATTATGTATACTCATCCATGCAACATCTCTCTGTCTATTTAGAATTTCTCTTCCATTCAATCTCTTCCATACATCTTTACTTTGTCCAATTGTCAACCCATCAATCCCCAACATTTCTTCTCTATTTTTTATAATATTAAAAACTTTCTTCTTCTCACACCATTCATCTTTTGACACATTCTCCAACTCATATTTCTTTATACATACTTCAATCTTTTCATAAAACCACGGTGCATTTAAACAAACAGGTTTTTTTCTATCCAAAACATACAATCCATATCTTCTTAATACCATTCCAGCCTCGTATTTCAACATACATGCAATCATACTATCTTTTAAACTTAATTTCATACACACTCTTACATACTGTATTAATAAAAACTGTTCTAAATCTGGAACACCCATACCACCATTCTCTCTCATCTTCATCACTTTCTTTCTATTCAAACTTTCCATCCTACTCCCCCAAAAAAATAAAAACATTATTCTGACTAACTTTCTCAAACTCTTATTATCTACAGGAAACACATAATTTAAATACAATATTATTGGGATTAACACTGCCTTTATAATTAAAACCTTACCTTCAAATGATAAAACTCTCTCATTCCAAAATCCAATCTTCTGATTCACTCGATTTACTACTTTCTTCCAACTTTCTTTCCCTTTTAAACCATCATCAAACTTCACCCCTAACACTTCAATTTCATTCTCAACCACTGGCCATCCACACAATTCCAACTCTCTCCATCTACCAAACGATTTACATGCACATTTACTCCAATTTACTTTAAAACCACTTGCCATACAAAAAATCTCAACCAATAATTTAACCCGCCTCAACCCTGCTTGTGTTTTACAAATCACAGTCACATCATCCATATAGCCAATTACTTTCAAACTCCTCGCACCACTACCTGGGATCTCCACTCCTCTCACCATTTTATCATTCCTTATACTCTGAAGTAGCGGTTCAATCACACATATAAAAAGTACAGGGGACAGAGGGCACCCCTGTCTAACTCCAGACATTACTTGAAAGGCATCAGTCATCCACCCATTCACTTGAACTACACTCTCAATATCTTTATACATACACTTAATCCATTCCAATAATTTACTAGGCACACCCATTCTTTCTAATACCTTAAACATAAAATCATGCGCTACTCTATCATATGCCTTTTCAAAATCAATCGTAGCAACCGCTACTTCTTGTTTTCTCTCCATACAATCAAATAAAACATCTCTCAACCCAATCAAGCTTTCTGCAATCTGTCTCCCAGGTACTGCACATATTTGCTCTTCACCAATCATATCTTCAATCACCCCTTTCATTCTATTCGCAATTAACTTTGCTAAAATCTTATAATCTACATTTAACAGGGTAATTGGTCTCCAATTTTTTATATCATTCTTATCACCTTTTTTAAAAATTAACACAATCACACCTTTTTTCATAGATTCAGACAATTCACCCATACTCAAAACATACTTACATACTTCTACAAAATCATCCCCAATCACTTCCCAACACATCCTATAAAATTCCACTGGTAATCCATCACAGCCCGGTGTTTTATTTAATTTCAAATTCATCATTGTATCACTCACTTCTTTTTTCCCAATCTCTCTTATTAATCCATCCACATCTTCTCTTTTTACACCCTTTTCAATTTTTTCCAATAATTCATTCTCTAAACACCTATCCCTTTCACGCTCAGCATACAATTTCCCATAAAAAGTTTCAATTTCTTTCAACATTTGCTCTTTATCATTCATTAAGACCCCATCTTCACTTACAATCCCTTCTATACTTTTTCTACATTCATACGCCTTTCTAAAAAAATATCTTGTACACTTTTCATCTTTCTCCAACACATCCATTCTTGCAGCAAACACAATCTTCCGACCTCTTTCTTCCAAACACTTCTTCTTTTCATCCCTCGCCATTTCCAACTCTTCTTTAACATCCCATCCTAAATCACGCAATTTACACAAATAATCTATTCTCTTTCTCCACCCATCAAAACATTCTCTCTCTTTTTTAGCTTTAGCCCAACCTCTTTTAATAAAATATTCTTTTGTTTTAATCTTTATCCACTCCCACCAATCAATTACTCTAATAAAATCATTTTTACATTCTCTCCACCTTTTATACATTAAAAAATAATCTTCTTTAACAACTTCATCCATCAACATACTTACATTCATCTTCCATACTCCTTTTCCAAATTCCAATTTTTCATCCATTCTTACCGTACATTCTAACATCACATGGTCTGTAAAACATACCCTGTGCATAGTAAGATTATCTGCTATAACACCCTGTGAAACAAAACAAAAATCGATCCGTGATTTCACGTTTCCTTTATCACTAAAAAATGAATACACCTCCTTATCTTTTGCTGCCGTCACCATATCCGTATACCCAAATTCTTTAATCATTTTATTTAATTTTCTCCCCGTTGCATCTAATTCATACTCTACCCCTTGGCCCACCCTATCCTCCCTCCTTATTATACAATTAAAATCTCCCACCAAAAAACTTAAATCCCTTCCCGGTAAATACATTTCCAAACACTCTAAAACATCCATTCTTTCCCTCCTATTTACAGGTGCATACATATTTATAACCCTATACCTCGTGCCCCTATGCAAAAATCTTATAATCAACAACCTCCCCGAAACCACTTCCAAGACATCAATTATTTCAACATCCCACCCTCTAAATACAATTGCAACCCCTTCATTCTTCCCACCACCAAATGAAAAAAAAGCAGGTCCGATATTCCACTTAGCCTCCTGCGGTTTGAAACTTAAACCAATTTCCTGTAAACAAAACAGAGTACATGTTATGGTCTTCAACAAATCAAAAACCATAGCTCTCCTTGTTACACTTTTTATACTTCTCACATTAAGTGAGCCTATAGAAATCATTGATCAGAGTTTCCTCATCATTTCACGTGCCTTCATCAGACTCCTCACTTCTGTCCGTGGACTGCATCCCAGGAATCTTAACCATAGTTCCAGAGGCTGCGCCACCAGACGTCTCTGCCCCTGAAACCCCCTCAAGCTCTTTCAAACCTTTTGAAAGTTCTTTAGAAAGCTTCCTACTTTTCCTCCTTTTTTTTAAAGGGCCAGCTTTCACCTCTTCCTCATCAGAAACTACCAAAGTCGAAGGGGTTTCTTCCACTTCCATAATAACTCCTTCTTCAGCAGCTACTCCTTCTTCTTCCTCCACCTGCTGTGCTGCTTTTTTCTGCTGATCTTCCGCCATTATTCTGGCATGCTCCCTCTCAATCTCTTCTTGTGTTTTTATTTTTGTACCAAACGTAGGTATAAAGGGAATTCTTACCTTTCCCATCAGTCTCCTTATTCCAGGCTTTTCTGCCACCTCAGCTCCATCCAGCCCCACTGTAGCTTCACCTCCAGTTTCCTCACGCTGTAAGTTAGGACATGTTCTAGCCATGTGTCTTTCCGACCCACAAAGGTCACACTTCCTCCGTTCGTCACACTCAGCTGCAGTGTGACCCTCGCCAAAACAGTTTCGGCAACACATCCCCTTATCACACGTGTCTGCCAAATGTCCGAACTGAAAACAGTTACGGCAAAACATTGGCTGCCCTGGATAAAATAAATATCCTCTATTGCCACCAATAGAAAAATTCTGGGGCGGATGTTTCAGCCCGCTGAACTCCATTGGATCCGATCTCAGAGTAACAAAAAACTTTCTTTTGCCATTATAAACCCCATACATATTTAGCAGTTTCAATGGCTTCGATACATTAGAACAATACCTACTTAGAAAGGCCATAATTTCTTCGTCAGAGACGAAGGGATTATACATATGCACCACCAACGGGATTTTAGACACAGGCACATAAGGGATAAAAGTCATACCTTGAAGAATAGGCTCAGATTCTTTCTGCTGCTTTCTTCCCATTACTGTATTTACCTGGTCCTGTTCCACGAAGGTGACGTCATATATCCCCCTGGCAGGAAAATCCTGGACACAAAAAAGCCAATCACGGGGCACTTTCAGCAACTGCTCCAGTACTTCTTTTTGCACGGTGAATAATGACACAGCTCTCCTCCTCTCCTCAGACACCACAACTCGAATGCTCTTCGGATAGGCTGGCGCACCACGCTCCATCCTGGGATCACTCCTCGTTTCCAGTACCCGGCTCAGGTCGCCCCCCAATAGCAGCAGCCGGACTGCGTCCTCCAAGGAAGACACAGCCGGAAGGCAGAGGGACTAGCGTCACCAGGCACCGGAACCTTCTGACCAGACCAGCTGTTACACTTGATCTTAGCCAAAAGGCCGAGAAGCGATAACCAGAATGGGCGCCCAGCTACTCACCTGCCGTTCGCTGGCGCTTGTTCAGCTTGCGGTGAGCCTTGGGCACAGTGCCGCCTTTTCCTCATCTAGGTGTAAGCAGGCTACAAATAGCAACAGAGACAAAGTCACCAGAGCAGCAAACAACCTCTAAACCCTTGAAACCCAGCTCCCCTTCTTAACCTTGTCCATTCCTCCCCCTCCCCTCCAGACATACCTTGCACCTCTGTCTCTCCTGCTCAGCTGCTACCGCTGATAAGGTGCCTAACGAGGTTGCTGGATCACCTGGTCGGGTCCTCTTCAGCTGCAAGTAGGGTAGATAGAGCAAGCAATTAAGCACCACCTGCTGCTGATTGCTCGCAATCACTCAATAATGCAATTAATTAAACTTTTAATTGATTGATAACCTAGATGTTGCTCAGATTTCCCTCCAAAACGTTTGTGCTGTCATTGCAAAGACCAGCATGCTGCAGGCTGCAGCAAATTTGCATAATTAATCCCGCCCACTTTTCCAACACTGATAATGCACGCTGCCAGCCAGCCAGCCAGCCAGCCAGCAATACATACTCTGACTTCTTCACAATGGATATGTACTGGACACTTTTATTCCATGAAGTGATTACACAGATTTACATGATAACAATGATTAAATAAATACATGGGATCAGGTGAAAAGAATTGCATCGTGCACAGCACATGATAGAGAATAACAATCAGACTAGCGATCAATCCAAACGAAACAATAACAGTTAACAAACATTGCTACAAGTGTCCATAATTCAAGGAATGTCATGTTTTTGGTCCGTTCCGTCCAGGCTTCATTCAGGCATGCCATGCCGCAGACAGGGGGAGGCAGAGCTCGCACTTAGACAGAACAGAGAAAAAAGCAGGGAAGGAAGGAAGAAGGAGAACAAGTTTGCCTTCGTTCTCGCCAAGTGAGAGTCCAGTGGCTTTTTGCATTTTTTGTTCAATCAAAAAATCTATTTTTTAACCAGCATAAGAGAGGTGCACCGGTCCTGGAGGTACTGCAATACCAGGTCAATGCGTGGAGTGGACAGAGCAAGCTCTTCTTCCATCTCCCTGTTCCAAAAATCCATTTAATATATGGTCCCCAGATAGGGGACGTATCAGATATTAAACTGATAAGAACAGATACTACACTTGATCTTAGCCAAAAGGCCGAGAAGCGATAACCAGAATGGGCGCCCAGCTACTCACCTGCCGTTCGCTGGCGCTTGTTCAGCTTGCGGTGAGCCTTGGGCACAGTGCCGCCTTTTCCTCATCTAGGTGTAAGCAGGCTACAAATAGCAACAGAGACAAAGTCACCAGAGCAGCAAACAACCTCTAAACCCTTGAAACCCAGCTCCCCTTCTTAACCTTGTCCATTCCTCCCCCTCCCCTCCAGACATACCTTGCACCTCTGTCTCTCCTGCTCAGCTGCTACCGCTGATAAGGTGCCTAACGAGGTTGCTGGATCACCTGGTCGGGTCCTCTTCAGCTGCAAGTAGGGTAGATAGAGCAAGCAATTAAGCACCACCTGCTGCTGATTGCTCGCAATCACTCAATAATGCAATTAATTAAACTTTTAATTGATTGATAACCTAGATGTTGCTCAGATTTCCCTCCAAAACGTTTGTGCTGTCATTGCAAAGACCAGCATGCTGCAGGCTGCAGCAAATTTGCATAATTAATCCCGCCCACTTTTCCAACACTGATAATGCACGCTGCCAGCCAGCCAGCCAGCCAGCCAGCCAGCCAGCCAGCAATACATACTCTGACTTCTTCACAATGGATATGTACTGGACACTTTTATTCCATGAAGTGATTACACAGATTTACATGATAACAATGATTAAATAAATACATGGGATCAGGTGAAAAGAATTGCATCGTGCACAGCACATGATAGAGAATAACAATCAGACTAGCGATCAATCCAAACGAAACAATAACAGTTAACAAACATTGCTACAAGTGTCCATAATTCAAGGAATGTCATGTTTTTGGTCCGTTCCGTCCAGGCTTCATTCAGGCATGCCATGCCGCAGACAGGGGGAGGCAGAGCTCGCACTTAGACAGAACAGAGAAAAAAGCAGGGAAGGAAGGAAGAAGGAGAACAAGTTTGCCTTCGTTCTCGCCAAGTGAGAGTCCAGTGGCTTTTTGCATTTTTTGTTCAATCAAAAAATCTATTTTTTAACCAGCATAAGAGAGGTGCACCGGTCCTGGAGGTACTGCAATACCAGGTCAATGCGTGGAGTGGACAGAGCAAGCTCTTCTTCCATCTCCCTGTTCCAAAAATCCATTTAATATATGGTCCCCAGATAGGGGACGTATCAGATATTAAACTGATAAGAACAGATACTACACTTGATCTTAGCCAAAAGGCCGAGAAGCGATAACCAGAATGGGCGCCCAGCTACTCACCTGCCGTTCGCTGGCGCTTGTTCAGCTTGCGGTGAGCCTTGGGCACAGTGCCGCCTTTTCCTCATCTAGGTGTAAGCAGGCTACAAATAGCAACAGAGACAAAGTCACCAGAGCAGCAAACAACCTCTAAACCCTTGAAACCCAGCTCCCCTTCTTAACCTTGTCCATTCCTCCCCCTCCCCTCCAGACATACCTTGCACCTCTGTCTCTCCTGCTCAGCTGCTACCGCTGATAAGGTGCCTAACGAGGTTGCTGGATCACCTGGTCGGGTCCTCTTCAGCTGCAAGTAGGGTAGATAGAGCAAGCAATTAAGCACCACCTGCTGCTGATTGCTCGCAATCACTCAATAATGCAATTAATTAAACTTTTAATTGATTGATAACCTAGATGTTGCTCAGATTTCCCTCCAAAACGTTTGTGCTGTCATTGCAAAGACCAGCATGCTGCAGGCTGCAGCAAATTTGCATAATTAATCCCGCCCACTTTTCCAACACTGATAATGCACGCTGCCAGCCAGCCAGCCAGCCAGCCAGCCAGCCAGCCAGCCAGCCAGCAATACATACTCTGACTTCTTCACAATGGATATGTACTGGACACTTTTATTCCATGAAGTGATTACACAGATTTACATGATAACAATGATTAAATAAATACATGGGATCAGGTGAAAAGAATTGCATCGTGCACAGCACATGATAGAGAATAACAATCAGACTAGCGATCAATCCAAACGAAACAATAACAGTTAACAAACATTGCTACAAGTGTCCATAATTCAAGGAATGTCATGTTTTTGGTCCGTTCCGTCCAGGCTTCATTCAGGCATGCCATGCCGCAGACAGGGGGAGGCAGAGCTCGCACTTAGACAGAACAGAGAAAAAAGCAGGGAAGGAAGGAAGAAGGAGAACAAGTTTGCCTTCGTTCTCGCCAAGTGAGAGTCCAGTGGCTTTTTGCATTTTTTGTTCAATCAAAAAATCTATTTTTTAACCAGCATAAGAGAGGTGCACCGGTCCTGGAGGTACTGCAATACCAGGTCAATGCGTGGAGTGGACAGAGCAAGCTCTTCTTCCATCTCCCTGTTCCAAAAATCCATTTAATATATGGTCCCCAGATAGGGGACGTATCAGATATTAAACTGATAAGAACAGATACTACACTTGATCTTAGCCAAAAGGCCGAGAAGCGATAACCAGAATGGGCGCCCAGCTACTCACCTGCCGTTCGCTGGCGCTTGTTCAGCTTGCGGTGAGCCTTGGCCACAGTGCTGCCTGCCTGCCGCCTTTTCCTCATCTAGCTGTAAGCTGGCTACAAATAGCAACAGAGACAAAGTCACCACCAGAGCAGCAAACAACCTCTAAACCCTTGAAACCCAGCTCCCCTTCTTAACCTTGTCCATTCATTCCTCCCCCTCCCCTCCAGACATACCTTGCACCTCTGTCTCTCCTGCTCAGCTGCTACCGCTGATAAGGTGCCTAACGAGGTTGCTGGATCACCTGGTCTGTCTGTTCCTCTTCAGCTGCAAGTAGGGTAGATAGAGCAAGCAATTAAGCACCACCTGCTGCTGATTGCTCGCAATCACTCAATAATGCAATTAATTAAACTTTTAATTGATTGATAACCTAGATGTTGCTCAGATTTCCCTCCAAAACGTTTGTGCTGTCATTGCAAAGACCAGCATGCTGCAGGCTGCAGCAAATTTGCATAATTAATCCCGCCCACTTTTCCAACACTGATAATGCACGCTGCCAGCCAGCCAGCCAGCCAGCCAGCCAGCCAGCAATACATACTCTGACTTCTTCACAATGGATATGTACTGGACACTTTTATTCCATGAAGTGATTACACAGATTTACATGATAACAATGATTAAATAAATACATGGGATCAGGTGAACAGAATTGCATCGTGCACAGCACATGATAGAGAATAACAATCAGACTAGCGATCAATCCAAACGAAACAATAACAGTTAACAAACATTGCTACAAGTGTCCATAATTCAAGGAATGTCATGTTTTTGGTCCGTTCCGTCCAGGCTTCATTCAGGCATCATGCCATGCCGCAGACAGGGGGAGGCAGAGCTCGCACTTAGACAGAACAGAGAAAAAAGCAGGGAAGGAAGGAAGAAGGAGAACAAGTTTGCCTTCGTTCTCGCCAAGTGAGAGTCCAGTGGCTTTTTGCATTTTTTGTTCAATCAAAAAATCTATTTTTTAACCAGCATAAGAGAGGTGCACCGGTCCTGGAGGTACTGCAATACCAGGTCAATGCGTGGAGTGGACAGAGCAAGCTCTTCTTCCATCTCCCTGTTCCAAAAATCCATTTAATATATGGTCCCCAGATAGGGGACGTATCAGATATTAAACTGATAAGAACAGATTTTTTTTTTTTTTTTTTTTTTTTTTAACCACTCAGTCACAGAGCTTTTCCTCCAGTTGAAATTCAAGGAACCTCTCAATAACATCATCATGATCTTTGCAATAAAATAATAATAAGAAATAAACATCACATAAATCACAAATAAACAATTCCCACCACCCTCAAATCACAGCAAACCACCCACCCATCGAAAAAACCCCCACTGCAAACACATTAAAACAAAGGATTCTTACCTTCCTACTTACCCCATATATTTAGCATTCAAATAAATATCATAGTACATTGATAAACCCACACACCCCACCACCCAACATTACCTATACCCACCTCCGTTCTTCCATTTTTAGCCTACATAAAAATCAAATGGTACAGATTAATTCAATCACAAATCATCAATATTTACATAATAAACCCCTATATTTTTTTTTTTTTTTTTTTTTTTTTTTTTTTTTTTTCAATACTTATACATATTTACTTCAATATCTAATTAACACATAAATATATACATAACTTTGTCAATAAACACCCACCCCCCTCCATTTCATGTACAACTTTTTTACCTTCCTATTAAATCACACAAACCCGCCACCTGCTTCCTCTCTACGCACACCATTTTTTCCATTTTTTGGTTTTCCAAATACCTTCAGCATCCATTTCACCAAACTTTCTCACATCTCTCAAGTAATATAAATACATTTTACCTTTAATCATTCGTACACACGCATCCCTTGTTAAACATTCTTTTTTGAAAACAATTAAATTCCTCACATCCCACACTGTCTCTTTTATACAAGCCATTAACATCCACAAAATTCTCTCCTTCACTCCCTCAATCTTACCCTCACCAAACATTAGAACTTCATAAGAAAAAACAGAAATACCAGTCAATCCTACTACCATCTTCAATAATTTTCCCATCAATTCTCTAACAAACACACAATTCCAAAAAACATGTACAACATTTTCTCTCCCTCCACAACCTTCCCTCGGACACATTTCAGACCTCGCTAACCTTCTTCCATACTGTACCTCTCTCGTTGCCAAACAATTATGCACTGCCATCCACGCTATATCCCTCTGTCTATTAGCTATTTCTATCTCATTTATCCTCTTCCACACTCTTATACTCTGATTTTCATTCAAACCATCAATACCAATTACAGTTTCCTTCTCATCTAAAATTTTAAAAACCTTTTTCTTGTCACACCATTCCTCACTGGAAACATTCTGCAAACCATACTTACACATACAAACTTCAATCCTCTTATAAAACCAGGGTAAAATTAAACACAATGGTTTAGTCTGTTCCACCATACACAAACCATACTTTCTCAAACTCATTCCAGCAGCATACTTCAACATACATGCAATCACATTGTCTTTTTTACTGATTCTGATACACATTCGAACATAATGAATTAATAAAAATCTACTCACATCCGGAACATTCATACCCCCATTTTTGCGTTGTTTTACCACTTTCACTCTTTCCAATCTTTCCATTCTACTCCCCCAGAAAAACAAAAAAATTATTCTAATTAACTTTCTTAAACTTTTATCATTAATAGGAAAAACAAAATTTAAATATAACATAATAGGTAACAGGATTGCTTTAATAATTAATACCTTGCCCTCAAACGATAACACTCTATCATTCCACAAGCCAATCTTCTGATTCACACGACAAACTACTCTATTCCAACTCTCTTTCCCTTTTAATTCTTCATCGTATTTAACTCCCAACACTTCAATCTCATTCTCAACCACTGGCCATCCACATAACTCTAACTCACTCCATCTCCCAAAAGCTTTACAGGCACATTTATCCCAATTTACTCTAAAACCACTAGTCATACAAAACACTTCCACTAACAATTTCACTCTCCGTAAACCAGCTTGCGTTCTACATATTACAGTTACGTCATCCATGTAGCCGATCACTTTCAAACTCCTCGCATTACTCCCTGGAACTTCAACACCCCTCACCACTTTGTCATTCATAATACTACGTAATAAAGGTTCAATCACGCAAATAAATAGCACCGGCGACAAGGGGCAACCTTGTCTCACTCCTGAATGCACACTAAAGCTTTTTGTCATCCACCCATTTACTTGCACCACACTCTCAATCCCCTCATATAAACATTTAATCCAATTTATCACTTTCGTCGGCAAACCCATTCTATCTAAAATCTCAAACATAAACTCATGCGCAACTCTATCATACGCTTTTTCAAAGTCTATTGTTGCAATCGCCACTTCAATTTTCCTCTCCTTACAAAACCACAATACATCTCTCAGAACAATCAAACTCTCTGCAATCTGTCTACCAGGCACAGCACACACTTGCTCCTCTCCCACCATACTTACAATCACTTCTTTCATTCTATTAGCAATCACCTTCGCTATGATTTTGTAATCAACATTTAACAGTGTTATCGGCCTCCAATTTCTCAAGTCGCTCCTTTCACCCTTTTTATAAATTAACACAATTACTCCCTTTCTCATAGATTCAGACAACATACCATGACATAAAACCAACTTACATACTTCAACAAAATCTTCCTCAATTACCTCCCAAAACATCCGATAAAATTCAACAGATAAACCATCACTCCCTGGAGTTTTATTACATTTAAACTGAGAAATAGTATCAATTACCTCCTTCTTATTCACGTCTCTTTCTAACCACCTCGCATCATCTTCACTCAATCTATTCTCAATACCAGTCAACACTTCCTCTTCTGAACTAACATTTCGCTTTTTTTCCCCATATAAATGCTTATAAAACTTTCTTACTTCATCCAACATTTTCTCCTTACTTTGAACTAATTCACCTTCCTCATTCAAAACTCCATCCATCCCTTTTCTACATTCATACGCTTTTTTAAAAAAGAATCTCGTGCATTTCTCATCATTTTCCATTACTTTCAACTTAGCTGCAAAAACAATCTTTCTACCTAAAGCTTCCAAACATTTTCCTCTATTTTCTCTTGCCTCCTTCAATTCATCATCCACCTCCCATCCACCTTCTCTCAATTTACACAAATAGTCTATCCTTCTTCGAAATTTATCCAAACACTCACTTTCTTGCCTTGCTATCTTACGACCTTTATTTTGAAAAAAATATTTTGTTTCTCTTTTCACCCATTCCCACCATTCAATCAAATTCTTAAAGTTCTTCTTACATTTCCTCCATACTGCATACTTTCTACTATATTCCATTCTTACATTTTCATCCACCAGCATACTAACATTCAATTTCCAAAACCCTCTGCCAAAAACTAATTTTTCATCCAACTTCACCTTACATCCCAACAACATATGGTCTGAAAAAGAAACACTCCATGTGCGTAGAGATTCCACTCTAACACCCTGTGAAATGAAACAAAAGTCTATGCGAGATCTTACTGAACCTTTATCACTCACAAACGTAAATTTTTCATCATCCCCTACCACCCCTATCGTGTCTATAAGCCCAAAATCCTTGATTAGGTTTTTTAACATTTTCCCTGTACTATCTAATTTATACCCGTCCCCCAAACCTACCCTATCTTCCTTCCTAATAATACAATTAAAATCCCCACACAAAAAAGTGATTTCCCTCCCTGGCAATATCAGCCCCAAACACTCAAAAACCTCCAATCTTTCATTCTTATTAACTGGTGCATACACATTTATTAACCTATACTCAATACCTCTATACAGAAAATTAACTATTAATACCCTCCCTGAAACAATTTCTAGTGTCTTCAAAATAGTATATTCCCACCCCTTAAATAACACCGCCACACCAATATTTTTACCCACACCAAAAGAAAAAAAACTTGGACCCTTTTCCCATTTGGAAATCATTGGTTTATCTGTCAAACCACATTCTTGTAGACAGATGATCTGAAAAGTTAGTTTACTCAAAAAATCAAAAATAACAGCCCTCCTCACTGCGGACTTAATACTCCTCACATTGAGGGTGGCTACTTGGAACATAGATCAGAGGTTATACAACCTCATCATATCACGTTCCATCATCTGATCCACAGCTTCCTTCTTGGTCTACATTGAAACCAGTAATGTCAAACAAACGTGACACCGCCTGAGAATCAAAAACCGGTGAATATGACCCAGAAACTTCAGACTCAGACCGATCTCCAAACTCAGGGGAAGAAACCACCATTAGCTTTGGAAAGTCTTCAGTATGAAGCTCTTTGCCTTTTCTTTTTTGCTTCTTTGAAGCAGGAACCATTTTACTAGTACCCTCTTCATCCTCAGCTGCTATATCTAGGGGGCCTGCTATTTCTTCTTCCATTGCAACCGGTTCCACCGCTTCCACAGCCTCGCCTACAAGTGCAACCTTATTTTCTTCCTTCTCTTTCTTTTTAACCAAGTCTGCAGCCATAATTTCTGCGTGTCTTTCCTCATGCTCCTGTCTGGACCGCAATTGTGTGCCGAAGGTTGGGATAAACGGAATCTGCACTTTTTTTCCATCGCTCATACTTGTACTTGCAGACTCCGTTTGACGTGACCCGTCTGCAGGCTCTGCCCAGGGGGGACCCTTCGTCAAATCCGGGCATAATCTAGCCATATGGCGTTCAGACCCGCATAAATCACATTTCCGCCTTTCAGCACATTCTGACGCAGTATGTCCCTCCCCAAAGCAATTCCTGCAGCACATACCTTTAGCACATTCCACCATCACGTGTCCAAACTGAAAGCAGTTTCTACAAAATTTCGGTTGACCAGGGTAGAACAGATAACCCCGATTCCCTCCAATTGAAAAGTTCTGAGGCGGATGTTTCAAACCACCCGTCTCAGAAGGATCTGTTCGTAAAACGACAAAAAATTTTCTTTTACCATTATACACCCCGAAGGTGTTAACTAACTTCACTGGGTTAGACACCTGTGAACAGTACCTACTTAGAAAGGTCTTTATCTCCTCATCGGTAACAAAGGGGTTGTACATATGTACGCACATAGGTATCCTCGACACCGGAACAAAAGGAATAAACTTGATACCTTTCAGTATGTCCTCTTCCAACTTCAGATTCAGCCTCTCCATGACAGTTGACACGTGAACTTGCTCCGTAAAGGTAACGTCATATATGCCTCGGGCCTGGAAGTCCTGTACGCAGAACAACCAAGCCCTCGGCACTCCCAACAGCTCCTCCAGGATCTCACGTTGGACAACGTATAAACCTACCTCGTTCCTTCTCTCCGCAACCACAAAAACCCTGATGGTCTTAGGAATCGAGGGGCCGCCTCCCTCCATCGCAGATCGCCTCCCGTTTCCGGAGTCAGCGCGGATCGCCCCCCAATAGCAGCATCCAGACCGTGTCCCCACTGGGAGAACACAGTCCGGAAGGCCGAGGGGCTAGCGTTGCCGATCCTCCGGAACCTTCTGGTAAGACAAGAATGAACTTGATCTTAGCCAAAAGGCCGAGAAGCGATAACCAGAATGGGCGCCCAGCTACTCACCTGCCGTTCGCTGGCGCTTGTTCAGCTTGCGGTGAGCCTTGGCCACAGTGCTGCCTGCCTGCCGCCTTTTCCTCATCTAGCTGTAAGCTGGCTACAAATAGCAACAGAGACAAAGTCACCACCAGAGCAGCAAACAACCTCTAAACCCTTGAAACCCAGCTCCCCTTCTTAACCTTGTCCATTCATTCCTCCCCCTCCCCTCCAGACATACCTTGCACCTCTGTCTCTCCTGCTCAGCTGCTACCGCTGATAAGGTGCCTAACGAGGTTGCTGGATCACCTGGTCTGTCTGTTCCTCTTCAGCTGCAAGTAGGGTAGATAGAGCAAGCAATTAAGCACCACCTGCTGCTGATTGCTCGCAATCACTCAATAATGCAATTAATTAAACTTTTAATTGATTGATAACCTAGATGTTGCTCAGATTTCCCTCCAAAACGTTTGTGCTGTCATTGCAAAGACCAGCATGCTGCAGGCTGCAGCAAATTTGCATAATTAATCCCGCCCACTTTTCCAACACTGATAATGCACGCTGCCAGCCAGCCAGCCAGCCAGCCAGCCAGCCAGCCAGCCAGCCAGCCAGCAATACATACTCTGACTTCTTCACAATGGATATGTACTGGACACTTTTATTCCATGAAGTGATTACACAGATTTACATGATAACAATGATTAAATAAATACATGGGATCAGGTGAACAGAATTGCATCGTGCACAGCACATGATAGAGAATAACAATCAGACTAGCGATCAATCCAAACGAAACAATAACAGTTAACAAACATTGCTACAAGTGTCCATAATTCAAGGAATGTCATGTTTTTGGTCCGTTCCGTCCAGGCTTCATTCAGGCATCATGCCATGCCGCAGACAGGGGGAGGCAGAGCTCGCACTTAGACAGAACAGAGAAAAAAGCAGGGAAGGAAGGAAGAAGGAGAACAAGTTTGCCTTCGTTCTCGCCAAGTGAGAGTCCAGTGGCTTTTTGCATTTTTTGTTCAATCAAAAAATCTATTTTTTAACCAGCATAAGAGAGGTGCACCGGTCCTGGAGGTACTGCAATACCAGGTCAATGCGTGGAGTGGACAGAGCAAGCTCTTCTTCCATCTCCCTGTTCCAAAAATCCATTTAATATATGGTCCCCAGATAGGGGACGTATCAGATATTAAACTGATAAGAACAGATACTACACTTGATCTTAGCCAAAAGGCCGAGAAGCGATAACCAGAATGGGCGCCCAGCTACTCACCTGCCGTTCGCTGGCGCTTGTTCAGCTTGCGGTGAGCCTTGGCCACAGTGCTGCCTGCCTGCCGCCTTTTCCTCATCTAGCTGTAAGCTGGCTACAAATAGCAACAGAGACAAAGTCACCACCAGAGCAGCAAACAACCTCTAAACCCTTGAAACCCAGCTCCCCTTCTTAACCTTGTCCATTCATTCCTCCCCCTCCCCTCCAGACATACCTTGCACCTCTGTCTCTCCTGCTCAGCTGCTACCGCTGATAAGGTGCCTAACGAGGTTGCTGGATCACCTGGTCTGTCTGTTCCTCTTCAGCTGCAAGTAGGGTAGATAGAGCAAGCAATTAAGCACCACCTGCTGCTGATTGCTCGCAATCACTCAATAATGCAATTAATTAAACTTTTAATTGATTGATAACCTAGATGTTGCTCAGATTTCCCTCCAAAACGTTTGTGCTGTCATTGCAAAGACCAGCATGCTGCAGGCTGCAGCAAATTTGCATAATTAATCCCGCCCACTTTTCCAACACTGATAATGCACGCTGCCAGCCAGCCAGCCAGCCAGCCAGCCAGCCAGCCAGCCAGCAATACATACTCTGACTTCTTCACAATGGATATGTACTGGACACTTTTATTCCATGAAGTGATTACACAGATTTACATGATAACAATGATTAAATAAATACATGGGATCAGGTGAACAGAATTGCATCGTGCACAGCACATGATAGAGAATAACAATCAGACTAGCGATCAATCCAAACGAAACAATAACAGTTAACAAACATTGCTACAAGTGTCCATAATTCAAGGAATGTCATGTTTTTGGTCCGTTCCGTCCAGGCTTCATTCAGGCATCATGCCATGCCGCAGACAGGGGGAGGCAGAGCTCGCACTTAGACAGAACAGAGAAAAAAGCAGGGAAGGAAGGAAGAAGGAGAACAAGTTTGCCTTCGTTCTCGCCAAGTGAGAGTCCAGTGGCTTTTTGCATTTTTTGTTCAATCAAAAAATCTATTTTTTAACCAGCATAAGAGAGGTGCACCGGTCCTGGAGGTACTGCAATACCAGGTCAATGCGTGGAGTGGACAGAGCAAGCTCTTCTTCCATCTCCCTGTTCCAAAAATCCATTTAATATATGGTCCCCAGATAGGGGACGTATCAGATATTAAACTGATAAGAACAGATACTACACTTGATCTTAGCCAAAAGGCCGAGAAGCGATAACCAGAATGGGCGCCCAGCTACTCACCTGCCGTTCGCTGGCGCTTGTTCAGCTTGCGGTGAGCCTTGGCCACAGTGCTGCCTGCCTGCCGCCTTTTCCTCATCTAGCTGTAAGCTGGCTACAAATAGCAACAGAGACAAAGTCACCACCAGAGCAGCAAACAACCTCTAAACCCTTGAAACCCAGCTCCCCTTCTTAACCTTGTCCATTCATTCCTCCCCCTCCCCTCCAGACATACCTTGCACCTCTGTCTCTCCTGCTCAGCTGCTACCGCTGATAAGGTGCCTAACGAGGTTGCTGGATCACCTGGTCTGTCTGTTCCTCTTCAGCTGCAAGTAGGGTAGATAGAGCAAGCAATTAAGCACCACCTGCTGCTGATTGCTCGCAATCACTCAATAATGCAATTAATTAAACTTTTAATTGATTGATAACCTAGATGTTGCTCAGATTTCCCTCCAAAACGTTTGTGCTGTCATTGCAAAGACCAGCATGCTGCAGGCTGCAGCAAATTTGCATAATTAATCCCGCCCACTTTTCCAACACTGATAATGCACGCTGCCAGCCAGCCAGCCAGCCAGCCAGCCAGCCAGCCAGCCAGCCAGCCAGCCAGCAATACATACTCTGACTTCTTCACAATGGATATGTACTGGACACTTTTATTCCATGAAGTGATTACACAGATTTACATGATAACAATGATTAAATAAATACATGGGATCAGGTGAACAGAATTGCATCGTGCACAGCACATGATAGAGAATAACAATCAGACTAGCGATCAATCCAAACGAAACAATAACAGTTAACAAACATTGCTACAAGTGTCCATAATTCAAGGAATGTCATGTTTTTGGTCCGTTCCGTCCAGGCTTCATTCAGGCATCATGCCATGCCGCAGACAGGGGGAGGCAGAGCTCGCACTTAGACAGAACAGAGAAAAAAGCAGGGAAGGAAGGAAGAAGGAGAACAAGTTTGCCTTCGTTCTCGCCAAGTGAGAGTCCAGTGGCTTTTTGCATTTTTTGTTCAATCAAAAAATCTATTTTTTAACCAGCATAAGAGAGGTGCACCGGTCCTGGAGGTACTGCAATACCAGGTCAATGCGTGGAGTGGACAGAGCAAGCTCTTCTTCCATCTCCCTGTTCCAAAAATCCATTTAATATATGGTCCCCAGATAGGGGACGTATCAGATATTAAACTGATAAGAACAGATACTACACTTGATCTTAGCCAAAAGGCCGAGAAGCGATAACCAGAATGGGCGCCCAGCTACTCACCTGCCGTTCGCTGGCGCTTGTTCAGCTTGCGGTGAGCCTTGGCCACAGTGCTGCCTGCCTGCCGCCTTTTCCTCATCTAGCTGTAAGCTGGCTACAAATAGCAACAGAGACAAAGTCACCACCAGAGCAGCAAACAACCTCTAAACCCTTGAAACCCAGCTCCCCTTCTTAACCTTGTCCATTCATTCCTCCCCCTCCCCTCCAGACATACCTTGCACCTCTGTCTCTCCTGCTCAGCTGCTACCGCTGATAAGGTGCCTAACGAGGTTGCTGGATCACCTGGTCTGTCTGTTCCTCTTCAGCTGCAAGTAGGGTAGATAGAGCAAGCAATTAAGCACCACCTGCTGCTGATTGCTCGCAATCACTCAATAATGCAATTAATTAAACTTTTAATTGATTGATAACCTAGATGTTGCTCAGATTTCCCTCCAAAACGTTTGTGCTGTCATTGCAAAGACCAGCATGCTGCAGGCTGCAGCAAATTTGCATAATTAATCCCGCCCACTTTTCCAACACTGATAATGCACGCTGCCAGCCAGCCAGCCAGCCAGCCAGCCAGCCAGCCAGCCAGCCAGCCAGCCAGCAATACATACTCTGACTTCTTCACAATGGATATGTACTGGACACTTTTATTCCATGAAGTGATTACACAGATTTACATGATAACAATGATTAAATAAATACATGGGATCAGGTGAACAGAATTGCATCGTGCACAGCACATGATAGAGAATAACAATCAGACTAGCGATCAATCCAAACGAAACAATAACAGTTAACAAACATTGCTACAAGTGTCCATAATTCAAGGAATGTCATGTTTTTGGTCCGTTCCGTCCAGGCTTCATTCAGGCATCATGCCATGCCGCAGACAGGGGGAGGCAGAGCTCGCACTTAGACAGAACAGAGAAAAAAGCAGGGAAGGAAGGAAGAAGGAGAACAAGTTTGCCTTCGTTCTCGCCAAGTGAGAGTCCAGTGGCTTTTTGCATTTTTTGTTCAATCAAAAAATCTATTTTTTAACCAGCATAAGAGAGGTGCACCGGTCCTGGAGGTACTGCAATACCAGGTCAATGCGTGGAGTGGACAGAGCAAGCTCTTCTTCCATCTCCCTGTTCCAAAAATCCATTTAATATATGGTCCCCAGATAGGGGACGTATCAGATATTAAACTGATAAGAACAGATTTTTGATTTAACAAAAAAGTCTTTATTTCGAAATAAACAGTTTACAGTTAAAACATATCTGCGTCGAAGCGCAGTGTCAGACATTCTTACATACTTTATATCTTGCTAGCAGTCAGTTTTGGGCACTTTGGGCTGAGACCTTTATTAGTGCCCAAGTACCAACTGCCAACCATACAAACATTAAAAGCACCCATACTTTCCCACCAAAACAACAATAATAAATAAAAGGGGGAGGGGAGGTGAGGGGGCTTTCCGACTTTTTATCTAATAGGGGTTTTGTTGATTGGGGTCAAGTCTCTGGAAGAAGAAAGGGGCGGAGGGGGGGGGGGGGGGGGGGGCTGAGGGGTCTAGGGCTCAGTCCTCTTCTTCTTCACCGAGGTTGTCTATGGTGTCATAGTCTCTGAGCAGGCTGTGGACCAGCCTGCGGCAGTCTCGGATAGTGACTTGTTCCCTCCTCAACACCAAGCGATTCCTGGCGAACCATAGGGCATCCTTCACGCAGCACAGTAGGCGCCATGCGTCCTCAATTGCCCCCACTGTGTGTGTTCCGGGAAATAGTCCATACAGGATAGAGTGATATGACAGATGCTGTCTCTCAACTGAGTCTCTGAGTTCTCTTTCCAGGGCTCTCAGCAAAGCCTGTGCAAATTTACACTGCCAGAAGAGGTGTAGAGAAGTTTCCTCCTCCACAACACACTGTGGACAATGTCTGTATCTGCACAGCCCCCTCGCATGCATGAATGTCCTTAGGGGGAGGCCTCCCTGGATGGCCATCCATGCCATGTCTTTGTGTCTATTGGTCAGCCTGCCGGATGCCACCTTCTCCCATACAGTCTCTGTTGTGGCGGCTGGCAGCCCTGGAATAGACTCTGTAATGTCCTGTGCTCTGATTAGTTTGTAGATCACCTTGGGGGACCACAGTTCCGGTTTGACTCCTTCCAGATGGTGTTCCTTCACAAACTTTCTCACATCAAGGTAATACCAAGGAGTGTTCCAGTTGTAAGGGATGGAGCTGTCCCACTTGTCCCAGCCCAGCCCTCTCCAGATGGGTAGGAGGAAAAAGCGGGACATGGAGTTCCCGGCAGAGCAGTTTGCATTGTCTCTTAGCGTCCTGCGAACTCCGTTGCATACAAAGAAGGCTCGAAGCCAGGTGGGGATATCTGGAATTCCCTTGCCTCCCTTGCGGGGTTCTTTGTACATCACGGTGCGCTTCACTCTGTCCATCTTGGATCCCCAGATGAAGTGAAAAACTGCTCTTGTGATGGCTCTGCAAACAGCCATCAGAGGGGGCCACGCCTGGGCCGTGTACTGCAGAACAGGGAGGATCTCGTTCCGCAGCACTAGTTTTTTCCCTTCGATGGTAAGGTCTCTGAGGATCCACAATCCGAACTTCTGGTTCACTTTTGCCAGTCTCTCGTCCCAGCTTTTCAAGGCAGCACCCTCTCCCCCAAACCAGACCCCTAGGATCTTAATGAGGCCTGATTTGATGGGGAAGGGAAGAGGGTCTGAGGGTACATCCCACTGCCCAAACAGCATAGTCTCTGACTTCCCGCAGTTGATCTTGGCTCCTGAAGCTCTGCTGAAGTCATCACAGGTGGACTTGAGTGCTCTCACTGCATGGTGGTCGGCGCAGAAGATGGTGACGTCGTCCATGTAGATCGAGCACTTTACTTCTTTCCCTCTGGTTCCTGGTGTGGTGATCCCTCTGATCTCACGGTTCTGCCTGATGGACTCGGCGAAGAGTTCTATGCAACAGACAAAGAGGAGAGGTGAGAGAGGGCAGCCTTGCCTGACCCCTGACCTGACTAGGAAGGGTTCAGTTTTCCAGCCATTCACCAACACAGTGCTGCAGATATCACGGTACATTAGGTTTACATAGGAGCAGAACACTTCCCCCAGCCCAAACCTGCGCAGTACTCTATTCATGAACTCATGAGAGACACGATCAAAGGCTTTCTCCTGGTCCAGGCACACGAGTGCAGCCCGGACCCGGCGATCCTTGATGTAATGGATCGTGTCTCTGACGAGTGCCAGGCTGTCGGAGATCCGGCGTCCTGGGATGCCACAGGTCTGGTCAGGGTCGATGATCCCTCCTATGACCGCCTTCAGTCTGGTTGCTAAGACCTTGGCCAGGATCTTGTAATCCACATTAAGGAGAGAGATGGGTCTCCAGTTTTTAAGGTCGCATCTCTCCCCCTTCTGTTTATACAAAATCGTGATCATACCTTCCCTGAGAGTGGGTGGTAGGCTGCCCGTCTCTGCCATCTCCTCATACAGGGCCAGCAGGTCCGGTCCAATGAGGTCCCACAGCGTTACGTATAACTCGGCTGGGAGACCGTCACTGCCCGGGGTCTTGCCTGGTCTAAAGGATCTGACCGCAACGTGCAGCTCCCCCAGAGTCAGGGGGCCGTCTAGCACGGCTTTCCCTGTTGGGTCTACCGTCCTCGTGATACCCGAGAGGAATCTCTCGGCGGCATCACTGCACATATGCTTAGGGGAGTAGAGGTCCTTGTAGTAGTCCGTTACTACCTTCGTGACCTTCTCTTTCCCCTGTTGCATATCACCATTACCATCACGTAACTCAGACAGGGGTGTGTGGCCAGAGTGGAGTTTCCTAAAGAAGAAAGAGTTACACTTCTCCCCCTTCTCAAGATTCTCCACTTTGGAACGAAAGATGATTTGCCTGGCTTCTTCCTCAAAGTGTCTTTTCAGACCCTCCTTGGTTTCCTCCAGCTCCTCACCCACGTCCCATCCACAGAGTTGCAGGTCCAGCAGAGACTGCAACCTGCGTTGCAGTCTCTGGAAGTACCGCTTCCTGGCAGCCGCTAGGCCTCTGCCTTTTGCCTGCCAGAAACTGCGGAGCTTGACTTTAGTCTGTTCCCACCATTCCGCCATGGTATGGAACTGACTCTTGTCTATCTGCCATCCTTGGTATGCAGTGCGCAGCTCCTCCACAATTTCCCGTCTCTGCAGCAGGGTACAGTTTAGCTTCCAGGCACCCGGGCCAGGGGGGAAACCCTTTCCCAGTGTACCTTCGAGCTTTACCGCCCTGTGATCAGAGAAGAAGCAGGGAATCGTGGCAGAGTGCTCATGCTTAACTGTTCGGGATGTGAACACAAAGTCTATCCGAGAGCGCTGAGACCCATCTGGGCGGCTCCATGTATAATTAACAGAGCCCTTACCCATTGAGCCCACAGCGTCCTTCATGGATGCCTCGGTGATCATTTCCCTAAGCAGTTTGGAGGTTACATCTAGCTTGGCTGCAGTCTGGGAACTGCGGCCATCTTCCTCTATTGGACAGTTGAAGTCACCTCCCATCAAGACTGCTCTGGTAGTTGCGAGTTGGGCCCGCAGGGTTTGGAGTAGTTCCAAACGCTGTCTCTTCTCCGGCGAGGAGTACACGGTGATGAACCTCACTGGTTCCCCTGCCCAGGAGCCATCCACGACTAATAGTCGACCACAGACAAGCTCCCGGACAGAGTCCACCGTGAAGTGTCCTCCCCGGATTAGGACAGCGGTACCTGCTGACTTGCACCCGTTCCCACCAGACCAGAATGATGGTCCATGCGTCCAGTCCCTGGCCAGGTGGCGGTAGGACTTAGAGAAAGGGATGGAACATTCCTGCAACATAAACACATCACACTTCTGAGAGGCTAGATATCCTAACACAGCATGTCTACGTAACCTATCCTTGATGCTCCTAACATTAATGGTGAGAATAGAAATAGACGCCATAATCAATGTAAGGGAGAAAAGACAGTGTTATTCACAGACATGACTGCTCAGTTACCGCCGCCTTCCCCCTGATGGGGGAGGCTACTTCCTTCTCCTCCTCCTTGGTCCTTAATGTCCAGTGGTGGTGGTGGAGGTGGTGGGCGTGTCTCCGTCTGAACCGGCTCCTCAAGGAGGCGTTGTAGGCTGTCGAGGGTCTCTGTGTACTGCAGCTCTGGGATAAATGATGTCCCACATTCTAGAGCTTCTCGGATGAGCTCGTCTGCTTCTGCATCGGTTACCTCTGCAGGGGAGGGGGAGGCTGCTGTTTGTGCCTTTTTGCTCTGCTGAACCTTGGGTGGGCTTGTGTCTTCCAGTCCTGCTTCTTCACTGCTGATCTTCCGTTTCCTCTGACCGGGGTCTCGCAGTTGTTCCTCAGGGGGATTACCTGTAGCGGGGAGAAGAGCAGGGAAGGGGTCCTGGGGGGGGTCTGCAGCAGTGAGGGAGAAGGTTAGATCTGCTGCAGTGGGTGAGGGGTAAAGTTCGGAGGGGAGAGAGCTGGGTGGGGGGCGGGTGCTCTTGGGAGTCAGGAAGGGTAGGGGGCAAGAGGGGTCAGGAGAGGTGGCCGGGTTTTTGGGAGGGGAAAGTGTGACAGCGGGGGTTGGGGTGGTTTTCTTCCCCTTCTTTTTACCTGGCTTCCGTTTCATTTGGAGGGTCTCAGCTGGGCCTGACGCTGATAGCCCCTTACTTGCTACTGCCGCGTAGCTCCTTGTCCTTTTTGGGCAGTCCTTGTACATGTGTGAGGTGTCCCCACACAGGTTGCAGGTTGTTCTCCTGGGGCAGTCCTTGGTGTCGTGACCTGCCACCTTACATACCTTGCAGGCGGATGCCTTGCAATCCTTCCCCTGGTGCCCGAGCTGGTTGCATTTCCGGCAGTTCCTGGGTTGGTCTTGATAGAACAGCATGCCAGCTGAGCTACCTAGGGAGAAGCACTGCGGCAGGTGTTGTAGGTTCCCAGGAGAGGATGGATCCTGTTTCAGGCGGACAATCAGGGACCATCTTCCTATCCAGAAGCCGTGCTTGTCCTTTATCTGGGCCGGGTCACTCATCACCGTGCAGAATCTGCCTAGAAACGTTGAGATGTCCTTGCCAGGGGTGTGGGGGTTCCTCATGGATACCGTCACCCTTCTCTCCTCTTTCTTTATTGGGCAGCTTCCTATAAATCTTGTGAAAGGAGAGTCGGGTTTGGCCGCCAGGAAATGTTCCCAGTACCTTTTGCAGATTGCCATCGTTAGGAACGTGACATGGAACAGGCCTGCTGCGAGGGATTGTATGCTCAGGGTCTCCGCCGCGGTGAACCCTTGGTCCAGTACCATCTGCTTACTAAAGGTTTCTGGGTTCAAATCGGGTATCCTCCCCTCTACTTCCTTCAGCTTCAAGGCCACTGTGGTTTTCATCCACGGCTCCAGGGTGGGTGCTTCTCCATGATTTCCCCCGACTCCCTTGCTCTTCCCAGTGGAGGCGAGGGGGGTGGTCCCGGAGTTCTGGGGTTTGGACCCAGTGCCTTCTAACGCTGCAGTCTTGGCTCCCGGGGCTGCCATACTCTCTGGGCGGTGATGGGGCAAGTAGAAGTTGTGGTTAAGGGATGTTGAGCGCTGAGGTTCACTCCTCCGCAGGAGCTGTTTCTGGTTACCTCAGCTTTTCCTCCGCAGGAAGCTCAACTGCCACTCTTTCTCCGCCCCTTCAGGAGATTTGCGTTGCCTAGGCTACCTTCTCCGCAGAAGGCTCCTGCTGCCTTGGCTACCCGCTGTGCAGTGGGGTACGCCGCCTTACTTTGGAATCCTCCTCCGCAGGAGGTCTAAATTCCGCCGCTTGGCGTTTTCCTCCACAGGAGATTTGCGCTTCCTAGCCAAGGCTTCCTTCTCCTCAGAAGGCCCTACCGCCTGGGCTACCCGCACCGCAGTGGGTTGCGCTGCCTAGCTTGGATATCTCCTCCGCAGGAGATCTTAGTTCCGCTGCTTGGCCTTCTCCTCTGTCGGAAGTTGCGCTGCCTTGGGTCCCTTCTCCGCAGAAGGCCCTACCACTTTGGCTTCCCGCTGTGCAGTGGGTTGCGCTACCTCGCCCCGGATTCTTCCTCCGCAGGAAGCCCTACTTCCGTTGCTCGGCCTTCTCCTCCGTCGGTGCCCAGTCTATGCCACCCTCTGGATTCACTGCTGGCTAGAGCCTCAAGAGTCCTTCTCCAGAATAGAATCCACTCTGTGTTGGGGAACTCCAGCAGTTTCACCAAGGTTACCTGGGGCTAGTCTGTGTTGCTTTGGCTTCCTTCTCCGCAGAAGGCCCTACTACCCTAAACCTCAGCAACCCGTGATCGCATGTGTGTAGTACCGCTGTTCGGATACTGTATCTAGTCCACACCAAAAGGCCACTCTGGTTCGATCTTCCCCTAATAGCAGCAGATAGCTTAAGCCGGTTAAGGCGATGCTATAAGGCAAAGGGAAGATACTCCAAAGCACCTGAAGGCAAAGATAAGAACAGATACTACACTTGATCTTAGCCAAAAGGCCGAGAAGCGATAACCAGAATGGGCGCCCAGCTACTCACCTGCCGTTCGCTGGCGCTTGTTCAGCTTGCGGTGAGCCTTGGCCACAGTGCTGCCTGCCTGCCGCCTTTTCCTCATCTAGCTGTAAGCTGGCTACAAATAGCAACAGAGACAAAGTCACCACCAGAGCAGCAAACAACCTCTAAACCCTTGAAACCCAGCTCCCCTTCTTAACCTTGTCCATTCATTCCTCCCCCTCCCCTCCAGACATACCTTGCACCTCTGTCTCTCCTGCTCAGCTGCTACCGCTGATAAGGTGCCTAACGAGGTTGCTGGATCACCTGGTCTGTCTGTTCCTCTTCAGCTGCAAGTAGGGTAGATAGAGCAAGCAATTAAGCACCACCTGCTGCTGATTGCTCGCAATCACTCAATAATGCAATTAATTAAACTTTTAATTGATTGATAACCTAGATGTTGCTCAGATTTCCCTCCAAAACGTTTGTGCTGTCATTGCAAAGACCAGCATGCTGCAGGCTGCAGCAAATTTGCATAATTAATCCCGCCCACTTTTCCAACACTGATAATGCACGCTGCCAGCCAGCCAGCCAGCCAGCCAGCCAGCCAGCAATACATACTCTGACTTCTTCACAATGGATATGTACTGGACACTTTTATTCCATGAAGTGATTACACAGATTTACATGATAACAATGATTAAATAAATACATGGGATCAGGTGAACAGAATTGCATCGTGCACAGCACATGATAGAGAATAACAATCAGACTAGCGATCAATCCAAACGAAACAATAACAGTTAACAAACATTGCTACAAGTGTCCATAATTCAAGGAATGTCATGTTTTTGGTCCGTTCCGTCCAGGCTTCATTCAGGCATCATGCCATGCCGCAGACAGGGGGAGGCAGAGCTCGCACTTAGACAGAACAGAGAAAAAAGCAGGGAAGGAAGGAAGAAGGAGAACAAGTTTGCCTTCGTTCTCGCCAAGTGAGAGTCCAGTGGCTTTTTGCATTTTTTGTTCAATCAAAAAATCTATTTTTTAACCAGCATAAGAGAGGTGCACCGGTCCTGGAGGTACTGCAATACCAGGTCAATGCGTGGAGTGGACAGAGCAAGCTCTTCTTCCATCTCCCTGTTCCAAAAATCCATTTAATATATGGTCCCCAGATAGGGGACGTATCAGATATTAAACTGATAAGAACAGATACTACACTTGATCTTAGCCAAAAGGCCGAGAAGCGATAACCAGAATGGGCGCCCAGCTACTCACCTGCCGTTCGCTGGCGCTTGTTCAGCTTGCGGTGAGCCTTGGCCACAGTGCTGCCTGCCTGCCGCCTTTTCCTCATCTAGCTGTAAGCTGGCTACAAATAGCAACAGAGACAAAGTCACCACCAGAGCAGCAAACAACCTCTAAACCCTTGAAACCCAGCTCCCCTTCTTAACCTTGTCCATTCATTCCTCCCCCTCCCCTCCAGACATACCTTGCACCTCTGTCTCTCCTGCTCAGCTGCTACCGCTGATAAGGTGCCTAACGAGGTTGCTGGATCACCTGGTCTGTCTGTTCCTCTTCAGCTGCAAGTAGGGTAGATAGAGCAAGCAATTAAGCACCACCTGCTGCTGATTGCTCGCAATCACTCAATAATGCAATTAATTAAACTTTTAATTGATTGATAACCTAGATGTTGCTCAGATTTCCCTCCAAAACGTTTGTGCTGTCATTGCAAAGACCAGCATGCTGCAGGCTGCAGCAAATTTGCATAATTAATCCCGCCCACTTTTCCAACACTGATAATGCACGCTGCCAGCCAGCCAGCCAGCCAGCCAGCCAGCCAGCAATACATACTCTGACTTCTTCACAATGGATATGTACTGGACACTTTTATTCCATGAAGTGATTACACAGATTTACATGATAACAATGATTAAATAAATACATGGGATCAGGTGAACAGAATTGCATCGTGCACAGCACATGATAGAGAATAACAATCAGACTAGCGATCAATCCAAACGAAACAATAACAGTTAACAAACATTGCTACAAGTGTCCATAATTCAAGGAATGTCATGTTTTTGGTCCGTTCCGTCCAGGCTTCATTCAGGCATCATGCCATGCCGCAGACAGGGGGAGGCAGAGCTCGCACTTAGACAGAACAGAGAAAAAAGCAGGGAAGGAAGGAAGAAGGAGAACAAGTTTGCCTTCGTTCTCGCCAAGTGAGAGTCCAGTGGCTTTTTGCATTTTTTGTTCAATCAAAAAATCTATTTTTTAACCAGCATAAGAGAGGTGCACCGGTCCTGGAGGTACTGCAATACCAGGTCAATGCGTGGAGTGGACAGAGCAAGCTCTTCTTCCATCTCCCTGTTCCAAAAATCCATTTAATATATGGTCCCCAGATAGGGGACGTATCAGATATTAAACTGATAAGAACAGATACTACACTTGATCTTAGCCAAAAGGCCGAGAAGCGATAACCAGAATGGGCGCCCAGCTACTCACCTGCCGTTCGCTGGCGCTTGTTCAGCTTGCGGTGAGCCTTGGCCACAGTGCTGCCTGCCTGCCGCCTTTTCCTCATCTAGCTGTAAGCTGGCTACAAATAGCAACAGAGACAAAGTCACCACCAGAGCAGCAAACAACCTCTAAACCCTTGAAACCCAGCTCCCCTTCTTAACCTTGTCCATTCATTCCTCCCCCTCCCCTCCAGACATACCTTGCACCTCTGTCTCTCCTGCTCAGCTGCTACCGCTGATAAGGTGCCTAACGAGGTTGCTGGATCACCTGGTCTGTCTGTTCCTCTTCAGCTGCAAGTAGGGTAGATAGAGCAAGCAATTAAGCACCACCTGCTGCTGATTGCTCGCAATCACTCAATAATGCAATTAATTAAACTTTTAATTGATTGATAACCTAGATGTTGCTCAGATTTCCCTCCAAAACGTTTGTGCTGTCATTGCAAAGACCAGCATGCTGCAGGCTGCAGCAAATTTGCATAATTAATCCCGCCCACTTTTCCAACACTGATAATGCACGCTGCCAGCCAGCCAGCCAGCCAGCCAGCCAGCCAGCAATACATACTCTGACTTCTTCACAATGGATATGTACTGGACACTTTTATTCCATGAAGTGATTACACAGATTTACATGATAACAATGATTAAATAAATACATGGGATCAGGTGAACAGAATTGCATCGTGCACAGCACATGATAGAGAATAACAATCAGACTAGCGATCAATCCAAACGAAACAATAACAGTTAACAAACATTGCTACAAGTGTCCATAATTCAAGGAATGTCATGTTTTTGGTCCGTTCCGTCCAGGCTTCATTCAGGCATCATGCCATGCCGCAGACAGGGGGAGGCAGAGCTCGCACTTAGACAGAACAGAGAAAAAAGCAGGGAAGGAAGGAAGAAGGAGAACAAGTTTGCCTTCGTTCTCGCCAAGTGAGAGTCCAGTGGCTTTTTGCATTTTTTGTTCAATCAAAAAATCTATTTTTTAACCAGCATAAGAGAGGTGCACCGGTCCTGGAGGTACTGCAATACCAGGTCAATGCGTGGAGTGGACAGAGCAAGCTCTTCTTCCATCTCCCTGTTCCAAAAATCCATTTAATATATGGTCCCCAGATAGGGGACGTATCAGATATTAAACTGATAAGAACAGATACTACACTTGATCTTAGCCAAAAGGCCGAGAAGCGATAACCAGAATGGGCGCCCAGCTACTCACCTGCCGTTCGCTGGCGCTTGTTCAGCTTGCGGTGAGCCTTGGCCACAGTGCTGCCTGCCTGCCGCCTTTTCCTCATCTAGCTGTAAGCTGGCTACAAATAGCAACAGAGACAAAGTCACCACCAGAGCAGCAAACAACCTCTAAACCCTTGAAACCCAGCTCCCCTTCTTAACCTTGTCCATTCATTCCTCCCCCTCCCCTCCAGACATACCTTGCACCTCTGTCTCTCCTGCTCAGCTGCTACCGCTGATAAGGTGCCTAACGAGGTTGCTGGATCACCTGGTCTGTCTGTTCCTCTTCAGCTGCAAGTAGGGTAGATAGAGCAAGCAATTAAGCACCACCTGCTGCTGATTGCTCGCAATCACTCAATAATGCAATTAATTAAACTTTTAATTGATTGATAACCTAGATGTTGCTCAGATTTCCCTCCAAAACGTTTGTGCTGTCATTGCAAAGACCAGCATGCTGCAGGCTGCAGCAAATTTGCATAATTAATCCCGCCCACTTTTCCAACACTGATAATGCACGCTGCCAGCCAGCCAGCCAGCCAGCCAGCCAGCCAGCAATACATACTCTGACTTCTTCACAATGGATATGTACTGGACACTTTTATTCCATGAAGTGATTACACAGATTTACATGATAACAATGATTAAATAAATACATGGGATCAGGTGAACAGAATTGCATCGTGCACAGCACATGATAGAGAATAACAATCAGACTAGCGATCAATCCAAACGAAACAATAACAGTTAACAAACATTGCTACAAGTGTCCATAATTCAAGGAATGTCATGTTTTTGGTCCGTTCCGTCCAGGCTTCATTCAGGCATCATGCCATGCCGCAGACAGGGGGAGGCAGAGCTCGCACTTAGACAGAACAGAGAAAAAAGCAGGGAAGGAAGGAAGAAGGAGAACAAGTTTGCCTTCGTTCTCGCCAAGTGAGAGTCCAGTGGCTTTTTGCATTTTTTGTTCAATCAAAAAATCTATTTTTTAACCAGCATAAGAGAGGTGCACCGGTCCTGGAGGTACTGCAATACCAGGTCAATGCGTGGAGTGGACAGAGCAAGCTCTTCTTCCATCTCCCTGTTCCAAAAATCCATTTAATATATGGTCCCCAGATAGGGGACGTATCAGATATTAAACTGATAAGAACAGATACTACACTTGATCTTAGCCAAAAGGCCGAGAAGCGATAACCAGAATGGGCGCCCAGCTACTCACCTGCCGTTCGCTGGCGCTTGTTCAGCTTGCGGTGAGCCTTGGCCACAGTGCTGCCTGCCTGCCGCCTTTTCCTCATCTAGCTGTAAGCTGGCTACAAATAGCAACAGAGACAAAGTCACCACCAGAGCAGCAAACAACCTCTAAACCCTTGAAACCCAGCTCCCCTTCTTAACCTTGTCCATTCATTCCTCCCCCTCCCCTCCAGACATACCTTGCACCTCTGTCTCTCCTGCTCAGCTGCTACCGCTGATAAGGTGCCTAACGAGGTTGCTGGATCACCTGGTCTGTCTGTTCCTCTTCAGCTGCAAGTAGGGTAGATAGAGCAAGCAATTAAGCACCACCTGCTGCTGATTGCTCGCAATCACTCAATAATGCAATTAATTAAACTTTTAATTGATTGATAACCTAGATGTTGCTCAGATTTCCCTCCAAAACGTTTGTGCTGTCATTGCAAAGACCAGCATGCTGCAGGCTGCAGCAAATTTGCATAATTAATCCCGCCCACTTTTCCAACACTGATAATGCACGCTGCCAGCCAGCCAGCCAGCCAGCCAGCCAGCCAGCAATACATACTCTGACTTCTTCACAATGGATATGTACTGGACACTTTTATTCCATGAAGTGATTACACAGATTTACATGATAACAATGATTAAATAAATACATGGGATCAGGTGAACAGAATTGCATCGTGCACAGCACATGATAGAGAATAACAATCAGACTAGCGATCAATCCAAACGAAACAATAACAGTTAACAAACATTGCTACAAGTGTCCATAATTCAAGGAATGTCATGTTTTTGGTCCGTTCCGTCCAGGCTTCATTCAGGCATCATGCCATGCCGCAGACAGGGGGAGGCAGAGCTCGCACTTAGACAGAACAGAGAAAAAAGCAGGGAAGGAAGGAAGAAGGAGAACAAGTTTGCCTTCGTTCTCGCCAAGTGAGAGTCCAGTGGCTTTTTGCATTTTTTGTTCAATCAAAAAATCTATTTTTTAACCAGCATAAGAGAGGTGCACCGGTCCTGGAGGTACTGCAATACCAGGTCAATGCGTGGAGTGGACAGAGCAAGCTCTTCTTCCATCTCCCTGTTCCAAAAATCCATTTAATATATGGTCCCCAGATAGGGGACGTATCAGATATTAAACTGATAAGAACAGATACTACACTTGATCTTAGCCAAAAGGCCGAGAAGCGATAACCAGAATGGGCGCCCAGCTACTCACCTGCCGTTCGCTGGCGCTTGTTCAGCTTGCGGTGAGCCTTGGCCACAGTGCTGCCTGCCTGCCGCCTTTTCCTCATCTAGCTGTAAGCTGGCTACAAATAGCAACAGAGACAAAGTCACCACCAGAGCAGCAAACAACCTCTAAACCCTTGAAACCCAGCTCCCCTTCTTAACCTTGTCCATTCATTCCTCCCCCTCCCCTCCAGACATACCTTGCACCTCTGTCTCTCCTGCTCAGCTGCTACCGCTGATAAGGTGCCTAACGAGGTTGCTGGATCACCTGGTCTGTCTGTTCCTCTTCAGCTGCAAGTAGGGTAGATAGAGCAAGCAATTAAGCACCACCTGCTGCTGATTGCTCGCAATCACTCAATAATGCAATTAATTAAACTTTTAATTGATTGATAACCTAGATGTTGCTCAGATTTCCCTCCAAAACGTTTGTGCTGTCATTGCAAAGACCAGCATGCTGCAGGCTGCAGCAAATTTGCATAATTAATCCCGCCCACTTTTCCAACACTGATAATGCACGCTGCCAGCCAGCCAGCCAGCCAGCCAGCCAGCCAGCAATACATACTCTGACTTCTTCACAATGGATATGTACTGGACACTTTTATTCCATGAAGTGATTACACAGATTTACATGATAACAATGATTAAATAAATACATGGGATCAGGTGAACAGAATTGCATCGTGCACAGCACATGATAGAGAATAACAATCAGACTAGCGATCAATCCAAACGAAACAATAACAGTTAACAAACATTGCTACAAGTGTCCATAATTCAAGGAATGTCATGTTTTTGGTCCGTTCCGTCCAGGCTTCATTCAGGCATCATGCCATGCCGCAGACAGGGGGAGGCAGAGCTCGCACTTAGACAGAACAGAGAAAAAAGCAGGGAAGGAAGGAAGAAGGAGAACAAGTTTGCCTTCGTTCTCGCCAAGTGAGAGTCCAGTGGCTTTTTGCATTTTTTGTTCAATCAAAAAATCTATTTTTTAACCAGCATAAGAGAGGTGCACCGGTCCTGGAGGTACTGCAATACCAGGTCAATGCGTGGAGTGGACAGAGCAAGCTCTTCTTCCATCTCCCTGTTCCAAAAATCCATTTAATATATGGTCCCCAGATAGGGGACGTATCAGATATTAAACTGATAAGAACAGATACTACACTTGATCTTAGCCAAAAGGCCGAGAAGCGATAACCAGAATGGGCGCCCAGCTACTCACCTGCCGTTCGCTGGCGCTTGTTCAGCTTGCGGTGAGCCTTGGCCACAGTGCTGCCTGCCTGCCGCCTTTTCCTCATCTAGCTGTAAGCTGGCTACAAATAGCAACAGAGACAAAGTCACCACCAGAGCAGCAAACAACCTCTAAACCCTTGAAACCCAGCTCCCCTTCTTAACCTTGTCCATTCATTCCTCCCCCTCCCCTCCAGACATACCTTGCACCTCTGTCTCTCCTGCTCAGCTGCTACCGCTGATAAGGTGCCTAACGAGGTTGCTGGATCACCTGGTCTGTCTGTTCCTCTTCAGCTGCAAGTAGGGTAGATAGAGCAAGCAATTAAGCACCACCTGCTGCTGATTGCTCGCAATCACTCAATAATGCAATTAATTAAACTTTTAATTGATTGATAACCTAGATGTTGCTCAGATTTCCCTCCAAAACGTTTGTGCTGTCATTGCAAAGACCAGCATGCTGCAGGCTGCAGCAAATTTGCATAATTAATCCCGCCCACTTTTCCAACACTGATAATGCACGCTGCCAGCCAGCCAGCCAGCCAGCCAGCCAGCCAGCAATACATACTCTGACTTCTTCACAATGGATATGTACTGGACACTTTTATTCCATGAAGTGATTACACAGATTTACATGATAACAATGATTAAATAAATACATGGGATCAGGTGAACAGAATTGCATCGTGCACAGCACATGATAGAGAATAACAATCAGACTAGCGATCAATCCAAACGAAACAATAACAGTTAACAAACATTGCTACAAGTGTCCATAATTCAAGGAATGTCATGTTTTTGGTCCGTTCCGTCCAGGCTTCATTCAGGCATCATGCCATGCCGCAGACAGGGGGAGGCAGAGCTCGCACTTAGACAGAACAGAGAAAAAAGCAGGGAAGGAAGGAAGAAGGAGAACAAGTTTGCCTTCGTTCTCGCCAAGTGAGAGTCCAGTGGCTTTTTGCATTTTTTGTTCAATCAAAAAATCTATTTTTTAACCAGCATAAGAGAGGTGCACCGGTCCTGGAGGTACTGCAATACCAGGTCAATGCGTGGAGTGGACAGAGCAAGCTCTTCTTCCATCTCCCTGTTCCAAAAATCCATTTAATATATGGTCCCCAGATAGGGGACGTATCAGATATTAAACTGATAAGAACAGATACTACACTTGATCTTAGCCAAAAGGCCGAGAAGCGATAACCAGAATGGGCGCCCAGCTACTCACCTGCCGTTCGCTGGCGCTTGTTCAGCTTGCGGTGAGCCTTGGCCACAGTGCTGCCTGCCTGCCGCCTTTTCCTCATCTAGCTGTAAGCTGGCTACAAATAGCAACAGAGACAAAGTCACCACCAGAGCAGCAAACAACCTCTAAACCCTTGAAACCCAGCTCCCCTTCTTAACCTTGTCCATTCATTCCTCCCCCTCCCCTCCAGACATACCTTGCACCTCTGTCTCTCCTGCTCAGCTGCTACCGCTGATAAGGTGCCTAACGAGGTTGCTGGATCACCTGGTCTGTCTGTTCCTCTTCAGCTGCAAGTAGGGTAGATAGAGCAAGCAATTAAGCACCACCTGCTGCTGATTGCTCGCAATCACTCAATAATGCAATTAATTAAACTTTTAATTGATTGATAACCTAGATGTTGCTCAGATTTCCCTCCAAAACGTTTGTGCTGTCATTGCAAAGACCAGCATGCTGCAGGCTGCAGCAAATTTGCATAATTAATCCCGCCCACTTTTCCAACACTGATAATGCACGCTGCCAGCCAGCCAGCCAGCCAGCCAGCCAGCCAGCAATACATACTCTGACTTCTTCACAATGGATATGTACTGGACACTTTTATTCCATGAAGTGATTACACAGATTTACATGATAACAATGATTAAATAAATACATGGGATCAGGTGAACAGAATTGCATCGTGCACAGCACATGATAGAGAATAACAATCAGACTAGCGATCAATCCAAACGAAACAATAACAGTTAACAAACATTGCTACAAGTGTCCATAATTCAAGGAATGTCATGTTTTTGGTCCGTTCCGTCCAGGCTTCATTCAGGCATCATGCCATGCCGCAGACAGGGGGAGGCAGAGCTCGCACTTAGACAGAACAGAGAAAAAAGCAGGGAAGGAAGGAAGAAGGAGAACAAGTTTGCCTTCGTTCTCGCCAAGTGAGAGTCCAGTGGCTTTTTGCATTTTTTGTTCAATCAAAAAATCTATTTTTTAACCAGCATAAGAGAGGTGCACCGGTCCTGGAGGTACTGCAATACCAGGTCAATGCGTGGAGTGGACAGAGCAAGCTCTTCTTCCATCTCCCTGTTCCAAAAATCCATTTAATATATGGTCCCCAGATAGGGGACGTATCAGATATTAAACTGATAAGAACAGATACTACACTTGATCTTAGCCAAAAGGCCGAGAAGCGATAACCAGAATGGGCGCCCAGCTACTCACCTGCCGTTCGCTGGCGCTTGTTCAGCTTGCGGTGAGCCTTGGCCACAGTGCTGCCTGCCTGCCGCCTTTTCCTCATCTAGCTGTAAGCTGGCTACAAATAGCAACAGAGACAAAGTCACCACCAGAGCAGCAAACAACCTCTAAACCCTTGAAACCCAGCTCCCCTTCTTAACCTTGTCCATTCATTCCTCCCCCTCCCCTCCAGACATACCTTGCACCTCTGTCTCTCCTGCTCAGCTGCTACCGCTGATAAGGTGCCTAACGAGGTTGCTGGATCACCTGGTCTGTCTGTTCCTCTTCAGCTGCAAGTAGGGTAGATAGAGCAAGCAATTAAGCACCACCTGCTGCTGATTGCTCGCAATCACTCAATAATGCAATTAATTAAACTTTTAATTGATTGATAACCTAGATGTTGCTCAGATTTCCCTCCAAAACGTTTGTGCTGTCATTGCAAAGACCAGCATGCTGCAGGCTGCAGCAAATTTGCATAATTAATCCCGCCCACTTTTCCAACACTGATAATGCACGCTGCCAGCCAGCCAGCCAGCCAGCCAGCCAGCCAGCAATACATACTCTGACTTCTTCACAATGGATATGTACTGGACACTTTTATTCCATGAAGTGATTACACAGATTTACATGATAACAATGATTAAATAAATACATGGGATCAGGTGAACAGAATTGCATCGTGCACAGCACATGATAGAGAATAACAATCAGACTAGCGATCAATCCAAACGAAACAATAACAGTTAACAAACATTGCTACAAGTGTCCATAATTCAAGGAATGTCATGTTTTTGGTCCGTTCCGTCCAGGCTTCATTCAGGCATCATGCCATGCCGCAGACAGGGGGAGGCAGAGCTCGCACTTAGACAGAACAGAGAAAAAAGCAGGGAAGGAAGGAAGAAGGAGAACAAGTTTGCCTTCGTTCTCGCCAAGTGAGAGTCCAGTGGCTTTTTGCATTTTTTGTTCAATCAAAAAATCTATTTTTTAACCAGCATAAGAGAGGTGCACCGGTCCTGGAGGTACTGCAATACCAGGTCAATGCGTGGAGTGGACAGAGCAAGCTCTTCTTCCATCTCCCTGTTCCAAAAATCCATTTAATATATGGTCCCCAGATAGGGGACGTATCAGATATTAAACTGATAAGAACAGATACTACACTTGATCTTAGCCAAAAGGCCGAGAAGCGATAACCAGAATGGGCGCCCAGCTACTCACCTGCCGTTCGCTGGCGCTTGTTCAGCTTGCGGTGAGCCTTGGCCACAGTGCTGCCTGCCTGCCGCCTTTTCCTCATCTAGCTGTAAGCTGGCTACAAATAGCAACAGAGACAAAGTCACCACCAGAGCAGCAAACAACCTCTAAACCCTTGAAACCCAGCTCCCCTTCTTAACCTTGTCCATTCATTCCTCCCCCTCCCCTCCAGACATACCTTGCACCTCTGTCTCTCCTGCTCAGCTGCTACCGCTGATAAGGTGCCTAACGAGGTTGCTGGATCACCTGGTCTGTCTGTTCCTCTTCAGCTGCAAGTAGGGTAGATAGAGCAAGCAATTAAGCACCACCTGCTGCTGATTGCTCGCAATCACTCAATAATGCAATTAATTAAACTTTTAATTGATTGATAACCTAGATGTTGCTCAGATTTCCCTCCAAAACGTTTGTGCTGTCATTGCAAAGACCAGCATGCTGCAGGCTGCAGCAAATTTGCATAATTAATCCCGCCCACTTTTCCAACACTGATAATGCACGCTGCCAGCCAGCCAGCCAGCCAGCCAGCCAGCAATACATACTCTGACTTCTTCACAATGGATATGTACTGGACACTTTTATTCCATGAAGTGATTACACAGATTTACATGATAACAATGATTAAATAAATACATGGGATCAGGTGAACAGAATTGCATCGTGCACAGCACATGATAGAGAATAACAATCAGACTAGCGATCAATCCAAACGAAACAATAACAGTTAACAAACATTGCTACAAGTGTCCATAATTCAAGGAATGTCATGTTTTTGGTCCGTTCCGTCCAGGCTTCATTCAGGCATCATGCCATGCCGCAGACAGGGGGAGGCAGAGCTCGCACTTAGACAGAACAGAGAAAAAAGCAGGGAAGGAAGGAAGAAGGAGAACAAGTTTGCCTTCGTTCTCGCCAAGTGAGAGTCCAGTGGCTTTTTGCATTTTTTGTTCAATCAAAAAATCTATTTTTTAACCAGCATAAGAGAGGTGCACCGGTCCTGGAGGTACTGCAATACCAGGTCAATGCGTGGAGTGGACAGAGCAAGCTCTTCTTCCATCTCCCTGTTCCAAAAATCCATTTAATATATGGTCCCCAGATAGGGGACGTATCAGATATTAAACTGATAAGAACAGATACTACACTTGATCTTAGCCAAAAGGCCGAGAAGCGATAACCAGAATGGGCGCCCAGCTACTCACCTGCCGTTCGCTGGCGCTTGTTCAGCTTGCGGTGAGCCTTGGCCACAGTGCTGCCTGCCTGCCGCCTTTTCCTCATCTAGCTGTAAGCTGGCTACAAATAGCAACAGAGACAAAGTCACCACCAGAGCAGCAAACAACCTCTAAACCCTTGAAACCCAGCTCCCCTTCTTAACCTTGTCCATTCATTCCTCCCCCTCCCCTCCAGACATACCTTGCACCTCTGTCTCTCCTGCTCAGCTGCTACCGCTGATAAGGTGCCTAACGAGGTTGCTGGATCACCTGGTCTGTCTGTTCCTCTTCAGCTGCAAGTAGGGTAGATAGAGCAAGCAATTAAGCACCACCTGCTGCTGATTGCTCGCAATCACTCAATAATGCAATTAATTAAACTTTTAATTGATTGATAACCTAGATGTTGCTCAGATTTCCCTCCAAAACGTTTGTGCTGTCATTGCAAAGACCAGCATGCTGCAGGCTGCAGCAAATTTGCATAATTAATCCCGCCCACTTTTCCAACACTGATAATGCACGCTGCCAGCCAGCCAGCCAGCCAGCCAGCCAGCCAGCAATACATACTCTGACTTCTTCACAATGGATATGTACTGGACACTTTTATTCCATGAAGTGATTACACAGATTTACATGATAACAATGATTAAATAAATACATGGGATCAGGTGAACAGAATTGCATCGTGCACAGCACATGATAGAGAATAACAATCAGACTAGCGATCAATCCAAACGAAACAATAACAGTTAACAAACATTGCTACAAGTGTCCATAATTCAAGGAATGTCATGTTTTTGGTCCGTTCCGTCCAGGCTTCATTCAGGCATCATGCCATGCCGCAGACAGGGGGAGGCAGAGCTCGCACTTAGACAGAACAGAGAAAAAAGCAGGGAAGGAAGGAAGAAGGAGAACAAGTTTGCCTTCGTTCTCGCCAAGTGAGAGTCCAGTGGCTTTTTGCATTTTTTGTTCAATCAAAAAATCTATTTTTTAACCAGCATAAGAGAGGTGCACCGGTCCTGGAGGTACTGCAATACCAGGTCAATGCGTGGAGTGGACAGAGCAAGCTCTTCTTCCATCTCCCTGTTCCAAAAATCCATTTAATATATGGTCCCCAGATAGGGGACGTATCAGATATTAAACTGATAAGAACAGATACTACACTTGATCTTAGCCAAAAGGCCGAGAAGCGATAACCAGAATGGGCGCCCAGCTACTCACCTGCCGTTCGCTGGCGCTTGTTCAGCTTGCGGTGAGCCTTGGCCACAGTGCTGCCTGCCTGCCGCCTTTTCCTCATCTAGCTGTAAGCTGGCTACAAATAGCAACAGAGACAAAGTCACCACCAGAGCAGCAAACAACCTCTAAACCCTTGAAACCCAGCTCCCCTTCTTAACCTTGTCCATTCATTCCTCCCCCTCCCCTCCAGACATACCTTGCACCTCTGTCTCTCCTGCTCAGCTGCTACCGCTGATAAGGTGCCTAACGAGGTTGCTGGATCACCTGGTCTGTCTGTTCCTCTTCAGCTGCAAGTAGGGTAGATAGAGCAAGCAATTAAGCACCACCTGCTGCTGATTGCTCGCAATCACTCAATAATGCAATTAATTAAACTTTTAATTGATTGATAACCTAGATGTTGCTCAGATTTCCCTCCAAAACGTTTGTGCTGTCATTGCAAAGACCAGCATGCTGCAGGCTGCAGCAAATTTGCATAATTAATCCCGCCCACTTTTCCAACACTGATAATGCACGCTGCCAGCCAGCCAGCCAGCCAGCCAGCCAGCCAGCAATACATACTCTGACTTCTTCACAATGGATATGTACTGGACACTTTTATTCCATGAAGTGATTACACAGATTTACATGATAACAATGATTAAATAAATACATGGGATCAGGTGAACAGAATTGCATCGTGCACAGCACATGATAGAGAATAACAATCAGACTAGCGATCAATCCAAACGAAACAATAACAGTTAACAAACATTGCTACAAGTGTCCATAATTCAAGGAATGTCATGTTTTTGGTCCGTTCCGTCCAGGCTTCATTCAGGCATCATGCCATGCCGCAGACAGGGGGAGGCAGAGCTCGCACTTAGACAGAACAGAGAAAAAAGCAGGGAAGGAAGGAAGAAGGAGAACAAGTTTGCCTTCGTTCTCGCCAAGTGAGAGTCCAGTGGCTTTTTGCATTTTTTGTTCAATCAAAAAATCTATTTTTTAACCAGCATAAGAGAGGTGCACCGGTCCTGGAGGTACTGCAATACCAGGTCAATGCGTGGAGTGGACAGAGCAAGCTCTTCTTCCATCTCCCTGTTCCAAAAATCCATTTAATATATGGTCCCCAGATAGGGGACGTATCAGATATTAAACTGATAAGAACAGATACTACACTTGATCTTAGCCAAAAGGCCGAGAAGCGATAACCAGAATGGGCGCCCAGCTACTCACCTGCCGTTCGCTGGCGCTTGTTCAGCTTGCGGTGAGCCTTGGCCACAGTGCTGCCTGCCTGCCGCCTTTTCCTCATCTAGCTGTAAGCTGGCTACAAATAGCAACAGAGACAAAGTCACCACCAGAGCAGCAAACAACCTCTAAACCCTTGAAACCCAGCTCCCCTTCTTAACCTTGTCCATTCATTCCTCCCCCTCCCCTCCAGACATACCTTGCACCTCTGTCTCTCCTGCTCAGCTGCTACCGCTGATAAGGTGCCTAACGAGGTTGCTGGATCACCTGGTCTGTCTGTTCCTCTTCAGCTGCAAGTAGGGTAGATAGAGCAAGCAATTAAGCACCACCTGCTGCTGATTGCTCGCAATCACTCAATAATGCAATTAATTAAACTTTTAATTGATTGATAACCTAGATGTTGCTCAGATTTCCCTCCAAAACGTTTGTGCTGTCATTGCAAAGACCAGCATGCTGCAGGCTGCAGCAAATTTGCATAATTAATCCCGCCCACTTTTCCAACACTGATAATGCACGCTGCCAGCCAGCCAGCCAGCCAGCCAGCCAGCCAGCAATACATACTCTGACTTCTTCACAATGGATATGTACTGGACACTTTTATTCCATGAAGTGATTACACAGATTTACATGATAACAATGATTAAATAAATACATGGGATCAGGTGAACAGAATTGCATCGTGCACAGCACATGATAGAGAATAACAATCAGACTAGCGATCAATCCAAACGAAACAATAACAGTTAACAAACATTGCTACAAGTGTCCATAATTCAAGGAATGTCATGTTTTTGGTCCGTTCCGTCCAGGCTTCATTCAGGCATCATGCCATGCCGCAGACAGGGGGAGGCAGAGCTCGCACTTAGACAGAACAGAGAAAAAAGCAGGGAAGGAAGGAAGAAGGAGAACAAGTTTGCCTTCGTTCTCGCCAAGTGAGAGTCCAGTGGCTTTTTGCATTTTTTGTTCAATCAAAAAATCTATTTTTTAACCAGCATAAGAGAGGTGCACCGGTCCTGGAGGTACTGCAATACCAGGTCAATGCGTGGAGTGGACAGAGCAAGCTCTTCTTCCATCTCCCTGTTCCAAAAATCCATTTAATATATGGTCCCCAGATAGGGGACGTATCAGATATTAAACTGATAAGAACAGATACTACACTTGATCTTAGCCAAAAGGCCGAGAAGCGATAACCAGAATGGGCGCCCAGCTACTCACCTGCCGTTCGCTGGCGCTTGTTCAGCTTGCGGTGAGCCTTGGCCACAGTGCTGCCTGCCTGCCGCCTTTTCCTCATCTAGCTGTAAGCTGGCTACAAATAGCAACAGAGACAAAGTCACCACCAGAGCAGCAAACAACCTCTAAACCCTTGAAACCCAGCTCCCCTTCTTAACCTTGTCCATTCATTCCTCCCCCTCCCCTCCAGACATACCTTGCACCTCTGTCTCTCCTGCTCAGCTGCTACCGCTGATAAGGTGCCTAACGAGGTTGCTGGATCACCTGGTCTGTCTGTTCCTCTTCAGCTGCAAGTAGGGTAGATAGAGCAAGCAATTAAGCACCACCTGCTGCTGATTGCTCGCAATCACTCAATAATGCAATTAATTAAACTTTTAATTGATTGATAACCTAGATGTTGCTCAGATTTCCCTCCAAAACGTTTGTGCTGTCATTGCAAAGACCAGCATGCTGCAGGCTGCAGCAAATTTGCATAATTAATCCCGCCCACTTTTCCAACACTGATAATGCACGCTGCCAGCCAGCCAGCCAGCCAGCCAGCCAGCCAGCAATACATACTCTGACTTCTTCACAATGGATATGTACTGGACACTTTTATTCCATGAAGTGATTACACAGATTTACATGATAACAATGATTAAATAAATACATGGGATCAGGTGAACAGAATTGCATCGTGCACAGCACATGATAGAGAATAACAATCAGACTAGCGATCAATCCAAACGAAACAATAACAGTTAACAAACATTGCTACAAGTGTCCATAATTCAAGGAATGTCATGTTTTTGGTCCGTTCCGTCCAGGCTTCATTCAGGCATCATGCCATGCCGCAGACAGGGGGAGGCAGAGCTCGCACTTAGACAGAACAGAGAAAAAAGCAGGGAAGGAAGGAAGAAGGAGAACAAGTTTGCCTTCGTTCTCGCCAAGTGAGAGTCCAGTGGCTTTTTGCATTTTTTGTTCAATCAAAAAATCTATTTTTTAACCAGCATAAGAGAGGTGCACCGGTCCTGGAGGTACTGCAATACCAGGTCAATGCGTGGAGTGGACAGAGCAAGCTCTTCTTCCATCTCCCTGTTCCAAAAATCCATTTAATATATGGTCCCCAGATAGGGGACGTATCAGATATTAAACTGATAAGAACAGATACTACACTTGATCTTAGCCAAAAGGCCGAGAAGCGATAACCAGAATGGGCGCCCAGCTACTCACCTGCCGTTCGCTGGCGCTTGTTCAGCTTGCGGTGAGCCTTGGCCACAGTGCTGCCTGCCTGCCGCCTTTTCCTCATCTAGCTGTAAGCTGGCTACAAATAGCAACAGAGACAAAGTCACCACCAGAGCAGCAAACAACCTCTAAACCCTTGAAACCCAGCTCCCCTTCTTAACCTTGTCCATTCATTCCTCCCCCTCCCCTCCAGACATACCTTGCACCTCTGTCTCTCCTGCTCAGCTGCTACCGCTGATAAGGTGCCTAACGAGGTTGCTGGATCACCTGGTCTGTCTGTTCCTCTTCAGCTGCAAGTAGGGTAGATAGAGCAAGCAATTAAGCACCACCTGCTGCTGATTGCTCGCAATCACTCAATAATGCAATTAATTAAACTTTTAATTGATTGATAACCTAGATGTTGCTCAGATTTCCCTCCAAAACGTTTGTGCTGTCATTGCAAAGACCAGCATGCTGCAGGCTGCAGCAAATTTGCATAATTAATCCCGCCCACTTTTCCAACACTGATAATGCACGCTGCCAGCCAGCCAGCCAGCCAGCCAGCCAGCCAGCAATACATACTCTGACTTCTTCACAATGGATATGTACTGGACACTTTTATTCCATGAAGTGATTACACAGATTTACATGATAACAATGATTAAATAAATACATGGGATCAGGTGAACAGAATTGCATCGTGCACAGCACATGATAGAGAATAACAATCAGACTAGCGATCAATCCAAACGAAACAATAACAGTTAACAAACATTGCTACAAGTGTCCATAATTCAAGGAATGTCATGTTTTTGGTCCGTTCCGTCCAGGCTTCATTCAGGCATCATGCCATGCCGCAGACAGGGGGAGGCAGAGCTCGCACTTAGACAGAACAGAGAAAAAAGCAGGGAAGGAAGGAAGAAGGAGAACAAGTTTGCCTTCGTTCTCGCCAAGTGAGAGTCCAGTGGCTTTTTGCATTTTTTGTTCAATCAAAAAATCTATTTTTTAACCAGCATAAGAGAGGTGCACCGGTCCTGGAGGTACTGCAATACCAGGTCAATGCGTGGAGTGGACAGAGCAAGCTCTTCTTCCATCTCCCTGTTCCAAAAATCCATTTAATATATGGTCCCCAGATAGGGGACGTATCAGATATTAAACTGATAAGAACAGATACTACACTTGATCTTAGCCAAAAGGCCGAGAAGCGATAACCAGAATGGGCGCCCAGCTACTCACCTGCCGTTCGCTGGCGCTTGTTCAGCTTGCGGTGAGCCTTGGCCACAGTGCTGCCTGCCTGCCGCCTTTTCCTCATCTAGCTGTAAGCTGGCTACAAATAGCAACAGAGACAAAGTCACCACCAGAGCAGCAAACAACCTCTAAACCCTTGAAACCCAGCTCCCCTTCTTAACCTTGTCCATTCATTCCTCCCCCTCCCCTCCAGACATACCTTGCACCTCTGTCTCTCCTGCTCAGCTGCTACCGCTGATAAGGTGCCTAACGAGGTTGCTGGATCACCTGGTCTGTCTGTTCCTCTTCAGCTGCAAGTAGGGTAGATAGAGCAAGCAATTAAGCACCACCTGCTGCTGATTGCTCGCAATCACTCAATAATGCAATTAATTAAACTTTTAATTGATTGATAACCTAGATGTTGCTCAGATTTCCCTCCAAAACGTTTGTGCTGTCATTGCAAAGACCAGCATGCTGCAGGCTGCAGCAAATTTGCATAATTAATCCCGCCCACTTTTCCAACACTGATAATGCACGCTGCCAGCCAGCCAGCCAGCCAGCCAGCCAGCCAGCAATACATACTCTGACTTCTTCACAATGGATATGTACTGGACACTTTTATTCCATGAAGTGATTACACAGATTTACATGATAACAATGATTAAATAAATACATGGGATCAGGTGAACAGAATTGCATCGTGCACAGCACATGATAGAGAATAACAATCAGACTAGCGATCAATCCAAACGAAACAATAACAGTTAACAAACATTGCTACAAGTGTCCATAATTCAAGGAATGTCATGTTTTTGGTCCGTTCCGTCCAGGCTTCATTCAGGCATCATGCCATGCCGCAGACAGGGGGAGGCAGAGCTCGCACTTAGACAGAACAGAGAAAAAAGCAGGGAAGGAAGGAAGAAGGAGAACAAGTTTGCCTTCGTTCTCGCCAAGTGAGAGTCCAGTGGCTTTTTGCATTTTTTGTTCAATCAAAAAATCTATTTTTTAACCAGCATAAGAGAGGTGCACCGGTCCTGGAGGTACTGCAATACCAGGTCAATGCGTGGAGTGGACAGAGCAAGCTCTTCTTCCATCTCCCTGTTCCAAAAATCCATTTAATATATGGTCCCCAGATAGGGGACGTATCAGATATTAAACTGATAAGAACAGATACTACACTTGATCTTAGCCAAAAGGCCGAGAAGCGATAACCAGAATGGGCGCCCAGCTACTCACCTGCCGTTCGCTGGCGCTTGTTCAGCTTGCGGTGAGCCTTGGCCACAGTGCTGCCTGCCTGCCGCCTTTTCCTCATCTAGCTGTAAGCTGGCTACAAATAGCAACAGAGACAAAGTCACCACCAGAGCAGCAAACAACCTCTAAACCCTTGAAACCCAGCTCCCCTTCTTAACCTTGTCCATTCATTCCTCCCCCTCCCCTCCAGACATACCTTGCACCTCTGTCTCTCCTGCTCAGCTGCTACCGCTGATAAGGTGCCTAACGAGGTTGCTGGATCACCTGGTCTGTCTGTTCCTCTTCAGCTGCAAGTAGGGTAGATAGAGCAAGCAATTAAGCACCACCTGCTGCTGATTGCTCGCAATCACTCAATAATGCAATTAATTAAACTTTTAATTGATTGATAACCTAGATGTTGCTCAGATTTCCCTCCAAAACGTTTGTGCTGTCATTGCAAAGACCAGCATGCTGCAGGCTGCAGCAAATTTGCATAATTAATCCCGCCCACTTTTCCAACACTGATAATGCACGCTGCCAGCCAGCCAGCCAGCCAGCCAGCCAGCCAGCCAGCCAGCCAGCCAGCAATACATACTCTGACTTCTTCACAATGGATATGTACTGGACACTTTTATTCCATGAAGTGATTACACAGATTTACATGATAACAATGATTAAATAAATACATGGGATCAGGTGAACAGAATTGCATCGTGCACAGCACATGATAGAGAATAACAATCAGACTAGCGATCAATCCAAACGAAACAATAACAGTTAACAAACATTGCTACAAGTGTCCATAATTCAAGGAATGTCATGTTTTTGGTCCGTTCCGTCCAGGCTTCATTCAGGCATCATGCCATGCCGCAGACAGGGGGAGGCAGAGCTCGCACTTAGACAGAACAGAGAAAAAAGCAGGGAAGGAAGGAAGAAGGAGAACAAGTTTGCCTTCGTTCTCGCCAAGTGAGAGTCCAGTGGCTTTTTGCATTTTTTGTTCAATCAAAAAATCTATTTTTTAACCAGCATAAGAGAGGTGCACCGGTCCTGGAGGTACTGCAATACCAGGTCAATGCGTGGAGTGGACAGAGCAAGCTCTTCTTCCATCTCCCTGTTCCAAAAATCCATTTAATATATGGTCCCCAGATAGGGGACGTATCAGATATTAAACTGATAAGAACAGATACTACACTTGATCTTAGCCAAAAGGCCGAGAAGCGATAACCAGAATGGGCGCCCAGCTACTCACCTGCCGTTCGCTGGCGCTTGTTCAGCTTGCGGTGAGCCTTGGCCACAGTGCTGCCTGCCTGCCGCCTTTTCCTCATCTAGCTGTAAGCTGGCTACAAATAGCAACAGAGACAAAGTCACCACCAGAGCAGCAAACAACCTCTAAACCCTTGAAACCCAGCTCCCCTTCTTAACCTTGTCCATTCATTCCTCCCCCTCCCCTCCAGACATACCTTGCACCTCTGTCTCTCCTGCTCAGCTGCTACCGCTGATAAGGTGCCTAACGAGGTTGCTGGATCACCTGGTCTGTCTGTTCCTCTTCAGCTGCAAGTAGGGTAGATAGAGCAAGCAATTAAGCACCACCTGCTGCTGATTGCTCGCAATCACTCAATAATGCAATTAATTAAACTTTTAATTGATTGATAACCTAGATGTTGCTCAGATTTCCCTCCAAAACGTTTGTGCTGTCATTGCAAAGACCAGCATGCTGCAGGCTGCAGCAAATTTGCATAATTAATCCCGCCCACTTTTCCAACACTGATAATGCACGCTGCCAGCCAGCCAGCCAGCCAGCCAGCCAGCCAGCCAGCCAGCCAGCCAGCAATACATACTCTGACTTCTTCACAATGGATATGTACTGGACACTTTTATTCCATGAAGTGATTACACAGATTTACATGATAACAATGATTAAATAAATACATGGGATCAGGTGAACAGAATTGCATCGTGCACAGCACATGATAGAGAATAACAATCAGACTAGCGATCAATCCAAACGAAACAATAACAGTTAACAAACATTGCTACAAGTGTCCATAATTCAAGGAATGTCATGTTTTTGGTCCGTTCCGTCCAGGCTTCATTCAGGCATCATGCCATGCCGCAGACAGGGGGAGGCAGAGCTCGCACTTAGACAGAACAGAGAAAAAAGCAGGGAAGGAAGGAAGAAGGAGAACAAGTTTGCCTTCGTTCTCGCCAAGTGAGAGTCCAGTGGCTTTTTGCATTTTTTGTTCAATCAAAAAATCTATTTTTTAACCAGCATAAGAGAGGTGCACCGGTCCTGGAGGTACTGCAATACCAGGTCAATGCGTGGAGTGGACAGAGCAAGCTCTTCTTCCATCTCCCTGTTCCAAAAATCCATTTAATATATGGTCCCCAGATAGGGGACGTATCAGATATTAAACTGATAAGAACAGATACTACACTTGATCTTAGCCAAAAGGCCGAGAAGCGATAACCAGAATGGGCGCCCAGCTACTCACCTGCCGTTCGCTGGCGCTTGTTCAGCTTGCGGTGAGCCTTGGCCACAGTGCTGCCTGCCTGCCGCCTTTTCCTCATCTAGCTGTAAGCTGGCTACAAATAGCAACAGAGACAAAGTCACCACCAGAGCAGCAAACAACCTCTAAACCCTTGAAACCCAGCTCCCCTTCTTAACCTTGTCCATTCATTCCTCCCCCTCCCCTCCAGACATACCTTGCACCTCTGTCTCTCCTGCTCAGCTGCTACCGCTGATAAGGTGCCTAACGAGGTTGCTGGATCACCTGGTCTGTCTGTTCCTCTTCAGCTGCAAGTAGGGTAGATAGAGCAAGCAATTAAGCACCACCTGCTGCTGATTGCTCGCAATCACTCAATAATGCAATTAATTAAACTTTTAATTGATTGATAACCTAGATGTTGCTCAGATTTCCCTCCAAAACGTTTGTGCTGTCATTGCAAAGACCAGCATGCTGCAGGCTGCAGCAAATTTGCATAATTAATCCCGCCCACTTTTCCAACACTGATAATGCACGCTGCCAGCCAGCCAGCCAGCCAGCCAGCCAGCCAGCCAGCCAGCCAGCCAGCCAGCAATACATACTCTGACTTCTTCACAATGGATATGTACTGGACACTTTTATTCCATGAAGTGATTACACAGATTTACATGATAACAATGATTAAATAAATACATGGGATCAGGTGAACAGAATTGCATCGTGCACAGCACATGATAGAGAATAACAATCAGACTAGCGATCAATCCAAACGAAACAATAACAGTTAACAAACATTGCTACAAGTGTCCATAATTCAAGGAATGTCATGTTTTTGGTCCGTTCCGTCCAGGCTTCATTCAGGCATCATGCCATGCCGCAGACAGGGGGAGGCAGAGCTCGCACTTAGACAGAACAGAGAAAAAAGCAGGGAAGGAAGGAAGAAGGAGAACAAGTTTGCCTTCGTTCTCGCCAAGTGAGAGTCCAGTGGCTTTTTGCATTTTTTGTTCAATCAAAAAATCTATTTTTTAACCAGCATAAGAGAGGTGCACCGGTCCTGGAGGTACTGCAATACCAGGTCAATGCGTGGAGTGGACAGAGCAAGCTCTTCTTCCATCTCCCTGTTCCAAAAATCCATTTAATATATGGTCCCCAGATAGGGGACGTATCAGATATTAAACTGATAAGAACAGATACTACACTTGATCTTAGCCAAAAGGCCGAGAAGCGATAACCAGAATGGGCGCCCAGCTACTCACCTGCCGTTCGCTGGCGCTTGTTCAGCTTGCGGTGAGCCTTGGCCACAGTGCTGCCTGCCTGCCGCCTTTTCCTCATCTAGCTGTAAGCTGGCTACAAATAGCAACAGAGACAAAGTCACCACCAGAGCAGCAAACAACCTCTAAACCCTTGAAACCCAGCTCCCCTTCTTAACCTTGTCCATTCATTCCTCCCCCTCCCCTCCAGACATACCTTGCACCTCTGTCTCTCCTGCTCAGCTGCTACCGCTGATAAGGTGCCTAACGAGGTTGCTGGATCACCTGGTCTGTCTGTTCCTCTTCAGCTGCAAGTAGGGTAGATAGAGCAAGCAATTAAGCACCACCTGCTGCTGATTGCTCGCAATCACTCAATAATGCAATTAATTAAACTTTTAATTGATTGATAACCTAGATGTTGCTCAGATTTCCCTCCAAAACGTTTGTGCTGTCATTGCAAAGACCAGCATGCTGCAGGCTGCAGCAAATTTGCATAATTAATCCCGCCCACTTTTCCAACACTGATAATGCACGCTGCCAGCCAGCCAGCCAGCCAGCCAGCCAGCCAGCCAGCCAGCCAGCCAGCCAGCAATACATACTCTGACTTCTTCACAATGGATATGTACTGGACACTTTTATTCCATGAAGTGATTACACAGATTTACATGATAACAATGATTAAATAAATACATGGGATCAGGTGAACAGAATTGCATCGTGCACAGCACATGATAGAGAATAACAATCAGACTAGCGATCAATCCAAACGAAACAATAACAGTTAACAAACATTGCTACAAGTGTCCATAATTCAAGGAATGTCATGTTTTTGGTCCGTTCCGTCCAGGCTTCATTCAGGCATCATGCCATGCCGCAGACAGGGGGAGGCAGAGCTCGCACTTAGACAGAACAGAGAAAAAAGCAGGGAAGGAAGGAAGAAGGAGAACAAGTTTGCCTTCGTTCTCGCCAAGTGAGAGTCCAGTGGCTTTTTGCATTTTTTGTTCAATCAAAAAATCTATTTTTTAACCAGCATAAGAGAGGTGCACCGGTCCTGGAGGTACTGCAATACCAGGTCAATGCGTGGAGTGGACAGAGCAAGCTCTTCTTCCATCTCCCTGTTCCAAAAATCCATTTAATATATGGTCCCCAGATAGGGGACGTATCAGATATTAAACTGATAAGAACAGATTTTTTTTTTTTTTTTTTTTTTTTTTTTTTTTTTTTTTATTAACCACTCAGTCACAGAGCTTTTCCTCCAGTTGAAATTCAAGGAACCTCTCAATAACATCATCATGATCTTTGCAATAAAATAATAATAAGAAATAAACATCACATAAATCACAAATAAACAATTCCCACCACCCTCAAACCACAGCAAACCACCCACCCATCGAAAAAAAAAACCCCACTGCAAACACATTAAAACAAAGGATTCTTACCTTCCTACTTACCCCATATATTTAGCATTCAAATAAATAACATAGTACTTTGATAAACCCACACACCCCTCCACCCAACATTACCTATACCCACCTCCGTTCTTCCATTTTTAACCTACATGAAAATCAAATGGTACAGATTAATTCAATCACAAATCATCAATATTTACATAATAAACCCCTATTTTTTTTTTTTTTTATTTTTTTTTTTTTTTTTTTTTTTTTTTTTTTTTTTTTTTTTTTTTTTTTTTTTTCCTTCAATACTTATACATATTTACTTCAATATCTAATTAACACATAAATATATACATAACTTTGTCAATAATCACCCACCACCCTCCATTTCTTGTACAACTTTTTACCTTCCTATGAAATCACACAAACCCGCCACCTGCTTCCTCTCTACGCACACCATTTTTTCCATTTTTTGGTTTTCCAAATACCTTCAGCATCCATTTCACCAAACTTTCTCACATCTCTCAAATAATATAAATACATTTTACCTTTAATCATTCGTACACACGCATCCCTTGTTAAACATTCTTTTTTGAAAACTATTAAATTCCTCACATCCCACACTGTCTCTTTTATACAAGCCATTAACATCCACAAAATTCTCTCCTTCACTCCCTCAATCTTACCCTCACCAAACATTAGAACTTCATAAGAAAAAACAGAAATACCAGTCAATCCTACTACCATCTTCAACAATTTTCCCAACAATTCTCTAACAAACACACAATTCCAAAACACATGTACAACATTTTCTCTCCCTCCACAACCTTCCCTCGGACACATTTCAGACCTCGCTAACCTTCTTCCATACTGTACCTCTCTCGTTGCCAAACAATTATGCACTGCCATCCACGCTATATCCCTCTGTCTATTAGCTATTTCTATCTCATTTATCCTCTTCCACACTCTTATACTCTGATTTTCATTCAAACCATCAATACCAATTACAGTTTCCTTCTCATCCAAAATTTTAAAAACCTTTTTCTTGTCACACCATTCCTCACTGGAAACATTCTGCAAACCATACTTACACATACAGACTTCAATCCTCTTATAAAACCAGGGTAAAATTAAACACAATGGTTTAGTCCGTTCCACCATACACAAACCATACTTTCTCAAACTCATTCCCACAGCATATTTCAACATACATGCAATCACATTGTCTTTTTTACTGATTCTAATACACATTCGAACATAATGAATTAATAAAAATCTACTCACATCCGGAACATTCATACCCCCATTTTTGCGTTGTTTTACCACTTTCACTCTTTCCAATCTTTCCATTCTACTCCCCCAGAAAAACAAAAAAATTATTCTATTTAACTTTCTTAAACTTTTATCATTAATAGGAAAAACAAAATTTAAATATAACATAATAGGTAACAGGATTGCTTTAATAATTAATACCTTGCCCTCAAACGATAACACTCTATCATTCCACAAGCCAATCTTCTGATTCACACGACAAACTACTCTATTCCAACTCTCTTTCCCTTTTAATTCTTCATCGTATTTAACTCCCAACACTTCAATCTCATTCTCAACCACTGGCCATCCACATAACTCTAACTCACTCCATCTCCCAAAAGCTTTACAAGCACATTTATCCCAATTTACTCTAAAACCACTAGTCATACAAAACACTTCCACTAACAATTTCACTCTCCGTAAACCAGCTTGCGTTCTACATATTACAGTTACGTCATCCATGTAGCCGATCACTTTCAAACTCCTCGCATTACTCCCTGGCACTTCAACACCCCTCACCACTTTGTCATTCATAATAATTCGTAATAAAGGTTCAATCACGCAAATAAAAAGCACCGGCGACAAGGGGCAACCTTGTCTCACTCCTGAATGCACACTAAAGCTTTTTGTCATCCACCCATTTACTTGCACCACACTCTCAATCCCCTCATATAAACATTTGATCCAATTTATCACTCTCATCGGCAACCCCATTCTATCTAAAATCTCAAACATAAACTCATGCGCAACTCTATCATACGCTTTTTCAAAGTCTATTGTTGCAATCGCCACTTCAATTTTCCTCTCCTTACAAAACCACAATACATCTCTCAAAACAATCAAACTCTCTGCAATTTGTCTACCAGGCACAGCACACACTTGCTCCTCTCCCACCATACTTACAATCACTTCTTTCATTCTATTAGCAATCACCTTCGCTATGATTTTGTAATCAACATTTAACAGTGTTATCGGCCTCCAATTTCTCAAGTCGCTCCTTTCACCCTTTTTATAAATTAACACAATTACTCCCTTTCTCATAGATTCAGACAACATACCATGACATAAAACCAACTTACATACTTCAACAAAATCTTCCTCAATTACCTCCCAAAACATCCGATAAAATTCAACAGATAAACCATCACTCCCTGGAGTTTTATTACATTTAAACTGAGAAATAGTATCAATTACCTCCTTCTTATTCACGTCTCTTTCTAACCACCTCGCATCATTTTCACTCAATCTATTCTCAATACCATTCAACACTTCCTCTTCTGAACTAACATTTCGCTTTTTTTCCCCATATAAATGCTTATAAAACTTTCTTACTTCATTCAACATTTTCTCCTTACTTTGAACTAATTCACCTTCCTCATTCAAAACTCCATCCATCCCTTTTCTACATTCATACGCTTTTTTAAAAAAGAATCTCGTGCATTTCTCATCATTTTCCATTACCTTCAACTTAGCTGCAAAAACAATCTTTCTGCCTAAAGCTTCCAAACATTTTCCTCTATTCTCTCTTGCCTCCTTCAATTCATCATCCACCTCCCATCCACCTTCTCTCAATTTACACAGATAGTCTATCCTTCTCCGAAATTTATCCAAACACTCACTTTCTTGCCTTGCTATCTTACGACCTTTATTTTGAAAAAAATATTTTGTTTCTCTTTTCACCCATTCCCACCATTCAATCAAATTCTTAAAGTTCTTCTTACACTTCCTCCATACTGCATACTTTCTACTATATTCCATTCTTACATTTTCATCCACCAACATACTAACATTCAATTTCCAAAACCCTCTGCCAAAAACTAATTTTTCATCCAACCTCACCTTACATCCCAACAACATATGGTCTGAAAAAGAAACACTCCATGTGCGTAGAGATTCCACTTTAACACCCTGTGAAATGAAACAAAAGTCTATGCGAGATCTTACTGAACCTTTATCACTCACAAACGTAAATTTTTCATCATCCCCTATCACCCCTATCGTGTCTATAAGTCCAAAATCCTTGATTAGGTTTTTTAACATTTTCCCTGTACTATCTAATTTATACCCGTCACCCAAACCTACCCTATCTTCCTTCCTAATAATACAATTAAAATCTCCACACAAAAAAGTGATTTCCCTCCCTGGCAATATCAGCCCCAAACACTCAAAAACCTCCAATCTTTCATTCTTATTAACTGGTGCATACACATTTATTAACCTATACTCAATACCTCTATACAGAAAATTAACTATTAATACCCTCCCTGAAACAATTTCTAGTGTCTTCAAAATAGTATATTCCCACCCCTTAAATAACACCGCCACACCAATATTTTTACCCACACCAAAAGAAAAAAAACTTGGACCCTTTTCCCATTTGGAAATCATTGGTTTATCTGTCAAACCACATTCTTGTAGACAGATGATCTGAAAAGTTAGTTTACTCAAAAAGTCAAAAATAACAGCCCTCCTCACTGCGGACTTAATACTCCTCACATTGAGGGTGGCTACTTGGAACATAGATCAGAGGTTATACAACCTCATCATATCACGTTCCATCATCTGATCCACAGCTTCCTTCTTGGTCTACATTGAAACCAGTAATGTCAAACAAACGTGACACCGCCTGAGAATCAAAAACCGGTGAATATGACCCAGAAACTTCAGACTCAGACCGATCTCCAAACTCAGGGGAAGAAACCACCATTAGCTTTGGAAAGTCTTCAGTATGAAGCTCTTTGCCTTTTCTTTTTTGCTTCTTTGAAGCAGGAACCATTTTACTGGCACCCCCTTCATCCTCAGCTGCTATATCTAGGGGGCCTGCTATTTCTTCTTCCATTGCAACCGGTTCCACCGCTTCCACAGCCTCGCCTACAAGTGCAACCTTATTTTCTTCCTTCTCTTTCTTTTTAACCAAGTCTGCAGCCATAATTTCTGCATGTCTTTCCTCATGCTCCTGTCTGGACCGCAATTGTGTGCCGAAGGTTGGGATAAACGGAATCTGCACTTTTTTCCCATCGCTCATACTTGTACTTGCAGACTCCGTTTGACGTGACCCGTCTGCAGGCTCTGCCCAGGGGGAACCCTTCGTCAAATCCGGGCAGAATCTAGCCATATGGCGTTCAGACCCGCATAAATCACATTTTCGCCTTTCAGCACATTCTGACGCAGTATGTCCCTCCCCAAAGCAATTCCTGCAGCACATACCTTTAGCACATTCCACCATCACGTGTCCAAACTGAAAGCAATTTCGACAAAACTTCGGTTGTCCGGGGTAAAACAGATAACCCCGATTCCCTCCAATTGAAAAGTTCTGAGGCGGATGTTTCAAACCACCCGTCTCAGAAGGATCTGTCCGTAAAACAACAAAAAATTTTCTTTTACCATTATACACACCGAAGGTGTTAACTAACTTCACTGGGTTAGACACTTGTGAACAGTACCTACTTAGAAAGGTCTTTATCTCCTCATCGGTAACAAAGGGGTTGTACATATGTACGCACATAGGTATCCTTGACACCGGAACAAAAGGAATAAACTTGATACCTTTCAGTATGTCCTCTTCCAACTTCAGATTCAGCCTCTCCATGACAGTTGACACGTGAACTTGCTCCGTAAAGGTAACGTCATATATGCCTCGGGCCTGGAAGTCCTGTACGCAGAACAACCAAGCCCTCGGCACTCCCAACAGCTCCTCCAGGATCTCACGTTGGACAACGTATAAACCTACCTCGTTCCTTCTCTCCGCAACCACAAAAACCCTGATGGTCTTAGGAATCGAGGGGCCGCCTCCCTCCATCGCAGATCGCCTCCCGTTTCCGGAGTCAGCGCGGATCGCCCCCCAATAGCAGCATCCAGACCGTGTCCCCACTGGGAGAACACAGTCCGGAAGGCCGAGGGGCTAGCGTTGCCGATCCTCCGGAACCTTCTGGTAAGACAAGAATGAACTTGATCTTAGCCAAAAGGCCGAGAAGCGATAACCAGAATGGGCGCCCAGCTACTCACCTGCCGTTCGCTGGCGCTTGTTCAGCTTGCGGTGAGCCTTGGCCACAGTGCTGCCTGCCTGCCGCCTTTTCCTCATCTAGCTGTAAGCTGGCTACAAATAGCAACAGAGACAAAGTCACCACCAGAGCAGCAAACAACCTCTAAACCCTTGAAACCCAGCTCCCCTTCTTAACCTTGTCCATTCATTCCTCCCCCTCCCCTCCAGACATACCTTGCACCTCTGTCTCTCCTGCTCAGCTGCTACCGCTGATAAGGTGCCTAACGAGGTTGCTGGATCACCTGGTCTGTCTGTTCCTCTTCAGCTGCAAGTAGGGTAGATAGAGCAAGCAATTAAGCACCACCTGCTGCTGATTGCTCGCAATCACTCAATAATGCAATTAATTAAACTTTTAATTGATTGATAACCTAGATGTTGCTCAGATTTCCCTCCAAAACGTTTGTGCTGTCATTGCAAAGACCAGCATGCTGCAGGCTGCAGCAAATTTGCATAATTAATCCCGCCCACTTTTCCAACACTGATAATGCACGCTGCCAGCCAGCCAGCCAGCCAGCCAGCCAGCCAGCCAGCCAGCCAGCCAGCAATACATACTCTGACTTCTTCACAATGGATATGTACTGGACACTTTTATTCCATGAAGTGATTACACAGATTTACATGATAACAATGATTAAATAAATACATGGGATCAGGTGAACAGAATTGCATCGTGCACAGCACATGATAGAGAATAACAATCAGACTAGCGATCAATCCAAACGAAACAATAACAGTTAACAAACATTGCTACAAGTGTCCATAATTCAAGGAATGTCATGTTTTTGGTCCGTTCCGTCCAGGCTTCATTCAGGCATCATGCCATGCCGCAGACAGGGGGAGGCAGAGCTCGCACTTAGACAGAACAGAGAAAAAAGCAGGGAAGGAAGGAAGAAGGAGAACAAGTTTGCCTTCGTTCTCGCCAAGTGAGAGTCCAGTGGCTTTTTGCATTTTTTGTTCAATCAAAAAATCTATTTTTTAACCAGCATAAGAGAGGTGCACCGGTCCTGGAGGTACTGCAATACCAGGTCAATGCGTGGAGTGGACAGAGCAAGCTCTTCTTCCATCTCCCTGTTCCAAAAATCCATTTAATATATGGTCCCCAGATAGGGGACGTATCAGATATTAAACTGATAAGAACAGATACTACACTTGATCTTAGCCAAAAGGCCGAGAAGCGATAACCAGAATGGGCGCCCAGCTACTCACCTGCCGTTCGCTGGCGCTTGTTCAGCTTGCGGTGAGCCTTGGCCACAGTGCTGCCTGCCTGCCGCCTTTTCCTCATCTAGCTGTAAGCTGGCTACAAATAGCAACAGAGACAAAGTCACCACCAGAGCAGCAAACAACCTCTAAACCCTTGAAACCCAGCTCCCCTTCTTAACCTTGTCCATTCATTCCTCCCCCTCCCCTCCAGACATACCTTGCACCTCTGTCTCTCCTGCTCAGCTGCTACCGCTGATAAGGTGCCTAACGAGGTTGCTGGATCACCTGGTCTGTCTGTTCCTCTTCAGCTGCAAGTAGGGTAGATAGAGCAAGCAATTAAGCACCACCTGCTGCTGATTGCTCGCAATCACTCAATAATGCAATTAATTAAACTTTTAATTGATTGATAACCTAGATGTTGCTCAGATTTCCCTCCAAAACGTTTGTGCTGTCATTGCAAAGACCAGCATGCTGCAGGCTGCAGCAAATTTGCATAATTAATCCCGCCCACTTTTCCAACACTGATAATGCACGCTGCCAGCCAGCCAGCCAGCCAGCCAGCCAGCCAGCCAGCCAGCAATACATACTCTGACTTCTTCACAATGGATATGTACTGGACACTTTTATTCCATGAAGTGATTACACAGATTTACATGATAACAATGATTAAATAAATACATGGGATCAGGTGAACAGAATTGCATCGTGCACAGCACATGATAGAGAATAACAATCAGACTAGCGATCAATCCAAACGAAACAATAACAGTTAACAAACATTGCTACAAGTGTCCATAATTCAAGGAATGTCATGTTTTTGGTCCGTTCCGTCCAGGCTTCATTCAGGCATCATGCCATGCCGCAGACAGGGGGAGGCAGAGCTCGCACTTAGACAGAACAGAGAAAAAAGCAGGGAAGGAAGGAAGAAGGAGAACAAGTTTGCCTTCGTTCTCGCCAAGTGAGAGTCCAGTGGCTTTTTGCATTTTTTGTTCAATCAAAAAATCTATTTTTTAACCAGCATAAGAGAGGTGCACCGGTCCTGGAGGTACTGCAATACCAGGTCAATGCGTGGAGTGGACAGAGCAAGCTCTTCTTCCATCTCCCTGTTCCAAAAATCCATTTAATATATGGTCCCCAGATAGGGGACGTATCAGATATTAAACTGATAAGAACAGATTTTTTTTTTTTTTTTTTTTTTTTAACCACTCAGTCACAGAGCTTTTCCTCCAGTTGAAATTCAAGGAACCTCTCAATAACATCATCATGATCTTTGCAATAAAATAATAATAAGAAATAAACATCACATAAATCACAAATAAACAATTCCCACCACCCTCAAACCACAGCAAACCACCCACCCATCGAAAAAAACCCCACTGCAAACACATTAAAACAAAGGATTCTTACCTTCCTACTTACCCCATATATTTAGCATTCAAATAAATATCATAGTACATTGATAAACCCACACACCCCACCACCCAACATTACCTATACCCACCTCCGTTCTTCCATTTTTAACCTACATGAAAATCAAATGGTACAGATTAATTCAATCACAAATCATCAATATTTACATAATAAACCCCTATATTTTTTTTTTTTTTTTTTTTTTTTTTTTTTTCCAATACATATACATATTTACTTCAATATCTAATTAACACATAAATATATACATAACTTTGTCAATAATCACCCACCCCCTCCATTTCTTGTACAACTTTTTTACCTTCCTATTAAATCACACAAACCCACCACCTGCTTCCTCTCTACGCACACCATTTTTTCCATTTTTTGGTTTTCCAAATACCTTCAGCATCCATTTCACCAAACTTTCTCACATCTCTCAAGTAATATAAATACATTTTACCTTTAATCATTCGTACACACGCATCCCTTGTTAAACATTCTTTTTTGAAAACAATTAAATTCCTCACATCCCACACTGTCTCTTTTATACAAGCCATTAACATCCACAAAATTCTCTCCTTCACTCCCTCAATCTTACCCTCACCAAACATTAGAACTTCATAAGAAAAAACAGAAATACCAGTCAATCCTACTACCATCTTCAATAATTTTCCCAACAATTCTCTAACAAACACACAATTCCAAAAAACATGTACAACATTTTCTCTCCCTCCACAACCTTCCCTCGGACACATTTCAGATCTCGCTAACCTTCTTCCATACTGTACCTCTCTCGTTGCCAAACAATTATGCACTGCCATCCACGCTATATCCCTCTGTCTATTAGCTATTTCTATCTCATTTATCCTCTTCCACACTCTTATACTCTGATTTTCATTCAAACCATCAATACCAATTACAGTTTCCTTCTCATCCAAAATTTTAAAAACCTTTTTCTTGTCACACCATTCCTCACTGGAAACATTCTGCAAACCATACTTACACATACAAACTTCAATCCTCTTATAAAACCAGGGTAAAATTAAACACAATGGTTTAGTCTGTTCCACCATACACAAACCATACTTTCTCAAACTCATTCCAGCAGCATACTTCAACATACATGCAATCACATTGTCTTTTTTACTGATTCTGATACACATTCGAACATAATGAATTAATAAAAATCTACTCACATCCGGAACATTCATACCCCCATTTTTGCGTTGTTTTACCACTTTCACTCTTTCCAATCTTTCCATTCTACTCCCCCAGAAAAACAAAAAAATTATTCTATTTAACTTTCTTAAACTTTTATCATTAATAGGAAAAACAAAATTTAAATATAACATAATAGGTAACAGGATTGCTTTAATAATTAATACCTTGCCCTCAAACGATAACACTCTATCATTCCACAAGCCAATCTTCTGATTCACACGACAAACTACTCTATTCCAACTCTCTTTCCCTTTTAATTCTTCATCGTATTTAACTCCCAACACTTCAATCTCATTCTCAACCACTGGCCATCCACATAACTCTAACTCACTCCATCTCCCAAAAGCTTTGCAAGCACATTTATCCCAATTTACTCTAAAACCACTAGTCATACAAAACACTTCCACTAACAATTTCACTCTCCGTAAACCAGCTTGCGTTCTACATATTACAGTTACGTCATCCATGTAGCCGATCACTTTCAAACTCCTCGCATTACTCCCTGGAACTTCAACACCCCTCACCACTTTGTCATTCATAATACTACGTAATAAAGGTTCAATCACGCAAATAAATAGCACCGGCGACAAGGGGCAACCTTGTCTCACTCCTGAATGCACACTAAAGCTTTTTGTCATCCACCCATTTACTTGCACCACACTCTCAATCCCCTCATATAAACATTTGATCCAATTTATCACTTTCGTCGGCAAACCCATTCTATCTAAAATCTCAAACATAAACTCATGCGCAACTCTATCATACGCTTTTTCAAAGTCTATTGTTGCAATCGCCACTTCAATTTTCCTCTCCTTACAAAACCACAATACATCTCTCAGAACAATCAAACTCTCTGCAATCTGTCTACCAGGCACAGCACACACTTGCTCCTCTCCCACCATACTTACAATCACTTCTTTCATTCTATTAGCAATCACCTTCGCTATGATTTTGTAATCAACATTTAACAGTGTTATCGGCCTCCAATTTCTCAAGTCGCTCCTTTCACCCTTTTTATAAATTAACACAATTACTCCCTTTCTCATAGATTCAGACAACATACCATGACATAAAACCAACTTACATACTTCAACAAAATCTTCCTCAATTACCTCCCAAAACATCCGATAAAATTCAACAGATAAACCATCACTCCCTGGAGTTTTATTACATTTAAACTGAGAAATAGTATCAATTACCTCCTTCTTATTCACGTCTCTTTCTAACCACCTCGCATCATCTTCACTCAATCTATTCTCAATACCAGTCAACACTTCCTCTTCTGAACTAACATTTCGCTTTTTTTCCCCATATAAATGCTTATAAAACTTTCTTACTTCATCCAACATTTTCTCCTTACTTTGAACTAATTCACCTTCCTCATTCAAAACTCCATCCATCCCTTTTCTACATTCATACGCTTTTTTAAAAAAGAATCTCGTGCATTTCTCATCATTTTCCATTACTTTCAACTTAGCTGCAAAAACAATCTTTCTACCTAAAGCTTCCAAACATTTTCCTCTATTCTCTCTTGCCTCCTTCAATTCATCATCCACCTCCCATCCACCTTCTCTCAATTTACACAAATAGTCTATCCTTCTTCGAAATTTATCCAAACACTCACTTTCTTGCCTTGCTATCTTACGACCTTTATTTTGAAAAAAATATTTTGTTTCTCTTTTCACCCATTCCCACCATTCAATCAAATTCTTAAAGTTCTTCTTACATTTCCTCCATACTGCATACTTTCTACTATATTCCATTCTTACATTTTCATCCACCAGCATACTAACATTCAATTTCCAAAACCCTCTGCCAAAAACTAATTTTTCATCCAACTTCACCTTACATCCCAACAACATATGGTCTGAAAAAGAAACACTCCATGTGCGTAGAGATTCCACTCTAACACCCTGTGAAATGAAACAAAAGTCTATGCGAGATCTTACTGAACCTTTATCACTCACAAACGTAAATTTTTCATCATCCCCTATCACCCCTATCGTGTCTATAAGCCCAAAATCCTTGATTAGGTTTTTTAACATTTTCCCTGTACTATCTAATTTATACCCGTCCCCCAAACCTACCCTATCTTCCTTCCTAATAATACAATTAAAATCCCCACACAAAAAAGTGATTTCCCTCCCTGGCAATATCAGCCCCAAACACTCAAAAACCTCCAATCTTTCATTCTTATTAACTGGTGCATACACATTTATTAACCTATACTCAATACCTCTATACAGAAAATTAACTATTAATACCCTCCCTGAAACAATTTCTAGTGTCTTCAAAATAGTATATTCCCACCCCTTAAATAACACCGCCACACCAATATTTTTACCCACACCAAAAGAAAAAAAACTTGGACCCTTTTCCCATTTGGAAATCATTGGTTTATCTGTCAAACCACATTCTTGTAGACAGATGATCTGAAAAGTTAGTTTACTCAAAAAATCAAAAATAACAGCCCTCCTCACTGCGGACTTAATACTCCTCACATTGAGGGTGGCTACTTGGAACATAGATCAGAGGTTATACAACCTCATCATATCACGTTCCATCATCTGATCCACAGCTTCCTTCTTGGTCTACATTGAAACCAGTAATGTCAAACAAACGTGACACCGCCTGAGAATCAAAAACCGGTGAATATGACCCAGAAACTTCAGACTCAGACCGATCTCCAAACTCAGGGGAAGAAACCACCATTAGCTTTGGAAAGTCTTCAGTATGAAGCTCTTTGCCTTTTCTTTTTTGCTTCTTTGAAGCAGGAACCATTTTACTGGTACCCTCTTCATCCTCAGCTGCTATATCTAGGGGGCCTGCTATTTCTTCTTCCATTGCAACCGGTTCCACCGCTTCCACAGCCTCGCCTACAAGTGCAACCTTATTTTCTTCCTTCTCTTTCTTTTTAACCAAGTCTGCAGCCATAATTTCTGCGTGTCTTTCCTCATGCTCCTGTCTGGACCGCAATTGTGTGCCGAAGGTTGGGATAAACGGAATCTGCACTTTTTTTCCATCGCTCATACTTGTACTTGCAGACTCCGTTTGACGTGACCCGTCTGCAGGCTCTGCCCAGGGGGGACCCTTCGTCAAATCCGGGCAGAATCTAGCCATATGGCGTTCAGACCCGCATAAATCACATTTCCGCCTTTCAGCACATTCTGACGCAGTATGTCCCTCCCCAAAGCAATTCCTGCAGCACATACCTTTAGCACATTCCACCATCACGTGTCCAAACTGAAAGCAGTTTCTACAAAATTTCGGTTGACCAGGGTAGAACAGATAACCCCGATTCCCTCCAATTGAAAAGTTCTGAGGCGGATGTTTCAAACCACCCGTCTCAGAAGGATCTGTTCGTAAAACGACAAAAAATTTTCTTTTACCATTATACACCCCGAAGGTGTTAACTAACTTCACTGGGTTAGACACCTGTGAACAGTACCTACTTAGAAAGGTCTTTATCTCCTCATCGGTAACAAAGGGGTTGTACATATGTACGCACATAGGTATCCTCGACACCGGAACAAAAGGAATAAACTTGATACCTTTCAGTATGTCCTCTTCCAACTTCAGATTCAGCCTCTCCATGACAGTTGACACGTGAACTTGCTCCGTAAAGGTAACGTCATATATGCCTCGGGCCTGGAAGTCCTGTACGCAGAACAACCAAGCCCTCGGCACTCCCAACAGCTCCTCCAGGATCTCACGTTGGACAACGTATAAACCTACCTCGTTCCTTCTCTCCGCAACCACAAAAACCCTGATGGTCTTAGGAATCGTGGGGCCGCCTCCCTCCATCGCAGATCGCCTCCCGTTTCCGGAGTCAGCGCGGATCGCCCCCCAATAGCAGCATCCAGACCGTGTCCCCACTGGGAGAACACAGTCCGGAAGGCCGAGGGGCTAGCGTTGCCGATCCTCCGGAACCTTCTGGTAAGACAAGAATGAACTTGATCTTAGCCAAAAGGCCGAGAAGCGATAACCAGAATGGGCGCCCAGCTACTCACCTGCCGTTCGCTGGCGCTTGTTCAGCTTGCGGTGAGCCTTGGGCACAGTGCCGCCTTTTCCTCATCTAGGTGTAAGCAGGCTACAAATAGCAACAGAGACAAAGTCACCAGAGCAGCAAACAACCTCTAAACCCTTGAAACCCAGCTCCCCTTCTTAACCTTGTCCATTCCTCCCCCTCCCCTCCAGACATACCTTGCACCTCTGTCTCTCCTGCTCAGCTGCTACCGCTGATAAGGTGCCTAACGAGGTTGCTGGATCACCTGGTCGGGTCCTCTTCAGCTGCAAGTAGGGTAGATAGAGCAAGCAATTAAGCACCACCTGCTGCTGATTGCTCGCAATCACTCAATAATGCAATTAATTAAACTTTTAATTGATTGATAACCTAGATGTTGCTCAGATTTCCCTCCAAAACGTTTGTGCTGTCATTGCAAAGACCAGCATGCTGCAGGCTGCAGCAAATTTGCATAATTAATCCCGCCCACTTTTCCAACACTGATAATGCACGCTGCCAGCCAGCCAGCCAGCCAGCCAGCCAGCCAGCCAGCCAGCAATACATACTCTGACTTCTTCACAATGGATATGTACTGGACACTTTTATTCCATGAAGTGATTACACAGATTTACATGATAACAATGATTAAATAAATACATGGGATCAGGTGAAAAGAATTGCATCGTGCACAGCACATGATAGAGAATAACAATCAGACTAGCGATCAATCCAAACGAAACAATAACAGTTAACAAACATTGCTACAAGTGTCCATAATTCAAGGAATGTCATGTTTTTGGTCCGTTCCGTCCAGGCTTCATTCAGGCATGCCATGCCGCAGACAGGGGGAGGCAGAGCTCGCACTTAGACAGAACAGAGAAAAAAGCAGGGAAGGAAGGAAGGAAGAAGGAGAACAAGTTTGCCTTCGTTCTCGCCAAGTGAGAGTCCAGTGGCTTTTTGCATTTTTTGTTCAATCAAAAAATCTATTTTTTAACCAGCATAAGAGAGGTGCACCGGTCCTGGAGGTACTGCAATACCAGGTCAATGCGTGGAGTGGACAGAGCAAGCTCTTCTTCCATCTCCCTGTTCCAAAAATCCATTTAATATATGGTCCCCAGATAGGGGACGTATCAGATATTAAACTGATAAGAACAGATACTACACTTGATCTTAGCCAAAAGGCCGAGAAGCGATAACCAGAATGGGCGCCCAGCTACTCACCTGCCGTTCGCTGGCGCTTGTTCAGCTTGCGGTGAGCCTTGGGCACAGTGCCGCCTTTTCCTCATCTAGGTGTAAGCAGGCTACAAATAGCAACAGAGACAAAGTCACCAGAGCAGCAAACAACCTCTAAACCCTTGAAACCCAGCTCCCCTTCTTAACCTTGTCCATTCCTCCCCCTCCCCTCCAGACATACCTTGCACCTCTGTCTCTCCTGCTCAGCTGCTACCGCTGATAAGGTGCCTAACGAGGTTGCTGGATCACCTGGTCGGGTCCTCTTCAGCTGCAAGTAGGGTAGATAGAGCAAGCAATTAAGCACCACCTGCTGCTGATTGCTCGCAATCACTCAATAATGCAATTAATTAAACTTTTAATTGATTGATAACCTAGATGTTGCTCAGATTTCCCTCCAAAACGTTTGTGCTGTCATTGCAAAGACCAGCATGCTGCAGGCTGCAGCAAATTTGCATAATTAATCCCGCCCACTTTTCCAACACTGATAATGCACGCTGCCAGCCAGCCAGCCAGCCAGCCAGCCAGCCAGCCAGCCAGCAATACATACTCTGACTTCTTCACAATGGATATGTACTGGACACTTTTATTCCATGAAGTGATTACACAGATTTACATGATAACAATGATTAAATAAATACATGGGATCAGGTGAAAAGAATTGCATCGTGCACAGCACATGATAGAGAATAACAATCAGACTAGCGATCAATCCAAACGAAACAATAACAGTTAACAAACATTGCTACAAGTGTCCATAATTCAAGGAATGTCATGTTTTTGGTCCGTTCCGTCCAGGCTTCATTCAGGCATGCCATGCCGCAGACAGGGGGAGGCAGAGCTCGCACTTAGACAGAACAGAGAAAAAAGCAGGGAAGGAAGGAAGGAAGAAGGAGAACAAGTTTGCCTTCGTTCTCGCCAAGTGAGAGTCCAGTGGCTTTTTGCATTTTTTGTTCAATCAAAAAATCTATTTTTTAACCAGCATAAGAGAGGTGCACCGGTCCTGGAGGTACTGCAATACCAGGTCAATGCGTGGAGTGGACAGAGCAAGCTCTTCTTCCATCTCCCTGTTCCAAAAATCCATTTAATATATGGTCCCCAGATAGGGGACGTATCAGATATTAAACTGATAAGAACAGATACTACACTTGATCTTAGCCAAAAGGCCGAGAAGCGATAACCAGAATGGGCGCCCAGCTACTCACCTGCCGTTCGCTGGCGCTTGTTCAGCTTGCGGTGAGCCTTGGGCACAGTGCCGCCTTTTCCTCATCTAGGTGTAAGCAGGCTACAAATAGCAACAGAGACAAAGTCACCAGAGCAGCAAACAACCTCTAAACCCTTGAAACCCAGCTCCCCTTCTTAACCTTGTCCATTCCTCCCCCTCCCCTCCAGACATACCTTGCACCTCTGTCTCTCCTGCTCAGCTGCTACCGCTGATAAGGTGCCTAACGAGGTTGCTGGATCACCTGGTCGGGTCCTCTTCAGCTGCAAGTAGGGTAGATAGAGCAAGCAATTAAGCACCACCTGCTGCTGATTGCTCGCAATCACTCAATAATGCAATTAATTAAACTTTTAATTGATTGATAACCTAGATGTTGCTCAGATTTCCCTCCAAAACGTTTGTGCTGTCATTGCAAAGACCAGCATGCTGCAGGCTGCAGCAAATTTGCATAATTAATCCCGCCCACTTTTCCAACACTGATAATGCACGCTGCCAGCCAGCCAGCCAGCCAGCCAGCCAGCCAGCCAGCCAGCAATACATACTCTGACTTCTTCACAATGGATATGTACTGGACACTTTTATTCCATGAAGTGATTACACAGATTTACATGATAACAATGATTAAATAAATACATGGGATCAGGTGAAAAGAATTGCATCGTGCACAGCACATGATAGAGAATAACAATCAGACTAGCGATCAATCCAAACGAAACAATAACAGTTAACAAACATTGCTACAAGTGTCCATAATTCAAGGAATGTCATGTTTTTGGTCCGTTCCGTCCAGGCTTCATTCAGGCATGCCATGCCGCAGACAGGGGGAGGCAGAGCTCGCACTTAGACAGAACAGAGAAAAAAGCAGGGAAGGAAGGAAGGAAGAAGGAGAACAAGTTTGCCTTCGTTCTCGCCAAGTGAGAGTCCAGTGGCTTTTTGCATTTTTTGTTCAATCAAAAAATCTATTTTTTAACCAGCATAAGAGAGGTGCACCGGTCCTGGAGGTACTGCAATACCAGGTCAATGCGTGGAGTGGACAGAGCAAGCTCTTCTTCCATCTCCCTGTTCCAAAAATCCATTTAATATATGGTCCCCAGATAGGGGACGTATCAGATATTAAACTGATAAGAACAGATACTACACTTGATCTTAGCCAAAAGGCCGAGAAGCGATAACCAGAATGGGCGCCCAGCTACTCACCTGCCGTTCGCTGGCGCTTGTTCAGCTTGCGGTGAGCCTTGGGCACAGTGCCGCCTTTTCCTCATCTAGGTGTAAGCAGGCTACAAATAGCAACAGAGACAAAGTCACCAGAGCAGCAAACAACCTCTAAACCCTTGAAACCCAGCTCCCCTTCTTAACCTTGTCCATTCCTCCCCCTCCCCTCCAGACATACCTTGCACCTCTGTCTCTCCTGCTCAGCTGCTACCGCTGATAAGGTGCCTAACGAGGTTGCTGGATCACCTGGTCGGGTCCTCTTCAGCTGCAAGTAGGGTAGATAGAGCAAGCAATTAAGCACCACCTGCTGCTGATTGCTCGCAATCACTCAATAATGCAATTAATTAAACTTTTAATTGATTGATAACCTAGATGTTGCTCAGATTTCCCTCCAAAACGTTTGTGCTGTCATTGCAAAGACCAGCATGCTGCAGGCTGCAGCAAATTTGCATAATTAATCCCGCCCACTTTTCCAACACTGATAATGCACGCTGCCAGCCAGCCAGCCAGCCAGCCAGCCAGCCAGCCAGCCAGCAATACATACTCTGACTTCTTCACAATGGATATGTACTGGACACTTTTATTCCATGAAGTGATTACACAGATTTACATGATAACAATGATTAAATAAATACATGGGATCAGGTGAAAAGAATTGCATCGTGCACAGCACATGATAGAGAATAACAATCAGACTAGCGATCAATCCAAACGAAACAATAACAGTTAACAAACATTGCTACAAGTGTCCATAATTCAAGGAATGTCATGTTTTTGGTCCGTTCCGTCCAGGCTTCATTCAGGCATGCCATGCCGCAGACAGGGGGAGGCAGAGCTCGCACTTAGACAGAACAGAGAAAAAAGCAGGGAAGGAAGGAAGGAAGAAGGAGAACAAGTTTGCCTTCGTTCTCGCCAAGTGAGAGTCCAGTGGCTTTTTGCATTTTTTGTTCAATCAAAAAATCTATTTTTTAACCAGCATAAGAGAGGTGCACCGGTCCTGGAGGTACTGCAATACCAGGTCAATGCGTGGAGTGGACAGAGCAAGCTCTTCTTCCATCTCCCTGTTCCAAAAATCCATTTAATATATGGTCCCCAGATAGGGGACGTATCAGATATTAAACTGATAAGAACAGATACTACACTTGATCTTAGCCAAAAGGCCGAGAAGCGATAACCAGAATGGGCGCCCAGCTACTCACCTGCCGTTCGCTGGCGCTTGTTCAGCTTGCGGTGAGCCTTGGGCACAGTGCCGCCTTTTCCTCATCTAGGTGTAAGCAGGCTACAAATAGCAACAGAGACAAAGTCACCAGAGCAGCAAACAACCTCTAAACCCTTGAAACCCAGCTCCCCTTCTTAACCTTGTCCATTCCTCCCCCTCCCCTCCAGACATACCTTGCACCTCTGTCTCTCCTGCTCAGCTGCTACCGCTGATAAGGTGCCTAACGAGGTTGCTGGATCACCTGGTCGGGTCCTCTTCAGCTGCAAGTAGGGTAGATAGAGCAAGCAATTAAGCACCACCTGCTGCTGATTGCTCGCAATCACTCAATAATGCAATTAATTAAACTTTTAATTGATTGATAACCTAGATGTTGCTCAGATTTCCCTCCAAAACGTTTGTGCTGTCATTGCAAAGACCAGCATGCTGCAGGCTGCAGCAAATTTGCATAATTAATCCCGCCCACTTTTCCAACACTGATAATGCACGCTGCCAGCCAGCCAGCCAGCCAGCCAGCCAGCCAGCCAGCCAGCAATACATACTCTGACTTCTTCACAATGGATATGTACTGGACACTTTTATTCCATGAAGTGATTACACAGATTTACATGATAACAATGATTAAATAAATACATGGGATCAGGTGAAAAGAATTGCATCGTGCACAGCACATGATAGAGAATAACAATCAGACTAGCGATCAATCCAAACGAAACAATAACAGTTAACAAACATTGCTACAAGTGTCCATAATTCAAGGAATGTCATGTTTTTGGTCCGTTCCGTCCAGGCTTCATTCAGGCATGCCATGCCGCAGACAGGGGGAGGCAGAGCTCGCACTTAGACAGAACAGAGAAAAAAGCAGGGAAGGAAGGAAGGAAGAAGGAGAACAAGTTTGCCTTCGTTCTCGCCAAGTGAGAGTCCAGTGGCTTTTTGCATTTTTTGTTCAATCAAAAAATCTATTTTTTAACCAGCATAAGAGAGGTGCACCGGTCCTGGAGGTACTGCAATACCAGGTCAATGCGTGGAGTGGACAGAGCAAGCTCTTCTTCCATCTCCCTGTTCCAAAAATCCATTTAATATATGGTCCCCAGATAGGGGACGTATCAGATATTAAACTGATAAGAACAGATACTACACTTGATCTTAGCCAAAAGGCCGAGAAGCGATAACCAGAATGGGCGCCCAGCTACTCACCTGCCGTTCGCTGGCGCTTGTTCAGCTTGCGGTGAGCCTTGGGCACAGTGCCGCCTTTTCCTCATCTAGGTGTAAGCAGGCTACAAATAGCAACAGAGACAAAGTCACCAGAGCAGCAAACAACCTCTAAACCCTTGAAACCCAGCTCCCCTTCTTAACCTTGTCCATTCCTCCCCCTCCCCTCCAGACATACCTTGCACCTCTGTCTCTCCTGCTCAGCTGCTACCGCTGATAAGGTGCCTAACGAGGTTGCTGGATCACCTGGTCGGGTCCTCTTCAGCTGCAAGTAGGGTAGATAGAGCAAGCAATTAAGCACCACCTGCTGCTGATTGCTCGCAATCACTCAATAATGCAATTAATTAAACTTTTAATTGATTGATAACCTAGATGTTGCTCAGATTTCCCTCCAAAACGTTTGTGCTGTCATTGCAAAGACCAGCATGCTGCAGGCTGCAGCAAATTTGCATAATTAATCCCGCCCACTTTTCCAACACTGATAATGCACGCTGCCAGCCAGCCAGCCAGCCAGCCAGCCAGCCAGCCAGCCAGCAATACATACTCTGACTTCTTCACAATGGATATGTACTGGACACTTTTATTCCATGAAGTGATTACACAGATTTACATGATAACAATGATTAAATAAATACATGGGATCAGGTGAAAAGAATTGCATCGTGCACAGCACATGATAGAGAATAACAATCAGACTAGCGATCAATCCAAACGAAACAATAACAGTTAACAAACATTGCTACAAGTGTCCATAATTCAAGGAATGTCATGTTTTTGGTCCGTTCCGTCCAGGCTTCATTCAGGCATGCCATGCCGCAGACAGGGGGAGGCAGAGCTCGCACTTAGACAGAACAGAGAAAAAAGCAGGGAAGGAAGGAAGAAGGAGAACAAGTTTGCCTTCGTTCTCGCCAAGTGAGAGTCCAGTGGCTTTTTGCATTTTTTGTTCAATCAAAAAATCTATTTTTTAACCAGCATAAGAGAGGTGCACCGGTCCTGGAGGTACTGCAATACCAGGTCAATGCGTGGAGTGGACAGAGCAAGCTCTTCTTCCATCTCCCTGTTCCAAAAATCCATTTAATATATGGTCCCCAGATAGGGGACGTATCAGATATTAAACTGATAAGAACAGATACTACACTTGATCTTAGCCAAAAGGCCGAGAAGCGATAACCAGAATGGGCGCCCAGCTACTCACCTGCCGTTCGCTGGCGCTTGTTCAGCTTGCGGTGAGCCTTGGGCACAGTGCCGCCTTTTCCTCATCTAGGTGTAAGCAGGCTACAAATAGCAACAGAGACAAAGTCACCAGAGCAGCAAACAACCTCTAAACCCTTGAAACCCAGCTCCCCTTCTTAACCTTGTCCATTCCTCCCCCTCCCCTCCAGACATACCTTGCACCTCTGTCTCTCCTGCTCAGCTGCTACCGCTGATAAGGTGCCTAACGAGGTTGCTGGATCACCTGGTCGGGTCCTCTTCAGCTGCAAGTAGGGTAGATAGAGCAAGCAATTAAGCACCACCTGCTGCTGATTGCTCGCAATCACTCAATAATGCAATTAATTAAACTTTTAATTGATTGATAACCTAGATGTTGCTCAGATTTCCCTCCAAAACGTTTGTGCTGTCATTGCAAAGACCAGCATGCTGCAGGCTGCAGCAAATTTGCATAATTAATCCCGCCCACTTTTCCAACACTGATAATGCACGCTGCCAGCCAGCCAGCCAGCCAGCCAGCCAGCCAGCCAGCCAGCAATACATACTCTGACTTCTTCACAATGGATATGTACTGGACACTTTTATTCCATGAAGTGATTACACAGATTTACATGATAACAATGATTAAATAAATACATGGGATCAGGTGAAAAGAATTGCATCGTGCACAGCACATGATAGAGAATAACAATCAGACTAGCGATCAATCCAAACGAAACAATAACAGTTAACAAACATTGCTACAAGTGTCCATAATTCAAGGAATGTCATGTTTTTGGTCCGTTCCGTCCAGGCTTCATTCAGGCATGCCATGCCGCAGACAGGGGGAGGCAGAGCTCGCACTTAGACAGAACAGAGAAAAAAGCAGGGAAGGAAGGAAGGAAGAAGGAGAACAAGTTTGCCTTCGTTCTCGCCAAGTGAGAGTCCAGTGGCTTTTTGCATTTTTTGTTCAATCAAAAAATCTATTTTTTAACCAGCATAAGAGAGGTGCACCGGTCCTGGAGGTACTGCAATACCAGGTCAATGCGTGGAGTGGACAGAGCAAGCTCTTCTTCCATCTCCCTGTTCCAAAAATCCATTTAATATATGGTCCCCAGATAGGGGACGTATCAGATATTAAACTGATAAGAACAGATACTACACTTGATCTTAGCCAAAAGGCCGAGAAGCGATAACCAGAATGGGCGCCCAGCTACTCACCTGCCGTTCGCTGGCGCTTGTTCAGCTTGCGGTGAGCCTTGGGCACAGTGCCGCCTTTTCCTCATCTAGGTGTAAGCAGGCTACAAATAGCAACAGAGACAAAGTCACCAGAGCAGCAAACAACCTCTAAACCCTTGAAACCCAGCTCCCCTTCTTAACCTTGTCCATTCCTCCCCCTCCCCTCCAGACATACCTTGCACCTCTGTCTCTCCTGCTCAGCTGCTACCGCTGATAAGGTGCCTAACGAGGTTGCTGGATCACCTGGTCGGGTCCTCTTCAGCTGCAAGTAGGGTAGATAGAGCAAGCAATTAAGCACCACCTGCTGCTGATTGCTCGCAATCACTCAATAATGCAATTAATTAAACTTTTAATTGATTGATAACCTAGATGTTGCTCAGATTTCCCTCCAAAACGTTTGTGCTGTCATTGCAAAGACCAGCATGCTGCAGGCTGCAGCAAATTTGCATAATTAATCCCGCCCACTTTTCCAACACTGATAATGCACGCTGCCAGCCAGCCAGCCAGCCAGCCAGCCAGCCAGCCAGCCAGCAATACATACTCTGACTTCTTCACAATGGATATGTACTGGACACTTTTATTCCATGAAGTGATTACACAGATTTACATGATAACAATGATTAAATAAATACATGGGATCAGGTGAAAAGAATTGCATCGTGCACAGCACATGATAGAGAATAACAATCAGACTAGCGATCAATCCAAACGAAACAATAACAGTTAACAAACATTGCTACAAGTGTCCATAATTCAAGGAATGTCATGTTTTTGGTCCGTTCCGTCCAGGCTTCATTCAGGCATGCCATGCCGCAGACAGGGGGAGGCAGAGCTCGCACTTAGACAGAACAGAGAAAAAAGCAGGGAAGGAAGGAAGAAGGAGAACAAGTTTGCCTTCGTTCTCGCCAAGTGAGAGTCCAGTGGCTTTTTGCATTTTTTGTTCAATCAAAAAATCTATTTTTTAACCAGCATAAGAGAGGTGCACCGGTCCTGGAGGTACTGCAATACCAGGTCAATGCGTGGAGTGGACAGAGCAAGCTCTTCTTCCATCTCCCTGTTCCAAAAATCCATTTAATATATGGTCCCCAGATAGGGGACGTATCAGATATTAAACTGATAAGAACAGATACTACACTTGATCTTAGCCAAAAGGCCGAGAAGCGATAACCAGAATGGGCGCCCAGCTACTCACCTGCCGTTCGCTGGCGCTTGTTCAGCTTGCGGTGAGCCTTGGGCACAGTGCCGCCTTTTCCTCATCTAGCTGTAAGCAGGCTACAAATAGCAACAGAGACAAAGTCACCAGAGCAGCAAACAACCTCTAAACCCTTGAAACCCAGCTCCCCTTCTTAACCTTGTCCATTCCTCCCCCTCCCCTCCAGACATACCTTGCACCTCTGTCTCTCCTGCTCAGCTGCTACCGCTGATAAGGTGCCTAACGAGGTTGCTGGATCACCTGGTCGGGTCCTCTTCAGCTGCAAGTAGGGTAGATAGAGCAAGCAATTAAGCACCACCTGCTGCTGATTGCTCGCAATCACTCAATAATGCAATTAATTAAACTTTTAATTGATTGATAACCTAGATGTTGCTCAGATTTCCCTCCAAAACGTTTGTGCTGTCATTGCAAAGACCAGCATGCTGCAGGCTGCAGCAAATTTGCATAATTAATCCCGCCCACTTTTCCAACACTGATAATGCACGCTGCCAGCCAGCCAGCCAGCCAGCCAGCCAGCCAGCCAGCCAGCAATACATACTCTGACTTCTTCACAATGGATATGTACTGGACACTTTTATTCCATGAAGTGATTACACAGATTTACATGATAACAATGATTAAATAAATACATGGGATCAGGTGAACAGAATTGCATCGTGCACAGCACATGATAGAGAATAACAATCAGACTAGCGATCGATCAATCCAAACGAAACAATAACAGTTAACAAACATTGCTACAAGTGTCCATAATTCAAGGAATGTCATGTTTTTGGTCCGTTCCGTCCAGGCTTCATTCAGGCATCATGCCATGCCGCAGACAGGGGGAGGCAGAGCTCGCACTTAGACAGAACAGAGAAAAAAGCAGGGAAGGAAGGAAGAAGGAGAACAAGTTTGCCTTCGTTCTCGCCAAGTGAGAGTCCAGTGGCTTTTTGCATTTTTTGTTCAATCAAAAAATCTATTTTTTAACCAGCATAAGAGAGGTGCACCGGTCCTGGAGGTACTGCAATACCAGGTCAATGCGTGGAGTGGACAGAGCAAGCTCTTCTTCCATCTCCCTGTTCCAAAAATCCATTTAATATATGGTCCCCAGATAGGGGACGTATCAGATATTAAACTGATAAGAACAGATACTACACTTGATCTTAGCCAAAAGGCCGAGAAGCGATAACCAGAATGGGCGCCCAGCTACTCACCTGCCGTTCGCTGGCGCTTGTTCAGCTTGCGGTGAGCCTTGGGCACAGTGCCGCCTTTTCCTCATCTAGGTGTAAGCAGGCTACAAATAGCAACAGAGACAAAGTCACCAGAGCAGCAAACAACCTCTAAACCCTTGAAACCCAGCTCCCCTTCTTAACCTTGTCCATTCCTCCCCCTCCCCTCCAGACATACCTTGCACCTCTGTCTCTCCTGCTCAGCTGCTACCGCTGATAAGGTGCCTAACGAGGTTGCTGGATCACCTGGTCGGGTCCTCTTCAGCTGCAAGTAGGGTAGATAGAGCAAGCAATTAAGCACCACCTGCTGCTGATTGCTCGCAATCACTCAATAATGCAATTAATTAAACTTTTAATTGATTGATAACCTAGATGTTGCTCAGATTTCCCTCCAAAACGTTTGTGCTGTCATTGCAAAGACCAGCATGCTGCAGGCTGCAGCAAATTTGCATAATTAATCCCGCCCACTTTTCCAACACTGATAATGCACGCTGCCAGCCAGCCAGCCAGCCAGCCAGCCAGCCAGCCAGCCAGCAATACATACTCTGACTTCTTCACAATGGATATGTACTGGACACTTTTATTCCATGAAGTGATTACACAGATTTACATGATAACAATGATTAAATAAATACATGGGATCAGGTGAAAAGAATTGCATCGTGCACAGCACATGATAGAGAATAACAATCAGACTAGCGATCAATCCAAACGAAACAATAACAGTTAACAAACATTGCTACAAGTGTCCATAATTCAAGGAATGTCATGTTTTTGGTCCGTTCCGTCCAGGCTTCATTCAGGCATGCCATGCCGCAGACAGGGGGAGGCAGAGCTCGCACTTAGACAGAACAGAGAAAAAAGCAGGGAAGGAAGGAAGAAGGAGAACAAGTTTGCCTTCGTTCTCGCCAAGTGAGAGTCCAGTGGCTTTTTGCATTTTTTGTTCAATCAAAAAATCTATTTTTTAACCAGCATAAGAGAGGTGCACCGGTCCTGGAGGTACTGCAATACCAGGTCAATGCGTGGAGTGGACAGAGCAAGCTCTTCTTCCATCTCCCTGTTCCAAAAATCCATTTAATATATGGTCCCCAGATAGGGGACGTATCAGATATTAAACTGATAAGAACAGATACTACACTTGATCTTAGCCAAAAGGCCGAGAAGCGATAACCAGAATGGGCGCCCAGCTACTCACCTGCCGTTCGCTGGCGCTTGTTCAGCTTGCGGTGAGCCTTGGGCACAGTGCCGCCTTTTCCTCATCTAGGTGTAAGCAGGCTACAAATAGCAACAGAGACAAAGTCACCAGAGCAGCAAACAACCTCTAAACCCTTGAAACCCAGCTCCCCTTCTTAACCTTGTCCATTCCTCCCCCTCCCCTCCAGACATACCTTGCACCTCTGTCTCTCCTGCTCAGCTGCTACCGCTGATAAGGTGGCTAACGAGGTTTCTGGATCACCTGGTCGGGTCCTCTTCAGCTGCAAGTAGGGTAGATAGAGCAAGCAATTAAGCACCACCTGCTGCTGATTGCTCGCAATCACTCAATAATGCAATTAATTAAACTTTTAATTGATTGATAACCTAGATGTTGCTCAGATTTCCCTCCAAAACGTTTGTGCTGTCATTGCAAAGACCAGCATGCTGCAGGCTGCAGCAAATTTGCATAATTAATCCCGCCCACTTTTCCAACACTGATAATGCACGCAGCCAGCCAGCCAGCCAGCCAGCCAGCCAGCCAGCCAGCCAGCCAGCCATACATACTCTGACTTCTTCACAATGGATATGTACTGGACACTTTTATTCCATGAAGTGATTACACAGATTTACATGATAACAATGATTAAATAAATAAATACATGGGATCAGGTGAAAAGAATTGCATCGTGCACAGCACATGATAGAGAATAACAATCAGACTAGCGATCAATCCAAACGAAACAATAACAGTTAACAAACATTGCTACAAGTGTCCATAATTCAAGGAATGTCATGTTTTTGGTCCGTTCCGTCCAGGCTTCATTCAGGCATCATGCCATGCCGCAGACAGGGGGAGGCAGAGCTCGCACTTCGACAGAACAGAGAAAAAAGCAGGGAAGGAAGGAAGAAGGAGAACAAGTTTGCCTTCGTTCTCGCCAAGTGAGAGTCCAGTGGCTTTTTGCATTTTTTGTTCAATCAAAAAATCTATTTTTTAACCAGCATAAGAGAGGTGCACCGGTCCTGGAGGTACTGCAATACCAGGTCAATGCGTGGAGTGGACAGAGCAAGCTCTTCTTCCATCTCCCTGTTCCAAAAATCCATTTAATATATGGTCCCCAGATAGGGGACGTATCAGATATTAAACTGATAAGAACAGATACTACACTTGATCTTAGCCAAAAGGCCGAGAAGCGATAACCAGAATGGGCGCCCAGCTACTCACCTGCCGTTCGCTGGCGCTTGTTCAGCTTGCGGTGAGCCTTGGGCACAGTGCCGCCTTTTCCTCATCTAGGTGTAAGCAGGCTACAAATAGCAACAGAGACAAAGTCACCAGAGCAGCAAACAACCTCTAAACCCTTGAAACCCAGCTCCCCTTCTTAACCTTGTCCATTCCTCCCCCTCCCCTCCAGACATACCTTGCACCTCTGTCTCTCCTGCTCAGCTGCTACCGCTGATAAGGTGGCTAACGAGGTTGCTGGATCACCTGGTCGGGTCCTCTTCAGCTGCAAGTAGGGTAGATAGAGCAAGCAATTAAGCACCACCTGCTGCTGATTGCTCGCAATCACTCAATAATGCAATTAATTAAACTTTTAATTGATTGATAACCTAGATGTTGCTCAGATTTCCCTCCAAAACGTTTGTGCTGTCATTGCAAAGACCAGCATGCTGCAGGCTGCAGCAAATTTGCATAATTAATCCCGCCCACTTTTCCAACACTGATAATGCACGCTGCCAGCCAGCCAGCCAGCCAGCCAGCCAGCAATACATACTCTGACTTCTTCACAATGGATATGTACTGGACACTTTTATTCCATGAAGTGATTACACAGATTTACATGATAACAATGATTAAATAAATAAATACATGGGATCAGGTGAACAGAATTGCATCGTGCACAGCACATGATAGAGAATAACAATCAGACTAGCGATCGATCAATCCAAACGAAACAATAACAGTTAACAAACATTGCTACAAGTGTCCATAATTCAAGGAATGTCATGTTTTTGGTCCGTTCCGTCCAGGCTTCATTCAGGCATCATGCCATGCCGCAGACAGGGGGAGGCAGAGCTCGCACTTCGACAGAACAGAGAAAAAAGCAGGGAAGGAAGGAAGAAGGAGAACAAGTTTGCCTTCGTTCTCGCCAAGTGAGAGTCCAGTAGCTTTTTGCATTTTTTGTTCAATCAAAAAATCTATTTTTTAACCAGCATAAGAGAGGTGCACCGGTCCTGGAGGTACTGCAATACCAGGTCAATGCGTGGAGTGGACAGAGCAAGCTCTTCTTCCATCTCCCTGTTCCAAAAATCCATTTAATATATGGTCCCCAGATAGGGGACGTATCAGATATTAAACTGATAAGAACAGATACTACACTTGATCTTAGCCAAAAGGCCGAGAAGCGATAACCAGAATGGGCGCCCAGCTACTCACCTGCCGTTCGCTGGCGCTTGTTCAGCTTGCGGTGAGCCTTGGGCACAGTGCCGCCTTTTCCTCATCTAGCTGTAAGCAGGCTACAAATAGCAACAGAGACAAAGTCACCAGAGCAGCAAACAACCTCTAAACCCTTGAAACCCAGCTCCCCTTCTTAACCTTGTCCATTCCTCCCCCTCCCCTCCAGACATACCTTGCACCTCTGTCTCTCCTGCTCAGCTGCTACCGCTGATAAGGTGGCTAACGAGGTTTCTGGATCACCTGGTCGGGTCCTCTTCAGCTGCAAGTAGGGTAGATAGAGCAGGCAATTAAGCACCACCTGCTGATTGCTCGCAATCACTCAATAATGCAATTAATTAAACTTTTAATTGATTGATAACCTAGATGTTGCTCAGATTTCCCTCCAAAACGTTTGTGCTGTCATTGCAAAGACCAGCATGCTGCAGGCTGCAGCAAATTTGCATAATTAATCCCGCCCACTTTTCCAACACTGATAATGCACGCTGCCAGCCAGCCAGCCAGCCAGCCAGCCAGCCAGCCAGCCAGCCAGCCAGCCATACATACTCTGACTTCTTCACAATGGATATGTACTGGACACTTTTATTCCATGAAGTGATTACACAGATTTACATGATAACAATGATTAAATAAATAAATACATGGGATCAGGTGAACAGAATTGCATCGTGCACAGCACATGATAGAGAATAACAATCAGACTAGCGATCGATCAATCCAAACGAAACAATAACAGTTAACAAACATTGCTACAAGTGTCCATAATTCAAGGAATGTCATGTTTTTGGTCCGTTCCGTCCAGGCTTCATTCAGGCATCATGCCATGCCGCAGACAGGGGGAGGCAGAGCTCGCACTTCGACAGAACAGAGAAAAAAGCAGGGAAGGAAGGAAGAAGGAGAACAAGTTTGCCTTCGTTCTCGCCAAGTGAGAGTCCAGTAGCTTTTTGCATTTTTTGTTCAATCAAAAAATCTATTTTTTAACCAGCATAAGAGAGGTGCACCGGTCCTGGAGGTACTGCAATACCAGGTCAATGCGTGGAGTGGACAGAGCAAGCTCTTCTTCCATCTCCCTGTTCCAAAAATCCATTTAATATATGGTCCCCAGATAGGGGACGTATCAGATATTAAACTGATAAGAACAGATACTACACTTGATCTTAGCCAAAAGGCCGAGAAGCGATAACCAGAATGGGCGCCCAGCTACTCACCTGCCGTTCGCTGGCGCTTGTTCAGCTTGCGGTGAGCCTTGGGCACAGTGCCGCCTTTTCCTCATCTAGCTGTAAGCAGGCTACAAATAGCAACAGAGACAAAGTCACCAGAGCAGCAAACAACCTCTAAACCCTTGAAACCCAGCTCCCCTTCTTAACCTTGTCCATTCCTCCCCCTCCCCTCCAGACATACCTTGCACCTCTGTCTCTCCTGCTCAGCTGCTACCGCTGATAAGGTGGCTAACGAGGTTTCTGGATCACCTGGTCGGGTCCTCTTCAGCTGCAAGTAGGGTAGATAGAGCAGGCAATTAAGCACCACCTGCTGATTGCTCGCAATCACTCAATAATGCAATTAATTAAACTTTTAATTGATTGATAACCTAGATGTTGCTCAGATTTCCCTCCAAAACGTTTGTGCTGTCATTGCAAAGACCAGCATGCTGCAGGCTGCAGCAAATTTGCATAATTAATCCCGCCCACTTTTCCAACACTGATAATGCACGCAGCCAGCCAGCCAGCCAGCCAGCCAGCCAGCCAGCCAGCCAGCCAGCCATACATACTCTGACTTCTTCACAATGGATATGTACTGGACACTTTTATTCCATGAAGTGATTACACAGATTTACATGATAACAATGATTAAATAAATACATGGGATCAGGTGAACAGAATTGCATCGTGCACAGCACATGATAGAGAATAACAATCAGACTAGCGATCGATCAATCCAAACGAAACAATAACAGTTAACAAACATTGCTACAAGTGTCCATAATTCAAGGAATGTCATGTTTTTGGTCCGTTCCGTCCAGGCTTCATTCAGGCATCATGCCATGCCGCAGACAGGGGGAGGCAGAGCTCGCACTTCGACAGAACAGAGAAAAAAGCAGGGAAGGAAGGAAGAAGGAGAACAAGTTTGCCTTCGTTCTCGCCAAGTGAGAGTCCAGTAGCTTTTTGCATTTTTTGTTCAATCAAAAAATCTATTTTTTAACCAGCATAAGAGAGGTGCACCGGTCCTGGAGGTACTGCAATACCAGGTCAATGCGTGGAGTGGACAGAGCAAGCTCTTCTTCCATCTCCCTGTTCCAAAAATCCATTTAATATATGGTCCCCAGATAGGGGACGTATCAGATATTAAACTGATAAGAACAGATACTACACTTGATCTTAGCCAAAAGGCCGAGAAGCGATAACCAGAATGGGCGCCCAGCTACTCACCTGCCGTTCGCTGGCGCTTGTTCAGCTTGCGGTGAGCCTTGGGCACAGTGCCGCCTTTTCCTCATCTAGCTGTAAGCAGGCTACAAATAGCAACAGAGACAAAGTCACCAGAGCAGCAAACAACCTCTAAACCCTTGAAACCCAGCTCCCCTTCTTAACCTTGTCCATTCCTCCCCCTCCCCTCCAGACATACCTTGCACCTCTGTCTCTCCTGCTCAGCTGCTACCGCTGATAAGGTGGCTAACGAGGTTTCTGGATCACCTGGTCGGGTCCTCTTCAGCTGCAAGTAGGGTAGATAGAGCAGGCAATTAAGCACCACCTGCTGATTGCTCGCAATCACTCAATAATGCAATTAATTAAACTTTTAATTGATTGATAACCTAGATGTTGCTCAGATTTCCCTCCAAAACGTTTGTGCTGTCATTGCAAAGACCAGCATGCTGCAGGCTGCAGCAAATTTGCATAATTAATCCCGCCCACTTTTCCAACACTGATAATGCACGCAGCCAGCCAGCCAGCCAGCCAGCCAGCCAGCCAGCCAGCCAGCCAGCCATACATACTCTGACTTCTTCACAATGGATATGTACTGGACACTTTTATTCCATGAAGTGATTACACAGATTTACATGATAACAATGATTAAATAAATAAATACATGGGATCAGGTGAACAGAATTGCATCGTGCACAGCACATGATAGAGAATAACAATCAGACTAGCGATCGATCAATCCAAACGAAACAATAACAGTTAACAAACATTGCTACAAGTGTCCATAATTCAAGGAATGTCATGTTTTTGGTCCGTTCCGTCCAGGCTTCATTCAGGCATCATGCCATGCCGCAGACAGGGGGAGGCAGAGCTCGCACTTCGACAGAACAGAGAAAAAAGCAGGGAAGGAAGGAAGAAGGAGAACAAGTTTGCCTTCGTTCTCGCCAAGTGAGAGTCCAGTAGCTTTTTGCATTTTTTGTTCAATCAAAAAATCTATTTTTTAACCAGCATAAGAGAGGTGCACCGGTCCTGGAGGTACTGCAATACCAGGTCAATGCGTGGAGTGGACAGAGCAAGCTCTTCTTCCATCTCCCTGTTCCAAAAATCCATTTAATATATGGTCCCCAGATAGGGGACGTATCAGATATTAAACTGATAAGAACAGATACTACACTTGATCTTAGCCAAAAGGCCGAGAAGCGATAACCAGAATGGGCGCCCAGCTACTCACCTGCCGTTCGCTGGCGCTTGTTCAGCTTGCGGTGAGCCTTGGGCACAGTGCCGCCTTTTCCTCATCTAGCTGTAAGCAGGCTACAAATAGCAACAGAGACAAAGTCACCAGAGCAGCAAACAACCTCTAAACCCTTGAAACCCAGCTCCCCTTCTTAACCTTGTCCATTCCTCCCCCTCCCCTCCAGACATACCTTGCACCTCTGTCTCTCCTGCTCAGCTGCTACCGCTGATAAGGTGGCTAACGAGGTTTCTGGATCACCTGGTCGGGTCCTCTTCAGCTGCAAGTAGGGTAGATAGAGCAGGCAATTAAGCACCACCTGCTGATTGCTCGCAATCACTCAATAATGCAATTAATTAAACTTTTAATTGATTGATAACCTAGATGTTGCTCAGATTTCCCTCCAAAACGTTTGTGCTGTCATTGCAAAGACCAGCATGCTGCAGGCTGCAGCAAATTTGCATAATTAATCCCGCCCACTTTTCCAACACTGATAATGCACGCAGCCAGCCAGCCAGCCAGCCAGCCAGCCAGCCAGCCAGCCAGCCAGCCATACATACTCTGACTTCTTCACAATGGATATGTACTGGACACTTTTATTCCATGAAGTGATTACACAGATTTACATGATAACAATGATTAAATAAATAAATACATGGGATCAGGTGAACAGAATTGCATCGTGCACAGCACATGATAGAGAATAACAATCAGACTAGCGATCGATCAATCCAAACGAAACAATAACAGTTAACAAACATTGCTACAAGTGTCCATAATTCAAGGAATGTCATGTTTTTGGTCCGTTCCGTCCAGGCTTCATTCAGGCATCATGCCATGCCGCAGACAGGGGGAGGCAGAGCTCGCACTTCGACAGAACAGAGAAAAAAGCAGGGAAGGAAGGAAGAAGGAGAACAAGTTTGCCTTCGTTCTCGCCAAGTGAGAGTCCAGTGGCTTTTTGCATTTTTTGTTCAATCAAAAAATCTATTTTTTAACCAGCATAAGAGAGGTGCACCGGTCCTGGAGGTACTGCAATACCAGGTCAATGCGTGGAGTGGACAGAGCAAGCTCTTCTTCCATCTCCCTGTTCCAAAAATCCATTTAATATATGGTCCCCAGATAGGGGACGTATCAGATATTAAACTGATAAGAACAGATACTACACTTGATCTTAGCCAAAAGGCCGAGAAGCGATAACCAGAATGGGCGCCCAGCTACTCACCTGCCGTTCGCTGGCGCTTGTTCAGCTTGCGGTGAGCCTTGGGCACAGTGCCGCCTTTTCCTCATCTAGGTGTAAGCAGGCTACAAATAGCAACAGAGACAAAGTCACCAGAGCAGCAAACAACCTCTAAACCCTTGAAACCCAGCTCCCCTTCTTAACCTTGTCCATTCCTCCCCCTCCCCTCCAGACATACCTTGCACCTCTGTCTCTCCTGCTCAGCTGCTACCGCTGATAAGGTGCCTAACGAGGTTGCTGGATCACCTGGTCGGGTCCTCTTCAGCTGCAAGTAGGGTAGATAGAGCAAGCAATTAAGCACCACCTGCTGCTGATTGCTCGCAATCACTCAATAATGCAATTAATTAAACTTTTAATTGATTGATAACCTAGATGTTGCTCAGATTTCCCTCCAAAACGTTTGTGCTGTCATTGCAAAGACCAGCATGCTGCAGGCTGCAGCAAATTTGCATAATTAATCCCGCCCACTTTTCCAACACTGATAATGCACGCTGCCAGCCAGCCAGCCAGCCAGCCAGCCAGCCAGCCAGCCAGCCAGCCAGCCATACATACTCTGACTTCTTCACAATGGATATGTACTGGACACTTTTATTCCATGAAGTGATTACACAGATTTACATGATAACAATGATTAAATAAATACATGGGATCAGGTGAAAAGAATTGCATCGTGCACAGCACATGATAGAGAATAACAATCAGACTAGCGATCAATCCAAACGAAACAATAACAGTTAACAAACATTGCTACAAGTGTCCATAATTCAAGGAATGTCATGTTTTTGGTCCGTTCCGTCCAGGCTTCATTCAGGCATGCCATGCCGCAGACAGGGGGAGGCAGAGCTCGCACTTAGACAGAACAGAGAAAAAAGCAGGGAAGGAAGGAAGGAAGAAGGAGAACAAGTTTGCCTTCGTTCTCGCCAAGTGAGAGTCCAGTGGCTTTTTGCATTTTTTGTTCAATCAAAAAATCTATTTTTTAACCAGCATAAGAGAGGTGCACCGGTCCTGGAGGTACTGCAATACCAGGTCAATGCGTGGAGTGGACAGAGCAAGCTCTTCTTCCATCTCCCTGTTCCAAAAATCCATTTAATATATGGTCCCCAGATAGGGGACGTATCAGATATTAAACTGATAAGAACAGATACTACACTTGATCTTAGCCAAAAGGCCGAGAAGCGATAACCAGAATGGGCGCCCAGCTACTCACCTGCCGTTCGCTGGCGCTTGTTCAGCTTGCGGTGAGCCTTGGGCACAGTGCCGCCTTTTCCTCATCTAGGTGTAAGCAGGCTACAAATAGCAACAGAGACAAAGTCACCAGAGCAGCAAACAACCTCTAAACCCTTGAAACCCAGCTCCCCTTCTTAACCTTGTCCATTCCTCCCCCTCCCCTCCAGACATACCTTGCACCTCTGTCTCTCCTGCTCAGCTGCTACCGCTGATAAGGTGCCTAACGAGGTTGCTGGATCACCTGGTCGGGTCCTCTTCAGCTGCAAGTAGGGTAGATAGAGCAAGCAATTAAGCACCACCTGCTGCTGATTGCTCGCAATCACTCAATAATGCAATTAATTAAACTTTTAATTGATTGATAACCTAGATGTTGCTCAGATTTCCCTCCAAAACGTTTGTGCTGTCATTGCAAAGACCAGCATGCTGCAGGCTGCAGCAAATTTGCATAATTAATCCCGCCCACTTTTCCAACACTGATAATGCACGCTGCCAGCCAGCCAGCCAGCCAGCCAGCCAGCCAGCCAGCCAGCCAGCCAGCCAGCAATACATACTCTGACTTCTTCACAATGGATATGTACTGGACACTTTTATTCCATGAAGTGATTACACAGATTTACATGATAACAATGATTAAATAAATACATGGGATCAGGTGAAAAGAATTGCATCGTGCACAGCACATGATAGAGAATAACAATCAGACTAGCGATCAATCCAAACGAAACAATAACAGTTAACAAACATTGCTACAAGTGTCCATAATTCAAGGAATGTCATGTTTTTGGTCCGTTCCGTCCAGGCTTCATTCAGGCATGCCATGCCGCAGACAGGGGGAGGCAGAGCTCGCACTTAGACAGAACAGAGAAAAAAGCAGGGAAGGAAGGAAGGAAGAAGGAGAACAAGTTTGCCTTCGTTCTCGCCAAGTGAGAGTCCAGTGGCTTTTTGCATTTTTTGTTCAATCAAAAAATCTATTTTTTAACCAGCATAAGAGAGGTGCACCGGTCCTGGAGGTACTGCAATACCAGGTCAATGCGTGGAGTGGACAGAGCAAGCTCTTCTTCCATCTCCCTGTTCCAAAAATCCATTTAATATATGGTCCCCAGATAGGGGACGTATCAGATATTAAACTGATAAGAACAGATACTACACTTGATCTTAGCCAAAAGGCCGAGAAGCGATAACCAGAATGGGCGCCCAGCTACTCACCTGCCGTTCGCTGGCGCTTGTTCAGCTTGCGGTGAGCCTTGGGCACAGTGCCGCCTTTTCCTCATCTAGGTGTAAGCAGGCTACAAATAGCAACAGAGACAAAGTCACCAGAGCAGCAAACAACCTCTAAACCCTTGAAACCCAGCTCCCCTTCTTAACCTTGTCCATTCCTCCCCCTCCCCTCCAGACATACCTTGCACCTCTGTCTCTCCTGCTCAGCTGCTACCGCTGATAAGGTGCCTAACGAGGTTGCTGGATCACCTGGTCGGGTCCTCTTCAGCTGCAAGTAGGGTAGATAGAGCAAGCAATTAAGCACCACCTGCTGCTGATTGCTCGCAATCACTCAATAATGCAATTAATTAAACTTTTAATTGATTGATAACCTAGATGTTGCTCAGATTTCCCTCCAAAACGTTTGTGCTGTCATTGCAAAGACCAGCATGCTGCAGGCTGCAGCAAATTTGCATAATTAATCCCGCCCACTTTTCCAACACTGATAATGCACGCTGCCAGCCAGCCAGCCAGCCAGCCAGCCAGCCAGCCAGCCAGCCAGCCAGCCATACATACTCTGACTTCTTCACAATGGATATGTACTGGACACTTTTATTCCATGAAGTGATTACACAGATTTACATGATAACAATGATTAAATAAATACATGGGATCAGGTGAAAAGAATTGCATCGTGCACAGCACATGATAGAGAATAACAATCAGACTAGCGATCAATCCAAACGAAACAATAACAGTTAACAAACATTGCTACAAGTGTCCATAATTCAAGGAATGTCATGTTTTTGGTCCGTTCCGTCCAGGCTTCATTCAGGCATGCCATGCCGCAGACAGGGGGAGGCAGAGCTCGCACTTAGACAGAACAGAGAAAAAAGCAGGGAAGGAAGGAAGGAAGAAGGAGAACAAGTTTGCCTTCGTTCTCGCCAAGTGAGAGTCCAGTGGCTTTTTGCATTTTTTGTTCAATCAAAAAATCTATTTTTTAACCAGCATAAGAGAGGTGCACCGGTCCTGGAGGTACTGCAATACCAGGTCAATGCGTGGAGTGGACAGAGCAAGCTCTTCTTCCATCTCCCTGTTCCAAAAATCCATTTAATATATGGTCCCCAGATAGGGGACGTATCAGATATTAAACTGATAAGAACAGATACTACACTTGATCTTAGCCAAAAGGCCGAGAAGCGATAACCAGAATGGGCGCCCAGCTACTCACCTGCCGTTCGCTGGCGCTTGTTCAGCTTGCGGTGAGCCTTGGGCACAGTGCCGCCTTTTCCTCATCTAGGTGTAAGCAGGCTACAAATAGCAACAGAGACAAAGTCACCAGAGCAGCAAACAACCTCTAAACCCTTGAAACCCAGCTCCCCTTCTTAACCTTGTCCATTCCTCCCCCTCCCCTCCAGACATACCTTGCACCTCTGTCTCTCCTGCTCAGCTGCTACCGCTGATAAGGTGCCTAACGAGGTTGCTGGATCACCTGGTCGGGTCCTCTTCAGCTGCAAGTAGGGTAGATAGAGCAAGCAATTAAGCACCACCTGCTGCTGATTGCTCGCAATCACTCAATAATGCAATTAATTAAACTTTTAATTGATTGATAACCTAGATGTTGCTCAGATTTCCCTCCAAAACGTTTGTGCTGTCATTGCAAAGACCAGCATGCTGCAGGCTGCAGCAAATTTGCATAATTAATCCCGCCCACTTTTCCAACACTGATAATGCACGCTGCCAGCCAGCCAGCCAGCCAGCCAGCCAGCCAGCCAGCCAGCCAGCCAGCCAGCAATACATACTCTGACTTCTTCACAATGGATATGTACTGGACACTTTTATTCCATGAAGTGATTACACAGATTTACATGATAACAATGATTAAATAAATACATGGGATCAGGTGAAAAGAATTGCATCGTGCACAGCACATGATAGAGAATAACAATCAGACTAGCGATCAATCCAAACGAAACAATAACAGTTAACAAACATTGCTACAAGTGTCCATAATTCAAGGAATGTCATGTTTTTGGTCCGTTCCGTCCAGGCTTCATTCAGGCATGCCATGCCGCAGACAGGGGGAGGCAGAGCTCGCACTTAGACAGAACAGAGAAAAAAGCAGGGAAGGAAGGAAGGAAGAAGGAGAACAAGTTTGCCTTCGTTCTCGCCAAGTGAGAGTCCAGTGGCTTTTTGCATTTTTTGTTCAATCAAAAAATCTATTTTTTAACCAGCATAAGAGAGGTGCACCGGTCCTGGAGGTACTGCAATACCAGGTCAATGCGTGGAGTGGACAGAGCAAGCTCTTCTTCCATCTCCCTGTTCCAAAAATCCATTTAATATATGGTCCCCAGATAGGGGACGTATCAGATATTAAACTGATAAGAACAGATACTACACTTGATCTTAGCCAAAAGGCCGAGAAGCGATAACCAGAATGGGCGCCCAGCTACTCACCTGCCGTTCGCTGGCGCTTGTTCAGCTTGCGGTGAGCCTTGGGCACAGTGCCGCCTTTTCCTCATCTAGGTGTAAGCAGGCTACAAATAGCAACAGAGACAAAGTCACCAGAGCAGCAAACAACCTCTAAACCCTTGAAACCCAGCTCCCCTTCTTAACCTTGTCCATTCCTCCCCCTCCCCTCCAGACATACCTTGCACCTCTGTCTCTCCTGCTCAGCTGCTACCGCTGATAAGGTGCCTAACGAGGTTGCTGGATCACCTGGTCGGGTCCTCTTCAGCTGCAAGTAGGGTAGATAGAGCAAGCAATTAAGCACCACCTGCTGCTGATTGCTCGCAATCACTCAATAATGCAATTAATTAAACTTTTAATTGATTGATAACCTAGATGTTGCTCAGATTTCCCTCCAAAACGTTTGTGCTGTCATTGCAAAGACCAGCATGCTGCAGGCTGCAGCAAATTTGCATAATTAATCCCGCCCACTTTTCCAACACTGATAATGCACGCTGCCAGCCAGCCAGCCAGCCAGCCAGCCAGCCAGCCAGCCAGCCAGCCAGAGCAATACATACTCTGACTTCTTCACAATGGATATGTACTGGACACTTTTATTCCATGAAGTGATTACACAGATTTACATGATAACAATGATTAAATAAATACATGGGATCAGGTGAAAAGAATTGCATCGTGCACAGCACATGATAGAGAATAACAATCAGACTAGCGATCAATCCAAACGAAACAATAACAGTTAACAAACATTGCTACAAGTGTCCATAATTCAAGGAATGTCATGTTTTTGGTCCGTTCCGTCCAGGCTTCATTCAGGCATGCCATGCCGCAGACAGGGGGAGGCAGAGCTCGCACTTAGACAGAACAGAGAAAAAAGCAGGGAAGGAAGGAAGGAAGAAGGAGAACAAGTTTGCCTTCGTTCTCGCCAAGTGAGAGTCCAGTGGCTTTTTGCATTTTTTGTTCAATCAAAAAATCTATTTTTTAACCAGCATAAGAGAGGTGCACCGGTCCTGGAGGTACTGCAATACCAGGTCAATGCGTGGAGTGGACAGAGCAAGCTCTTCTTCCATCTCCCTGTTCCAAAAATCCATTTAATATATGGTCCCCAGATAGGGGACGTATCAGATATTAAACTGATAAGAACAGATACTACACTTGATCTTAGCCAAAAGGCCGAGAAGCGATAACCAGAATGGGCGCCCAGCTACTCACCTGCCGTTCGCTGGCGCTTGTTCAGCTTGCGGTGAGCCTTGGGCACAGTGCCGCCTTTTCCTCATCTAGGTGTAAGCAGGCTACAAATAGCAACAGAGACAAAGTCACCAGAGCAGCAAACAACCTCTAAACCCTTGAAACCCAGCTCCCCTTCTTAACCTTGTCCATTCCTCCCCCTCCCCTCCAGACATACCTTGCACCTCTGTCTCTCCTGCTCAGCTGCTACCGCTGATAAGGTGCCTAACGAGGTTGCTGGATCACCTGGTCGGGTCCTCTTCAGCTGCAAGTAGGGTAGATAGAGCAAGCAATTAAGCACCACCTGCTGCTGATTGCTCGCAATCACTCAATAATGCAATTAATTAAACTTTTAATTGATTGATAACCTAGATGTTGCTCAGATTTCCCTCCAAAACGTTTGTGCTGTCATTGCAAAGACCAGCATGCTGCAGGCTGCAGCAAATTTGCATAATTAATCCCGCCCACTTTTCCAACACTGATAATGCACGCTGCCAGCCAGCCAGCCAGCCAGCCAGCCAGCCAGCCAGCCAGCCAGCCAGCCAGCAATACATACTCTGACTTCTTCACAATGGATATGTACTGGACACTTTTATTCCATGAAGTGATTACACAGATTTACATGATAACAATGATTAAATAAATACATGGGATCAGGTGAAAAGAATTGCATCGTGCACAGCACATGATAGAGAATAACAATCAGACTAGCGATCAATCCAAACGAAACAATAACAGTTAACAAACATTGCTACAAGTGTCCATAATTCAAGGAATGTCATGTTTTTGGTCCGTTCCGTCCAGGCTTCATTCAGGCATGCCATGCCGCAGACAGGGGGAGGCAGAGCTCGCACTTAGACAGAACAGAGAAAAAAGCAGGGAAGGAAGGAAGGAAGAAGGAGAACAAGTTTGCCTTCGTTCTCGCCAAGTGAGAGTCCAGTGGCTTTTTGCATTTTTTGTTCAATCAAAAAATCTATTTTTTAACCAGCATAAGAGAGGTGCACCGGTCCTGGAGGTACTGCAATACCAGGTCAATGCGTGGAGTGGACAGAGCAAGCTCTTCTTCCATCTCCCTGTTCCAAAAATCCATTTAATATATGGTCCCCAGATAGGGGACGTATCAGATATTAAACTGATAAGAACAGATACTACACTTGATCTTAGCCAAAAGGCCGAGAAGCGATAACCAGAATGGGCGCCCAGCTACTCACCTGCCGTTCGCTGGCGCTTGTTCAGCTTGCGGTGAGCCTTGGGCACAGTGCCGCCTTTTCCTCATCTAGGTGTAAGCAGGCTACAAATAGCAACAGAGACAAAGTCACCAGAGCAGCAAACAACCTCTAAACCCTTGAAACCCAGCTCCCCTTCTTAACCTTGTCCATTCCTCCCCCTCCCCTCCAGACATACCTTGCACCTCTGTCTCTCCTGCTCAGCTGCTACCGCTGATAAGGTGCCTAACGAGGTTGCTGGATCACCTGGTCGGGTCCTCTTCAGCTGCAAGTAGGGTAGATAGAGCAAGCAATTAAGCACCACCTGCTGCTGATTGCTCGCAATCACTCAATAATGCAATTAATTAAACTTTTAATTGATTGATAACCTAGATGTTGCTCAGATTTCCCTCCAAAACGTTTGTGCTGTCATTGCAAAGACCAGCATGCTGCAGGCTGCAGCAAATTTGCATAATTAATCCCGCCCACTTTTCCAACACTGATAATGCACGCTGCCAGCCAGCCAGCCAGCCAGCCAGCCAGCAATACATACTCTGACTTCTTCACAATGGATATGTACTGGACACTTTTATTCCATGAAGTGATTACACAGATTTACATGATAACAATGATTAAATAAATACATGGGATCAGGTGAAAAGAATTGCATCGTGCACAGCACATGATAGAGAATAACAATCAGACTAGCGATCAATCCAAACGAAACAATAACAGTTAACAAACATTGCTACAAGTGTCCATAATTCAAGGAATGTCATGTTTTTGGTCCGTTCCGTCCAGGCTTCATTCAGGCATGCCATGCCGCAGACAGGGGGAGGCAGAGCTCGCACTTAGACAGAACAGAGAAAAAAGCAGGGAAGGAAGGAAGGAAGAAGGAGAACAAGTTTGCCTTCGTTCTCGCCAAGTGAGAGTCCAGTGGCTTTTTGCATTTTTTGTTCAATCAAAAAATCTATTTTTTAACCAGCATAAGAGAGGTGCACCGGTCCTGGAGGTACTGCAATACCAGGTCAATGCGTGGAGTGGACAGAGCAAGCTCTTCTTCCATCTCCCTGTTCCAAAAATCCATTTAATATATGGTCCCCAGATAGGGGACGTATCAGATATTAAACTGATAAGAACAGATACTACACTTGATCTTAGCCAAAAGGCCGAGAAGCGATAACCAGAATGGGCGCCCAGCTACTCACCTGCCGTTCGCTGGCGCTTGTTCAGCTTGCGGTGAGCCTTGGGCACAGTGCCGCCTTTTCCTCATCTAGGTGTAAGCAGGCTACAAATAGCAACAGAGACAAAGTCACCAGAGCAGCAAACAACCTCTAAACCCTTGAAACCCAGCTCCCCTTCTTAACCTTGTCCATTCCTCCCCCTCCCCTCCAGACATACCTTGCACCTCTGTCTCTCCTGCTCAGCTGCTACCGCTGATAAGGTGCCTAACGAGGTTGCTGGATCACCTGGTCGGGTCCTCTTCAGCTGCAAGTAGGGTAGATAGAGCAAGCAATTAAGCACCACCTGCTGCTGATTGCTCGCAATCACTCAATAATGCAATTAATTAAACTTTTAATTGATTGATAACCTAGATGTTGCTCAGATTTCCCTCCAAAACGTTTGTGCTGTCATTGCAAAGACCAGCATGCTGCAGGCTGCAGCAAATTTGCATAATTAATCCCGCCCACTTTTCCAACACTGATAATGCACGCTGCCAGCCAGCCAGCCAGCCAGCCAGCCAGCCAGCCAGCCAGCCAGCCAGCCAGCAATACATACTCTGACTTCTTCACAATGGATATGTACTGGACACTTTTATTCCATGAAGTGATTACACAGATTTACATGATAACAATGATTAAATAAATACATGGGATCAGGTGAAAAGAATTGCATCGTGCACAGCACATGATAGAGAATAACAATCAGACTAGCGATCAATCCAAACGAAACAATAACAGTTAACAAACATTGCTACAAGTGTCCATAATTCAAGGAATGTCATGTTTTTGGTCCGTTCCGTCCAGGCTTCATTCAGGCATGCCATGCCGCAGACAGGGGGAGGCAGAGCTCGCACTTAGACAGAACAGAGAAAAAAGCAGGGAAGGAAGGAAGGAAGAAGGAGAACAAGTTTGCCTTCGTTCTCGCCAAGTGAGAGTCCAGTGGCTTTTTGCATTTTTTGTTCAATCAAAAAATCTATTTTTTAACCAGCATAAGAGAGGTGCACCGGTCCTGGAGGTACTGCAATACCAGGTCAATGCGTGGAGTGGACAGAGCAAGCTCTTCTTCCATCTCCCTGTTCCAAAAATCCATTTAATATATGGTCCCCAGATAGGGGACGTATCAGATATTAAACTGATAAGAACAGATACTACACTTGATCTTAGCCAAAAGGCCGAGAAGCGATAACCAGAATGGGCGCCCAGCTACTCACCTGCCGTTCGCTGGCGCTTGTTCAGCTTGCGGTGAGCCTTGGGCACAGTGCCGCCTTTTCCTCATCTAGGTGTAAGCAGGCTACAAATAGCAACAGAGACAAAGTCACCAGAGCAGCAAACAACCTCTAAACCCTTGAAACCCAGCTCCCCTTCTTAACCTTGTCCATTCCTCCCCCTCCCCTCCAGACATACCTTGCACCTCTGTCTCTCCTGCTCAGCTGCTACCGCTGATAAGGTGCCTAACGAGGTTGCTGGATCACCTGGTCGGGTCCTCTTCAGCTGCAAGTAGGGTAGATAGAGCAAGCAATTAAGCACCACCTGCTGCTGATTGCTCGCAATCACTCAATAATGCAATTAATTAAACTTTTAATTGATTGATAACCTAGATGTTGCTCAGATTTCCCTCCAAAACGTTTGTGCTGTCATTGCAAAGACCAGCATGCTGCAGGCTGCAGCAAATTTGCATAATTAATCCCGCCCACTTTTCCAACACTGATAATGCACGCTGCCAGCCAGCCAGCCAGCCAGCCAGCCAGCCAGCCAGCCAGCCAGCCAGCCAGCAATACATACTCTGACTTCTTCACAATGGATATGTACTGGACACTTTTATTCCATGAAGTGATTACACAGATTTACATGATAACAATGATTAAATAAATACATGGGATCAGGTGAAAAGAATTGCATCGTGCACAGCACATGATAGAGAATAACAATCAGACTAGCGATCAATCCAAACGAAACAATAACAGTTAACAAACATTGCTACAAGTGTCCATAATTCAAGGAATGTCATGTTTTTGGTCCGTTCCGTCCAGGCTTCATTCAGGCATGCCATGCCGCAGACAGGGGGAGGCAGAGCTCGCACTTAGACAGAACAGAGAAAAAAGCAGGGAAGGAAGGAAGGAAGAAGGAGAACAAGTTTGCCTTCGTTCTCGCCAAGTGAGAGTCCAGTGGCTTTTTGCATTTTTTGTTCAATCAAAAAATCTATTTTTTAACCAGCATAAGAGAGGTGCACCGGTCCTGGAGGTACTGCAATACCAGGTCAATGCGTGGAGTGGACAGAGCAAGCTCTTCTTCCATCTCCCTGTTCCAAAAATCCATTTAATATATGGTCCCCAGATAGGGGACGTATCAGATATTAAACTGATAAGAACAGATACTACACTTGATCTTAGCCAAAAGGCCGAGAAGCGATAACCAGAATGGGCGCCCAGCTACTCACCTGCCGTTCGCTGGCGCTTGTTCAGCTTGCGGTGAGCCTTGGGCACAGTGCCGCCTTTTCCTCATCTAGGTGTAAGCAGGCTACAAATAGCAACAGAGACAAAGTCACCAGAGCAGCAAACAACCTCTAAACCCTTGAAACCCAGCTCCCCTTCTTAACCTTGTCCATTCCTCCCCCTCCCCTCCAGACATACCTTGCACCTCTGTCTCTCCTGCTCAGCTGCTACCGCTGATAAGGTGCCTAACGAGGTTGCTGGATCACCTGGTCGGGTCCTCTTCAGCTGCAAGTAGGGTAGATAGAGCAAGCAATTAAGCACCACCTGCTGCTGATTGCTCGCAATCACTCAATAATGCAATTAATTAAACTTTTAATTGATTGATAACCTAGATGTTGCTCAGATTTCCCTCCAAAACGTTTGTGCTGTCATTGCAAAGACCAGCATGCTGCAGGCTGCAGCAAATTTGCATAATTAATCCCGCCCACTTTTCCAACACTGATAATGCACGCTGCCAGCCAGCCAGCCAGCCAGCCAGCCAGCCAGCCAGCCAGCCAGCCAGCCAGCAATACATACTCTGACTTCTTCACAATGGATATGTACTGGACACTTTTATTCCATGAAGTGATTACACAGATTTACATGATAACAATGATTAAATAAATACATGGGATCAGGTGAAAAGAATTGCATCGTGCACAGCACATGATAGAGAATAACAATCAGACTAGCGATCAATCCAAACGAAACAATAACAGTTAACAAACATTGCTACAAGTGTCCATAATTCAAGGAATGTCATGTTTTTGGTCCGTTCCGTCCAGGCTTCATTCAGGCATGCCATGCCGCAGACAGGGGGAGGCAGAGCTCGCACTTAGACAGAACAGAGAAAAAAGCAGGGAAGGAAGGAAGGAAGAAGGAGAACAAGTTTGCCTTCGTTCTCGCCAAGTGAGAGTCCAGTGGCTTTTTGCATTTTTTGTTCAATCAAAAAATCTATTTTTTAACCAGCATAAGAGAGGTGCACCGGTCCTGGAGGTACTGCAATACCAGGTCAATGCGTGGAGTGGACAGAGCAAGCTCTTCTTCCATCTCCCTGTTCCAAAAATCCATTTAATATATGGTCCCCAGATAGGGGACGTATCAGATATTAAACTGATAAGAACAGATACTACACTTGATCTTAGCCAAAAGGCCGAGAAGCGATAACCAGAATGGGCGCCCAGCTACTCACCTGCCGTTCGCTGGCGCTTGTTCAGCTTGCGGTGAGCCTTGGGCACAGTGCCGCCTTTTCCTCATCTAGGTGTAAGCAGGCTACAAATAGCAACAGAGACAAAGTCACCAGAGCAGCAAACAACCTCTAAACCCTTGAAACCCAGCTCCCCTTCTTAACCTTGTCCATTCCTCCCCCTCCCCTCCAGACATACCTTGCACCTCTGTCTCTCCTGCTCAGCTGCTACCGCTGATAAGGTGCCTAACGAGGTTGCTGGATCACCTGGTCGGGTCCTCTTCAGCTGCAAGTAGGGTAGATAGAGCAAGCAATTAAGCACCACCTGCTGCTGATTGCTCGCAATCACTCAATAATGCAATTAATTAAACTTTTAATTGATTGATAACCTAGATGTTGCTCAGATTTCCCTCCAAAACGTTTGTGCTGTCATTGCAAAGACCAGCATGCTGCAGGCTGCAGCAAATTTGCATAATTAATCCCGCCCACTTTTCCAACACTGATAATGCACGCTGCCAGCCAGCCAGCCAGCCAGCCAGCCAGCCAGCCAGCCAGCCAGCCAGCCAGCAATACATACTCTGACTTCTTCACAATGGATATGTACTGGACACTTTTATTCCATGAAGTGATTACACAGATTTACATGATAACAATGATTAAATAAATACATGGGATCAGGTGAAAAGAATTGCATCGTGCACAGCACATGATAGAGAATAACAATCAGACTAGCGATCAATCCAAACGAAACAATAACAGTTAACAAACATTGCTACAAGTGTCCATAATTCAAGGAATGTCATGTTTTTGGTCCGTTCCGTCCAGGCTTCATTCAGGCATGCCATGCCGCAGACAGGGGGAGGCAGAGCTCGCACTTAGACAGAACAGAGAAAAAAGCAGGGAAGGAAGGAAGGAAGAAGGAGAACAAGTTTGCCTTCGTTCTCGCCAAGTGAGAGTCCAGTGGCTTTTTGCATTTTTTGTTCAATCAAAAAATCTATTTTTTAACCAGCATAAGAGAGGTGCACCGGTCCTGGAGGTACTGCAATACCAGGTCAATGCGTGGAGTGGACAGAGCAAGCTCTTCTTCCATCTCCCTGTTCCAAAAATCCATTTAATATATGGTCCCCAGATAGGGGACGTATCAGATATTAAACTGATAAGAACAGATACTACACTTGATCTTAGCCAAAAGGCCGAGAAGCGATAACCAGAATGGGCGCCCAGCTACTCACCTGCCGTTCGCTGGCGCTTGTTCAGCTTGCGGTGAGCCTTGGGCACAGTGCCGCCTTTTCCTCATCTAGGTGTAAGCAGGCTACAAATAGCAACAGAGACAAAGTCACCAGAGCAGCAAACAACCTCTAAACCCTTGAAACCCAGCTCCCCTTCTTAACCTTGTCCATTCCTCCCCCTCCCCTCCAGACATACCTTGCACCTCTGTCTCTCCTGCTCAGCTGCTACCGCTGATAAGGTGCCTAACGAGGTTGCTGGATCACCTGGTCGGGTCCTCTTCAGCTGCAAGTAGGGTAGATAGAGCAAGCAATTAAGCACCACCTGCTGCTGATTGCTCGCAATCACTCAATAATGCAATTAATTAAACTTTTAATTGATTGATAACCTAGATGTTGCTCAGATTTCCCTCCAAAACGTTTGTGCTGTCATTGCAAAGACCAGCATGCTGCAGGCTGCAGCAAATTTGCATAATTAATCCCGCCCACTTTTCCAACACTGATAATGCACGCTGCCAGCCAGCCAGCCAGCCAGCCAGCCAGCCAGCCAGCCAGCCAGCCAGCCAGCAATACATACTCTGACTTCTTCACAATGGATATGTACTGGACACTTTTATTCCATGAAGTGATTACACAGATTTACATGATAACAATGATTAAATAAATACATGGGATCAGGTGAAAAGAATTGCATCGTGCACAGCACATGATAGAGAATAACAATCAGACTAGCGATCAATCCAAACGAAACAATAACAGTTAACAAACATTGCTACAAGTGTCCATAATTCAAGGAATGTCATGTTTTTGGTCCGTTCCGTCCAGGCTTCATTCAGGCATGCCATGCCGCAGACAGGGGGAGGCAGAGCTCGCACTTAGACAGAACAGAGAAAAAAGCAGGGAAGGAAGGAAGGAAGAAGGAGAACAAGTTTGCCTTCGTTCTCGCCAAGTGAGAGTCCAGTGGCTTTTTGCATTTTTTGTTCAATCAAAAAATCTATTTTTTAACCAGCATAAGAGAGGTGCACCGGTCCTGGAGGTACTGCAATACCAGGTCAATGCGTGGAGTGGACAGAGCAAGCTCTTCTTCCATCTCCCTGTTCCAAAAATCCATTTAATATATGGTCCCCAGATAGGGGACGTATCAGATATTAAACTGATAAGAACAGATACTACACTTGATCTTAGCCAAAAGGCCGAGAAGCGATAACCAGAATGGGCGCCCAGCTACTCACCTGCCGTTCGCTGGCGCTTGTTCAGCTTGCGGTGAGCCTTGGGCACAGTGCCGCCTTTTCCTCATCTAGGTGTAAGCAGGCTACAAATAGCAACAGAGACAAAGTCACCAGAGCAGCAAACAACCTCTAAACCCTTGAAACCCAGCTCCCCTTCTTAACCTTGTCCATTCCTCCCCCTCCCCTCCAGACATACCTTGCACCTCTGTCTCTCCTGCTCAGCTGCTACCGCTGATAAGGTGCCTAACGAGGTTGCTGGATCACCTGGTCGGGTCCTCTTCAGCTGCAAGTAGGGTAGATAGAGCAAGCAATTAAGCACCACCTGCTGCTGATTGCTCGCAATCACTCAATAATGCAATTAATTAAACTTTTAATTGATTGATAACCTAGATGTTGCTCAGATTTCCCTCCAAAACGTTTGTGCTGTCATTGCAAAGACCAGCATGCTGCAGGCTGCAGCAAATTTGCATAATTAATCCCGCCCACTTTTCCAACACTGATAATGCACGCTGCCAGCCAGCCAGCCAGCCAGCCAGCCAGCCAGCCAGCCAGCCAGCCAGCCAGCAATACATACTCTGACTTCTTCACAATGGATATGTACTGGACACTTTTATTCCATGAAGTGATTACACAGATTTACATGATAACAATGATTAAATAAATACATGGGATCAGGTGAAAAGAATTGCATCGTGCACAGCACATGATAGAGAATAACAATCAGACTAGCGATCAATCCAAACGAAACAATAACAGTTAACAAACATTGCTACAAGTGTCCATAATTCAAGGAATGTCATGTTTTTGGTCCGTTCCGTCCAGGCTTCATTCAGGCATGCCATGCCGCAGACAGGGGGAGGCAGAGCTCGCACTTAGACAGAACAGAGAAAAAAGCAGGGAAGGAAGGAAGGAAGAAGGAGAACAAGTTTGCCTTCGTTCTCGCCAAGTGAGAGTCCAGTGGCTTTTTGCATTTTTTGTTCAATCAAAAAATCTATTTTTTAACCAGCATAAGAGAGGTGCACCGGTCCTGGAGGTACTGCAATACCAGGTCAATGCGTGGAGTGGACAGAGCAAGCTCTTCTTCCATCTCCCTGTTCCAAAAATCCATTTAATATATGGTCCCCAGATAGGGGACGTATCAGATATTAAACTGATAAGAACAGATACTACACTTGATCTTAGCCAAAAGGCCGAGAAGCGATAACCAGAATGGGCGCCCAGCTACTCACCTGCCGTTCGCTGGCGCTTGTTCAGCTTGCGGTGAGCCTTGGGCACAGTGCCGCCTTTTCCTCATCTAGGTGTAAGCAGGCTACAAATAGCAACAGAGACAAAGTCACCAGAGCAGCAAACAACCTCTAAACCCTTGAAACCCAGCTCCCCTTCTTAACCTTGTCCATTCCTCCCCCTCCCCTCCAGACATACCTTGCACCTCTGTCTCTCCTGCTCAGCTGCTACCGCTGATAAGGTGCCTAACGAGGTTGCTGGATCACCTGGTCGGGTCCTCTTCAGCTGCAAGTAGGGTAGATAGAGCAAGCAATTAAGCACCACCTGCTGCTGATTGCTCGCAATCACTCAATAATGCAATTAATTAAACTTTTAATTGATTGATAACCTAGATGTTGCTCAGATTTCCCTCCAAAACGTTTGTGCTGTCATTGCAAAGACCAGCATGCTGCAGGCTGCAGCAAATTTGCATAATTAATCCCGCCCACTTTTCCAACACTGATAATGCACGCTGCCAGCCAGCCAGCCAGCCAGCCAGCCAGCCAGCCAGCCAGCCAGCCAGCCAGCAATACATACTCTGACTTCTTCACAATGGATATGTACTGGACACTTTTATTCCATGAAGTGATTACACAGATTTACATGATAACAATGATTAAATAAATACATGGGATCAGGTGAAAAGAATTGCATCGTGCACAGCACATGATAGAGAATAACAATCAGACTAGCGATCAATCCAAACGAAACAATAACAGTTAACAAACATTGCTACAAGTGTCCATAATTCAAGGAATGTCATGTTTTTGGTCCGTTCCGTCCAGGCTTCATTCAGGCATGCCATGCCGCAGACAGGGGGAGGCAGAGCTCGCACTTAGACAGAACAGAGAAAAAAGCAGGGAAGGAAGGAAGGAAGAAGGAGAACAAGTTTGCCTTCGTTCTCGCCAAGTGAGAGTCCAGTGGCTTTTTGCATTTTTTGTTCAATCAAAAAATCTATTTTTTAACCAGCATAAGAGAGGTGCACCGGTCCTGGAGGTACTGCAATACCAGGTCAATGCGTGGAGTGGACAGAGCAAGCTCTTCTTCCATCTCCCTGTTCCAAAAATCCATTTAATATATGGTCCCCAGATAGGGGACGTATCAGATATTAAACTGATAAGAACAGATACTACACTTGATCTTAGCCAAAAGGCCGAGAAGCGATAACCAGAATGGGCGCCCAGCTACTCACCTGCCGTTCGCTGGCGCTTGTTCAGCTTGCGGTGAGCCTTGGGCACAGTGCCGCCTTTTCCTCATCTAGGTGTAAGCAGGCTACAAATAGCAACAGAGACAAAGTCACCAGAGCAGCAAACAACCTCTAAACCCTTGAAACCCAGCTCCCCTTCTTAACCTTGTCCATTCCTCCCCCTCCCCTCCAGACATACCTTGCACCTCTGTCTCTCCTGCTCAGCTGCTACCGCTGATAAGGTGCCTAACGAGGTTGCTGGATCACCTGGTCGGGTCCTCTTCAGCTGCAAGTAGGGTAGATAGAGCAAGCAATTAAGCACCACCTGCTGCTGATTGCTCGCAATCACTCAATAATGCAATTAATTAAACTTTTAATTGATTGATAACCTAGATGTTGCTCAGATTTCCCTCCAAAACGTTTGTGCTGTCATTGCAAAGACCAGCATGCTGCAGGCTGCAGCAAATTTGCATAATTAATCCCGCCCACTTTTCCAACACTGATAATGCACGCTGCCAGCCAGCCAGCCAGCCAGCCAGCCAGCCAGCCAGCCAGCCAGCCAGCCAGCAATACATACTCTGACTTCTTCACAATGGATATGTACTGGACACTTTTATTCCATGAAGTGATTACACAGATTTACATGATAACAATGATTAAATAAATACATGGGATCAGGTGAAAAGAATTGCATCGTGCACAGCACATGATAGAGAATAACAATCAGACTAGCGATCAATCCAAACGAAACAATAACAGTTAACAAACATTGCTACAAGTGTCCATAATTCAAGGAATGTCATGTTTTTGGTCCGTTCCGTCCAGGCTTCATTCAGGCATGCCATGCCGCAGACAGGGGGAGGCAGAGCTCGCACTTAGACAGAACAGAGAAAAAAGCAGGGAAGGAAGGAAGGAAGAAGGAGAACAAGTTTGCCTTCGTTCTCGCCAAGTGAGAGTCCAGTGGCTTTTTGCATTTTTTGTTCAATCAAAAAATCTATTTTTTAACCAGCATAAGAGAGGTGCACCGGTCCTGGAGGTACTGCAATACCAGGTCAATGCGTGGAGTGGACAGAGCAAGCTCTTCTTCCATCTCCCTGTTCCAAAAATCCATTTAATATATGGTCCCCAGATAGGGGACGTATCAGATATTAAACTGATAAGAACAGATACTACACTTGATCTTAGCCAAAAGGCCGAGAAGCGATAACCAGAATGGGCGCCCAGCTACTCACCTGCCGTTCGCTGGCGCTTGTTCAGCTTGCGGTGAGCCTTGGGCACAGTGCCGCCTTTTCCTCATCTAGGTGTAAGCAGGCTACAAATAGCAACAGAGACAAAGTCACCAGAGCAGCAAACAACCTCTAAACCCTTGAAACCCAGCTCCCCTTCTTAACCTTGTCCATTCCTCCCCCTCCCCTCCAGACATACCTTGCACCTCTGTCTCTCCTGCTCAGCTGCTACCGCTGATAAGGTGCCTAACGAGGTTGCTGGATCACCTGGTCGGGTCCTCTTCAGCTGCAAGTAGGGTAGATAGAGCAAGCAATTAAGCACCACCTGCTGCTGATTGCTCGCAATCACTCAATAATGCAATTAATTAAACTTTTAATTGATTGATAACCTAGATGTTGCAAAGACCAGCATGCTGCAGGCTGCAGCAAATTTGCATAATTAATCCCGCCCACTTTTCCAACACTGATAATGCACGCTGCCAGCAGCCAGCCAGCCAGCCAGCCAGCCAGCCAGCCAGCCAGCCAGCAATACATACTCTGACTTCTTCACAATGGATATGTACTGGACACTTTTATTCCATGAAGTGATTACACAGATTTACATGATAACAATGATTAAATAAATACATGGGATCAGGTGAACAGAATTGCATCGTGCACAGCACATGATAGAGAATAACAATCAGACTAGCGATCAATCCAAACGAAACAATAACAGTTAACAAACATTGCTACAAGTGTCCATAATTCAAGGAATGTCATGTTTTTGGTCCGTTCCGTCCAGGCTTCATTCAGGCATCATGCCATGCCGCAGACAGGGGGAGGCAGAGCTCGCACTTAGACAGAACAGAGAAAAAAGCAGGGAAGGAAGGAAGAAGGAGAACAAGTTTGCCTTCGTTCTCGCCAAGTGAGAGTCCAGTGGCTTTTTGCATTTTTTGTTCAATCAAAAAATCTATTTTTTAACCAGCATAAGAGAGGTGCACCGGTCCTGGAGGTACTGCAATACCAGGTCAATGCGTGGAGTGGACAGAGCAAGCTCTTCTTCCATCTCCCTGTTCCAAAAATCCATTTAATATATGGTCCCCAGATAGGGGACGTATCAGATATTAAACTGATAAGAACAGATACTACACTTGATCTTAGCCAAAAGGCCGAGAAGCGATAACCAGAATGGGCGCCCAGCTACTCACCTGCCGTTCGCTGGCGCTTGTTCAGCTTGCGGTGAGCCTTGGCCACAGTGCTGCCTGCCTGCCGCCTTTTCCTCATCTAGCTGTAAGCTGGCTACAAATAGCAACAGAGACAAAGTCACCACCAGAGCAGCAAACAACCTCTAAACCCTTGAAACCCAGCTCCCCTTCTTAACCTTGTCCATTCATTCCTCCCCCTCCCCTCCAGACATACCTTGCACCTCTGTCTCTCCTGCTCAGCTGCTACCGCTGATAAGGTGCCTAACGAGGTTGCTGGATCACCTGGTCTGTCTGTTCCTCTTCAGCTGCAAGTAGGGTAGATAGAGCAAGCAATTAAGCACCACCTGCTGCTGATTGCTCGCAATCACTCAATAATGCAATTAATTAAACTTTTAATTGATTGATAACCTAGATGTTGCTCAGATTTCCCTCCAAAACGTTTGTGCTGTCATTGCAAAGACCAGCATGCTGCAGGCTGCAGCAAATTTGCATAATTAATCCCGCCCACTTTTCCAACACTGATAATGCACGCTGCCAGCCAGCCAGCCAGCCAGCCAGCCAGCCAGCAGCCAGCCAGCCAGCCAGCAATACATACTCTGACTTCTTCACAATGGATATGTACTGGACACTTTTATTCCATGAAGTGATTACACAGATTTACATGATAACAATGATTAAATAAATACATGGGATCAGGTGAACAGAATTGCATCGTGCACAGCACATGATAGAGAATAACAATCAGACTAGCGATCAATCCAAACGAAACAATAACAGTTAACAAACATTGCTACAAGTGTCCATAATTCAAGGAATGTCATGTTTTTGGTCCGTTCCGTCCAGGCTTCATTCAGGCATCATGCCATGCCGCAGACAGGGGGAGGCAGAGCTCGCACTTAGACAGAACAGAGAAAAAAGCAGGGAAGGAAGGAAGAAGGAGAACAAGTTTGCCTTCGTTCTCGCCAAGTGAGAGTCCAGTGGCTTTTTGCATTTTTTGTTCAATCAAAAAATCTATTTTTTAACCAGCATAAGAGAGGTGCACCGGTCCTGGAGGTACTGCAATACCAGGTCAATGCGTGGAGTGGACAGAGCAAGCTCTTCTTCCATCTCCCTGTTCCAAAAATCCATTTAATATATGGTCCCCAGATAGGGGACGTATCAGATATTAAACTGATAAGAACAGATACTACACTTGATCTTAGCCAAAAGGCCGAGAAGCGATAACCAGAATGGGCGCCCAGCTACTCACCTGCCGTTCGCTGGCGCTTGTTCAGCTTGCGGTGAGCCTTGGCCACAGTGCTGCCTGCCTGCCGCCTTTTCCTCATCTAGCTGTAAGCTGGCTACAAATAGCAACAGAGACAAAGTCACCACCAGAGCAGCAAACAACCTCTAAACCCTTGAAACCCAGCTCCCCTTCTTAACCTTGTCCATTCATTCCTCCCCCTCCCCTCCAGACATACCTTGCACCTCTGTCTCTCCTGCTCAGCTGCTACCGCTGATAAGGTGCCTAACGAGGTTGCTGGATCACCTGGTCTGTCTGTTCCTCTTCAGCTGCAAGTAGGGTAGATAGAGCAAGCAATTAAGCACCACCTGCTGCTGATTGCTCGCAATCACTCAATAATGCAATTAATTAAACTTTTAATTGATTGATAACCTAGATGTTGCTCAGATTTCCCTCCAAAACGTTTGTGCTGTCATTGCAAAGACCAGCATGCTGCAGGCTGCAGCAAATTTGCATAATTAATCCCGCCCACTTTTCCAACACTGATAATGCACGCTGCCAGCCAGCCAGCCAGCCAGCCAGCCAGCCAGCCAGCCAGCCAGCCAGCCAGCCAGCAATACATACTCTGACTTCTTCACAATGGATATGTACTGGACACTTTTATTCCATGAAGTGATTACACAGATTTACATGATAACAATGATTAAATAAATACATGGGATCAGGTGAACAGAATTGCATCGTGCACAGCACATGATAGAGAATAACAATCAGACTAGCGATCAATCCAAACGAAACAATAACAGTTAACAAACATTGCTACAAGTGTCCATAATTCAAGGAATGTCATGTTTTTGGTCCGTTCCGTCCAGGCTTCATTCAGGCATCATGCCATGCCGCAGACAGGGGGAGGCAGAGCTCGCACTTAGACAGAACAGAGAAAAAAGCAGGGAAGGAAGGAAGAAGGAGAACAAGTTTGCCTTCGTTCTCGCCAAGTGAGAGTCCAGTGGCTTTTTGCATTTTTTGTTCAATCAAAAAATCTATTTTTTAACCAGCATAAGAGAGGTGCACCGGTCCTGGAGGTACTGCAATACCAGGTCAATGCGTGGAGTGGACAGAGCAAGCTCTTCTTCCATCTCCCTGTTCCAAAAATCCATTTAATATATGGTCCCCAGATAGGGGACGTATCAGATATTAAACTGATAAGAACAGATACTACACTTGATCTTAGCCAAAAGGCCGAGAAGCGATAACCAGAATGGGCGCCCAGCTACTCACCTGCCGTTCGCTGGCGCTTGTTCAGCTTGCGGTGAGCCTTGGCCACAGTGCTGCCTGCCTGCCGCCTTTTCCTCATCTAGCTGTAAGCTGGCTACAAATAGCAACAGAGACAAAGTCACCACCAGAGCAGCAAACAACCTCTAAACCCTTGAAACCCAGCTCCCCTTCTTAACCTTGTCCATTCATTCCTCCCCCTCCCCTCCAGACATACCTTGCACCTCTGTCTCTCCTGCTCAGCTGCTACCGCTGATAAGGTGCCTAACGAGGTTGCTGGATCACCTGGTCTGTCTGTTCCTCTTCAGCTGCAAGTAGGGTAGATAGAGCAAGCAATTAAGCACCACCTGCTGCTGATTGCTCGCAATCACTCAATAATGCAATTAATTAAACTTTTAATTGATTGATAACCTAGATGTTGCTCAGATTTCCCTCCAAAACGTTTGTGCTGTCATTGCAAAGACCAGCATGCTGCAGGCTGCAGCAAATTTGCATAATTAATCCCGCCCACTTTTCCAACACTGATAATGCACGCTGCCAGCCAGCCAGCCAGCCAGCCAGCCAGCCAGCCAGCCAGCCAGCCAGCAATACATACTCTGACTTCTTCACAATGGATATGTACTGGACACTTTTATTCCATGAAGTGATTACACAGATTTACATGATAACAATGATTAAATAAATACATGGGATCAGGTGAACAGAATTGCATCGTGCACAGCACATGATAGAGAATAACAATCAGACTAGCGATCAATCCAAACGAAACAATAACAGTTAACAAACATTGCTACAAGTGTCCATAATTCAAGGAATGTCATGTTTTTGGTCCGTTCCGTCCAGGCTTCATTCAGGCATCATGCCATGCCGCAGACAGGGGGAGGCAGAGCTCGCACTTAGACAGAACAGAGAAAAAAGCAGGGAAGGAAGGAAGAAGGAGAACAAGTTTGCCTTCGTTCTCGCCAAGTGAGAGTCCAGTGGCTTTTTGCATTTTTTGTTCAATCAAAAAATCTATTTTTTAACCAGCATAAGAGAGGTGCACCGGTCCTGGAGGTACTGCAATACCAGGTCAATGCGTGGAGTGGACAGAGCAAGCTCTTCTTCCATCTCCCTGTTCCAAAAATCCATTTAATATATGGTCCCCAGATAGGGGACGTATCAGATATTAAACTGATAAGAACAGATACTACACTTGATCTTAGCCAAAAGGCCGAGAAGCGATAACCAGAATGGGCGCCCAGCTACTCACCTGCCGTTCGCTGGCGCTTGTTCAGCTTGCGGTGAGCCTTGGCCACAGTGCTGCCTGCCTGCCGCCTTTTCCTCATCTAGCTGTAAGCTGGCTACAAATAGCAACAGAGACAAAGTCACCACCAGAGCAGCAAACAACCTCTAAACCCTTGAAACCCAGCTCCCCTTCTTAACCTTGTCCATTCATTCCTCCCCCTCCCCTCCAGACATACCTTGCACCTCTGTCTCTCCTGCTCAGCTGCTACCGCTGATAAGGTGCCTAACGAGGTTGCTGGATCACCTGGTCTGTCTGTTCCTCTTCAGCTGCAAGTAGGGTAGATAGAGCAAGCAATTAAGCACCACCTGCTGCTGATTGCTCGCAATCACTCAATAATGCAATTAATTAAACTTTTAATTGATTGATAACCTAGATGTTGCTCAGATTTCCCTCCAAAACGTTTGTGCTGTCATTGCAAAGACCAGCATGCTGCAGGCTGCAGCAAATTTGCATAATTAATCCCGCCCACTTTTCCAACACTGATAATGCACGCTGCCAGCCAGCCAGCCAGCCAGCCAGCCAGCCAGCCAGCCAGCCAGCCAGCCAGCAATACATACTCTGACTTCTTCACAATGGATATGTACTGGACACTTTTATTCCATGAAGTGATTACACAGATTTACATGATAACAATGATTAAATAAATACATGGGATCAGGTGAACAGAATTGCATCGTGCACAGCACATGATAGAGAATAACAATCAGACTAGCGATCAATCCAAACGAAACAATAACAGTTAACAAACATTGCTACAAGTGTCCATAATTCAAGGAATGTCATGTTTTTGGTCCGTTCCGTCCAGGCTTCATTCAGGCATCATGCCATGCCGCAGACAGGGGGAGGCAGAGCTCGCACTTAGACAGAACAGAGAAAAAAGCAGGGAAGGAAGGAAGAAGGAGAACAAGTTTGCCTTCGTTCTCGCCAAGTGAGAGTCCAGTGGCTTTTTGCATTTTTTGTTCAATCAAAAAATCTATTTTTTAACCAGCATAAGAGAGGTGCACCGGTCCTGGAGGTACTGCAATACCAGGTCAATGCGTGGAGTGGACAGAGCAAGCTCTTCTTCCATCTCCCTGTTCCAAAAATCCATTTAATATATGGTCCCCAGATAGGGGACGTATCAGATATTAAACTGATAAGAACAGATACTACACTTGATCTTAGCCAAAAGGCCGAGAAGCGATAACCAGAATGGGCGCCCAGCTACTCACCTGCCGTTCGCTGGCGCTTGTTCAGCTTGCGGTGAGCCTTGGCCACAGTGCTGCCTGCCTGCCGCCTTTTCCTCATCTAGCTGTAAGCTGGCTACAAATAGCAACAGAGACAAAGTCACCACCAGAGCAGCAAACAACCTCTAAACCCTTGAAACCCAGCTCCCCTTCTTAACCTTGTCCATTCATTCCTCCCCCTCCCCTCCAGACATACCTTGCACCTCTGTCTCTCCTGCTCAGCTGCTACCGCTGATAAGGTGCCTAACGAGGTTGCTGGATCACCTGGTCTGTCTGTTCCTCTTCAGCTGCAAGTAGGGTAGATAGAGCAAGCAATTAAGCACCACCTGCTGCTGATTGCTCGCAATCACTCAATAATGCAATTAATTAAACTTTTAATTGATTGATAACCTAGATGTTGCTCAGATTTCCCTCCAAAACGTTTGTGCTGTCATTGCAAAGACCAGCATGCTGCAGGCTGCAGCAAATTTGCATAATTAATCCCGCCCACTTTTCCAACACTGATAATGCACGCTGCCAGCCAGCCAGCCAGCCAGCCAGCCAGCCAGCCAGCCAGCCAGCCAGCCAGCCAGCAATACATACTCTGACTTCTTCACAATGGATATGTACTGGACACTTTTATTCCATGAAGTGATTACACAGATTTACATGATAACAATGATTAAATAAATACATGGGATCAGGTGAACAGAATTGCATCGTGCACAGCACATGATAGAGAATAACAATCAGACTAGCGATCAATCCAAACGAAACAATAACAGTTAACAAACATTGCTACAAGTGTCCATAATTCAAGGAATGTCATGTTTTTGGTCCGTTCCGTCCAGGCTTCATTCAGGCATCATGCCATGCCGCAGACAGGGGGAGGCAGAGCTCGCACTTAGACAGAACAGAGAAAAAAGCAGGGAAGGAAGGAAGAAGGAGAACAAGTTTGCCTTCGTTCTCGCCAAGTGAGAGTCCAGTGGCTTTTTGCATTTTTTGTTCAATCAAAAAATCTATTTTTTAACCAGCATAAGAGAGGTGCACCGGTCCTGGAGGTACTGCAATACCAGGTCAATGCGTGGAGTGGACAGAGCAAGCTCTTCTTCCATCTCCCTGTTCCAAAAATCCATTTAATATATGGTCCCCAGATAGGGGACGTATCAGATATTAAACTGATAAGAACAGATACTACACTTGATCTTAGCCAAAAGGCCGAGAAGCGATAACCAGAATGGGCGCCCAGCTACTCACCTGCCGTTCGCTGGCGCTTGTTCAGCTTGCGGTGAGCCTTGGCCACAGTGCTGCCTGCCTGCCGCCTTTTCCTCATCTAGCTGTAAGCTGGCTACAAATAGCAACAGAGACAAAGTCACCACCAGAGCAGCAAACAACCTCTAAACCCTTGAAACCCAGCTCCCCTTCTTAACCTTGTCCATTCATTCCTCCCCCTCCCCTCCAGACATACCTTGCACCTCTGTCTCTCCTGCTCAGCTGCTACCGCTGATAAGGTGCCTAACGAGGTTGCTGGATCACCTGGTCTGTCTGTTCCTCTTCAGCTGCAAGTAGGGTAGATAGAGCAAGCAATTAAGCACCACCTGCTGCTGATTGCTCGCAATCACTCAATAATGCAATTAATTAAACTTTTAATTGATTGATAACCTAGATGTTGCTCAGATTTCCCTCCAAAACGTTTGTGCTGTCATTGCAAAGACCAGCATGCTGCAGGCTGCAGCAAATTTGCATAATTAATCCCGCCCACTTTTCCAACACTGATAATGCACGCTGCCAGCCAGCCAGCCAGCCAGCCAGCCAGCCAGCCAGCCAGCCAGCCAGCAATACATACTCTGACTTCTTCACAATGGATATGTACTGGACACTTTTATTCCATGAAGTGATTACACAGATTTACATGATAACAATGATTAAATAAATACATGGGATCAGGTGAACAGAATTGCATCGTGCACAGCACATGATAGAGAATAACAATCAGACTAGCGATCAATCCAAACGAAACAATAACAGTTAACAAACATTGCTACAAGTGTCCATAATTCAAGGAATGTCATGTTTTTGGTCCGTTCCGTCCAGGCTTCATTCAGGCATCATGCCATGCCGCAGACAGGGGGAGGCAGAGCTCGCACTTAGACAGAACAGAGAAAAAAGCAGGGAAGGAAGGAAGAAGGAGAACAAGTTTGCCTTCGTTCTCGCCAAGTGAGAGTCCAGTGGCTTTTTGCATTTTTTGTTCAATCAAAAAATCTATTTTTTAACCAGCATAAGAGAGGTGCACCGGTCCTGGAGGTACTGCAATACCAGGTCAATGCGTGGAGTGGACAGAGCAAGCTCTTCTTCCATCTCCCTGTTCCAAAAATCCATTTAATATATGGTCCCCAGATAGGGGACGTATCAGATATTAAACTGATAAGAACAGATACTACACTTGATCTTAGCCAAAAGGCCGAGAAGCGATAACCAGAATGGGCGCCCAGCTACTCACCTGCCGTTCGCTGGCGCTTGTTCAGCTTGCGGTGAGCCTTGGCCACAGTGCTGCCTGCCTGCCGCCTTTTCCTCATCTAGCTGTAAGCTGGCTACAAATAGCAACAGAGACAAAGTCACCACCAGAGCAGCAAACAACCTCTAAACCCTTGAAACCCAGCTCCCCTTCTTAACCTTGTCCATTCATTCCTCCCCCTCCCCTCCAGACATACCTTGCACCTCTGTCTCTCCTGCTCAGCTGCTACCGCTGATAAGGTGCCTAACGAGGTTGCTGGATCACCTGGTCTGTCTGTTCCTCTTCAGCTGCAAGTAGGGTAGATAGAGCAAGCAATTAAGCACCACCTGCTGCTGATTGCTCGCAATCACTCAATAATGCAATTAATTAAACTTTTAATTGATTGATAACCTAGATGTTGCTCAGATTTCCCTCCAAAACGTTTGTGCTGTCATTGCAAAGACCAGCATGCTGCAGGCTGCAGCAAATTTGCATAATTAATCCCGCCCACTTTTCCAACACTGATAATGCACGCTGCCAGCCAGCCAGCCAGCCAGCCAGCCAGCCAGCCAGCCAGCCAGCCAGCAATACATACTCTGACTTCTTCACAATGGATATGTACTGGACACTTTTATTCCATGAAGTGATTACACAGATTTACATGATAACAATGATTAAATAAATACATGGGATCAGGTGAACAGAATTGCATCGTGCACAGCACATGATAGAGAATAACAATCAGACTAGCGATCAATCCAAACGAAACAATAACAGTTAACAAACATTGCTACAAGTGTCCATAATTCAAGGAATGTCATGTTTTTGGTCCGTTCCGTCCAGGCTTCATTCAGGCATCATGCCATGCCGCAGACAGGGGGAGGCAGAGCTCGCACTTAGACAGAACAGAGAAAAAAGCAGGGAAGGAAGGAAGAAGGAGAACAAGTTTGCCTTCGTTCTCGCCAAGTGAGAGTCCAGTGGCTTTTTGCATTTTTTGTTCAATCAAAAAATCTATTTTTTAACCAGCATAAGAGAGGTGCACCGGTCCTGGAGGTACTGCAATACCAGGTCAATGCGTGGAGTGGACAGAGCAAGCTCTTCTTCCATCTCCCTGTTCCAAAAATCCATTTAATATATGGTCCCCAGATAGGGGACGTATCAGATATTAAACTGATAAGAACAGATACTACACTTGATCTTAGCCAAAAGGCCGAGAAGCGATAACCAGAATGGGCGCCCAGCTACTCACCTGCCGTTCGCTGGCGCTTGTTCAGCTTGCGGTGAGCCTTGGCCACAGTGCTGCCTGCCTGCCGCCTTTTCCTCATCTAGCTGTAAGCTGGCTACAAATAGCAACAGAGACAAAGTCACCACCAGAGCAGCAAACAACCTCTAAACCCTTGAAACCCAGCTCCCCTTCTTAACCTTGTCCATTCATTCCTCCCCCTCCCCTCCAGACATACCTTGCACCTCTGTCTCTCCTGCTCAGCTGCTACCGCTGATAAGGTGCCTAACGAGGTTGCTGGATCACCTGGTCTGTCTGTTCCTCTTCAGCTGCAAGTAGGGTAGATAGAGCAAGCAATTAAGCACCACCTGCTGCTGATTGCTCGCAATCACTCAATAATGCAATTAATTAAACTTTTAATTGATTGATAACCTAGATGTTGCTCAGATTTCCCTCCAAAACGTTTGTGCTGTCATTGCAAAGACCAGCATGCTGCAGGCTGCAGCAAATTTGCATAATTAATCCCGCCCACTTTTCCAACACTGATAATGCACGCTGCCAGCCAGCCAGCCAGCCAGCCAGCCAGCCAGCCAGCCAGCCAGCCAGCCAGCAATACATACTCTGACTTCTTCACAATGGATATGTACTGGACACTTTTATTCCATGAAGTGATTACACAGATTTACATGATAACAATGATTAAATAAATACATGGGATCAGGTGAACAGAATTGCATCGTGCACAGCACATGATAGAGAATAACAATCAGACTAGCGATCAATCCAAACGAAACAATAACAGTTAACAAACATTGCTACAAGTGTCCATAATTCAAGGAATGTCATGTTTTTGGTCCGTTCCGTCCAGGCTTCATTCAGGCATCATGCCATGCCGCAGACAGGGGGAGGCAGAGCTCGCACTTAGACAGAACAGAGAAAAAAGCAGGGAAGGAAGGAAGAAGGAGAACAAGTTTGCCTTCGTTCTCGCCAAGTGAGAGTCCAGTGGCTTTTTGCATTTTTTGTTCAATCAAAAAATCTATTTTTTAACCAGCATAAGAGAGGTGCACCGGTCCTGGAGGTACTGCAATACCAGGTCAATGCGTGGAGTGGACAGAGCAAGCTCTTCTTCCATCTCCCTGTTCCAAAAATCCATTTAATATATGGTCCCCAGATAGGGGACGTATCAGATATTAAACTGATAAGAACAGATACTACACTTGATCTTAGCCAAAAGGCCGAGAAGCGATAACCAGAATGGGCGCCCAGCTACTCACCTGCCGTTCGCTGGCGCTTGTTCAGCTTGCGGTGAGCCTTGGCCACAGTGCTGCCTGCCTGCCGCCTTTTCCTCATCTAGCTGTAAGCTGGCTACAAATAGCAACAGAGACAAAGTCACCACCAGAGCAGCAAACAACCTCTAAACCCTTGAAACCCAGCTCCCCTTCTTAACCTTGTCCATTCATTCCTCCCCCTCCCCTCCAGACATACCTTGCACCTCTGTCTCTCCTGCTCAGCTGCTACCGCTGATAAGGTGCCTAACGAGGTTGCTGGATCACCTGGTCTGTCTGTTCCTCTTCAGCTGCAAGTAGGGTAGATAGAGCAAGCAATTAAGCACCACCTGCTGCTGATTGCTCGCAATCACTCAATAATGCAATTAATTAAACTTTTAATTGATTGATAACCTAGATGTTGCTCAGATTTCCCTCCAAAACGTTTGTGCTGTCATTGCAAAGACCAGCATGCTGCAGGCTGCAGCAAATTTGCATAATTAATCCCGCCCACTTTTCCAACACTGATAATGCACGCTGCCAGCCAGCCAGCCAGCCAGCCAGCCAGCCAGCCAGCCAAGCCAGCCAGCAATACATACTCTGACTTCTTCACAATGGATATGTACTGGACACTTTTATTCCATGAAGTGATTACACAGATTTACATGATAACAATGATTAAATAAATACATGGGATCAGGTGAACAGAATTGCATCGTGCACAGCACATGATAGAGAATAACAATCAGACTAGCGATCAATCCAAACGAAACAATAACAGTTAACAAACATTGCTACAAGTGTCCATAATTCAAGGAATGTCATGTTTTTGGTCCGTTCCGTCCAGGCTTCATTCAGGCATCATGCCATGCCGCAGACAGGGGGAGGCAGAGCTCGCACTTAGACAGAACAGAGAAAAAAGCAGGGAAGGAAGGAAGAAGGAGAACAAGTTTGCCTTCGTTCTCGCCAAGTGAGAGTCCAGTGGCTTTTTGCATTTTTTGTTCAATCAAAAAATCTATTTTTTAACCAGCATAAGAGAGGTGCACCGGTCCTGGAGGTACTGCAATACCAGGTCAATGCGTGGAGTGGACAGAGCAAGCTCTTCTTCCATCTCCCTGTTCCAAAAATCCATTTAATATATGGTCCCCAGATAGGGGACGTATCAGATATTAAACTGATAAGAACAGATACTACACTTGATCTTAGCCAAAAGGCCGAGAAGCGATAACCAGAATGGGCGCCCAGCTACTCACCTGCCGTTCGCTGGCGCTTGTTCAGCTTGCGGTGAGCCTTGGCCACAGTGCTGCCTGCCTGCCGCCTTTTCCTCATCTAGCTGTAAGCTGGCTACAAATAGCAACAGAGACAAAGTCACCACCAGAGCAGCAAACAACCTCTAAACCCTTGAAACCCAGCTCCCCTTCTTAACCTTGTCCATTCATTCCTCCCCCTCCCCTCCAGACATACCTTGCACCTCTGTCTCTCCTGCTCAGCTGCTACCGCTGATAAGGTGCCTAACGAGGTTGCTGGATCACCTGGTCTGTCTGTTCCTCTTCAGCTGCAAGTAGGGTAGATAGAGCAAGCAATTAAGCACCACCTGCTGCTGATTGCTCGCAATCACTCAATAATGCAATTAATTAAACTTTTAATTGATTGATAACCTAGATGTTGCTCAGATTTCCCTCCAAAACGTTTGTGCTGTCATTGCAAAGACCAGCATGCTGCAGGCTGCAGCAAATTTGCATAATTAATCCCGCCCACTTTTCCAACACTGATAATGCACGCTGCCAGCCAGCCAGCCAGCCAGCCAGCCAGCCAGCAATACATACTCTGACTTCTTCACAATGGATATGTACTGGACACTTTTATTCCATGAAGTGATTACACAGATTTACATGATAACAATGATTAAATAAATACATGGGATCAGGTGAACAGAATTGCATCGTGCACAGCACATGATAGAGAATAACAATCAGACTAGCGATCAATCCAAACGAAACAATAACAGTTAACAAACATTGCTACAAGTGTCCATAATTCAAGGAATGTCATGTTTTTGGTCCGTTCCGTCCAGGCTTCATTCAGGCATCATGCCATGCCGCAGACAGGGGGAGGCAGAGCTCGCACTTAGACAGAACAGAGAAAAAAGCAGGGAAGGAAGGAAGAAGGAGAACAAGTTTGCCTTCGTTCTCGCCAAGTGAGAGTCCAGTGGCTTTTTGCATTTTTTGTTCAATCAAAAAATCTATTTTTTAACCAGCATAAGAGAGGTGCACCGGTCCTGGAGGTACTGCAATACCAGGTCAATGCGTGGAGTGGACAGAGCAAGCTCTTCTTCCATCTCCCTGTTCCAAAAATCCATTTAATATATGGTCCCCAGATAGGGGACGTATCAGATATTAAACTGATAAGAACAGATACTACACTTGATCTTAGCCAAAAGGCCGAGAAGCGATAACCAGAATGGGCGCCCAGCTACTCACCTGCCGTTCGCTGGCGCTTGTTCAGCTTGCGGTGAGCCTTGGCCACAGTGCTGCCTGCCTGCCGCCTTTTCCTCATCTAGCTGTAAGCTGGCTACAAATAGCAACAGAGACAAAGTCACCACCAGAGCAGCAAACAACCTCTAAACCCTTGAAACCCAGCTCCCCTTCTTAACCTTGTCCATTCATTCCTCCCCCTCCCCTCCAGACATACCTTGCACCTCTGTCTCTCCTGCTCAGCTGCTACCGCTGATAAGGTGCCTAACGAGGTTGCTGGATCACCTGGTCTGTCTGTTCCTCTTCAGCTGCAAGTAGGGTAGATAGAGCAAGCAATTAAGCACCACCTGCTGCTGATTGCTCGCAATCACTCAATAATGCAATTAATTAAACTTTTAATTGATTGATAACCTAGATGTTGCTCAGATTTCCCTCCAAAACGTTTGTGCTGTCATTGCAAAGACCAGCATGCTGCAGGCTGCAGCAAATTTGCATAATTAATCCCGCCCACTTTTCCAACACTGATAATGCACGCTGCCAGCCAGCCAGCCAGCCAGCCAAGCCAGCCAGCCAGCCAGCCAGCCAGCAATACATACTCTGACTTCTTCACAATGGATATGTACTGGACACTTTTATTCCATGAAGTGATTACACAGATTTACATGATAACAATGATTAAATAAATACATGGGATCAGGTGAACAGAATTGCATCGTGCACAGCACATGATAGAGAATAACAATCAGACTAGCGATCAATCCAAACGAAACAATAACAGTTAACAAACATTGCTACAAGTGTCCATAATTCAAGGAATGTCATGTTTTTGGTCCGTTCCGTCCAGGCTTCATTCAGGCATCATGCCATGCCGCAGACAGGGGGAGGCAGAGCTCGCACTTAGACAGAACAGAGAAAAAAGCAGGGAAGGAAGGAAGAAGGAGAACAAGTTTGCCTTCGTTCTCGCCAAGTGAGAGTCCAGTGGCTTTTTGCATTTTTTGTTCAATCAAAAAATCTATTTTTTAACCAGCATAAGAGAGGTGCACCGGTCCTGGAGGTACTGCAATACCAGGTCAATGCGTGGAGTGGACAGAGCAAGCTCTTCTTCCATCTCCCTGTTCCAAAAATCCATTTAATATATGGTCCCCAGATAGGGGACGTATCAGATATTAAACTGATAAGAACAGATACTACACTTGATCTTAGCCAAAAGGCCGAGAAGCGATAACCAGAATGGGCGCCCAGCTACTCACCTGCCGTTCGCTGGCGCTTGTTCAGCTTGCGGTGAGCCTTGGCCACAGTGCTGCCTGCCTGCCGCCTTTTCCTCATCTAGCTGTAAGCTGGCTACAAATAGCAACAGAGACAAAGTCACCACCAGAGCAGCAAACAACCTCTAAACCCTTGAAACCCAGCTCCCCTTCTTAACCTTGTCCATTCATTCCTCCCCCTCCCCTCCAGACATACCTTGCACCTCTGTCTCTCCTGCTCAGCTGCTACCGCTGATAAGGTGCCTAACGAGGTTGCTGGATCACCTGGTCTGTCTGTTCCTCTTCAGCTGCAAGTAGGGTAGATAGAGCAAGCAATTAAGCACCACCTGCTGCTGATTGCTCGCAATCACTCAATAATGCAATTAATTAAACTTTTAATTGATTGATAACCTAGATGTTGCTCAGATTTCCCTCCAAAACGTTTGTGCTGTCATTGCAAAGACCAGCATGCTGCAGGCTGCAGCAAATTTGCATAATTAATCCCGCCCACTTTTCCAACACTGATAATGCACGCTGCCAGCCAGCCAGCCAGCCAGCCAGCCAGCCAGCCAGCCAGCCAGCCAGCAATACATACTCTGACTTCTTCACAATGGATATGTACTGGACACTTTTATTCCATGAAGTGATTACACAGATTTACATGATAACAATGATTAAATAAATACATGGGATCAGGTGAACAGAATTGCATCGTGCACAGCACATGATAGAGAATAACAATCAGACTAGCGATCAATCCAAACGAAACAATAACAGTTAACAAACATTGCTACAAGTGTCCATAATTCAAGGAATGTCATGTTTTTGGTCCGTTCCGTCCAGGCTTCATTCAGGCATCATGCCATGCCGCAGACAGGGGGAGGCAGAGCTCGCACTTAGACAGAACAGAGAAAAAAGCAGGGAAGGAAGGAAGAAGGAGAACAAGTTTGCCTTCGTTCTCGCCAAGTGAGAGTCCAGTGGCTTTTTGCATTTTTTGTTCAATCAAAAAATCTATTTTTTAACCAGCATAAGAGAGGTGCACCGGTCCTGGAGGTACTGCAATACCAGGTCAATGCGTGGAGTGGACAGAGCAAGCTCTTCTTCCATCTCCCTGTTCCAAAAATCCATTTAATATATGGTCCCCAGATAGGGGACGTATCAGATATTAAACTGATAAGAACAGATACTACACTTGATCTTAGCCAAAAGGCCGAGAAGCGATAACCAGAATGGGCGCCCAGCTACTCACCTGCCGTTCGCTGGCGCTTGTTCAGCTTGCGGTGAGCCTTGGCCACAGTGCTGCCTGCCTGCCGCCTTTTCCTCATCTAGCTGTAAGCTGGCTACAAATAGCAACAGAGACAAAGTCACCACCAGAGCAGCAAACAACCTCTAAACCCTTGAAACCCAGCTCCCCTTCTTAACCTTGTCCATTCATTCCTCCCCCTCCCCTCCAGACATACCTTGCACCTCTGTCTCTCCTGCTCAGCTGCTACCGCTGATAAGGTGCCTAACGAGGTTGCTGGATCACCTGGTCTGTCTGTTCCTCTTCAGCTGCAAGTAGGGTAGATAGAGCAAGCAATTAAGCACCACCTGCTGCTGATTGCTCGCAATCACTCAATAATGCAATTAATTAAACTTTTAATTGATTGATAACCTAGATGTTGCTCAGATTTCCCTCCAAAACGTTTGTGCTGTCATTGCAAAGACCAGCATGCTGCAGGCTGCAGCAAATTTGCATAATTAATCCCGCCCACTTTTCCAACACTGATAATGCACGCTGCCAGCCAGCCAGCCAGCCAGCCAGCCAGCCAGCCAGCCAGCCAGCCAGCCAGCAATACATACTCTGACTTCTTCACAATGGATATGTACTGGACACTTTTATTCCATGAAGTGATTACACAGATTTACATGATAACAATGATTAAATAAATACATGGGATCAGGTGAACAGAATTGCATCGTGCACAGCACATGATAGAGAATAACAATCAGACTAGCGATCAATCCAAACGAAACAATAACAGTTAACAAACATTGCTACAAGTGTCCATAATTCAAGGAATGTCATGTTTTTGGTCCGTTCCGTCCAGGCTTCATTCAGGCATCATGCCATGCCGCAGACAGGGGGAGGCAGAGCTCGCACTTAGACAGAACAGAGAAAAAAGCAGGGAAGGAAGGAAGAAGGAGAACAAGTTTGCCTTCGTTCTCGCCAAGTGAGAGTCCAGTGGCTTTTTGCATTTTTTGTTCAATCAAAAAATCTATTTTTTAACCAGCATAAGAGAGGTGCACCGGTCCTGGAGGTACTGCAATACCAGGTCAATGCGTGGAGTGGACAGAGCAAGCTCTTCTTCCATCTCCCTGTTCCAAAAATCCATTTAATATATGGTCCCCAGATAGGGGACGTATCAGATATTAAACTGATAAGAACAGATACTACACTTGATCTTAGCCAAAAGGCCGAGAAGCGATAACCAGAATGGGCGCCCAGCTACTCACCTGCCGTTCGCTGGCGCTTGTTCAGCTTGCGGTGAGCCTTGGCCACAGTGCTGCCTGCCTGCCGCCTTTTCCTCATCTAGCTGTAAGCTGGCTACAAATAGCAACAGAGACAAAGTCACCACCAGAGCAGCAAACAACCTCTAAACCCTTGAAACCCAGCTCCCCTTCTTAACCTTGTCCATTCATTCCTCCCCCTCCCCTCCAGACATACCTTGCACCTCTGTCTCTCCTGCTCAGCTGCTACCGCTGATAAGGTGCCTAACGAGGTTGCTGGATCACCTGGTCTGTCTGTTCCTCTTCAGCTGCAAGTAGGGTAGATAGAGCAAGCAATTAAGCACCACCTGCTGCTGATTGCTCGCAATCACTCAATAATGCAATTAATTAAACTTTTAATTGATTGATAACCTAGATGTTGCTCAGATTTCCCTCCAAAACGTTTGTGCTGTCATTGCAAAGACCAGCATGCTGCAGGCTGCAGCAAATTTGCATAATTAATCCCGCCCACTTTTCCAACACTGATAATGCACGCTGCCAGCCAGCCAGCCAGCCAGCCAGCCAGCCAGCCAGCCAGCCAGCCAGCAATACATACTCTGACTTCTTCACAATGGATATGTACTGGACACTTTTATTCCATGAAGTGATTACACAGATTTACATGATAACAATGATTAAATAAATACATGGGATCAGGTGAACAGAATTGCATCGTGCACAGCACATGATAGAGAATAACAATCAGACTAGCGATCAATCCAAACGAAACAATAACAGTTAACAAACATTGCTACAAGTGTCCATAATTCAAGGAATGTCATGTTTTTGGTCCGTTCCGTCCAGGCTTCATTCAGGCATCATGCCATGCCGCAGACAGGGGGAGGCAGAGCTCGCACTTAGACAGAACAGAGAAAAAAGCAGGGAAGGAAGGAAGAAGGAGAACAAGTTTGCCTTCGTTCTCGCCAAGTGAGAGTCCAGTGGCTTTTTGCATTTTTTGTTCAATCAAAAAATCTATTTTTTAACCAGCATAAGAGAGGTGCACCGGTCCTGGAGGTACTGCAATACCAGGTCAATGCGTGGAGTGGACAGAGCAAGCTCTTCTTCCATCTCCCTGTTCCAAAAATCCATTTAATATATGGTCCCCAGATAGGGGACGTATCAGATATTAAACTGATAAGAACAGATACTACACTTGATCTTAGCCAAAAGGCCGAGAAGCGATAACCAGAATGGGCGCCCAGCTACTCACCTGCCGTTCGCTGGCGCTTGTTCAGCTTGCGGTGAGCCTTGGCCACAGTGCTGCCTGCCTGCCGCCTTTTCCTCATCTAGCTGTAAGCTGGCTACAAATAGCAACAGAGACAAAGTCACCACCAGAGCAGCAAACAACCTCTAAACCCTTGAAACCCAGCTCCCCTTCTTAACCTTGTCCATTCATTCCTCCCCCTCCCCTCCAGACATACCTTGCACCTCTGTCTCTCCTGCTCAGCTGCTACCGCTGATAAGGTGCCTAACGAGGTTGCTGGATCACCTGGTCTGTCTGTTCCTCTTCAGCTGCAAGTAGGGTAGATAGAGCAAGCAATTAAGCACCACCTGCTGCTGATTGCTCGCAATCACTCAATAATGCAATTAATTAAACTTTTAATTGATTGATAACCTAGATGTTGCTCAGATTTCCCTCCAAAACGTTTGTGCTGTCATTGCAAAGACCAGCATGCTGCAGGCTGCAGCAAATTTGCATAATTAATCCCGCCCACTTTTCCAACACTGATAATGCACGCTGCCAGCCAGCCAGCCAGCCAGCCAGCCAGCCAGCCAGCCAGCCAGCCAGCCAGCAATACATACTCTGACTTCTTCACAATGGATATGTACTGGACACTTTTATTCCATGAAGTGATTACACAGATTTACATGATAACAATGATTAAATAAATACATGGGATCAGGTGAACAGAATTGCATCGTGCACAGCACATGATAGAGAATAACAATCAGACTAGCGATCAATCCAAACGAAACAATAACAGTTAACAAACATTGCTACAAGTGTCCATAATTCAAGGAATGTCATGTTTTTGGTCCGTTCCGTCCAGGCTTCATTCAGGCATCATGCCATGCCGCAGACAGGGGGAGGCAGAGCTCGCACTTAGACAGAACAGAGAAAAAAGCAGGGAAGGAAGGAAGAAGGAGAACAAGTTTGCCTTCGTTCTCGCCAAGTGAGAGTCCAGTGGCTTTTTGCATTTTTTGTTCAATCAAAAAATCTATTTTTTAACCAGCATAAGAGAGGTGCACCGGTCCTGGAGGTACTGCAATACCAGGTCAATGCGTGGAGTGGACAGAGCAAGCTCTTCTTCCATCTCCCTGTTCCAAAAATCCATTTAATATATGGTCCCCAGATAGGGGACGTATCAGATATTAAACTGATAAGAACAGATACTACACTTGATCTTAGCCAAAAGGCCGAGAAGCGATAACCAGAATGGGCGCCCAGCTACTCACCTGCCGTTCGCTGGCGCTTGTTCAGCTTGCGGTGAGCCTTGGCCACAGTGCTGCCTGCCTGCCGCCTTTTCCTCATCTAGCTGTAAGCTGGCTACAAATAGCAACAGAGACAAAGTCACCACCAGAGCAGCAAACAACCTCTAAACCCTTGAAACCCAGCTCCCCTTCTTAACCTTGTCCATTCATTCCTCCCCCTCCCCTCCAGACATACCTTGCACCTCTGTCTCTCCTGCTCAGCTGCTACCGCTGATAAGGTGCCTAACGAGGTTGCTGGATCACCTGGTCTGTCTGTTCCTCTTCAGCTGCAAGTAGGGTAGATAGAGCAAGCAATTAAGCACCACCTGCTGCTGATTGCTCGCAATCACTCAATAATGCAATTAATTGGATCACCTGGTCTGTCTGTTCCTCTTCAGCTGCAAGTAGGGTAGATAGAGCAAGCAATTAAGCACCACCTGCTGCTGATTGCTCGCAATCACTCAATAATGCAATTAATTAAACTTTTAATTGATTGATAACCTAGATGTTGCTCAGATTTCCCTCCAAAACGTTTGTGCTGTCATTGCAAAGACCAGCATGCTGCAGGCTGCAGCAAATTTGCATAATTAATCCCGCCCACTTTTCCAACACTGATAATGCACGCTGCCAGCCAGCCAGCCAGCCAGCCAGCCAGCCAGCAATACATACTCTGACTTCTTCACAATGGATATGTACTGGACACTTTTATTCCATGAAGTGATTACACAGATTTACATGATAACAATGATTAAATAAATACATGGGATCAGGTGAACAGAATTGCATCGTGCACAGCACATGATAGAGAATAACAATCAGACTAGCGATCAATCCAAACGAAACAATAACAGTTAACAAACATTGCTACAAGTGTCCATAATTCAAGGAATGTCATGTTTTTGGTCCGTTCCGTCCAGGCTTCATTCAGGCATCATGCCATGCCGCAGACAGGGGGAGGCAGAGCTCGCACTTAGACAGAACAGAGAAAAAAGCAGGGAAGGAAGGAAGAAGGAGAACAAGTTTGCCTTCGTTCTCGCCAAGTGAGAGTCCAGTGGCTTTTTGCATTTTTTGTTCAATCAAAAAATCTATTTTTTAACCAGCATAAGAGAGGTGCACCGGTCCTGGAGGTACTGCAATACCAGGTCAATGCGTGGAGTGGACAGAGCAAGCTCTTCTTCCATCTCCCTGTTCCAAAAATCCATTTAATATATGGTCCCCAGATAGGGGACGTATCAGATATTAAACTGATAAGAACAGATACTACACTTGATCTTAGCCAAAAGGCCGAGAAGCGATAACCAGAATGGGCGCCCAGCTACTCACCTGCCGTTCGCTGGCGCTTGTTCAGCTTGCGGTGAGCCTTGGCCACAGTGCTGCCTGCCTGCCGCCTTTTCCTCATCTAGCTGTAAGCTGGCTACAAATAGCAACAGAGACAAAGTCACCACCAGAGCAGCAAACAACCTCTAAACCCTTGAAACCCAGCTCCCCTTCTTAACCTTGTCCATTCATTCCTCCCCCTCCCCTCCAGACATACCTTGCACCTCTGTCTCTCCTGCTCAGCTGCTACCGCTGATAAGGTGCCTAACGAGGTTGCTGGATCACCTGGTCTGTCTGTTCCTCTTCAGCTGCAAGTAGGGTAGATAGAGCAAGCAATTAAGCACCACCTGCTGCTGATTGCTCGCAATCACTCAATAATGCAATTAATTAAACTTTTAATTGATTGATAACCTAGATGTTGCTCAGATTTCCCTCCAAAACGTTTGTGCTGTCATTGCAAAGACCAGCATGCTGCAGGCTGCAGCAAATTTGCATAATTAATCCCGCCCACTTTTCCAACACTGATAATGCACGCTGCCAGCCAGCCAGCCAGCCAGCCAGCCAGCCAGCAATACATACTCTGACTTCTTCACAATGGATATGTACTGGACACTTTTATTCCATGAAGTGATTACACAGATTTACATGATAACAATGATTAAATAAATACATGGGATCAGGTGAACAGAATTGCATCGTGCACAGCACATGATAGAGAATAACAATCAGACTAGCGATCAATCCAAACGAAACAATAACAGTTAACAAACATTGCTACAAGTGTCCATAATTCAAGGAATGTCATGTTTTTGGTCCGTTCCGTCCAGGCTTCATTCAGGCATCATGCCATGCCGCAGACAGGGGGAGGCAGAGCTCGCACTTAGACAGAACAGAGAAAAAAGCAGGGAAGGAAGGAAGAAGGAGAACAAGTTTGCCTTCGTTCTCGCCAAGTGAGAGTCCAGTGGCTTTTTGCATTTTTTGTTCAATCAAAAAATCTATTTTTTAACCAGCATAAGAGAGGTGCACCGGTCCTGGAGGTACTGCAATACCAGGTCAATGCGTGGAGTGGACAGAGCAAGCTCTTCTTCCATCTCCCTGTTCCAAAAATCCATTTAATATATGGTCCCCAGATAGGGGACGTATCAGATATTAAACTGATAAGAACAGATACTACACTTGATCTTAGCCAAAAGGCCGAGAAGCGATAACCAGAATGGGCGCCCAGCTACTCACCTGCCGTTCGCTGGCGCTTGTTCAGCTTGCGGTGAGCCTTGGCCACAGTGCTGCCTGCCTGCCGCCTTTTCCTCATCTAGCTGTAAGCTGGCTACAAATAGCAACAGAGACAAAGTCACCACCAGAGCAGCAAACAACCTCTAAACCCTTGAAACCCAGCTCCCCTTCTTAACCTTGTCCATTCATTCCTCCCCCTCCCCTCCAGACATACCTTGCACCTCTGTCTCTCCTGCTCAGCTGCTACCGCTGATAAGGTGCCTAACGAGGTTGCTGGATCACCTGGTCTGTCTGTTCCTCTTCAGCTGCAAGTAGGGTAGATAGAGCAAGCAATTAAGCACCACCTGCTGCTGATTGCTCGCAATCACTCAATAATGCAATTAATTAAACTTTTAATTGATTGATAACCTAGATGTTGCTCAGATTTCCCTCCAAAACGTTTGTGCTGTCATTGCAAAGACCAGCATGCTGCAGGCTGCAGCAAATTTGCATAATTAATCCCGCCCACTTTTCCAACACTGATAATGCACGCTGCCAGCCAGCCAGCCAGCCAGCCAGCCAGCCAGCAATACATACTCTGACTTCTTCACAATGGATATGTACTGGACACTTTTATTCCATGAAGTGATTACACAGATTTACATGATAACAATGATTAAATAAATACATGGGATCAGGTGAACAGAATTGCATCGTGCACAGCACATGATAGAGAATAACAATCAGACTAGCGATCAATCCAAACGAAACAATAACAGTTAACAAACATTGCTACAAGTGTCCATAATTCAAGGAATGTCATGTTTTTGGTCCGTTCCGTCCAGGCTTCATTCAGGCATCATGCCATGCCGCAGACAGGGGGAGGCAGAGCTCGCACTTAGACAGAACAGAGAAAAAAGCAGGGAAGGAAGGAAGAAGGAGAACAAGTTTGCCTTCGTTCTCGCCAAGTGAGAGTCCAGTGGCTTTTTGCATTTTTTGTTCAATCAAAAAATCTATTTTTTAACCAGCATAAGAGAGGTGCACCGGTCCTGGAGGTACTGCAATACCAGGTCAATGCGTGGAGTGGACAGAGCAAGCTCTTCTTCCATCTCCCTGTTCCAAAAATCCATTTAATATATGGTCCCCAGATAGGGGACGTATCAGATATTAAACTGATAAGAACAGATACTACACTTGATCTTAGCCAAAAGGCCGAGAAGCGATAACCAGAATGGGCGCCCAGCTACTCACCTGCCGTTCGCTGGCGCTTGTTCAGCTTGCGGTGAGCCTTGGCCACAGTGCTGCCTGCCTGCCGCCTTTTCCTCATCTAGCTGTAAGCTGGCTACAAATAGCAACAGAGACAAAGTCACCACCAGAGCAGCAAACAACCTCTAAACCCTTGAAACCCAGCTCCCCTTCTTAACCTTGTCCATTCATTCCTCCCCCTCCCCTCCAGACATACCTTGCACCTCTGTCTCTCCTGCTCAGCTGCTACCGCTGATAAGGTGCCTAACGAGGTTGCTGGATCACCTGGTCTGTCTGTTCCTCTTCAGCTGCAAGTAGGGTAGATAGAGCAAGCAATTAAGCACCACCTGCTGCTGATTGCTCGCAATCACTCAATAATGCAATTAATTAAACTTTTAATTGATTGATAACCTAGATGTTGCTCAGATTTCCCTCCAAAACGTTTGTGCTGTCATTGCAAAGACCAGCATGCTGCAGGCTGCAGCAAATTTGCATAATTAATCCCGCCCACTTTTCCAACACTGATAATGCACGCTGCCAGCCAGCCAGCCAGCCAGCCAGCCAGCCAGCAATACATACTCTGACTTCTTCACAATGGATATGTACTGGACACTTTTATTCCATGAAGTGATTACACAGATTTACATGATAACAATGATTAAATAAATACATGGGATCAGGTGAACAGAATTGCATCGTGCACAGCACATGATAGAGAATAACAATCAGACTAGCGATCAATCCAAACGAAACAATAACAGTTAACAAACATTGCTACAAGTGTCCATAATTCAAGGAATGTCATGTTTTTGGTCCGTTCCGTCCAGGCTTCATTCAGGCATCATGCCATGCCGCAGACAGGGGGAGGCAGAGCTCGCACTTAGACAGAACAGAGAAAAAAGCAGGGAAGGAAGGAAGAAGGAGAACAAGTTTGCCTTCGTTCTCGCCAAGTGAGAGTCCAGTGGCTTTTTGCATTTTTTGTTCAATCAAAAAATCTATTTTTTAACCAGCATAAGAGAGGTGCACCGGTCCTGGAGGTACTGCAATACCAGGTCAATGCGTGGAGTGGACAGAGCAAGCTCTTCTTCCATCTCCCTGTTCCAAAAATCCATTTAATATATGGTCCCCAGATAGGGGACGTATCAGATATTAAACTGATAAGAACAGATACTACACTTGATCTTAGCCAAAAGGCCGAGAAGCGATAACCAGAATGGGCGCCCAGCTACTCACCTGCCGTTCGCTGGCGCTTGTTCAGCTTGCGGTGAGCCTTGGCCACAGTGCTGCCTGCCTGCCGCCTTTTCCTCATCTAGCTGTAAGCTGGCTACAAATAGCAACAGAGACAAAGTCACCACCAGAGCAGCAAACAACCTCTAAACCCTTGAAACCCAGCTCCCCTTCTTAACCTTGTCCATTCATTCCTCCCCCTCCCCTCCAGACATACCTTGCACCTCTGTCTCTCCTGCTCAGCTGCTACCGCTGATAAGGTGCCTAACGAGGTTGCTGGATCACCTGGTCTGTCTGTTCCTCTTCAGCTGCAAGTAGGGTAGATAGAGCAAGCAATTAAGCACCACCTGCTGCTGATTGCTCGCAATCACTCAATAATGCAATTAATTAAACTTTTAATTGATTGATAACCTAGATGTTGCTCAGATTTCCCTCCAAAACGTTTGTGCTGTCATTGCAAAGACCAGCATGCTGCAGGCTGCAGCAAATTTGCATAATTAATCCCGCCCACTTTTCCAACACTGATAATGCACGCTGCCAGCCAGCCAGCCAGCCAGCCAGCCAGCCAGCAATACATACTCTGACTTCTTCACAATGGATATGTACTGGACACTTTTATTCCATGAAGTGATTACACAGATTTACATGATAACAATGATTAAATAAATACATGGGATCAGGTGAACAGAATTGCATCGTGCACAGCACATGATAGAGAATAACAATCAGACTAGCGATCAATCCAAACGAAACAATAACAGTTAACAAACATTGCTACAAGTGTCCATAATTCAAGGAATGTCATGTTTTTGGTCCGTTCCGTCCAGGCTTCATTCAGGCATCATGCCATGCCGCAGACAGGGGGAGGCAGAGCTCGCACTTAGACAGAACAGAGAAAAAAGCAGGGAAGGAAGGAAGAAGGAGAACAAGTTTGCCTTCGTTCTCGCCAAGTGAGAGTCCAGTGGCTTTTTGCATTTTTTGTTCAATCAAAAAATCTATTTTTTAACCAGCATAAGAGAGGTGCACCGGTCCTGGAGGTACTGCAATACCAGGTCAATGCGTGGAGTGGACAGAGCAAGCTCTTCTTCCATCTCCCTGTTCCAAAAATCCATTTAATATATGGTCCCCAGATAGGGGACGTATCAGATATTAAACTGATAAGAACAGATACTACACTTGATCTTAGCCAAAAGGCCGAGAAGCGATAACCAGAATGGGCGCCCAGCTACTCACCTGCCGTTCGCTGGCGCTTGTTCAGCTTGCGGTGAGCCTTGGCCACAGTGCTGCCTGCCTGCCGCCTTTTCCTCATCTAGCTGTAAGCTGGCTACAAATAGCAACAGAGACAAAGTCACCACCAGAGCAGCAAACAACCTCTAAACCCTTGAAACCCAGCTCCCCTTCTTAACCTTGTCCATTCATTCCTCCCCCTCCCCTCCAGACATACCTTGCACCTCTGTCTCTCCTGCTCAGCTGCTACCGCTGATAAGGTGCCTAACGAGGTTGCTGGATCACCTGGTCTGTCTGTTCCTCTTCAGCTGCAAGTAGGGTAGATAGAGCAAGCAATTAAGCACCACCTGCTGCTGATTGCTCGCAATCACTCAATAATGCAATTAATTAAACTTTTAATTGATTGATAACCTAGATGTTGCTCAGATTTCCCTCCAAAACGTTTGTGCTGTCATTGCAAAGACCAGCATGCTGCAGGCTGCAGCAAATTTGCATAATTAATCCCGCCCACTTTTCCAACACTGATAATGCACGCTGCCAGCCAGCCAGCCAGCCAGCCAGCCAGCCAGCAATACATACTCTGACTTCTTCACAATGGATATGTACTGGACACTTTTATTCCATGAAGTGATTACACAGATTTACATGATAACAATGATTAAATAAATACATGGGATCAGGTGAACAGAATTGCATCGTGCACAGCACATGATAGAGAATAACAATCAGACTAGCGATCAATCCAAACGAAACAATAACAGTTAACAAACATTGCTACAAGTGTCCATAATTCAAGGAATGTCATGTTTTTGGTCCGTTCCGTCCAGGCTTCATTCAGGCATCATGCCATGCCGCAGACAGGGGGAGGCAGAGCTCGCACTTAGACAGAACAGAGAAAAAAGCAGGGAAGGAAGGAAGAAGGAGAACAAGTTTGCCTTCGTTCTCGCCAAGTGAGAGTCCAGTGGCTTTTTGCATTTTTTGTTCAATCAAAAAATCTATTTTTTAACCAGCATAAGAGAGGTGCACCGGTCCTGGAGGTACTGCAATACCAGGTCAATGCGTGGAGTGGACAGAGCAAGCTCTTCTTCCATCTCCCTGTTCCAAAAATCCATTTAATATATGGTCCCCAGATAGGGGACGTATCAGATATTAAACTGATAAGAACAGATTTTTGATTTAACAAAAAAGTCTTTATTTCGAAATAAACAGTTTACAGTTAAAACATATCTGCGTCGAAGCGCAGTGTCAGACATTCTTACATACTTTATATCTTGCTAGCAGTCAGTTTTGGGCACTTTGGGCTGAGACCTTTATTAGTGCCCAAGTACCAACTGCCAACCATACAAACATTAAAAGCACCCATACTTTCCCACCAAAACAACAATAATAAATAAAAGGGGGAGGGGAGGTGAGGGGGCTTTCCGACTTTTTATCTAATAGGGGTTTTGTTGATTGGGGTCAAGTCTCTGGAAGAAGAAAGGGGCGGAGGGGGGGGGGGGGGGGGGGGCTGAGGGGTCTAGGGCTCAGTCCTCTTCTTCTTCACCGAGGTTGTCTATGGTGTCATAGTCTCTGAGCAGGCTGTGGACCAGCCTGCGGCAGTCTCGGATAGTGACTTGTTCCCTCCTCAACACCAAGCGATTCCTGGCGAACCATAGGGCATCCTTCACGCAGCACAGTAGGCGCCATGCGTCCTCAATTGCCCCCACTGTGTGTGTTCCGGGAAATAGTCCATACAGGATAGAGTGATATGACAGATGCTGTCTCTCAACTGAGTCTCTGAGTTCTCTTTCCAGGGCTCTCAGCAAAGCCTGTGCAAATTTACACTGCCAGAAGAGGTGTAGAGAAGTTTCCTCCTCCACAACACACTGTGGACAATGTCTGTATCTGCACAGCCCCCTCGCATGCATGAATGTCCTTAGGGGGAGGCCTCCCTGGATGGCCATCCATGCCATGTCTTTGTGTCTATTGGTCAGCCTGCCGGATGCCACCTTCTCCCATACAGTCTCTGTTGTGGCGGCTGGCAGCCCTGGAATAGACTCTGTAATGTCCTGTGCTCTGATTAGTTTGTAGATCACCTTGGGGGACCACAGTTCCGGTTTGACTCCTTCCAGATGGTGTTCCTTCACAAACTTTCTCACATCAAGGTAATACCAAGGAGTGTTCCAGTTGTAAGGGATGGAGCTGTCCCACTTGTCCCAGCCCAGCCCTCTCCAGATGGGTAGGAGGAAAAAGCGGGACATGGAGTTCCCGGCAGAGCAGTTTGCATTGTCTCTTAGCGTCCTGCGAACTCCGTTGCATACAAAGAAGGCTCGAAGCCAGGTGGGGATATCTGGAATTCCCTTGCCTCCCTTGCGGGGTTCTTTGTACATCACGGTGCGCTTCACTCTGTCCATCTTGGATCCCCAGATGAAGTGAAAAACTGCTCTTGTGATGGCTCTGCAAACAGCCATCAGAGGGGGCCACGCCTGGGCCGTGTACTGCAGAACAGGGAGGATCTCGTTCCGCAGCACTAGTTTTTTCCCTTCGATGGTAAGGTCTCTGAGGATCCACAATCCGAACTTCTGGTTCACTTTTGCCAGTCTCTCGTCCCAGCTTTTCAAGGCAGCACCCTCTCCCCCAAACCAGACCCCTAGGATCTTAATGAGGCCTGATTTGATGGGGAAGGGAAGAGGGTCTGAGGGTACATCCCACTGCCCAAACAGCATAGTCTCTGACTTCCCGCAGTTGATCTTGGCTCCTGAAGCTCTGCTGAAGTCATCACAGGTGGACTTGAGTGCTCTCACTGCATGGTGGTCGGCGCAGAAGATGGTGACGTCGTCCATGTAGATCGAGCACTTTACTTCTTTCCCTCTGGTTCCTGGTGTGGTGATCCCTCTGATCTCACGGTTCTGCCTGATGGACTCGGCGAAGAGTTCTATGCAACAGACAAAGAGGAGAGGTGAGAGAGGGCAGCCTTGCCTGACCCCTGACCTGACTAGGAAGGGTTCAGTTTTCCAGCCATTCACCAACACAGTGCTGCAGATATCACGGTACATTAGGTTTACATAGGAGCAGAACACTTCCCCCAGCCCAAACCTGCGCAGTACTCTATTCATGAACTCATGAGAGACACGATCAAAGGCTTTCTCCTGGTCCAGGCACACGAGTGCAGCCCGGACCCGGCGATCCTTGATGTAATGGATCGTGTCTCTGACGAGTGCCAGGCTGTCGGAGATCCGGCGTCCTGGGATGCCACAGGTCTGGTCAGGGTCGATGATCCCTCCTATGACCGCCTTCAGTCTGGTTGCTAAGACCTTGGCCAGGATCTTGTAATCCACATTAAGGAGAGAGATGGGTCTCCAGTTTTTAAGGTCGCATCTCTCCCCCTTCTGTTTATACAAAATCGTGATCATACCTTCCCTGAGAGTGGGTGGTAGGCTGCCCGTCTCTGCCATCTCCTCATACAGGGCCAGCAGGTCCGGTCCAATGAGGTCCCACAGCGTTACGTATAACTCGGCTGGGAGACCGTCACTGCCCGGGGTCTTGCCTGGTCTAAAGGATCTGACCGCAACGTGCAGCTCCCCCAGAGTCAGGGGGCCGTCTAGCACGGCTTTCCCTGTTGGGTCTACCGTCCTCGTGATACCCGAGAGGAATCTCTCGGCGGCATCACTGCACATATGCTTAGGGGAGTAGAGGTCCTTGTAGTAGTCCGTTACTACCTTCGTGACCTTCTCTTTCCCCTGTTGCATATCACCATTACCATCACGTAACTCAGACAGGGGTGTGTGGCCAGAGTGGAGTTTCCTAAAGAAGAAAGAGTTACACTTCTCCCCCTTCTCAAGATTCTCCACTTTGGAACGAAAGATGATTTGCCTGGCTTCTTCCTCAAAGTGTCTTTTCAGACCCTCCTTGGTTTCCTCCAGCTCCTCACCCACGTCCCATCCACAGAGTTGCAGGTCCAGCAGAGACTGCAACCTGCGTTGCAGTCTCTGGAAGTACCGCTTCCTGGCAGCCGCTAGGCCTCTGCCTTTTGCCTGCCAGAAACTGCGGAGCTTGACTTTAGTCTGTTCCCACCATTCCGCCATGGTATGGAACTGACTCTTGTCTATCTGCCATCCTTGGTATGCAGTGCGCAGCTCCTCCACAATTTCCCGTCTCTGCAGCAGGGTACAGTTTAGCTTCCAGGCACCCGGGCCAGGGGGGAAACCCTTTCCCAGTGTACCTTCGAGCTTTACCGCCCTGTGATCAGAGAAGAAGCAGGGAATCGTGGCAGAGTGCTCATGCTTAACTGTTCGGGATGTGAACACAAAGTCTATCCGAGAGCGCTGAGACCCATCTGGGCGGCTCCATGTATAATTAACAGAGCCATTACCCATTGAGCCCACAGCGTCCTTCATGGATGCCTCGGTGATCATTTCCCTAAGCAGTTTGGAGGTTACATCTAGCTTGGCTGCAGTCTGGGAACTGCGGCCATCTTCCTCTATTGGACAGTTGAAGTCACCTCCCATCAAGACTGCTCTGGTAGTTGCGAGTTGGGCCCGCAGGGTTTGGAGTAGTTCCAAACGCTGTCTCTTCTCCGGCGAGGAGTACACGGTGATGAACCTCACTGGTTCCCCTGCCCAGGAGCCATCCACGACTAATAGTCGACCACAGACAAGCTCCCGGACAGAGTCCACCGTGAAGTGTCCTCCCCGGATTAGGACAGCGGTACCTGCTGACTTGCACCCGTTCCCACCAGACCAGAATGATGGTCCATGCGTCCAGTCCCTGGCCAGGTGGCGGTAGGACTTAGAGAAAGGGATGGAACATTCCTGCAACATAAACACATCACACTTCTGAGAGGCTAGATATCCTAACACAGCATGTCTACGTAACCTATCCTTGATGCTCCTAACATTAATGGTGAGAATAGAAATAGACGCCATAATCAATGTAAGGGAGAAAAGACAGTGTTATTCACAGACATGACTGCTCAGTTACCGCCGCCTTCCCCCTGATGGGGGAGGCTACTTCCTTCTCCTCCTCCTTGGTCCTTAATGTCCAGTGGTGGTGGTGGAGGTGGTGGGCGTGTCTCCGTCTGAACCGGCTCCTCAAGGAGGCGTTGTAGGCTGTCGAGGGTCTCTGTGTACTGCAGCTCTGGGATAAATGATGTCCCACATTCTAGAGCTTCTCGGATGAGCTCGTCTGCTTCTGCATCGGTTACCTCTGCAGGGGAGGGGGAGGCTGCTGTTTGTGCCTTTTTGCTCTGCTGAACCTTGGGTGGGCTTGTGTCTTCCAGTCCTGCTTCTTCACTGCTGATCTTCCGTTTCCTCTGACCGGGGTCTCGCAGTTGTTCCTCAGGGGGATTACCTGTAGCGGGGAGAAGAGCAGGGAAGGGGTCCTGGGGGGGGTCTGCAGCAGTGAGGGAGAAGGTTAGATCTGCTGCAGTGGGTGAGGGGTAAAGTTCGGAGGGGAGAGAGCTGGGTGGGGGGCGGGTGCTCTTGGGAGTCAGGAAGGGTAGGGGGCAAGAGGGGTCAGGAGAGGTGGCCGGGTTTTTGGGAGGGGAAAGTGTGACAGCGGGGGTTGGGGTGGTTTTCTTCCCCTTCTTTTTACCTGGCTTCCGTTTCATTTGGAGGGTCTCAGCTGGGCCTGACGCTGATAGCCCCTTACTTGCTACTGCCGCGTAGCTCCTTGTCCTTTTTGGGCAGTCCTTGTACATGTGTGAGGTGTCCCCACACAGGTTGCAGGTTGTTCTCCTGGGGCAGTCCTTGGTGTCGTGACCTGCCACCTTACATACCTTGCAGGCGGATGCCTTGCAATCCTTCCCCTGGTGCCCGAGCTGGTTGCATTTCCGGCAGTTCCTGGGTTGGTCTTGATAGAACAGCATGCCAGCTGAGCTACCTAGGGAGAAGCACTGCGGCAGGTGTTGTAGGTTCCCAGGAGAGGATGGATCCTGTTTCAGGCGGACAATCAGGGACCATCTTCCTATCCAGAAGCCGTGCTTGTCCTTTATCTGGGCCGGGTCACTCATCACCGTGCAGAATCTGCCTAGAAACGTTGAGATGTCCTTGCCAGGGGTGTGGGGGTTCCTCATGGATACCGTCACCCTTCTCTCCTCTTTCTTTATTGGGCAGCTTCCTATAAATCTTGTGAAAGGAGAGTCGGGTTTGGCCGCCAGGAAATGTTCCCAGTACCTTTTGCAGATTGCCATCGTTAGGAACGTGACATGGAACAGGCCTGCTGCGAGGGATTGTATGCTCAGGGTCTCCGCCGCGGTGAACCCTTGGTCCAGTACCATCTGCTTACTAAAGGTTTCTGGGTTCAAATCGGGTATCCTCCCCTCTACTTCCTTCAGCTTCAAGGCCACTGTGGTTTTCATCCACGGCTCCAGGGTGGGTGCTTCTCCATGATTTCCCCCGACTCCCTTGCTCTTCCCAGTGGAGGCGAGGGGGGTGGTCCCGGAGTTCTGGGGTTTGGACCCAGTGCCTTCTAACGCTGCAGTCTTGGCTCCCGGGGCTGCCATACTCTCTGGGCGGTGATGGGGCAAGTAGAAGTTGTGGTTAAGGGATGTTGAGCGCTGAGGTTCACTCCTCCGCAGGAGCTGTTTCTGGTTACCTCAGCTTTTCCTCCGCAGGAAGCTCAACTGCCACTCTTTCTCCGCCCCTTCAGGAGATTTGCGTTGCCTAGGCTACCTTCTCCGCAGAAGGCTCCTGCTGCCTTGGCTACCCGCTGTGCAGTGGGGTACGCCGCCTTACTTTGGAATCCTCCTCCGCAGGAGGTCTAAATTCCGCCGCTTGGCGTTTTCCTCCACAGGAGATTTGCGCTTCCTAGCCAAGGCTTCCTTCTCCTCAGAAGGCCCTACCGCCTGGGCTACCCGCACCGCAGTGGGTTGCGCTGCCTAGCTTGGATATCTCCTCCGCAGGAGATCTTAGTTCCGCTGCTTGGCCTTCTCCTCTGTCGGAAGTTGCGCTGCCTTGGGTCCCTTCTCCGCAGAAGGCCCTACCACTTTGGCTTCCCGCTGTGCAGTGGGTTGCGCTACCTCGCCCCGGATTCTTCCTCCGCAGGAAGCCCTACTTCCGTTGCTCGGCCTTCTCCTCCGTCGGTGCCCAGTCTATGCCACCCTCTGGATTCACTGCTGGCTAGAGCCTCAAGAGTCCTTCTCCAGAATAGAATCCACTCTGTGTTGGGGAACTCCAGCAGTTTCACCAAGGTTACCTGGGGCTAGTCTGTGTTGCTTTGGCTTCCTTCTCCGCAGAAGGCCCTACTACCCTAAACCTCAGCAACCCGTGATCGCATGTGTGTAGTACCGCTGTTCGGATACTGTATCTAGTCCACACCAAAAGGCCACTCTGGTTCGATCTTCCCCTAATAGCAGCAGATAGCTTAAGCCGGTTAAGGCGATGCTATAAGGCAAAGGGAAGATACTCCAAAGCACCTGAAGGCAAAGATAAGAACAGATACTACACTTGATCTTAGCCAAAAGGCCGAGAAGCGATAACCAGAATGGGCGCCCAGCTACTCACCTGCCGTTCGCTGGCGCTTGTTCAGCTTGCGGTGAGCCTTGGCCACAGTGCTGCCTGCCTGCCGCCTTTTCCTCATCTAGCTGTAAGCTGGCTACAAATAGCAACAGAGACAAAGTCACCACCAGAGCAGCAAACAACCTCTAAACCCTTGAAACCCAGCTCCCCTTCTTAACCTTGTCCATTCATTCCTCCCCCTCCCCTCCAGACATACCTTGCACCTCTGTCTCTCCTGCTCAGCTGCTACCGCTGATAAGGTGCCTAACGAGGTTGCTGGATCACCTGGTCTGTCTGTTCCTCTTCAGCTGCAAGTAGGGTAGATAGAGCAAGCAATTAAGCACCACCTGCTGCTGATTGCTCGCAATCACTCAATAATGCAATTAATTAAACTTTTAATTGATTGATAACCTAGATGTTGCTCAGATTTCCCTCCAAAACGTTTGTGCTGTCATTGCAAAGACCAGCATGCTGCAGGCTGCAGCAAATTTGCATAATTAATCCCGCCCACTTTTCCAACACTGATAATGCACGCTGCCAGCCAGCCAGCCAGCCAGCCAGCCAGCCAGCAATACATACTCTGACTTCTTCACAATGGATATGTACTGGACACTTTTATTCCATGAAGTGATTACACAGATTTACATGATAACAATGATTAAATAAATACATGGGATCAGGTGAACAGAATTGCATCGTGCACAGCACATGATAGAGAATAACAATCAGACTAGCGATCAATCCAAACGAAACAATAACAGTTAACAAACATTGCTACAAGTGTCCATAATTCAAGGAATGTCATGTTTTTGGTCCGTTCCGTCCAGGCTTCATTCAGGCATCATGCCATGCCGCAGACAGGGGGAGGCAGAGCTCGCACTTAGACAGAACAGAGAAAAAAGCAGGGAAGGAAGGAAGAAGGAGAACAAGTTTGCCTTCGTTCTCGCCAAGTGAGAGTCCAGTGGCTTTTTGCATTTTTTGTTCAATCAAAAAATCTATTTTTTAACCAGCATAAGAGAGGTGCACCGGTCCTGGAGGTACTGCAATACCAGGTCAATGCGTGGAGTGGACAGAGCAAGCTCTTCTTCCATCTCCCTGTTCCAAAAATCCATTTAATATATGGTCCCCAGATAGGGGACGTATCAGATATTAAACTGATAAGAACAGATACTACACTTGATCTTAGCCAAAAGGCCGAGAAGCGATAACCAGAATGGGCGCCCAGCTACTCACCTGCCGTTCGCTGGCGCTTGTTCAGCTTGCGGTGAGCCTTGGCCACAGTGCTGCCTGCCTGCCGCCTTTTCCTCATCTAGCTGTAAGCTGGCTACAAATAGCAACAGAGACAAAGTCACCACCAGAGCAGCAAACAACCTCTAAACCCTTGAAACCCAGCTCCCCTTCTTAACCTTGTCCATTCATTCCTCCCCCTCCCCTCCAGACATACCTTGCACCTCTGTCTCTCCTGCTCAGCTGCTACCGCTGATAAGGTGCCTAACGAGGTTGCTGGATCACCTGGTCTGTCTGTTCCTCTTCAGCTGCAAGTAGGGTAGATAGAGCAAGCAATTAAGCACCACCTGCTGCTGATTGCTCGCAATCACTCAATAATGCAATTAATTAAACTTTTAATTGATTGATAACCTAGATGTTGCTCAGATTTCCCTCCAAAACGTTTGTGCTGTCATTGCAAAGACCAGCATGCTGCAGGCTGCAGCAAATTTGCATAATTAATCCCGCCCACTTTTCCAACACTGATAATGCACGCTGCCAGCCAGCCAGCCAGCCAGCCAGCCAGCCAGCAATACATACTCTGACTTCTTCACAATGGATATGTACTGGACACTTTTATTCCATGAAGTGATTACACAGATTTACATGATAACAATGATTAAATAAATACATGGGATCAGGTGAACAGAATTGCATCGTGCACAGCACATGATAGAGAATAACAATCAGACTAGCGATCAATCCAAACGAAACAATAACAGTTAACAAACATTGCTACAAGTGTCCATAATTCAAGGAATGTCATGTTTTTGGTCCGTTCCGTCCAGGCTTCATTCAGGCATCATGCCATGCCGCAGACAGGGGGAGGCAGAGCTCGCACTTAGACAGAACAGAGAAAAAAGCAGGGAAGGAAGGAAGAAGGAGAACAAGTTTGCCTTCGTTCTCGCCAAGTGAGAGTCCAGTGGCTTTTTGCATTTTTTGTTCAATCAAAAAATCTATTTTTTAACCAGCATAAGAGAGGTGCACCGGTCCTGGAGGTACTGCAATACCAGGTCAATGCGTGGAGTGGACAGAGCAAGCTCTTCTTCCATCTCCCTGTTCCAAAAATCCATTTAATATATGGTCCCCAGATAGGGGACGTATCAGATATTAAACTGATAAGAACAGATACTACACTTGATCTTAGCCAAAAGGCCGAGAAGCGATAACCAGAATGGGCGCCCAGCTACTCACCTGCCGTTCGCTGGCGCTTGTTCAGCTTGCGGTGAGCCTTGGCCACAGTGCTGCCTGCCTGCCGCCTTTTCCTCATCTAGCTGTAAGCTGGCTACAAATAGCAACAGAGACAAAGTCACCACCAGAGCAGCAAACAACCTCTAAACCCTTGAAACCCAGCTCCCCTTCTTAACCTTGTCCATTCATTCCTCCCCCTCCCCTCCAGACATACCTTGCACCTCTGTCTCTCCTGCTCAGCTGCTACCGCTGATAAGGTGCCTAACGAGGTTGCTGGATCACCTGGTCTGTCTGTTCCTCTTCAGCTGCAAGTAGGGTAGATAGAGCAAGCAATTAAGCACCACCTGCTGCTGATTGCTCGCAATCACTCAATAATGCAATTAATTAAACTTTTAATTGATTGATAACCTAGATGTTGCTCAGATTTCCCTCCAAAACGTTTGTGCTGTCATTGCAAAGACCAGCATGCTGCAGGCTGCAGCAAATTTGCATAATTAATCCCGCCCACTTTTCCAACACTGATAATGCACGCTGCCAGCCAGCCAGCCAGCCAGCCAGCCAGCCAGCAATACATACTCTGACTTCTTCACAATGGATATGTACTGGACACTTTTATTCCATGAAGTGATTACACAGATTTACATGATAACAATGATTAAATAAATACATGGGATCAGGTGAACAGAATTGCATCGTGCACAGCACATGATAGAGAATAACAATCAGACTAGCGATCAATCCAAACGAAACAATAACAGTTAACAAACATTGCTACAAGTGTCCATAATTCAAGGAATGTCATGTTTTTGGTCCGTTCCGTCCAGGCTTCATTCAGGCATCATGCCATGCCGCAGACAGGGGGAGGCAGAGCTCGCACTTAGACAGAACAGAGAAAAAAGCAGGGAAGGAAGGAAGAAGGAGAACAAGTTTGCCTTCGTTCTCGCCAAGTGAGAGTCCAGTGGCTTTTTGCATTTTTTGTTCAATCAAAAAATCTATTTTTTAACCAGCATAAGAGAGGTGCACCGGTCCTGGAGGTACTGCAATACCAGGTCAATGCGTGGAGTGGACAGAGCAAGCTCTTCTTCCATCTCCCTGTTCCAAAAATCCATTTAATATATGGTCCCCAGATAGGGGACGTATCAGATATTAAACTGATAAGAACAGATACTACACTTGATCTTAGCCAAAAGGCCGAGAAGCGATAACCAGAATGGGCGCCCAGCTACTCACCTGCCGTTCGCTGGCGCTTGTTCAGCTTGCGGTGAGCCTTGGCCACAGTGCTGCCTGCCTGCCGCCTTTTCCTCATCTAGCTGTAAGCTGGCTACAAATAGCAACAGAGACAAAGTCACCACCAGAGCAGCAAACAACCTCTAAACCCTTGAAACCCAGCTCCCCTTCTTAACCTTGTCCATTCATTCCTCCCCCTCCCCTCCAGACATACCTTGCACCTCTGTCTCTCCTGCTCAGCTGCTACCGCTGATAAGGTGCCTAACGAGGTTGCTGGATCACCTGGTCTGTCTGTTCCTCTTCAGCTGCAAGTAGGGTAGATAGAGCAAGCAATTAAGCACCACCTGCTGCTGATTGCTCGCAATCACTCAATAATGCAATTAATTAAACTTTTAATTGATTGATAACCTAGATGTTGCTCAGATTTCCCTCCAAAACGTTTGTGCTGTCATTGCAAAGACCAGCATGCTGCAGGCTGCAGCAAATTTGCATAATTAATCCCGCCCACTTTTCCAACACTGATAATGCACGCTGCCAGCCAGCCAGCCAGCCAGCCAGCCAGCCAGCAATACATACTCTGACTTCTTCACAATGGATATGTACTGGACACTTTTATTCCATGAAGTGATTACACAGATTTACATGATAACAATGATTAAATAAATACATGGGATCAGGTGAACAGAATTGCATCGTGCACAGCACATGATAGAGAATAACAATCAGACTAGCGATCAATCCAAACGAAACAATAACAGTTAACAAACATTGCTACAAGTGTCCATAATTCAAGGAATGTCATGTTTTTGGTCCGTTCCGTCCAGGCTTCATTCAGGCATCATGCCATGCCGCAGACAGGGGGAGGCAGAGCTCGCACTTAGACAGAACAGAGAAAAAAGCAGGGAAGGAAGGAAGAAGGAGAACAAGTTTGCCTTCGTTCTCGCCAAGTGAGAGTCCAGTGGCTTTTTGCATTTTTTGTTCAATCAAAAAATCTATTTTTTAACCAGCATAAGAGAGGTGCACCGGTCCTGGAGGTACTGCAATACCAGGTCAATGCGTGGAGTGGACAGAGCAAGCTCTTCTTCCATCTCCCTGTTCCAAAAATCCATTTAATATATGGTCCCCAGATAGGGGACGTATCAGATATTAAACTGATAAGAACAGATACTACACTTGATCTTAGCCAAAAGGCCGAGAAGCGATAACCAGAATGGGCGCCCAGCTACTCACCTGCCGTTCGCTGGCGCTTGTTCAGCTTGCGGTGAGCCTTGGCCACAGTGCTGCCTGCCTGCCGCCTTTTCCTCATCTAGCTGTAAGCTGGCTACAAATAGCAACAGAGACAAAGTCACCACCAGAGCAGCAAACAACCTCTAAACCCTTGAAACCCAGCTCCCCTTCTTAACCTTGTCCATTCATTCCTCCCCCTCCCCTCCAGACATACCTTGCACCTCTGTCTCTCCTGCTCAGCTGCTACCGCTGATAAGGTGCCTAACGAGGTTGCTGGATCACCTGGTCTGTCTGTTCCTCTTCAGCTGCAAGTAGGGTAGATAGAGCAAGCAATTAAGCACCACCTGCTGCTGATTGCTCGCAATCACTCAATAATGCAATTAATTAAACTTTTAATTGATTGATAACCTAGATGTTGCTCAGATTTCCCTCCAAAACGTTTGTGCTGTCATTGCAAAGACCAGCATGCTGCAGGCTGCAGCAAATTTGCATAATTAATCCCGCCCACTTTTCCAACACTGATAATGCACGCTGCCAGCCAGCCAGCCAGCCAGCCAGCCAGCCAGCAATACATACTCTGACTTCTTCACAATGGATATGTACTGGACACTTTTATTCCATGAAGTGATTACACAGATTTACATGATAACAATGATTAAATAAATACATGGGATCAGGTGAACAGAATTGCATCGTGCACAGCACATGATAGAGAATAACAATCAGACTAGCGATCAATCCAAACGAAACAATAACAGTTAACAAACATTGCTACAAGTGTCCATAATTCAAGGAATGTCATGTTTTTGGTCCGTTCCGTCCAGGCTTCATTCAGGCATCATGCCATGCCGCAGACAGGGGGAGGCAGAGCTCGCACTTAGACAGAACAGAGAAAAAAGCAGGGAAGGAAGGAAGAAGGAGAACAAGTTTGCCTTCGTTCTCGCCAAGTGAGAGTCCAGTGGCTTTTTGCATTTTTTGTTCAATCAAAAAATCTATTTTTTAACCAGCATAAGAGAGGTGCACCGGTCCTGGAGGTACTGCAATACCAGGTCAATGCGTGGAGTGGACAGAGCAAGCTCTTCTTCCATCTCCCTGTTCCAAAAATCCATTTAATATATGGTCCCCAGATAGGGGACGTATCAGATATTAAACTGATAAGAACAGATACTACACTTGATCTTAGCCAAAAGGCCGAGAAGCGATAACCAGAATGGGCGCCCAGCTACTCACCTGCCGTTCGCTGGCGCTTGTTCAGCTTGCGGTGAGCCTTGGCCACAGTGCTGCCTGCCTGCCGCCTTTTCCTCATCTAGCTGTAAGCTGGCTACAAATAGCAACAGAGACAAAGTCACCACCAGAGCAGCAAACAACCTCTAAACCCTTGAAACCCAGCTCCCCTTCTTAACCTTGTCCATTCATTCCTCCCCCTCCCCTCCAGACATACCTTGCACCTCTGTCTCTCCTGCTCAGCTGCTACCGCTGATAAGGTGCCTAACGAGGTTGCTGGATCACCTGGTCTGTCTGTTCCTCTTCAGCTGCAAGTAGGGTAGATAGAGCAAGCAATTAAGCACCACCTGCTGCTGATTGCTCGCAATCACTCAATAATGCAATTAATTAAACTTTTAATTGATTGATAACCTAGATGTTGCTCAGATTTCCCTCCAAAACGTTTGTGCTGTCATTGCAAAGACCAGCATGCTGCAGGCTGCAGCAAATTTGCATAATTAATCCCGCCCACTTTTCCAACACTGATAATGCACGCTGCCAGCCAGCCAGCCAGCCAGCCAGCCAGCCAGCAATACATACTCTGACTTCTTCACAATGGATATGTACTGGACACTTTTATTCCATGAAGTGATTACACAGATTTACATGATAACAATGATTAAATAAATACATGGGATCAGGTGAACAGAATTGCATCGTGCACAGCACATGATAGAGAATAACAATCAGACTAGCGATCAATCCAAACGAAACAATAACAGTTAACAAACATTGCTACAAGTGTCCATAATTCAAGGAATGTCATGTTTTTGGTCCGTTCCGTCCAGGCTTCATTCAGGCATCATGCCATGCCGCAGACAGGGGGAGGCAGAGCTCGCACTTAGACAGAACAGAGAAAAAAGCAGGGAAGGAAGGAAGAAGGAGAACAAGTTTGCCTTCGTTCTCGCCAAGTGAGAGTCCAGTGGCTTTTTGCATTTTTTGTTCAATCAAAAAATCTATTTTTTAACCAGCATAAGAGAGGTGCACCGGTCCTGGAGGTACTGCAATACCAGGTCAATGCGTGGAGTGGACAGAGCAAGCTCTTCTTCCATCTCCCTGTTCCAAAAATCCATTTAATATATGGTCCCCAGATAGGGGACGTATCAGATATTAAACTGATAAGAACAGATTTTTTTTTTTTTTTTTTTTTTTTTTTTTTTTTTTTTTTTTTTTTTTTTTTTTTTCAACCACTCAGTCACAGAGCATTTTCCTCCAGATGATATTCAAGGAATCTCTCAGATAACATCCTCATGGTCTTTTTCAGTAAAATTTAATAATAAACACAACACAGCAATAAACCAACAAAACCCCGCCACCACCCCAAAAACCACAGCAAACCCCCACACCAAAATCACTACAAAAATTAATACCTACCCCATTCATCCTTTCATTCATACTTACCCCTATGTTATTCCTTTAAACACACAAAAATATCTACACATTATTAACATAATAACCATACAACCCACCACCCACCATTACCAATAACCACCGCTTGTTTTCCATCAAACCTAAATAAAAACCAACATATGCATTAATCCAATTTTTAAACACCGTTTCCTCAACACAAATTTTTTTTTTTTTTTTTTTTTTTTTTTTTTTTTTTTTTTTTTTTTTTTTTTTTTTTCCTTCTTCTTTAATATACAAATATTTCCACATAACCCAACACCCAACACAACCCCCCACCATACCAATACCCACCATTACTCTTCCATTACCCTCCACCCTCCATTAAGATTTTCTTCTTGAACCTATTCAAAAAATACAAAATATACATATTATTTACATCAAAACAAATCCATCCCTACCCACCATCTTTTCTGATAACATAATACAATAATTAGTTACAAAAAACCTTTCCTCATTTCACGTAATACCTCATTAACCATAAAATATAAAAAAACAAACAAAAAACACCACCTACCACCACCCATCTTACTATGCACACCATTTTTTCCATTTTTTTGTCTTCCATACACCCTCAGCATCCAATTCACCCTTTCGTCTTACATCCATCAAATAGTACAAATACAATCTTCCTCGAATCATTCTCACACAACCATCCACAGAAATACTTTCTTTCTTAAATATCAATAAATTCCTTACATCCCAAATAACCTCTTTAATACATCCCATCATCAACCATAACACTCTCTCTTTTTCTTTTTCTATCTTACATATACCAAACATTAACACTTCAAACGTAAATACCTGTATTCCAGACAACCCTATAACCAATTTCAACAATTTCTTTAAAACCTCCCGAACAAAATCACAGTTCCACAACATATGCACAATATTTTCTCTTCCACCACATCCATCCCTCGGACACACATCAGATCTTACCAGCCTTCTTCCATACTGAAATTCTCGCGTTTTCAAAACATTATGTATACTCATCCATGCAACATCTCTCTGTCTATTTAGAATTTCTCTTCCATTCAATCTCTTCCATACATCTTTACTTTGTCCAATTGTCAACCCATCAATCCCCAACATTTCTTCTCTATTTTTTATAATATTAAAAACTTTCTTCTTCTCACACCATTCATCTTTTGACACATTCTCCAACTCATATTTCTTTATACATACTTCAATCTTTTCATAAAACCACGGTGCATTTAAACAAACAGGTTTTTTTCTATCCAAAACATACAATCCATATCTTCTTAATACCATTCCAGCCTCGTATTTCAACATACATGCAATCATACTATCTTTTAAACTTAATTTCAAACACACTCTTACATACTGTATTAATAAAAACTGTTCTAAATCTGGAACACCCATACCACCATTCTCTCTCATCTTCATCACTTTCTTTCTATTCAAACTTTCCATCCTACTCCCCCAAAAAAATAAAAACATTATTCTGACTAACTTTCTCAAACTCTTATTATCTACAGGAAACACATAATTTAAATACAATATTATTGGGATTAACACTGCCTTTATAATTAAAACCTTACCTTCAAATGATAAAACTCTCTCATTCCAAAATCCAATCTTCTGATTCACTCGATTTACTACTTTCTTCCAACTTTCTTTCCCTTTTAAACCATCATCAAACTTCACCCCTAACACTTCAATTTCATTCTCAACCACTGGCCATCCACACAATTCCAACTCTCTCCATCTACCAAACGATTTACATGCACATTTACTCCAATTTACTTTAAAACCACTTGCCATACAAAAAATCTCAACCAATAATTTAACCCGCCTCAACCCTGCTTGTGTTTTACAAATCACAGTCACATCATCCATATAGCCAATTACTTTCAAACTCCTCGCACCACTACCTGGGATCTCCACTCCTCTCACCATTTTATCATTCCTTATACTCTGAAGTAGCGGTTCAATCACACATATAAAAAGTACAGGGGACAGAGGGCACCCCTGTCTAACTCCAGACATTACTTGAAAGGCATCAGTCATCCACCCATTCACTTGAACTACACTCTCAATATCTTTATACATACACTTAATCCATTCCAATAATTTACTAGGCACACCCATTCTTTCTAATACCTTAAACATAAAATCATGCGCTACTCTATCATATGCCTTTTCAAAATCAATCGTAGCAACCGCTACTTCTTGTTTTCTCTCCATACAATCAAATAAAACATCTCTCAACCCAATCAAGCTTTCTGCAATCTGTCTCCCAGGTACTGCACATATTTGCTCTTCACCAATCATATCTTCAATCACCCCTTTCATTCTATTCGCAATTAACTTCGCTAAAATCTTATAATCTACATTTAACAGGGTAATTGGTCTCCAATTTTTTATATCATTCTTATCACCTTTTTTAAAAATTAACACAATCACACCTTTTTTCATAGATTCAGACAATTCACCCATACTCAAAACATACTTACATACTTCTACAAAATCATCCCCAATCACTTCCCAACACATCCTATAAAATTCCACTGGTAATCCATCACAGCCCGGTGTTTTATTTAATTTCAAATTCATCATTGTATCACTCACTTCTTTTTTCCCAATCTCCCTTATTAATCCATCCACATCTTCTCTTTTTACACCCTTTTCAATTTTTTCCAATAATTCATTCTCTAAACACCTATCCCTTTCACGCTCAGCATACAATTTCCCATAAAAAGTTTCAATTTCTTTCAACATTTGCTCTTTATCATTCATTAAGACCCCATCTTCACTTACAATCCCTTCTATACTTTTTCTACATTCATACGCCTTTCTAAAAAAATATCTTGTACACTTTTCATCTTTCTCCAACACATCCATTCTTGCAGCAAACACAATCTTCCGACCTCTTTCTTCCAAACACTTCTTCTTTTCATCCCTCGCCATTTCCAACTCTTCTTTAACATCCCATCCTAAATCACGCAACTTACACAAATAATCTATTCTCTTTCTCCACCCATCAAAACATTCTCTCTCTTTTTTAGCTTTAGCCCAACCTCTTTTAATAAAATATTCTTTTGTTTTAATCTTTATCCACTCCCACCAATCAATTACTCTAATAAAATCATTTTTACATTCTCTCCACCTTTTATACATTAAAAAATAATCTTCTTTTACAACTTCATCCATCAACATACTTACATTCATCTTCCATACTCCTTTTCCAAATTCCAATTTTTCATCCATTCTTACCGTACATTCTAACATCACATGGTCTGAAAAACATACCCTGTGCATAGTAAGATTATCTGCTATAACACCCTGTGAAACAAAACAAAAATCGATCCGTGATTTCACGTTTCCTTTATCACTAAAAAATGAATACACCTCCTTATCTTTTGCTGCCGTCACCATATCCGTATACCCAAATTCTTTAATCATTTTATTTAATTTTCTCCCCGTTGCATCTAATTCATACTCTACCCCTTGGCCCACCCTATCCTCCCTCCTTATTATACAATTAAAATCTCCCACCAAAAAACTTAAATCCCTTCCCGGTAAATACATTTCCAAACACTCTAAAACATCCATTCTTTCCCTCCTATTTACAGGTGCATACATATTTATAACCCTATACCTCGTGCCCCTATGCAAAAATCTTATAATCAACAACCTCCCCGAAACCACTTCCAAGACATCAATTATTTCAAAATCCCACCCTCTAAATACAATTGCAACCCCTTCATTCTTCCCACCACCAAATGAAAAAAAAGCAGGTCCGATATTCCACTTAGCCTCCTGCGGTTTGAAACTTAAACCAATTTCCTGTAAACAAAACAGAGTACATGTTATGGTCTTCAACAAATCAAAAACCATAGCTCTCCTTGTTACACTTTTTATACTTCTCACATTAAGTGAGCCTATAGAAATCATTGATCAGAGTTTCCTCATCATTTCACGTGCCTTCATCAGACTCCTCACTTCTGTCCGTGGACTGTATCCCAGGAATCTTAACCATAGTTCCAGAGGCTGCGCCACCAGACGTCTCTGCCCCTGAAACCCCCTCAAGCTCTTTCAAACCTTTTGAAAGTTCTTTAGAAAGCTTCCTACTTTTCCTCCTTTTTTTTAAAGGGCCAGCTTTCACCTCTTCCTCATCAGAAACTACCAAAGTCGAAGGGGTTTCTTCCACTTCCATAATAACTCCTTCTTCAGCAGCTACTCCTTCTTCTTCCTCCACCTGCTGTGCTGCTTTTTTCTGCTGATCTTCCGCCATTATTCTGGCATGCTCCCTCTCAATCTCTTCTTGTGTTTTTATTTTTGTACCAAACGTAGGTATAAACGGAATTCTTACCTTTCCCATCAGTCTCCTTATTCCAGGCTTTTCTGCCACCTCAGCTCCATCCAGCCCCACTGTAGCTTCACCTCCAGTTTCCTCACGCTGTAAGTTAGGACATGTTCTAGCCATGTGTCTTTCCGACCCACAAAGGTCACACTTCCTCCGTTCGTCACACTCAGCTGCAGTGTGACCCTCGCCAAAACAGTTTCGGCAACACATCCCCTTATCACACGTGTCTGCCAAATGTCCGAACTGAAAACAGTTACGGCAAAACATTGGCTGCCCTGGATAAAATAAATATCCTCTATTGCCACCAATAGAGAAATTCTGGGGCGGATGTTTCAGCCCACTGAACTCCATTGGATCCGATCTCAGAGTAACAAAAAACTTTCTTTTGCCATTATAAACCCCATACATATTTAGCAGTTTCAATGGCTTCGATACATTAGAACAATACCTACTTAGAAAGGCCATAATTTCTTCGTCAGAGACGAAGGGATTATACATATGCACCACCAACGGGATTTTAGACACAGGCACATAAGGGATAAAAGTCATACCTTGAAGAATAGGCTCAGATTCTTTCTGCTGCTTTCTTCCCATTACTGTATTTACCTGGTCCTGTTCCACGAAGGTGACGTCATATATCCCCCTGGCAGGAAAATCCTGGACACAAAAAAGCCAATCACGGGGCACTTTCAGCAACTGCTCCAGTACTTCTTTTTGCACGGTGAATAATGACACAGCTCTCCTCCTCTCCTCAGACACCACAACTCGAATGCTCTTCGGATAGGCTGGCGCACCACGCTCCATCCTGGGATCACTCCTCGTTTCCAGTACCCGGCTCAGGCCGCCCCCCAATAGCAGCAGCCGGACTGCGTCCTCCAAGGAAGACACAGCCGGAAGGCCGAGGGACTAGCGTCACCAGGCACCGGAACCTTCTGACCAGACCAGCTGTTACACTTGATCTTAGCCAAAAGGCCGAGAAGCGATAACCAGAATGGGCGCCCAGCTACTCACCTGCCGTTCGCTGGCGCTTGTTCAGCTTGCGGTGAGCCTTGGCCACAGTGCTGCCTGCCTGCCGCCTTTTCCTCATCTAGCTGTAAGCTGGCTACAAATAGCAACAGAGACAAAGTCACCACCAGAGCAGCAAACAACCTCTAAACCCTTGAAACCCAGCTCCCCTTCTTAACCTTGTCCATTCATTCCTCCCCCTCCCCTCCAGACATACCTTGCACCTCTGTCTCTCCTGCTCAGCTGCTACCGCTGATAAGGTGCCTAACGAGGTTGCTGGATCACCTGGTCTGTCTGTTCCTCTTCAGCTGCAAGTAGGGTAGATAGAGCAAGCAATTAAGCACCACCTGCTGCTGATTGCTCGCAATCACTCAATAATGCAATTAATTAAACTTTTAATTGATTGATAACCTAGATGTTGCTCAGATTTCCCTCCAAAACGTTTGTGCTGTCATTGCAAAGACCAGCATGCTGCAGGCTGCAGCAAATTTGCATAATTAATCCCGCCCACTTTTCCAACACTGATAATGCACGCTGCCAGCCAGCCAGCCAGCCAGCCAGCCAGCCAGCAATACATACTCTGACTTCTTCACAATGGATATGTACTGGACACTTTTATTCCATGAAGTGATTACACAGATTTACATGATAACAATGATTAAATAAATACATGGGATCAGGTGAACAGAATTGCATCGTGCACAGCACATGATAGAGAATAACAATCAGACTAGCGATCAATCCAAACGAAACAATAACAGTTAACAAACATTGCTACAAGTGTCCATAATTCAAGGAATGTCATGTTTTTGGTCCGTTCCGTCCAGGCTTCATTCAGGCATCATGCCATGCCGCAGACAGGGGGAGGCAGAGCTCGCACTTAGACAGAACAGAGAAAAAAGCAGGGAAGGAAGGAAGAAGGAGAACAAGTTTGCCTTCGTTCTCGCCAAGTGAGAGTCCAGTGGCTTTTTGCATTTTTTGTTCAATCAAAAAATCTATTTTTTAACCAGCATAAGAGAGGTGCACCGGTCCTGGAGGTACTGCAATACCAGGTCAATGCGTGGAGTGGACAGAGCAAGCTCTTCTTCCATCTCCCTGTTCCAAAAATCCATTTAATATATGGTCCCCAGATAGGGGACGTATCAGATATTAAACTGATAAGAACAGATACTACACTTGATCTTAGCCAAAAGGCCGAGAAGCGATAACCAGAATGGGCGCCCAGCTACTCACCTGCCGTTCGCTGGCGCTTGTTCAGCTTGCGGTGAGCCTTGGCCACAGTGCTGCCTGCCTGCCGCCTTTTCCTCATCTAGCTGTAAGCTGGCTACAAATAGCAACAGAGACAAAGTCACCACCAGAGCAGCAAACAACCTCTAAACCCTTGAAACCCAGCTCCCCTTCTTAACCTTGTCCATTCATTCCTCCCCCTCCCCTCCAGACATACCTTGCACCTCTGTCTCTCCTGCTCAGCTGCTACCGCTGATAAGGTGCCTAACGAGGTTGCTGGATCACCTGGTCTGTCTGTTCCTCTTCAGCTGCAAGTAGGGTAGATAGAGCAAGCAATTAAGCACCACCTGCTGCTGATTGCTCGCAATCACTCAATAATGCAATTAATTAAACTTTTAATTGATTGATAACCTAGATGTTGCTCAGATTTCCCTCCAAAACGTTTGTGCTGTCATTGCAAAGACCAGCATGCTGCAGGCTGCAGCAAATTTGCATAATTAATCCCGCCCACTTTTCCAACACTGATAATGCACGCTGCCAGCCAGCCAGCCAGCCAGCCAGCCAGCCAGCAATACATACTCTGACTTCTTCACAATGGATATGTACTGGACACTTTTATTCCATGAAGTGATTACACAGATTTACATGATAACAATGATTAAATAAATACATGGGATCAGGTGAACAGAATTGCATCGTGCACAGCACATGATAGAGAATAACAATCAGACTAGCGATCAATCCAAACGAAACAATAACAGTTAACAAACATTGCTACAAGTGTCCATAATTCAAGGAATGTCATGTTTTTGGTCCGTTCCGTCCAGGCTTCATTCAGGCATCATGCCATGCCGCAGACAGGGGGAGGCAGAGCTCGCACTTAGACAGAACAGAGAAAAAAGCAGGGAAGGAAGGAAGAAGGAGAACAAGTTTGCCTTCGTTCTCGCCAAGTGAGAGTCCAGTGGCTTTTTGCATTTTTTGTTCAATCAAAAAATCTATTTTTTAACCAGCATAAGAGAGGTGCACCGGTCCTGGAGGTACTGCAATACCAGGTCAATGCGTGGAGTGGACAGAGCAAGCTCTTCTTCCATCTCCCTGTTCCAAAAATCCATTTAATATATGGTCCCCAGATAGGGGACGTATCAGATATTAAACTGATAAGAACAGATACTACACTTGATCTTAGCCAAAAGGCCGAGAAGCGATAACCAGAATGGGCGCCCAGCTACTCACCTGCCGTTCGCTGGCGCTTGTTCAGCTTGCGGTGAGCCTTGGCCACAGTGCTGCCTGCCTGCCGCCTTTTCCTCATCTAGCTGTAAGCTGGCTACAAATAGCAACAGAGACAAAGTCACCACCAGAGCAGCAAACAACCTCTAAACCCTTGAAACCCAGCTCCCCTTCTTAACCTTGTCCATTCATTCCTCCCCCTCCCCTCCAGACATACCTTGCACCTCTGTCTCTCCTGCTCAGCTGCTACCGCTGATAAGGTGCCTAACGAGGTTGCTGGATCACCTGGTCTGTCTGTTCCTCTTCAGCTGCAAGTAGGGTAGATAGAGCAAGCAATTAAGCACCACCTGCTGCTGATTGCTCGCAATCACTCAATAATGCAATTAATTAAACTTTTAATTGATTGATAACCTAGATGTTGCTCAGATTTCCCTCCAAAACGTTTGTGCTGTCATTGCAAAGACCAGCATGCTGCAGGCTGCAGCAAATTTGCATAATTAATCCCGCCCACTTTTCCAACACTGATAATGCACGCTGCCAGCCAGCCAGCCAGCCAGCCAGCCAGCCAGCAATACATACTCTGACTTCTTCACAATGGATATGTACTGGACACTTTTATTCCATGAAGTGATTACACAGATTTACATGATAACAATGATTAAATAAATACATGGGATCAGGTGAACAGAATTGCATCGTGCACAGCACATGATAGAGAATAACAATCAGACTAGCGATCAATCCAAACGAAACAATAACAGTTAACAAACATTGCTACAAGTGTCCATAATTCAAGGAATGTCATGTTTTTGGTCCGTTCCGTCCAGGCTTCATTCAGGCATCATGCCATGCCGCAGACAGGGGGAGGCAGAGCTCGCACTTAGACAGAACAGAGAAAAAAGCAGGGAAGGAAGGAAGAAGGAGAACAAGTTTGCCTTCGTTCTCGCCAAGTGAGAGTCCAGTGGCTTTTTGCATTTTTTGTTCAATCAAAAAATCTATTTTTTAACCAGCATAAGAGAGGTGCACCGGTCCTGGAGGTACTGCAATACCAGGTCAATGCGTGGAGTGGACAGAGCAAGCTCTTCTTCCATCTCCCTGTTCCAAAAATCCATTTAATATATGGTCCCCAGATAGGGGACGTATCAGATATTAAACTGATAAGAACAGATACTACACTTGATCTTAGCCAAAAGGCCGAGAAGCGATAACCAGAATGGGCGCCCAGCTACTCACCTGCCGTTCGCTGGCGCTTGTTCAGCTTGCGGTGAGCCTTGGCCACAGTGCTGCCTGCCTGCCGCCTTTTCCTCATCTAGCTGTAAGCTGGCTACAAATAGCAACAGAGACAAAGTCACCACCAGAGCAGCAAACAACCTCTAAACCCTTGAAACCCAGCTCCCCTTCTTAACCTTGTCCATTCATTCCTCCCCCTCCCCTCCAGACATACCTTGCACCTCTGTCTCTCCTGCTCAGCTGCTACCGCTGATAAGGTGCCTAACGAGGTTGCTGGATCACCTGGTCTGTCTGTTCCTCTTCAGCTGCAAGTAGGGTAGATAGAGCAAGCAATTAAGCACCACCTGCTGCTGATTGCTCGCAATCACTCAATAATGCAATTAATTAAACTTTTAATTGATTGATAACCTAGATGTTGCTCAGATTTCCCTCCAAAACGTTTGTGCTGTCATTGCAAAGACCAGCATGCTGCAGGCTGCAGCAAATTTGCATAATTAATCCCGCCCACTTTTCCAACACTGATAATGCACGCTGCCAGCCAGCCAGCCAGCCAGCCAGCCAGCCAGCAATACATACTCTGACTTCTTCACAATGGATATGTACTGGACACTTTTATTCCATGAAGTGATTACACAGATTTACATGATAACAATGATTAAATAAATACATGGGATCAGGTGAACAGAATTGCATCGTGCACAGCACATGATAGAGAATAACAATCAGACTAGCGATCAATCCAAACGAAACAATAACAGTTAACAAACATTGCTACAAGTGTCCATAATTCAAGGAATGTCATGTTTTTGGTCCGTTCCGTCCAGGCTTCATTCAGGCATCATGCCATGCCGCAGACAGGGGGAGGCAGAGCTCGCACTTAGACAGAACAGAGAAAAAAGCAGGGAAGGAAGGAAGAAGGAGAACAAGTTTGCCTTCGTTCTCGCCAAGTGAGAGTCCAGTGGCTTTTTGCATTTTTTGTTCAATCAAAAAATCTATTTTTTAACCAGCATAAGAGAGGTGCACCGGTCCTGGAGGTACTGCAATACCAGGTCAATGCGTGGAGTGGACAGAGCAAGCTCTTCTTCCATCTCCCTGTTCCAAAAATCCATTTAATATATGGTCCCCAGATAGGGGACGTATCAGATATTAAACTGATAAGAACAGATACTACACTTGATCTTAGCCAAAAGGCCGAGAAGCGATAACCAGAATGGGCGCCCAGCTACTCACCTGCCGTTCGCTGGCGCTTGTTCAGCTTGCGGTGAGCCTTGGCCACAGTGCTGCCTGCCTGCCGCCTTTTCCTCATCTAGCTGTAAGCTGGCTACAAATAGCAACAGAGACAAAGTCACCACCAGAGCAGCAAACAACCTCTAAACCCTTGAAACCCAGCTCCCCTTCTTAACCTTGTCCATTCATTCCTCCCCCTCCCCTCCAGACATACCTTGCACCTCTGTCTCTCCTGCTCAGCTGCTACCGCTGATAAGGTGCCTAACGAGGTTGCTGGATCACCTGGTCTGTCTGTTCCTCTTCAGCTGCAAGTAGGGTAGATAGAGCAAGCAATTAAGCACCACCTGCTGCTGATTGCTCGCAATCACTCAATAATGCAATTAATTAAACTTTTAATTGATTGATAACCTAGATGTTGCTCAGATTTCCCTCCAAAACGTTTGTGCTGTCATTGCAAAGACCAGCATGCTGCAGGCTGCAGCAAATTTGCATAATTAATCCCGCCCACTTTTCCAACACTGATAATGCACGCTGCCAGCCAGCCAGCCAGCCAGCCAGCCAGCCAGCAATACATACTCTGACTTCTTCACAATGGATATGTACTGGACACTTTTATTCCATGAAGTGATTACACAGATTTACATGATAACAATGATTAAATAAATACATGGGATCAGGTGAACAGAATTGCATCGTGCACAGCACATGATAGAGAATAACAATCAGACTAGCGATCAATCCAAACGAAACAATAACAGTTAACAAACATTGCTACAAGTGTCCATAATTCAAGGAATGTCATGTTTTTGGTCCGTTCCGTCCAGGCTTCATTCAGGCATCATGCCATGCCGCAGACAGGGGGAGGCAGAGCTCGCACTTAGACAGAACAGAGAAAAAAGCAGGGAAGGAAGGAAGAAGGAGAACAAGTTTGCCTTCGTTCTCGCCAAGTGAGAGTCCAGTGGCTTTTTGCATTTTTTGTTCAATCAAAAAATCTATTTTTTAACCAGCATAAGAGAGGTGCACCGGTCCTGGAGGTACTGCAATACCAGGTCAATGCGTGGAGTGGACAGAGCAAGCTCTTCTTCCATCTCCCTGTTCCAAAAATCCATTTAATATATGGTCCCCAGATAGGGGACGTATCAGATATTAAACTGATAAGAACAGATACTACACTTGATCTTAGCCAAAAGGCCGAGAAGCGATAACCAGAATGGGCGCCCAGCTACTCACCTGCCGTTCGCTGGCGCTTGTTCAGCTTGCGGTGAGCCTTGGCCACAGTGCTGCCTGCCTGCCGCCTTTTCCTCATCTAGCTGTAAGCTGGCTACAAATAGCAACAGAGACAAAGTCACCACCAGAGCAGCAAACAACCTCTAAACCCTTGAAACCCAGCTCCCCTTCTTAACCTTGTCCATTCATTCCTCCCCCTCCCCTCCAGACATACCTTGCACCTCTGTCTCTCCTGCTCAGCTGCTACCGCTGATAAGGTGCCTAACGAGGTTGCTGGATCACCTGGTCTGTCTGTTCCTCTTCAGCTGCAAGTAGGGTAGATAGAGCAAGCAATTAAGCACCACCTGCTGCTGATTGCTCGCAATCACTCAATAATGCAATTAATTAAACTTTTAATTGATTGATAACCTAGATGTTGCTCAGATTTCCCTCCAAAACGTTTGTGCTGTCATTGCAAAGACCAGCATGCTGCAGGCTGCAGCAAATTTGCATAATTAATCCCGCCCACTTTTCCAACACTGATAATGCACGCTGCCAGCCAGCCAGCCAGCCAGCCAGCCAGCCAGCAATACATACTCTGACTTCTTCACAATGGATATGTACTGGACACTTTTATTCCATGAAGTGATTACACAGATTTACATGATAACAATGATTAAATAAATACATGGGATCAGGTGAACAGAATTGCATCGTGCACAGCACATGATAGAGAATAACAATCAGACTAGCGATCAATCCAAACGAAACAATAACAGTTAACAAACATTGCTACAAGTGTCCATAATTCAAGGAATGTCATGTTTTTGGTCCGTTCCGTCCAGGCTTCATTCAGGCATCATGCCATGCCGCAGACAGGGGGAGGCAGAGCTCGCACTTAGACAGAACAGAGAAAAAAGCAGGGAAGGAAGGAAGAAGGAGAACAAGTTTGCCTTCGTTCTCGCCAAGTGAGAGTCCAGTGGCTTTTTGCATTTTTTGTTCAATCAAAAAATCTATTTTTTAACCAGCATAAGAGAGGTGCACCGGTCCTGGAGGTACTGCAATACCAGGTCAATGCGTGGAGTGGACAGAGCAAGCTCTTCTTCCATCTCCCTGTTCCAAAAATCCATTTAATATATGGTCCCCAGATAGGGGACGTATCAGATATTAAACTGATAAGAACAGATACTACACTTGATCTTAGCCAAAAGGCCGAGAAGCGATAACCAGAATGGGCGCCCAGCTACTCACCTGCCGTTCGCTGGCGCTTGTTCAGCTTGCGGTGAGCCTTGGCCACAGTGCTGCCTGCCTGCCGCCTTTTCCTCATCTAGCTGTAAGCTGGCTACAAATAGCAACAGAGACAAAGTCACCACCAGAGCAGCAAACAACCTCTAAACCCTTGAAACCCAGCTCCCCTTCTTAACCTTGTCCATTCATTCCTCCCCCTCCCCTCCAGACATACCTTGCACCTCTGTCTCTCCTGCTCAGCTGCTACCGCTGATAAGGTGCCTAACGAGGTTGCTGGATCACCTGGTCTGTCTGTTCCTCTTCAGCTGCAAGTAGGGTAGATAGAGCAAGCAATTAAGCACCACCTGCTGCTGATTGCTCGCAATCACTCAATAATGCAATTAATTAAACTTTTAATTGATTGATAACCTAGATGTTGCTCAGATTTCCCTCCAAAACGTTTGTGCTGTCATTGCAAAGACCAGCATGCTGCAGGCTGCAGCAAATTTGCATAATTAATCCCGCCCACTTTTCCAACACTGATAATGCACGCTGCCAGCCAGCCAGCCAGCCAGCCAGCCAGCCAGCAATACATACTCTGACTTCTTCACAATGGATATGTACTGGACACTTTTATTCCATGAAGTGATTACACAGATTTACATGATAACAATGATTAAATAAATACATGGGATCAGGTGAACAGAATTGCATCGTGCACAGCACATGATAGAGAATAACAATCAGACTAGCGATCAATCCAAACGAAACAATAACAGTTAACAAACATTGCTACAAGTGTCCATAATTCAAGGAATGTCATGTTTTTGGTCCGTTCCGTCCAGGCTTCATTCAGGCATCATGCCATGCCGCAGACAGGGGGAGGCAGAGCTCGCACTTAGACAGAACAGAGAAAAAAGCAGGGAAGGAAGGAAGAAGGAGAACAAGTTTGCCTTCGTTCTCGCCAAGTGAGAGTCCAGTGGCTTTTTGCATTTTTTGTTCAATCAAAAAATCTATTTTTTAACCAGCATAAGAGAGGTGCACCGGTCCTGGAGGTACTGCAATACCAGGTCAATGCGTGGAGTGGACAGAGCAAGCTCTTCTTCCATCTCCCTGTTCCAAAAATCCATTTAATATATGGTCCCCAGATAGGGGACGTATCAGATATTAAACTGATAAGAACAGATACTACACTTGATCTTAGCCAAAAGGCCGAGAAGCGATAACCAGAATGGGCGCCCAGCTACTCACCTGCCGTTCGCTGGCGCTTGTTCAGCTTGCGGTGAGCCTTGGCCACAGTGCTGCCTGCCTGCCGCCTTTTCCTCATCTAGCTGTAAGCTGGCTACAAATAGCAACAGAGACAAAGTCACCACCAGAGCAGCAAACAACCTCTAAACCCTTGAAACCCAGCTCCCCTTCTTAACCTTGTCCATTCATTCCTCCCCCTCCCCTCCAGACATACCTTGCACCTCTGTCTCTCCTGCTCAGCTGCTACCGCTGATAAGGTGCCTAACGAGGTTGCTGGATCACCTGGTCTGTCTGTTCCTCTTCAGCTGCAAGTAGGGTAGATAGAGCAAGCAATTAAGCACCACCTGCTGCTGATTGCTCGCAATCACTCAATAATGCAATTAATTAAACTTTTAATTGATTGATAACCTAGATGTTGCTCAGATTTCCCTCCAAAACGTTTGTGCTGTCATTGCAAAGACCAGCATGCTGCAGGCTGCAGCAAATTTGCATAATTAATCCCGCCCACTTTTCCAACACTGATAATGCACGCTGCCAGCCAGCCAGCCAGCCAGCCAGCCAGCCAGCAATACATACTCTGACTTCTTCACAATGGATATGTACTGGACACTTTTATTCCATGAAGTGATTACACAGATTTACATGATAACAATGATTAAATAAATACATGGGATCAGGTGAACAGAATTGCATCGTGCACAGCACATGATAGAGAATAACAATCAGACTAGCGATCAATCCAAACGAAACAATAACAGTTAACAAACATTGCTACAAGTGTCCATAATTCAAGGAATGTCATGTTTTTGGTCCGTTCCGTCCAGGCTTCATTCAGGCATCATGCCATGCCGCAGACAGGGGGAGGCAGAGCTCGCACTTAGACAGAACAGAGAAAAAAGCAGGGAAGGAAGGAAGAAGGAGAACAAGTTTGCCTTCGTTCTCGCCAAGTGAGAGTCCAGTGGCTTTTTGCATTTTTTGTTCAATCAAAAAATCTATTTTTTAACCAGCATAAGAGAGGTGCACCGGTCCTGGAGGTACTGCAATACCAGGTCAATGCGTGGAGTGGACAGAGCAAGCTCTTCTTCCATCTCCCTGTTCCAAAAATCCATTTAATATATGGTCCCCAGATAGGGGACGTATCAGATATTAAACTGATAAGAACAGATACTACACTTGATCTTAGCCAAAAGGCCGAGAAGCGATAACCAGAATGGGCGCCCAGCTACTCACCTGCCGTTCGCTGGCGCTTGTTCAGCTTGCGGTGAGCCTTGGCCACAGTGCTGCCTGCCTGCCGCCTTTTCCTCATCTAGCTGTAAGCTGGCTACAAATAGCAACAGAGACAAAGTCACCACCAGAGCAGCAAACAACCTCTAAACCCTTGAAACCCAGCTCCCCTTCTTAACCTTGTCCATTCATTCCTCCCCCTCCCCTCCAGACATACCTTGCACCTCTGTCTCTCCTGCTCAGCTGCTACCGCTGATAAGGTGCCTAACGAGGTTGCTGGATCACCTGGTCTGTCTGTTCCTCTTCAGCTGCAAGTAGGGTAGATAGAGCAAGCAATTAAGCACCACCTGCTGCTGATTGCTCGCAATCACTCAATAATGCAATTAATTAAACTTTTAATTGATTGATAACCTAGATGTTGCTCAGATTTCCCTCCAAAACGTTTGTGCTGTCATTGCAAAGACCAGCATGCTGCAGGCTGCAGCAAATTTGCATAATTAATCCCGCCCACTTTTCCAACACTGATAATGCACGCTGCCAGCCAGCCAGCCAGCCAGCCAGCCAGCCAGCAATACATACTCTGACTTCTTCACAATGGATATGTACTGGACACTTTTATTCCATGAAGTGATTACACAGATTTACATGATAACAATGATTAAATAAATACATGGGATCAGGTGAACAGAATTGCATCGTGCACAGCACATGATAGAGAATAACAATCAGACTAGCGATCAATCCAAACGAAACAATAACAGTTAACAAACATTGCTACAAGTGTCCATAATTCAAGGAATGTCATGTTTTTGGTCCGTTCCGTCCAGGCTTCATTCAGGCATCATGCCATGCCGCAGACAGGGGGAGGCAGAGCTCGCACTTAGACAGAACAGAGAAAAAAGCAGGGAAGGAAGGAAGAAGGAGAACAAGTTTGCCTTCGTTCTCGCCAAGTGAGAGTCCAGTGGCTTTTTGCATTTTTTGTTCAATCAAAAAATCTATTTTTTAACCAGCATAAGAGAGGTGCACCGGTCCTGGAGGTACTGCAATACCAGGTCAATGCGTGGAGTGGACAGAGCAAGCTCTTCTTCCATCTCCCTGTTCCAAAAATCCATTTAATATATGGTCCCCAGATAGGGGACGTATCAGATATTAAACTGATAAGAACAGATACTACACTTGATCTTAGCCAAAAGGCCGAGAAGCGATAACCAGAATGGGCGCCCAGCTACTCACCTGCCGTTCGCTGGCGCTTGTTCAGCTTGCGGTGAGCCTTGGCCACAGTGCTGCCTGCCTGCCGCCTTTTCCTCATCTAGCTGTAAGCTGGCTACAAATAGCAACAGAGACAAAGTCACCACCAGAGCAGCAAACAACCTCTAAACCCTTGAAACCCAGCTCCCCTTCTTAACCTTGTCCATTCATTCCTCCCCCTCCCCTCCAGACATACCTTGCACCTCTGTCTCTCCTGCTCAGCTGCTACCGCTGATAAGGTGCCTAACGAGGTTGCTGGATCACCTGGTCTGTCTGTTCCTCTTCAGCTGCAAGTAGGGTAGATAGAGCAAGCAATTAAGCACCACCTGCTGCTGATTGCTCGCAATCACTCAATAATGCAATTAATTAAACTTTTAATTGATTGATAACCTAGATGTTGCTCAGATTTCCCTCCAAAACGTTTGTGCTGTCATTGCAAAGACCAGCATGCTGCAGGCTGCAGCAAATTTGCATAATTAATCCCGCCCACTTTTCCAACACTGATAATGCACGCTGCCAGCCAGCCAGCCAGCCAGCCAGCCAGCCAGCAATACATACTCTGACTTCTTCACAATGGATATGTACTGGACACTTTTATTCCATGAAGTGATTACACAGATTTACATGATAACAATGATTAAATAAATACATGGGATCAGGTGAACAGAATTGCATCGTGCACAGCACATGATAGAGAATAACAATCAGACTAGCGATCAATCCAAACGAAACAATAACAGTTAACAAACATTGCTACAAGTGTCCATAATTCAAGGAATGTCATGTTTTTGGTCCGTTCCGTCCAGGCTTCATTCAGGCATCATGCCATGCCGCAGACAGGGGGAGGCAGAGCTCGCACTTAGACAGAACAGAGAAAAAAGCAGGGAAGGAAGGAAGAAGGAGAACAAGTTTGCCTTCGTTCTCGCCAAGTGAGAGTCCAGTGGCTTTTTGCATTTTTTGTTCAATCAAAAAATCTATTTTTTAACCAGCATAAGAGAGGTGCACCGGTCCTGGAGGTACTGCAATACCAGGTCAATGCGTGGAGTGGACAGAGCAAGCTCTTCTTCCATCTCCCTGTTCCAAAAATCCATTTAATATATGGTCCCCAGATAGGGGACGTATCAGATATTAAACTGATAAGAACAGATACTACACTTGATCTTAGCCAAAAGGCCGAGAAGCGATAACCAGAATGGGCGCCCAGCTACTCACCTGCCGTTCGCTGGCGCTTGTTCAGCTTGCGGTGAGCCTTGGCCACAGTGCTGCCTGCCTGCCGCCTTTTCCTCATCTAGCTGTAAGCTGGCTACAAATAGCAACAGAGACAAAGTCACCACCAGAGCAGCAAACAACCTCTAAACCCTTGAAACCCAGCTCCCCTTCTTAACCTTGTCCATTCATTCCTCCCCCTCCCCTCCAGACATACCTTGCACCTCTGTCTCTCCTGCTCAGCTGCTACCGCTGATAAGGTGCCTAACGAGGTTGCTGGATCACCTGGTCTGTCTGTTCCTCTTCAGCTGCAAGTAGGGTAGATAGAGCAAGCAATTAAGCACCACCTGCTGCTGATTGCTCGCAATCACTCAATAATGCAATTAATTAAACTTTTAATTGATTGATAACCTAGATGTTGCTCAGATTTCCCTCCAAAACGTTTGTGCTGTCATTGCAAAGACCAGCATGCTGCAGGCTGCAGCAAATTTGCATAATTAATCCCGCCCACTTTTCCAACACTGATAA